>NC_066580.1:206976526-208176526 GCF_024323335.1 Lathyrus oleraceus | reverse complement strand
TGTTCCTGTTTTCTTTTAGGATGAACAAAATTCATTGCAGACCATTTTCCTTTGTTCATCACAACTTAATTATCATAAATCAGACCTTGAACATTTCCAACATTCTTACCAGTTTGAAGAACCTCATCTAGCACATCAGAGCTACTGTTAAGCATTCTTACAGACTTAGTTATATTGTCAAGTTTTGAATTGAGAAATACAACTTCATCCTTCAAATCAAATATGATAAACATATGAGTTTTTCAGCTTGTAGTTGAGTAATGACTTTCTTTTGATCTTCTTCCAATTGACACACTTCTTCACTTCTGAGGCACAACTCCTTATAAGAATCAGCAAGTTCCTCAAAAGTGAGTTCTTCATAATCTGATTCTTCATCAGAATCAAAAATTCTAGTCAAGGTAGTAACCTGTTTGGCAGGTTCCACTTCACGATCACTTTCAGAATCATATTCTTACCATGACACAGACAGACCCTTCTTCTACTTCTTGAGATAAGTGGGACACTCAGCTCTTGTGTGTCCAAACCCTTAGCATCCATGACATTGGATTCCTTTTCCTTGGTTAGTATTTTCTTCAGTTTTGGGCATTCTCCCATAATCCTGGTTTTTGTTAATGTCGAATGACTTATTCTTGACATTTGATCTTGTATTCCAGTCCATCTTCTTCATCACTTTGTTGAATTGTTTTCCAAGTAATACAATAGCATTAGATATCCCTTCATTTGTATCCAGGTCACATTCATCTTTTAAGTCTTCAACATTAGAAACAAAAACTATGCTTTTCTTCTTTTTAGATTTTTCACTGATCCCTAATTCAAAGGTCTGAAGAGATCCCATAAGTTCATCAACTTTCATGTTGTTTATATCTTAGGCTTCTTCAGTGGCAATTACCTTCATGTCAAATCTTTTTGGAAGAGATCTGAGAATTTTTATGACCAACTTAGCTTCTGAAATTTTCTCCCGGGGGCACTTGAGGCATTGGTTATCTCAATAATATTCATGTGAAAGTCATGCATGCTCTCATCCTCCTTCATTCTTAAATTCTCAAACTTGGTGGTAAGAAGTTGAAGTCTTGAGATCTTCACCTTAGACGTTCCTTGGTGAGAAATCTTTAGGATCTCATAAGTATCTTTAGCAACAATATAGTTATTCATCAGTCAAAAGATGTTCTTGTACCAGAAAGTATTTTCCTTGAATCTCACTTAGACACAGAGCATGATGCTTGCTCTGATACCAATTGAAATTCTAGTAAGCAAATATCAAATGTCCTAAGAGATTTCGAGACACTAATATTTGAACAAAACACAATGACAATATAACATGCAGTTATAAGTATAGAAAATAACAAAACACACATAGTTGTTAACCCATTTCAATGTACAAAAACACCTACATCTGGGGGCTACCTAGCCATGGAGGAAATCCATTCAATAGTATCAATTTATAGAACTTCAGCAAACTATATCCAATTAACAATCTACTCCCTAATCACTACCCATGCTTAACTTCTACATAAGACACACATAGGTATGATACCCTTATCGCTTCCCTTTCAATCACAACAGTGATGAACCAATATAATTATGAAAGTTTCAGAAGTCACACTTCACAGACACACAATCACTCAATACTTGAAATCTTATGAGTGATTGACAGAACTTATAACTTAAAAGAGACAATCCTACTCTTATATCAAGATGATATTAGAGAGGCTCACAATAACATGAACACCCAAACCCTTACAACTCAATAAAATAATATTTGATCCGTCCTCCATATAGGTTTATGGCATTCTATATATAGCCAAAGTCTGGACTGGATTTGGGCTTCAAACACACAGTGAGACAGCTGCCAAAAGTCTGCAAAACCTTCTGCATAAAATTAGGTTTACAATCAAGAGTTTCCTAAAATGTCTCAACATTTAGAGAAACAGAATAACTTTAAATTCATATAGAATCTATGATTCCTCAATCTTGGGCCCAATGGAAATGGTGCCCCCTCTTCCCTCAAGATCCCTCAAGCATCTCTCTCAATACCTCTAACAAAGAGCAAAATAAAGAAAAATGTCAAAACTCCCCTTTGAAACCCTTATCTACAAACCCTAAAAACTTCAATATATCCAAACAAATATGTGTGTGAAAGGTAAAAGAGACGGTGGTTTCAAACATACAAAGGAAACAAATCAGTGCAAAAGGGAAAAAACGAAAGCAAGAAGTAGAGATATAGAGAGAAAACTACCACAAATGGCAACAAAGGCTCTGTAGCGGTAAATTCATGATCATTAAGCTATGGATAAACTTAACGTAAATAAAACCAGAGCCGCCACCGCGTTTTTATTATTTCCAAAGGAAAGGGGAAAAGTGCGAACAAAACCCAAAGATAAGAAGTTTTCAAATCAAAACTAATAAAATGCCAGAGATTACAAGTAAGGGGGTTGGTTACACAGAGGGAAGGTGTTAGCACCCAAAGTATCCTAGGTACTCCTAGGGAGCCCTTTTTTTATGTGTGTATGTGTTTTGGTATAAAAGATGTTTGTAATAAATAGAGTGTGGGGATGAGAAAAGAATTCATTAGTTATATTTTTGTGTTTGACAAGACCTTCGGACTTGTGCCTACGTACCAACATAAAAATGAGGGATCAAAACCTCGTAGTTCGTGGTATCAATTTCAAAATGAGTGGATTTCTTTTAATCAAAATTTAAATTTAAAACAGGCACAGGGGCCAAAGATTTGAATGAGTGTTAGTTCTTTTTGTCTTTTGAAATTTTAAGTCAATATGGTTATGTTCATTTACAAGTTTGATTAAGAAAAGGGTTTGAAATTGCAATGGCATAAAGCCAAAGTTTCTAATTTGCAATAAGGTCTACGTTTTGAAATCACAAGTGTAACACCCCGATGAAATTAAGATAATTGTTTAAATTAAGTTAATATTTTATTTATTAATTTAATTAAATAATTAGAAAATTTTTGGATTATTAATATTATTATTGGGATAATATTATTGGGTTTTATTATTGGAGTATATAAGTTGGAATAATAAAAAGTCCTAATTTTTGGAAAAGGGTTTTCACGTGAAAAAGGAAAAGAGAAGCGGCTGAAAGAGAAAGGGCAAAGAGGCAGAGCAAGAGAAGAGGAAAAGCTTGAAGCTAACGGAATTTGCCGGATTACTCAGGTAAGGGGGGTTTATCATCGATTAACGGGTATTATGGGATGATATGTACTGGGTAGTAATAAACTATTGTTTTACCTCTGATTAGATTGATGTATGCTGAAAATGGTGAAATATTGGATGAACGAAATTGGGATTTTAATCGAAGGAATTCGTAGAAATTATATGTAGTGATGTTAGGATTTGTGAAATCGAATAGGGGATGATTCGGGTTAGATGATATGAGTAATATTGTGTGAAATTTGGACTGTGGAAGGGTGAATTGGATAGATCTCGTAGCAGAGAAAGCCATTGCAGATCTGAGAGTTCTGGTTTCTGGTCATACGCGTATGGCACTAGGCAATACGCGTATGAGATGGCTGGTACGCGTATGGCACTAGGCAATACGCGTATGGATGAGAAAGATGATGTTTTGAACGTGTTTTTGGTCTCTGTTGGTACGCGTATGGGAATGTGATACGCGTAGCATACGCGTATGGGCGTGGGCAATACGCGTATGGATTTGGTCAGGCGTGGGCAATACGCGTATGGGCATAGGCAATACGCGTATGGGCAGAATTGTGATTTTCTGTGCTGTTGTTGTGCAGTTTTTGGTTGTTTAGGCTGAGTGATGTACTTAGCTGATGTATGATGTAGCAGGGATAATTTCCCGTTGTTTTGAGTAGTATAGGTATTAGTAGAGTGTGCTAATACTATATTTGATTATGTGGCATGATGTGATATGCTTTTGTGATAAAATGTATTAATGATGTGTGATGATAAGCATGATGCTGTGAATGTATCAGTTATGTATGCATTTGTGAATAGACTGTTTCATGGCTTAGAGTGTGAGCTTATGTCTATTCTTGAATTGTTGCTGTTGTTGTTGCATTGCTAGGTGATTAGCATGCATATTCTAGCCTTTGGGGCTGTAGCTAATTCCCATGGTGAGGAATTAGTGAGTGAATCATTGTGGAATTGTTGTTGATGTTTGCATGCTAGATGATTAGCTTGCATAGTCTAGCCTTGGGGCTGTAGCTAATTCCCATAGTGAGGAATTAGTGAGTGAGTCACTAGATCTCAATGAGTGGGACTAGTGAGCTTAGTAGCCGTATCTGGAGGGATCGGTGAGCTTGAACTATATGTTCGAGAATAGTCGGTACCGCATGTGTGGAGTCTCATTGCATAATGAATGTATGGCATATAATATGAATGGATGTATTCCAGTATTATATGTGTGTTGTGTGTTGTGTTGTTGATGTTGAGTATGGTTGAGATTATACATATGCTATATGTTACTGTTGAATATGATGTTTGAACGGATATTGCCGTTGCTGAGTGCGTAGTCTGATTAGGGTGAATTGATGTGTTATTTACTTAGCATTACATGTTGTTCTATAATGCTTATTATATTGATTGAGGAACTCACCCTTACAACTATTTTTCAGGTAACGAGCAGTGAGTTGAGTAGAAGCTAGTGCTATGGAGTCTAGTGTCGTCCTTAGTGGGTCATGCTCTGGTAGATGTAACATCGGGAGGGGATGTTTGACTATGTTTTAATTTAGTTGTTGATCAACTTTATATGTAATGTAGTACATGATTTGAATGTCGATGTTTTGTATCCGCTGCGAATTATGCAAAAGAGTCTTATTTTGATTTAATAAATGAGCATGACAGGATATTTTGATAATTGTTGTGAAATGATTGTGTGACACCCTTCGGGGCATAATTACTCTGATCGATATGTTATTATTTTAAATTAATATTTTGGGGTATTTAGAAGGGTGTTACAACAAGCACAAAGAAGATTTTTGAAAAGGGGGGGAGATTTTGAAATTTAAGAAGTGGGAGAAGATGAAGAGACTAATCCTAAGCATAAACTTAAAAGTTAAGAGTAGAAAAGATCTGACCAATGGGATGCAGTCCAACAGACAAGAATGTCATTTAGAAACCCCACTTTTACTTTGGACTTTGAATCAAGAAATATCAACAAGAAAATAGCAATATGAAGAGCAAGGCATCAAATAAAGATGGACACATCCAAGCAAGCAAATTCTAAGCTAGCAGTCTTCTAAGTCTTCTCATATATTAGATGAAATACTCCTTGATTATCTCAGAATAAGGTATTAGACACAGGTTTAAAGCAACAGTTACATCTAGACCATGTAGCAGATGAATTCATGTGGATCACAGTACTTGCATCAAATGAAAGTTCATAATCACATTGACTTGGTCTCAGAAATGATGGCATTGGCCAAGTCCTTTTGTATATGGAATGTTTCCTAATTCTAAGTCCAAAAGCTCAGATCAAATCCAACAGCCCATACAAACATTTTTTAGGGTTTTTATTGTTTATTAAGTATTTTAAGGTCCTAAGACCACAAATACAAACAAGATACACAAACAAATATATACAATCACAATATATGGCTCAAGTGAGCAAAGTGAAAATGATATAAACATAAACAAGTTAAATGATACGTAAATGACAAATGAAATGGTAAATGGCTTGAATTTAAATAGCATAAAGTAAATGACTTGAAAATAAAAGCAATATTAATAAAAGTTAGTCAAATATTAGTTGATTACATGTTAGTGATGTTTTGCTTTTTAATTGATTAAGTCATTCTTTGGAGAACACTCAACCCTCTATTCATAAGCATGGATCCTTGAACCAAGACATCTTCCCAAGGAAGGAAAAAAGACCAGTTTCCATACAATACCATGAAAGCGGGGAGACTTACAATCTAACTTACTAGAATGTTATGTCTTTAGGGTCAAAATTTAGCTCTATGTTAAGCAATTGTAATTGGACTTTTGTAGAAGTCACAACTATATGAGGTTGGGAAATAGAAATTTTGGTGTTAACGCGTGTTAGAGATATCGTATAATGAACCATACTCCTAAAACATACCACACACAAAAAGAAAAAAAGATCAAAGGATGGACCTATCTCATCCATACTTGTATTGGTTCATCTAACACAAAGTTATTGATGAACCAATTAGTCTTAGGATATTGAGACTTCATTGGTCAATGGAAAGGTTGAGAGAGAATGAGATTGAAGATGAAGAGGTATGGGAAATGAGAGAAACAAAAATTGGTCATGGAAGGAATTTTATCAAATTAAAATCATTCATTCACTTTGGAAGATGAAATGTATATTTCATCAATCCCCTAAATCGAATGATTTTAACTAAACAAAAGTCAAATCAATCTTGACCAAGGTCCACACACATAGTCAAACTACACAAGTCAATAAAAATGACTCAACATAATTTCTATGCAATTAATCAATTTAAAAGCAAATTAAAAATGCATTTAAATTAAATTTAGTTTGGTCAAAAAACCTAAAACCTCTTCAAAACACCAAATAAATGGCCAAGAGATTTATCCTAGGTCAAACAAGGTCAAAGAACCTTAGACAAAAAATTTCATAATTTTTGATAAGTCAGAAGTATTTTTAAACAATTAAAAATATGCGCAAAAACAATTAATTCATGAAAAATATAAAAATTAATCCAAAAAATAATTTGAATTCAGAGAACGAAAGAGGGAAATATTTAAAGATTTTTAGTGAAAGTCCCATATTTTTTGGATTAAAAATGAAATTAATATGAATTAATCAAAATAAAGGGATTAAACATAAAAATCAAAAAATCAAAAAAAACAAGGGCCATCAGATCTCCCTCATCCATTGAGGTGGCAGATCTGATGGCCAAGTGCGTGCTATCCACAATGGTCCTTAGTCAATGCGATGTAGGCTTGGTAATCACTTTGGACGCGTGAGATTAGAACATGAGAACCAGATCAGATGGCCTGGATTAATCTAACGCACCACCGGAGCCCTAGCTCTGGTCATCTTCTCTGGTGATCACCACCGGTCTGGTTCAGGCTCAACTCCATGGAAAATGAAAAGTGAATAGACTAATTTGAAGGAAAAATGCTCAAGAGCACGAATCTGGCCTCAATTTTCTCCAATTCCAAGTATATAAAAAGATACAGGGATTTGAATTTTGAGGATCATGAACTGAGTTGCTTCGATTTAACCTCAAAGCAACTTAATCTTATTTCCTACAGTGATAGGACTTTAGAAAAACAAAAATCACAAAGAATGGTGAAGAATTGAGGGAGAATCGAAGAGATGAAGTTTTTTAAAATTCACCTTCAATGGAGCTTCAAACTTGCTCGATCTTGATTCCAATTGTGCTTGGCCTTGCTTCAGAAGCTTGTCTGAAGTTATTCAGATCAAGAAATGGTCTGGACTCTTGGAGTTTCAACCTCAAAACAGATGGAGATTTGAAACTCGATTTTTAAAAGAAAACCTTCAAGATTATCCTTCAATGGTGAGGGTTTGGATTGCAGGTTCAAAGCTTAGGCATGAGGTCCTTAATTCTGAGCAATGAGGGTCTTAGAGCCAAGGAGATTCATTTCCACACACTTCTAAATTTGGAAAAATTGAGTAATTATCTTTGAATGCTTGCATGGGGGTGTGATAGGCCCATCAATTGATGTATTCAGGTCCAAAAATGAGTGAGAATCATGTTGAAATCATATTGTGAGGCCATGTAATCGTGTATGAAATATGGAAGTGAAAATAATCCAAATGGTTCCTCACATTGCACCCATGTTCAAGTCCTTCATACTTTGGCCAAATGTGACGATCCTTGACTTTTTGGAAAGGTGAGATCAAGGGGAATAACTTTCATGTTGAACACTTTTTCATTTGAAGCTTGGATCATGATGAATTTTGAGGTAGAAGTTTGGGAAATCAAACATATTTGAAAATTTTCTAAGTCCCAAGTCAAATGTTCACTTCTTCCACCTTGAATAACTTTTTCTATGTACTTCAAATGAGAAATGTTCCTTCATCAAAATTTTATATATTTAAAACCTATTCAATTTGGTCTTAAATTTGACCTAATTTGCATTTGGCATGAAGGAGTTATGCATTTTAGAAGTTGAGGAAAATCACTTGTTCAATGGTATTGATCCAAAATGACCTATAACGTTTCCTCCTGGCACATGCATTTTCAAGTTGAATTTGAACTTCCTCCAAACATAAAAGTTTAATTATACATATTGAATTTGATCATGGAATTTTAATGGCTTTCATCTCATAAAAATTTAGCAAGTTACAGTCTTGGTAAGTTGACCTCTAAACTAGGGTTCAGACAAAATGACATATAATCTTTAACCATAAAAGATGACTTTCCAAGCAACACTAGCTCTTGACTTCAACATGAACGTTGTTTGTAATGTCATTTTGAGTAAGTTTTATCTTGGAATCATTTTCATATGACAAAATTGTAAGAGATAGGGTCTTGGGAACCCCAGTTTTCACCAGTTGACTTTCTCTGGTCAACCACCATGAACCATCTTGCTAGCTTGATATTATCTTGACTTTTGGGACTCATGGAGGATCATATATGCATAATATGATGTAATATGAAGTATCACTTTAAATATTTGATCAATTATTGATGAAGCTTGTTGAAGAAGTCACACAAGATACCTAGATGAATTAGGGTTTCCAAGGCAAACAAACTCCAAACTCTTGATGATTTATTGATCAAAATGATATTTGAAGATCATGGGGATCCATATATGATGCTTAGAGCCAATGTGAACCATTTCTTGATTGAACTCCTTACGTTGGGGGTCTTAAACCCTAAATATGACCTTGATAGAGCATAGGTGAGCATGTACACTACCTACAAAAGCAACAAACCATACATTTACATATTTTTTTGGTTTTTTGGTTAGTAAATAGTGAAAAATAAAGTATGATACAATTAAGATGTGCTTGGTGATCTCTCCCAATGCAAACCCAATGAATGGAGGGGTAAGGAGGATGCCATGGTGTGATCCCAATGCCAATGCATATGATGAGATAGCATGAGAGATCTTAGGGTCAAAATTAGGGTTTTACAACTGCCCCTATTTAAGTACATTTTAGCTGAAGAGATGAAGGTTAAAATATTAATATCGAGTCAGTAGAATGGACTTAAACAACAATATATATAAACAAATTTTGGTCCCTAAGAGACCTCATGATGCGTATGATATGAATGTTAAAAGAAACCTCTATAGGGAAAACAATGCCACTAAGGAAAAGAATCTGGAGAGACCGAAGGTCCACATGAGCACAATGCATTCCATAAGGAAAACTCACTGGGGAGACAGAGACTCTAGGGGGTAAAAAGTTGTGTGTAGGCCATGCCACGACTTAAAAATTATTGGGGACACGATGTTTATTCCGTGAAAATAAATTAATGGAAAGACTCAGTCGGGGATAAAGGGAAAATCTGCAGGGGAAACGGGTAAATCAAAACAAAACTGGAATACTCGAACCAAACAGAGGATTAGCGACTTCACTTAGGAAATACGCACTCAAACTTAACTCGGGGAAGAATGAACTTCAACATAGGAGTACCAGAATTATATTACCTATTACCGGTTACTGGGTAAGGAGATATCATAATCTGACAGAGAGGCATCTATTACCGGTTAGGGTAAACATATCAAGGATGACTTACTGAGGAAAGGGAGGTGTGTTTGTTACCGGTTACTGGGTAAGAATAACCAGTTGGGGAAAGGTCAAATAGGATTTACAACTACCGGTTACTGGGTAGAAAATCAAAGAGAGATAATATCTTCCACTGGTTAAAGTGAACACATCAAGGATAAATTCAAAAGGAAGAATATCCGTTATTGGTTAAGATGAGCATATCAAAGATATACTGCCGGGAAGAAAATAGGAATTATATCTATTAGTTACTGGATAGAATACCGAAAAGAGAATATCCGTCGCCGATTAGGATGAACATATCAAGGATAGACTCAATAGGGGAAATCAGGATTTACAACTACCGGTTACTGGGCAGAAGACCTCAAAGAGGAGAAAACCCATCATCGGTTAGGATGAACATATTAAGGATTATTTCTTTGAGAAATCAATAGGGATTATAACTAACTTTTTACTGGGTAGAAAACCAAAAGGGGGAGAATATCCTATATGTTTAAGGAGTGCCTTAGAGGGGGGGGGGGGGGGGGGGGGGGGTGAATGAGGCACTTAGATAATTTTCCAGATTTTTTTACGGTTTATTGAGTTTTACTTTCTTGAGATGCTTATGTGATGAAAAGCAGTAAAGTGCGGAAAGTAAAGAACACCATGATGTATAGTGGTTCCCCTCACAGATCGAGATTACTCCACTCACCTTTCAACACGAAAGAGAATTCACTATAATGTTAGATTCCTAGACAAGACACCTTAAGGCCTTTCTATCTAATTCTAACACACCAAGAACAATCCTCTTGGATTTACAATGTTTAAAGTCCAATCGAGACTCAAATTCTCACAAAAGGACCTCTTGCATCCACACACCGGATAGCAAGGATAAAACCATACAAACTTATTCTTAACAGTCCTAAAAATAAGTTGTAATTAAGAGATACAATTCTGAATTTTTGTAGAAGATGAAATAGTTGAAAATTTGAAGTATATCAATTTATCAATTGATCTTCTCCTTTGTAACACTTAATTCTCACAATAATTATACAAGTGTTCTTGGTATGGAATGAAACAATGATGCTTAAAAAGAAGGAGGTGAATTTGAAATCTGAAAAAATGATGTATATATGTTGTCTAAGCACCTCCTCAAATGGATGCAATTACCCAAAGGATGCCATGGTTCATGGTAAAGGAAATAGAAAAGTTTCCATGAAGAGATGCACTGATTTTTGCCTCTGGTTCAGTGGTAATTGATTACCTTAATATGGGTAATCGGTTACTTGCCTCCAACATGAAAAAATATTTGAATTTTTCACAAAGTAATCGATTACCTTAAAATGGATAATCGATTACTTTATCCCAGATTTGAAAAATAACTTAAAAAATGAAGTGTTATGATTTCTTTGGTGCATAAAATTACTTCCAATGATTATGGCATGAATGAGACATGTTTTGAACACTTGTATAATCATCTAGAGGTCAAGTGTTATATCTATTCATTTGAAATACGAATCTTCATGAGTTTCATCGAGACTTGATCATTTAGTTGAAAACTTCCTTCATGAGCTTGAATCTTGATCAATCCTTTTTGTTAATCAATCTTAGACTTGAAGAGAAGTTTGTCGTCATCAAAACATTTGAGAAGTCATGTCTTCAAAATCTCCCCCTTTTTGATGATGACAACCCAAAAAAAAATGAAAGTTCGATCCAAGCATGTTTCTCTAGCAAATACTCCCCCTTAATTGATGCTCCCCCTTAATTTATGATTTAAGGAGTCTTTTGAAATCTACATTTTGTTAGAGAGAAACCGAAAACAAAGAAATAACACAATAACAATCTCTTCTCCCCCTTTGTCATTTTAACAAGAGGGGTGAAATAAGTAACAATATGCAAACAACATACACCAAGCACCACATAACACAAGAATGAAACAAAAGATAATACAAACATAATATAAACCAAACTTGGTACGGAATGGAAAGACGGATAAAACATAAAAAGCCAACAGACTTAGCATAGTCGTCAAAGAAACTAAAAATGTACTAACTTAAAACCATAAACTAGTGAATAACAAAAAAGAAATGGCCAACTCAATCACTTTCCGACATATCGACTCCATCATCCTCTTCACCTTCTTCTTCACTTTCCTCATCACCTTCTTCACTTGGGACATGTTGACGGTTCATAGAAAGGAATAGTTTTCGAAGTGATTTGATTCCACGTTGGGTGACATTGTGATTATGATTCATGGTGGTCTCAATGGAACACATCTTGTTATAAAGCATAGAATTTGTGATATCACCTTCCGGAGTTGATGGAGGAGCGGAAGAAGCGATTGTATCCTTGTACCGAAACACTCCATTTGGTCCGATAATAATGTCGGTGTTCTTAGTTGTGGTAACCTCATTGATTTCATAGTTTCTAGCCATCATAGGAGTCTTTGGTTCTCTTTGAAGCGGAACATCGTGGAATTCCAAAATTCTTGAAACAACTCTACCATAAGGAAGTCCACCACTTAGGGATAATTGATGCTTTATGTGATGGTAAATGACATAAGCCCAATTAATCTTCATGTTCATTTTCAAAGCTCTAACAAGTTACATTTTGAGTTCACTAACTTGGGCATGATTTGAATGTTTTGGAACCAAAACATAAGCAAGAACATAATGGAGCCTCCTATCACTCACAAATAAGAGGTTAACAAATTTCACCACCCTTGAGGATTCTGATTTCTGTCGGCTCATGAGGCTAGCCTGAGTGCCTCTAGAAATTGAAACAAAATATTCCATACTGTTATAATTGCTCCAGGAATCAGTGTCAGGTTCAGTTCTGTGACAGATTTCTTCACCTTCAGAAGGGATTTCCAGACAGGTTCCCAATTGTTTCAGATCCATACAAATTTCAACATTCTTAACCTTAGTAGTAAACACCAAATCACCAAAATCATCGGTTCCAAAAGTTACAGTGGTAAAGAAATCCCTTATCATATCAAGATAATAATCACCAATATCAGAAGCTAACTTATCTACCCCTGAATTTTTCAGCAAAGTTTGAAAAGTAAAGCTATGAGAAGGAAAAGCTCGGAAGTTAACATATTTTACCGGCATGAGAGTTCGAGTCCGGACATCATAGCTCAACCTTCTGGATTTCACAGTGGCAACATGTTGTTCTTCTGTATGCTGAGAGGCTTCTTCATCCATTTTCTACCTTCCTTTGTCTTGCCTTGGAGCTGCCAAGGAAGCTTTGAGAGTTAGGGTTTTGGAAGGGTTTCTTGGATTCTAGATGGAGAGTGAATTTGGTGAGTTGAGTTGTAAGAGATAGAGTTTATGGAGAGTGATAATGTGAGTGGGGTTTTAATTTTTCTTTGAATGGTGTTAATAAAGTTAATGGAGGAGAAGGAAGATGGAAAAGTGAGATGAATGTGAAGGTTGGAAAGAGAGAGATATAGAGTACCAATGCTGAAGTGATTGACTTAAGCAAAAAAACAAGAAAAAACACTTAAGACCAAAAGTACTCTTTATGACAAAAATCACGTGTGTTAAAAATTTTAAAAAAAAAATCTGGAAGAAACAGTGGTAATCGATTACTCTAAAAAGGGTAATCGGTTACATAGATGAAAAACACGTGAGGAAGGCAAAAACAGGCAGGGTAATCGATTACCCAATTTAGTAATATACATACCAATGCAATTTTGAGTGAAATTTTTTTCATCAAAAAATTAAATTTACCTAATATAAAATCAACAAAAGGCAAAAATTTCATATACACATTTTAAAGAGAAATTTTACAAATTAAAAAAATTAAAAACTTGTGTACCTTGGCCTCATTATAATGTATAGTGAATGATTATGGAAGATTTATATATCACCTTCATCCAAAATGCCAAGTTCTCTTTGAATCTTATAAAATGGTTCTTTTACGAGTGGTTTTGTGAAAATGTTCGCTAGTTGATTATGAGTATCGACAAAGGTCACTTCGACATCGCCTTTAAGCACATGATCACGAAGGAAATCGTGTCAAATGTCTATGTGTTTGGTCCTGGAGTGCATGACATGATTCTTTGTAATGTTAATCGCTCTTGTGTTGTCGCATCGTAGTGGTATGCATCCAAGATCGATTCCATAGTCACTTAATTGTTGCTTTAGCGAAAGATTTTGTGCACAACAACTACTTGCTGCTATATATTCTACTTCAGCCATACTAAGAGCAACACACGCTTGTTTCTTACATGACCACGAGACTAATGCATTACCAAGGATGTGACATGTTCCACTAGTACTTTTTCTATCTGTTTTACAACCTGCATAATCCGCGTCAGAATAACCAATTAACTTACAAACACTACCTTTAGGATACCATAAGCCAACGTTGGTTGTTCCTTTGAGATACTTCATGATTCTTTTGACCGCCGTGAGATTTGACTCCTTTGGATTTGCTTGGAAGCGAGCACATAAACAAACACTAAACATTATGTCAGGATGACTTGCCGTCAAATATAATAAAGAACCAATCATACCTCGATACTTCGTAATATCAATTGACACACCCGATTCATCTTGATCAACATAAGTTCCGGAGCCCATTGGTGTTGACATTGCTTTACAACCATCCATTTCAAATCTCTTTAACAACTCTTTGCAATACTTTGATTGGTTGATAAAGATTCCGTCTTTTAGTTGCTTGATTTGCAATCCAAGGAAGTAGTTCATCTTTCCCATCATAGACATTTCAAATTCACCATGCCCTTGGTCCTTGTTTTAATCCATAGAGCGCTTTCTTCAATTTGTAGACATGTGAAGGATGCTTGAAGTCTCCAAAGCCCGGGGGTTGTTTGACATAGACTTCTTCGTTGATGTAGCCGTTCAAGAAGGTGCTTTTGACGTCCATTTGAAATAACTGAAAATTCATTGAACATGCGTAAGCAAGTAATAAAGGAATAACTTCTAACCTTGCAATCGGAGCGAAATTTTCTTCAAAGTCGATTCCTTCTTCTTGATTATACCCTTGAGCGACCAATATTGCTTTGTTACAAACAATTATTCCATTCTCATCAAGTTTGTTCTTAAACACCCATCTTGTTCCAATGATGTGCCTACCACTTGGTCTAGAAACAAGTTCCCAAACTTAATTTCTCTCCAATTGGTTTAATTCTTCTTGCATAGCAACAATCCATTGATCATCTCCTAGAGCTTCATCGATTTTAGAGGGTTCTATTTGCGAAACGAACGCCATGTTTAAGCATGCATCCTTGAGATTCAATCTTGTAGCAACACCTTGACTAATGTCACCAATTACTTTGTCAATAGGATGATCTTTATGAGTCCTCCATTCCTTAGGTAGATCATTTTCATTTGACTCTTATTGAATCAGTTCTTCTTGATTCTTGTTTGAAGTTTCTTCTTTAGGAATTTCTACAAAATCATCATCATCATCACAAACAACAATTTCCTCTTTCGAGGGGTTAGATTCGTCAAACTTAACATGCATGGATTCTTCTATATTTAAAGTTCTTTTATTATAAATTCTATATGCTTTACTTGTAAGAGAATAACCAAGAAAAATACCTTCATCCGATTTTTCGTCGAACTTACCAAGGTTGTCTTTGTCATTGAAAAGGACAAAGCACGTGCATCCAAAGATATGAAAGAAAGCAATGTTGGGTTTCCTTCCTTTGAAGAGTTCATATGGAGTATCCTTTAGGATAGGTCTTATGTTAACTCTATTACTTACAAAACATGTCGTGCTAACCGCATCTGCCGAAAAATACTTAGGATGATTTGAGTCGCTAAGCATTGTTCTTGCAAGTTCCACCAATGACCTATTCTTTCTTTCAACTACTCCATTTTGTTGAGGAGTCCTTGGAGCCGAGAAGTTGTGAAATATTCCTTGATCTTCACAAAAGTCTTCAAAAGAAGTATTTTGGAATTCTCCACCATGATCGCTTCTTATGGAGGCAATTGTTAATGATTTCTCATTTAGAATTTGCTTTGCATACTGTCGCATTACGCGAAAAACCGGCGGAGAAAACGAAACAATAGAGCCGCCACCGTGCGTTATTTATCCCAAAAGAGGGAAAGGAAACGCTCGAAGTAAACCTGGAAAAGACCTGGTCTCACGACCAGAGAGAGATGGGATCGGGAGTCGGTTATGCGAAGGGAAGGTATTAGCACCCCTACGCATCCGTCGTACTCGACGGGATCCACGCTCAAAAGGAATAGAAAGAAGATTGCTAAAGACTGCTCAAACACTGCACAAGGCTGGAAGGAAACACAGAAAGACAAAAGAAATGGACTCGGCAGGATATCGCATCCTAGGCCTACGTAGCCTGTCATACACAGACATCAGAGTCGACGTAGTTCGGGACGGGGGAAACGTGCTCGCTAGGATGTCGCATCCTATGCATACGTATCTTCTCTGACCGGAGAAGAATCAGAGCACTCGTAGCTCGGCTAACGCGCGCCAAACAAAACAAACACAGGAAACCGATTGCCAATCGCTGGACTTACGTCAGACTCCACACAAACATACACAGGAAACCAGCTGCCAATCGCTGGACTTATGACTCCAACACACACAAAAGGGGTTGCAAAAGAAAAAGGGCGCCCGGAGAGATCTGCTCATCTCCTGCCTACGTACCTCATCTGGTATGAGGATCAGGGCGACGTAGTTCCCCTATGCAGGGAAAGAACTTCTGTCATAACCAGAAACAAAGGGAGACACAAACTACTAGGGAGACTACGACTCGAGCCTAGAAGTTGTCATGCATACGATCCCTATGTTGAGGTCTCTATCCTAACTTGCACAGGAAGCAAGCTAGCTTAAACAGCACAGTCAATCACAAGCACAAAAGCAAGCACACACACTATTTACAAACAAGTGGCTCACACAAGGCTAGGCTTTAGTCAAGGGGTCAAATCAACCTCGACAAACAAGCCAACTGGAAAAGGGTGTGGTTAGCTCTTAACCCTAACATTGAGAGTCAGAGTGAAGCAGATGAAATGGGAAGTGATGGTAAGACCTCACAGCTCTTATCCCTGGCCTAGGAGAGCTTAACTCAAAATAGAAAGTGTGGGAGTTCAGAAAGTAGGAACTCTTCTCCACATGACTGACACAACAAGATCTTGGGTTCTTATTCACAATGCCTCAACACATGGTGTGTGAGCAAAGTGAATGACACAACTGAATAGTAGGGGATGGATTGCACATCCCTTGTATCTGCCAATGCCTCTTCACTTAGGAGGTCTTTGAATGTACAGGGCACAAAATAAACAAACACAAGCATTGCCTCTTAAGGAGGACTTCAGACAGGTGCCTGACCACATAACAGGACAGGTCTTCCAGACTACATAAAGTCAGAAGAATTATACCTCAGTGGTAAGCAAACCACAAGTTAGCAAAGCAAGTTCAAGAGAACTCAAAGCAACTTAGGTACCTGTGAAAAATCTAAACCAATCAGTTCAACTGTAAAGACAAACAATCAACAGGCAATAACAAACAGACAGACAATGTTCACAATGTGCAAGCCACAAGGCAAACTCAAATGAGTTAGCATCAACCTACAAAACACACAAGTGTTAGTAATCAAGAGCAAACATCAATGCTCAAATGAGGAAGCATCATCAACTATAGACTTGGATGTTTAAACCTGAAATCAAAGCCCACATGTAAGCCACAAACCACTAGGTCAAAGCCTAGGGTCAAAGATGGAGAAAAAAGTCAAAACAGAACCTCAAATTTAACATGAATCATCCTCATCCAATCAAGAATAATTCTCAAAAAGTCTCACACCAAGATCATTAAGCATATTCATTTCATGAGCAAAACATGGCATGGTATGCAAAAGCTAGTCACATTTGAGACATCAAGAAGAAAAATGCACATCAAATCCAAAATGACTCAAATAATCTTGACAAAATTCATGAGTAATCCTTACATCTAACATGATCAACATACAAAAAATCAGAGGCATTGGACATCATTAGGCAAGGCAATCACATAGCACAATTCAAACAATCATATGTGTGACATAAATTGTCACACCAAGTTAACTCAATCATAAAACAGAAATGGCATATGGGAAAAATGTCAAACCAAAGCCGAAATGTCACTCAACATGTCTAGAATCTACACACAAAATTTCAGAATCAGTGGATAAGAAACAAGCATTTTATGATCAAAGGAACAAAGCAATAGCATAAATGGATACATGTTCAATCACCCTAGGACAAATGATTCTTTAAGCCAGGCAAAATTTTGCAATTTACGATCATAAAAAAGTAGACAGGATAAGGAACACATAGCAAAAAATTGGAGATCAATTGGAGCATTTTCCTATTTTATATGATTTTGGGAAGTTGAGGAAAAAATTTGAAAATGAAATGAACAAGCATGGCAAATAAAGGAGGGAAAGTGGAAAATGCATTGCAATTGAAAAATATCCCTCAGCCAGATTCGAACCATTGCCGAATTTGAAAATTGGCGCGCCATAAGATGAAACGCACCGTTTCACTTATGCGCTGGCCTGCTGATTCAGTAGTCAACTGCTGAGTGGCACGGGTCAAAGTTTTCCAGGCCAATTAAACTGCAAGATAGGCGAACACACGGACCAATGGATGGCAAGCCCTAGGACACGCAGGCAAACCAGAGAAAGCGTTGCCAGAAACACAAAACCGTTGCCAATAACATGATCTTCATCTTCTTCCTCGCGAAGAAGATGAACAGTGTATGCGTTCAACAACTTTTCCAGAAAATTCCCCAGAAATTCAAATCAAATACATCAATCTGTAGGTTTTTCAATGGTAATAATGGATCGAAGAATAGTTAAGCATGAATCATCACATACAAAGAGAATCGAAGGAAATAAGGTTGAACATCAAACTTTCATACATGCATAACTTCATCAATACATCACCATTTCAAGTGATTTTTCCACCAGAATTCTCAACAACACGAGATCTACACAATCATACTCATGGATTTAAGAATTATGAGAATCAAGAATCCTACCTCTTGAAGAGCAGATTCGGATTTAGCTTGTTTCAAGGCTTGTGATGTTCCAAAAATCCTTGGCAATGCTTGTGGAGATGATTGGTGAAAGGTTTGAAGCTCCAACACGTGTGGTTCCAGCTCAATTTGAAGATTCCATGGATGCTTCAAGCTTCGAGCATGAACAAATATGGCATGGTTTGATCCAATTCCACGTCCAATTCTACTCAAAATTGCTTCATGATCATGAATCAACCAATAGAAAGTGTTCTTGTGTGAAGAAATTGAAAAAAAGTTTGAGAGAAAATTTTGGTAATTCTTGAGATTCAGATCTGAAAAGCTTCTTAATGCTCAAAACAGTTATGATTATCAATATATACTTCATGCTAATCATGTTTAGGAACTATTTAAGCCAAATGCAAATGATATTAATCAATTTTGAGGTGTATGTGCAAAATGACATTTTTTCTTCATGCACCCCATGCATGCGTGAACAGTACCAATTCCTGGCCCAAATCCTCTTAAAATTAGTCCATGCACCCTTTGGAAATGATTTTGTATGCCCATGATCATCCAACATGAGTTTATGCAATTTCCTTCAAAAATCTTCATGAGTAAGCCAAGGATTATGCAAATGGAATTTAAGCCATGTAATGATATGCTTGGAAAGTACATGTTATAAGGATCAAAATGCAAAAAAAACCACTCATTTTGGAGCTTTGGTTAAAAAGTTATGTCCATTTGAAATTTCAAACACACTTTGCCATGATTGGACCATATCTCCTCAACCACACATGAGAAATTCATGATCTTGAACTTTTTGGAAATGGGAGAGAAAGATCTTCAATGTTCATGTTAGACAAAATTTCATTTGAAGCTTTCTTGATGATGTAATATTAAGTTGAAGTTTGTCCAAAACCTTGCCATTTTTGGAAAGTTCAAATTACATGTCACATGCTATTTTGGGAAAGTCTTGACCTGACTTCAAATTCTTCAATGTTGATGTTTGAAATGTCAAATGAGACTTGTTTGAACATGAATGAAGCATCTCTAACCACTTCCCAGTTGACTTTGCAGTTGACTTCTGTTGACTTCTATGGGCCTCAGATGATTTGCACACGCACTTATGAGTTCTGAGCCTTCAACACTTGGCCAAGCTACTTCAAAATGATCTTTGGTTCATGTGAACCCATGGGAATCACCCTAGGGCTTTGATCTCATGGAAAATGCTCTTGTTGCCTTGCACAGTTGAATCTCCTGACCAGTCTTGCCTGATGAGATGTAATGAACTATGCAATATGAATGCAATGTTAATGACCTAAAGATGAAATGTATACACAAATGGGAGGTGCAAATTTGAGGTGCTACAACTGCCCCTATTCAATCAACTGGGAACCTGAACGGATGAGAGCAACGACTGTCAGAGCTTCAAGGTAAAAAGGGATTGAATACCAAAGAACCGTAGAAATTTGCACTCTGCGGTGTATGATACAAAGCAAAAGCCAGGCCATTTACCGATGGCGGCTACACGATAACTTTAGGAAAGCGAAACCATTTACCGATGGCTAATTACTAGAAACTTGCTATTTGATATTTACCGATATCAACTTCAGCGAGACCATTTACCGATGGCTGCTGGGAAACAACATCCAAAAGAAGCAGGACCATTTACCGATGGTGGCTCCAACTGGGAATTTGATATTAAAAGGAAGCAAGACCATTTACCGATGGTGGCTTTAAAACAACTTGATATTCACCGATATCAACTTCAACAAGACCATTTACCGATGGCTGCTCCAATTGGGGATTCGATATTTACTGATATCGAAGAAAGCGAGGCCATTTACCGATGGCGGCTAAACTAGGCATTCGATATTTACTGATATCGAAGCAAGACAAGGCCATTTACCGATGGCATCTCCACCTGGGGAGGAAAAAGATTTTTGCAACTGGAACCAGACAAGACGTTTACCGACGACTCTAACTTGGGATCTTTGATTTTTATCAAAGGAAGTACGACCAGACATTTATCGATGACTGGGAAAACATACATGATCAGACATTTACCGATGACTGGGATGAGACTCAATGTTTACCGACATCGAAAGATGATGTTTACCGACATCAATCAAGCAAACCAGACACTTACTGATGACTGGGAAATAAGATATACAACCAGACATCAACGGACGAATGGGAAAAACTCAATGTTTATCGACACCAACGGAGAGGTGACGACTTCACTGGGGAATGGGAAGGATACAACCAGACGTCAACAGACGAATGGGGAAAACTCAACGTTTATCGACACCAACGGAGAGGTGAACACTTCACTGGGGAAGGAAAAAGATGTTACAAACATCGGAAGATGATGTTTACCGACATCAAAAAGGAACGACCAGACATTTACCGATGACTGGGGTGGGACTCGATGTTTACCGACACCCAAACAATGGTGTTTACCGACACCAAAGAACAAACGCACGCGGGTGCTGACATGATACTTACCGGTATCACAAGAATGACATCTTCAATACGTCAAGGCAAGGCTAAACACTTGTTGGGGATCTCACTGGGGAGAACCAAGTTTTCCTCTCACCTGCGGGTGAGGAAATAAACCTCTGGGGAATTATCAATCCTGAATGCTGTCAGGAGCAACTTGTAGCAAATGTGCCGTACAGATGTTGAACAATGATCCGCCTCTGTCGGGGATACGGTCTGATTAGGTTTAACACATGAATGCATATGTTTGAATTTTTCTATGGCGTAATGCTCCATGTTGAATGGAAATGCTACGCGTTTTGAGGATGCAATGATCACTACATGCAAGATGCAAAATGATGAAAACTCCTGCTGGGGAGCCAACGGATTGCTCTGCTGAGCACACAAATCTGAATGGATTCTCCAACTCGGTGGGGAGACACAATGCTGGGAGTGCTCTGCGGGGGAATAGCACCAATTTCTCACTCATGGCGAATAGCATTGCTGCTGGAGAAAGGATAAATCCCACCAAGGAAAACCTTCACCGAATCCAATCCACTTGGGGACTCCGCTGGGGAACAACCAACGCTCACCTCTGCTGAGGACAGCGACCAATCCACAGGTAGGATAAACTCTACTGGGGATAATTTTCACCGAACCTGATCCACTCAGGGAACTTGCTAGGGAAAATCATCAACACAACCCTCTGCTAGGGAAAACATTCACGACCCTGATGGGGAGAGGCATACTCTGTTGGGGAAATAATAGACCAGACCATGCTGGGGATAAACCCTCCTTCAGGCCTGCTACCCAACAGCTGGGGAAGAACAGTTCTAATAACTTTCAGACTTGCTCGAGGAAACAGCCACTTCCAAGCCTGCTGGGGAAACATCCTCAATACCGCTGAGGAACTCCTGACCTTGAATATACTGAGGAGACAAGTCCTGATCTTGCTTCAATTGTTGGGGAAGATCCCCACCCTCTCACACTACTGGACAATGCTGACAACATCCCTGCACAAACCGTAGCTTATCTGCTTCAGCCAGGAACCAAAGGTGATGACCTGCAAAACAGCAAGACATACATGCCCCAGGGGATTGCATGGACAAGATACGCTCAAGTGTCCTCAACATTCAAAATAATTTTCAAATGTTTTATCTTTCTGCACATTATTATCTAGCCTTCATGTTTTTATATGCAATGTTTATAAAAAATTCGGACGTTTTTGCAAACAAAACAGTAAAATAAAACAAGAGAGCAATTTTTCTGAATAACGATGTTTATTGATTGAAAATGGGCCTGAAACGGCGAATACATCAGGAAGCAATTCCTAGGAAGAGGTAATTGCGCACAAAAGGAAAAATCTATCCTAATGGCAATGTGAACACGACATCCACTATTTCCCAATTCTGTTATGACTCACAGATCCTCAATTTCTCCCACTTCCTTGCTTTCTGAGAAGAATGACTGGACCGATCATATCCTTCGAGACGGTAGACGACGAAGCGCGATGAAGTACAGATAACTCAGACTGTAGTCTTCGCTTTAATCCCTCTTTTGGCTGGATCGCCCTTTCGAGTTTTCAATCCACCGGGATACCCATTTTTGCCTAAGTCGCCCTTACGGGTTTTCGACTTACCGGGTGTACAAATTCTTTTCATTTTTTATCCCTAACTTTTACCTGAACCTTTTTTTTTTTTGCCGGGATGTCATAGTACCACGGCTTCTCATCCACAACAGACTCGGCTGCGAACACATACGCAGGTCTCTCGAGTCGATTCATCGCAACATGTGGCACATGATTCCACCAATGGACATTGATCATAGAAGACAAAGTAGCCAAGGCATCAGCCATCTGATTTTCATCCCGGGGAACATGATACAGCTTCACCTTCTTGAAGAACGTCAGTATCCTTCTAGTGTAGTCTCTGTAAGGAATCAAATGCGGCTGATTGGTATTCCAATCTCCATTGACCTGGTTAATCACTAGAGCGGAATCTCCATATATGTCCAGAGTTTTGATCCTCAGATCGATGGCTTCTGCTATCCCCATGATACAAGCCTCATACTCAACCTCGTTGTTGGTTACGTCAAAAGTCAGCCTGGCAGAAAAAGGTATATAAGCCCCTTTAGGATTGATAAGCACTGCCCCAACACCGTTTCCATTCACATTCACAGCCCCATCAAACATCAATGTCCACTTGTCATCAGGATCCTGTCCTTCCTCGACAAGAGGCTCTTCACAATCTTTCATCTTCAGATACATGATGTCTTCATCAGGGAATTCAAACATCATCGGCTGATAATCATCAATCGGTTGCTCGACAAGGTAATCTGACAGAATACTACCTTTGATGGCCTTCTGCGACGTGTATTGGATATCATATTCTGTTAAAATCATCTGCCAACGGGCAACACGTCCGATGAGAGCCGGCTTCTCAAAGATGTACTTTACTAGATCCATCTTAGAAATCAATAAGGTAGTATGATTCAACATATACTACCTCAGTCGGCGAGCAGCCCAGGCCAAAGCACAGCAAGTTTTCTCAAGCTGCGAATATTTGATTTCACAGTCGGTAAACTTTTTGCTAAGGTAGTATATGGCATGCTCTTTTCGACCAGACTCGTCATGCTGTCCCAATACACACCCCATCGAGTTCTCAGTCACTGAAAGGTACATTATCAGAGGTCTCCCAGGAACTGGAGGTATAAGGATTGGAGGTTTCTGTAAATACTCTTTTATCTTGTCAAAAGCTTTCTGACAGTCATCATTCCACCTGATTGCTTGATTCTTTCTTAGCAATTTGAATATCGGTTCACACGTGGCCGTTAGGTGAGATACAAACCGTGCAATGTAATTCAATCTCCCTAAGAACCCACGAACCTGCTTCTCAGTTTTTGGTTCAGGCATCTCTTGTATAGCTTTGACTTTTGCTGGATCAACCTCGATCCCTTTCTCACTGACAATGAAGCCTAACAGCTTACTGAATCTCACACCAAACGTACACTAGTTTGGATTCAGCCTCAGTTTGAATTTTCTCAGTCTATCAAACAACTTCTTCAAATTTACCAGGTGCTCCTCTTCTGTCTGCGACTTCGCAATCATATCATCCACGTACACTTCAATCTCTTTGTGCATCATGTCATGAAAGAGAGTCGTCATAGCCCTCTGATAGGTAGCACCGGCATTCTTCAGCCCAAATGGCATCACCTTATAGCAGAACATGCCCCAAGGTGTAATGAATGTCGTCTTTTCCATGTCCTCTGGCGCCATCTTGATCTGATTATAGCCAGAGAAACCATCCATGAAAGAGAAAATCGAGGATTGAGCCGTATTATCAACCAATACATCAATGTGAGGTAATGGGAACTCATCTTTCGGACATGCTCTGTTTAAATCCCGGTAATCGACACACATCCTGACTTTTCCATCCTTCTTCGGCACGGGAACGATGTTGGCCACCCACGGGGGATAAGTAGTAACTGACAGAAAACCCGCATCCAACTGCTTCTGAACCTCTTCCTTGATCTTAACAGCCATATCAGGACTAGTTCTATGCAGCTTCTGCTTGACTGAAGGACAATCTTCTCTGAGAGGTAGCCTATGCACCACAATATCTGTATCCATCCCAGGCATGTCTTGATACGACCAGGCGAATATCTCCACATATTCTCTCAGCATTTCAATCAACCTTCTCTTAACATCTTCCTTCAAAGCAGCCCCGATCTTAATCTCTCTTCTGGCGTCCTCAGTACCAAGATTAATAATCTCCAACTCCTCCTGATGAGGTTGGATGACCCTTTCCTCCTGCTTCAACAATCTGACCAGTTCTTTAGGGAGTTCACAGTCTTCCTCACTCTCCTCTTCAGCTTGGTAGATGGGATTATTGAAATCATACTGAGCCATAATAGAACTGTTCATAGTGGAGTCCGTAAGATCGATTCTGCAGGTTTAATGCTTTATTTTAGAAAAAAGAGTTCAAGAAAGTCACAAAAACAAAAACATTGCCATTTTTATTTTTGAAAAATGTGAAAAACAAAAACAGAAAGACAGGGATCACAAAATTGTTTGCAAAACGTCCTTTATTAATGATAACATTGAAAAACATGATGAGGCCCTACAATGAACCACTACGCCTTGGGCAGAACGTAGGGTTTTGTGCAAAATGAAAAACAAAAGAAAATTACTCTGTTTGAAGAGTAACTTGGACTATTTCTTCTGCTGTTCAATTGTTGATCGACTCCCCTGGTGCACACGGGCGAACACAGTTGTTCAGATCACAATCACTGCCACAGTCTTCACCTCCGGTTGCAAAGACGTCACCATGATTCATCAGCCCAACGCTGGTAAAGGTACTCGACCCTTTCTGCCCACCCTGCTCTGCCTGCAGGGGTTGATAACCAATACCGAACTTGTCTTCTTTGATGGGCAAGTCCACCATCTTGCCCCAGCCTTCCGCATTACCAGAGTTGACAACCTCCATAGCTTGTTTGTACGATGCAATTGAGGCACTTGGCTTCTTCTGCTCAGCGAAAGCCACCCTCTCAAGAGCAACGGTCTCGAATGCCTGGCATAAAGTTTCATGGATCTCACCATCCACCTCCACATACTTGAAAGAGGATAGGTGACTCACCAAAATGTCCTCCTCGCCGCACACAGTCACAATCTGACCGTTCCAGACATACTTCAGCTTCTGATGGAGTGTTGACGAAACTGCTCCAGTCCCATGTATCTAGGGACGCCCCAATAAACAACTATATGTTAGCTGAATATCCATCACATAGAAGACAATACTGAACACCTCCGGGCCAATCTTCACAGGCAATGTGACTTCTCCAAAAACAGACCGTTTGGATCCATCAAAAGCACGAACAATAAGATCACTGGGAGTGAGGATAACCCCTTCAACATCAATCTTGCTCAAGGTCTTCTTGGGCAGCACATTCAAAGACGAGCCAGTATCCACCAACACATGTGACAATACCGCGCCTTTGCACTCCATAGTGATATGCAGGGCTTTGTTATGGTTACGACCTTCATGCGTCAGATCCAAGTCTGTGAACCCCAAACCATGCCTGGTACTGACATTAGCAATGACACCCTCCAACTGGTTGACCGAGATCTCCTGAGGCACGTAAGCCAGATTCAACATTTTTAACAAGGCATTACGGTGTGCCTCAGAGCATAACAGCAATGAGAGTATAAAGATCTTGGACGGAGTTTGATTCAGCTGATCTACAATCTTGTAGTCACTCTTCTTAATTATCTTCATAAACTCCTCCACGTCCTTCTCGAACGAACCCTCAGGCGCTTCCTTCTGAACAGGTTCCTCTTCAACCACAGCTTGCTTACCCTTCGCTTTGGTGAGAGCCTCAGCATTATTGTCTCTCAAAACCTGTGGTGCGAACAGACGACCACTCCTTGTAAAACCTCCTGGTCCCCCTACATTGTCCACAACTGGACCCACAGTCACGGGAGTTATACTTGGCAAACCAATAGTCACCGGAGCTTGATTAACGGGTCGGATCTGATTCTCTACCCTTCGGTTACTGCCGTAAGCATTATCATACTTCCACGGCACGGCCCTACTATTCTCAACAGACCTTCTGCCCGAAGCAACAATAGTAGTGGGAGCACTGACAGTTACAGGAGCGGAAATGGTAACAGGGGTACCAACAGTTGCAGGTGCACTAACAGTTCTCTAGCCACGTCCCTCGGACGGTTTGAAATAAATGGTGACAGTTGACACCACTCCACGATCTTTCATGGCCCTAGCAAACTGCAAACAGCCCTCATCAATCAAATTCTGGATACCAGCCCTCAACAGTATACAACCATTCGCTGAACCTTCACATTCTGAACAGCCCTGATCACAGCCCGGGAACACTCCCCCATTCAGCAGACGATCCTTCACAGCAAACAACGGAGCCTGAATCTCATCAACACTGACCACCAAGTCTTCAGCTTCTCTATCTTCCACATTGTTCACCCTATGTGCACCATGCTGAGGCATAGGATTGTTCACAATATTAGGCACAGGAGCAAAATTGATTGTTTTGGCGTCAATTAAGTCCTGGACCTTATGATGAAAAGCCCTACAGTTTTCAATATGCTGCCCCGGTGCACCAGAATGGAAATCACAACGAACGTTGACATCATACCCAGGTGGTATCTTTGTCAATGGAGCCATTGTACGCAACTCAACAAACCCCAATCTGAGCAATTCGGGCAGCAATTCAGCATAGGTCATCGGCAACGGGTCGAAACGTCGATCCGACATCCTCTGTCTTGGCTGAAACGGACGTTGTTGTTGTTGTGGTTGTTGTTGTTGTGGTTGTTGAACTCTCTGTTGTTGTTGTTGTCGTGGTTGAGGTGTTGGAATGGTTACAGCAGCAACCTGACGATATTGACCTCTGTTCATACTTCTTCGATGTTGCACAGCATTCGTTTCACCGTCCCTTCTTCGGGGTGCCCCAGCAAATGGCTTCTTTGAAGATGAGGAACCAACATCCTGAATTTTTCCGGCTTTGATAAGACTCTCTGTCCTCTCCCCACAGATTACCACATCAGAGAAACTACCGAATGGGCAACTCCCCATCCGGTCCATGAATACTCCTTGTAAAGTCCCAATAAACATATCAGTCAACTCCTTCTCTAGCATCGGAGGTTGCACCCTTGCAGCTAATTCCCGCCATCTCTAGGCGTACTCCTTGAAACTCTCTCCAGATTTCTGACATAGACTCTGCAACTGAGTCCGGCTCGGAGCCATGTCCATATTGTGCTTGTATTTCCTCAGAAAGGCTTCACCCAGATCTCTGCAACTTCTGATGGACTCTCTTTTCAGCTCCATGTACCAATCCAAGGAAGCTCCAGACAAGCTGTCTTGGAAAAAATACATCCACATTTTCTCATCGTCTGTATAGGCAGATATTTTTCTGAAGTAGGCCTGCACATGGGTGCGAGGACAAGAAGTACTGTTGTATTTATCAAAAGAAGGCGCTTTTTAACTTATAAGGGATTCTCAATCCTTCCACCAACCCCATATTCGTAACATCAAACCCCAGAGAGTTCTGACACTCCATGGCTCTGATCTTCTCAGCTAGGGCATCAACCCTCCTATCTCTTTCGTCAGTTCTTCCCACAACTTCATCATCCTCACTAAGGAGAGTAAACATATCTTCCTGTCTGTCAACCAACGGAGCAGGATGTCGAACGGGAGCACGGGTTGCTCTGGCATTAGCAGTCTCTGGAGCAATAGGTTGACCGTTGATTCTGATACCCCTCAACTCATCACCCACGGCATAATCATTGACAGGGACGGTGGCAGCAGCAGCGTTATTGATTGGGCCTCCCTCTGGCAAAGCATGGTTGACCGGTGGAATTGCAGCTTCTTGTCTCTGGACTAGGGCTCGAAGTTCTTCTTGACCTTGCGCAACCCCTTGCATGATTGTCATGAATTGGGCCATATTAGCCCTCATCTCAGCCAAATCTGCTTGCACTTGGTCCATGTTCCTCTGTTGATTCAACCGGGTTGCGTAGCGATGCGGACGTTGATCAGCAATCCTGCCTAAAATAGGAACCAGAGTGAGAAGTCTCATTCAAGAACACCTGTAATGCAAAATGATATGTGTATGATGCTAATGATGCGTATGATGCACATGATATGTTCATTTCTCAGGCATTCGAGAGCCTAATTCATCTTTCAAGAAATGGCAACCTGCAATACAAACAGCAAAGCAACAACCTACACAGGATAATGAGAACAAGGTGAAACATCAACAATCTCATCTATAGATATGAGCAACAAGGATCATACAACAAAGGTTCAAATGATCAGAGTACAACAATGAATCCCATCCATCAAGCCTGGAGGTGATTCTCAACATAAACAACAGAGATACAAGCTAAGACAAATGTCCTCCCAGAATGAGCGTCTTCAGATACTGGCACTGGTCTATCAACAAGTCACATTCTGAACATTCTGGCAGGGGGGTGAGCTTCTCCTTCAATTGTCTTCTGAGCTCCACAACTTCTCCTCTAAGCTGACTCTCTGATGCATGCCTTAGATCTACTGCCTTCCTCAATTGGATGTCTTTGTCTCTAAGCTGCTTTTCCAGGTCTCTTATCTTCTTCTGGTAACTGGCTTCAGCTCTCTGCAACCTCAAGCACTCACGGTGTTCTTCATTCAACAAGGTCTCCATCTCCTCATAGGACCTCTTCTTGCTCTTCAATCTGCTAGCATCTTCACCCTGCATGCCTTTGAGTTGATGAGCCAAGTTCAACTTATCCGCTTTGGCTTTGTAAAGCTCCATCTGGGTATCCTGTTCCTTCTCCTTCAACCGACGATTATCCATCAATGCTTGCTTGTAGTGCTCAGCAGGCACACTCTCAGCAAGGATCAAAGGTAGTTGCTCTTGCAAAGACTCCATCCTATCATAGGGCAACAGTAAAGTCTCCACTTTATTCTTCACCCAATCAATGTAATCAGGCATAGCAACTGCAAACTTCTTCCCTAGCACAGCTCCATCCTTGACACCAATGGTCTTCCAAGCTCTTCCTACTTGCTCCAATCTAGCAGGGTCACTCCGCTTCTCAAAGTACACACTCTTAGCTATCTCAGCATCTAGTGGTCTTCCATTCATCACAAACCCCAACTGGCGAAGAGAAAGAACCGGGTTGTAGTTGATGCAACCCTTAGTCCCTACGAGTGGCACATTACGAAACTCCCCACAACTCATGATGACATTACGCACATCCATCCGGTAAGATTGCCACCTGATATCATAAGAGGTAAGAGACATAATCCTCTGAGTCCACTTATGAGTGCTCTGAGCATCCACAAAAGGTCCACTGACTGGCAGAAGAGACAAGAACCATCTGAGCAATAATGGGAGACAGCATCTAATAGCTCCACCCTTACCATGCCTGCTATGAATAGCATAGTAAGTGTCAGCTAACAAAGTAGGAACTGGGCTTCCTCCAATGAAAATAGTGATAGCAGCATAGTCCACAAAGTTAGGCATACTCGGAAACAACACCACTCCATAGATCATGATAGCCAACTGAGCATGAAAAGCTTCCCAATTTCCCTTCTTTGCTTCTTCTCTAGCCATCCTCAACAAGTACTTCAAGGGCAAACCCACAACATCACCGCTCGACTTCCAATTGTCACTCACTTCCTTGATACTCAAATAAAGAGCTCTGGTAACAACCCTGAAATCCACCTCCTTCGGAACATCCAAGAAAGGAACCTGATATCTGATCGGGACACTCATCAGAATGGAGTACTCCTCAAGAGTGGGCGCTAACTGATAATCCTGGAAAGTGAAACAACAGAGCTCTGGGTCATAGAACTGTAGAAGAGTCTACAACGGCACTGGATCCACCACCATCTTCAACAGTGTCAACAAATCCCCATACTGATCAACAAACGCCTTCTGATTATCGCCGGTCACAAAGTTGCTCAACTCCACCAAAGACGTCAAAGGCTCACGGTGAAAACTGTAGGTGCAAGTCTTCCTCTTTAACTCGGGAACGGTTGCCATCTCTCACAGTGAATAGACTCCTGAACGAACCTGAGAAATGATATGCATGAAGAGATTAGCTTTTTTCTTTTCTTTTTTCATTTTTTTTATTGCATTATTTTTTTGAAAATAAATATGCTATGATGCAAATGATGCAAACACGACTGGCTGGCGGTGTATCTCGGAGCACAGGTTCAAAGCTTCGGCTTGAATTCAGAACCACAAAGTCATCTGAGACCCAAAGTCATCTGGAACCCATATATCTCTGAACCAAGTCACCAACAGAAACCAAGAATCACCAACAAGTCACCAACAAGTCACCAATGGTACCTGTAATAATAATCATTCCCTCCCTGCTCACGGGTGTAATCTAGGCCAGGGTAAGGTCAAGATAAACGCAGGATAAACAACCCTTTCATAGAATATCATCATGTACACACCCGATGTATGTACCGATAATACCCCATCAGGATCTGAACTGCTTGTGATATCAAGTTCCGCTAAGTGGCGCGATACCACCCGCTTCCCAAGAATCACTCTATTCCTAGGTGTCCTAAAGTTCACTCATAGCCTGGGTATTGGGCCTTTTACCTCGTGTAACTCCCAACCCAACAGAGAAACAGACAACCAGCCAGCACAGATGAAAATATGATGAATGCAAACATAAATGCAAACATAAATAAATGAATGCAATAAATGAAATAGCAAAAGCAACCAAACCCTATCCTACAGAGCGCTAGGACTGACTCGCTTAGGGAAGATGGACCAGCAAGAGGTCAACTTCTCTATGTCCCCAGCAGAGTCGTCAGCTGTCGCATTACGCGAAAAACCGGCGGAGAAAACGAAACAACAGAGCCGCCACCGTGCGTTATTTATCCCAAAAGAGGGAAAGGAAACGCTCGAAGTAAACCTGGAAAAGACCTGGTCTCACGACCAGAGAGAGATGGGATCGGGAGTCGGTTATGCGAAGGGAAGGTATTAGCACCCCTACGCATCCGTCGTACTCGACGGGATCCACGCTCGAAAGGAATAGAAATAAGGTTGCTAAAGACTGCTCAAACACTACACAAGGCTGGAAGGAAACACAGAAAGACAAAAGAAACGGACTCGGCAGGATATCGCATCCTGGGCCTACGTAGCCTGTCATACACAGACATCAGAGTCGAAGTAGTTCGGGACGGGGGAAACCTGCTCGCTAGGATGTCGCATCCTATGCATACGTATCTTCTCTGACCGAAGAAGAATCAGAGCACTCGTAGCTCGGCTAACGCGCGCCAAACAAAACAAACACAGGAAACCGACTGCCAATCGCTGGACTTACGTCAGACTCCACACAAACACACACAAGAAACCAGCTGCCAATCGCTGGACTTATGACTCCAACACACACAAAAGGGGTTGCAAAAGAAAAAGGGCGCCCGAAGAGATCTGCTCATCTCCTGCCTACGTACCTCATCTGGTATGAGGATCAGGGAGACGTAGTTCCCCTACACAGGGAAAGAACTTCTGTCCTAACCAGAAACAAAGGGAGACACAAACTACTAGGGAGACTACGACTCGAGCCTAGAAGTTGTCATGCATACGATCCCTATGTTGAGGTCTCTATCCTAACTTGCAGAGGAAGCAAGCTAGCTTAAACAGCACAGTCAATCACAAGAACAAAAGCAAGCACACACACTATATACAAACAAGTGGCTCACACAAGGCTAGGCTTTAGTCAAGGGGTCAAATCAACCTCGACAAACAAGCCAACTGAAAAAGGGTGTGGTTAGCTTTTAACCCTAACATTGAGAGTCGGGGTAAAGCAGATGAAATGGGAAGTGAGGGTAAGACCTCACTGCTCTTATCCCTGGCCTGGGAGAGCTTAACTCAAAATAGAAAGTGTGGGAGTTCAGAAAGTAGGAACTCTTCTCCACATGACTGACACAACAAAATCTTGGGTTCTTATTCATAATGCCTCAACACATGGTGTGTGAGCAAAGTGAATGACACAACTGAATAGCAGGGGATGGATTGCACATCCCTTGTATCTGCCAATGCCTCTTCACTTAGGAGGTCTTTGAATGTACAGGGCACAAAATAAACAAACACAAGCATTGCCTCTTAAGGAGGACTTCAGACAGGTGCTTGTCCACATAACAGGACAGGTCTTCCAGACTACATGAAGTCAGAAGAATTATACCTCAGTGGTAAGCAAACCACAAGCTAGCAAAGCAAGTTCAAGAGAACTCAAAGCAACTTAGGTACCTGTGAAAAATCTAAACCAATCAGTTCAACTGTACAGACAAACAATCAACAGGAAATAACAAACAGACAGACAATGTTCACAATGTGCAAGCCACAAGGCAAACTTAAATGAGTTAGCATCAACGTACAAAACACACAAGTGTTAGTAATCAAGAGCAAACATCAATGCTCAAATGAGGAAGCATCATCAACTATAGACTTGGATGTTTAAACCTGAAATCAAAGCCCACATATAAGCCACAAACCACTATGTCAAAGCCTAGGGTCAAAGATGGAGAAAAAAGTCAAAATAGAACCTCAAATTTAACATGAATCATCCTCATCCAATCAAGAATAATTCTCAAAAAGATTCACACCAAGATCATTAAGCATATTCATTTCATGAGCAAAACATGGCAAGGTATGCAAAAGCTAGTCACATTTGAGACATCAAGAAGAAAAATGCACATCAAATCCAAGTTAACTCAATCATAAAACAGAAATGGCATATGGGAAAAATGTCAAACCAAATCCGAAATGTCACTCAACATGTCTAGAATCTACACACAAAATTTCAGAATCATTGGATAAGAAACAAGCATTTTATGATCAACGGAACAAAGCAATAGCATAAATGGATACATGTTCAATCACCCTAGGACAAATCATTTTTTAAGCCAGGCACAACTTTGCAATTTATAATCATAAAAAAGTAGACAGAATAAGGAACACATATCAAAAAATTGGAGATCAATTGGAGCATTTTCCTATTTTATATGATTTTTGGAAGTTGAGGAGAAAATTTGAAAATGAAATGAACAAGCATGGCAAATAAAGGAGGGAAAGTGGAAAATGCATTGCAATTGAAAAATATCCCTCAGCCAGATTCGAACCATTGCCGAATTTGAAAATTGGCACGCCATAAGATGAAACGCACCGTTTCACTTATGCGCTGGCCTGCTGATTCAGCAGTCAACTGCTGAGTGGCACGGGTCAAAGTTTTCCAGGCCAATTAAACTGCAAGCTAGGCGAACACACGGACCAATGGATGGCAAGCCCTAGGACACGCAGGCAAACCAGAGAAAGCGTTGCCAGAAACACAAAACCGTTGCCAATAACATGATCTTCATCTTCTTCCTCGCGAAGAAGATGAACAGTGTATGCGTTCAACAACTTTTCCAGAAAATTCCCCAGAAATTCAAATCAAATACATCAATCTGTAGGTTTTTCAATGGTAATAATGGATCGAAGAATAGTTAAGCATGAATCATCACATACAAAGAGAATCGAAGGAAATAAGGTTGAACATCAAACTTTCATACATGCATAACTTCATTAATACATCACCATTTCAAGTGATTTTTCCACCAGAATTCTCAACAACACGAGATCTATACAATCATACTCATGGATTTAAGAATTATGAGAATCAAGAATCCTACCTCTTGAAGAGCAGATTCGGATTTAGCTTGTTTCAAGGCTTGTGATGTTCCAAAAATCCTTGGCAATGCTTGTGGAGATGATTGGTGAAAGGTCTGAAGCTCCAGCACGTGTGGTTCCAGCTCAATTTGAAGATTCCATGGATGCTTCAAGCTTCGAGCATGAACAAATATGGCACGGTTTGATCCAATTCCACGTCCAATTCTACTCAAAATTGCTTCATGATCATGAATCAACCAATAGAAAGTGTTCTTGTGTGAAGAAATTGAAAAAAAGTTTGAGAGAAAATTTTGGTAATTCTTGAGATTCATATCTGAAAAGCTTCTTAATGCTGAAAACAATTATGATTATCAATATATACTTCATGCTAATCATGTTTAGAAACTGTTTAAGCCAAATGCAAATGATATTAATCAATTTTGAGGTGTATGTGCAAAATGACATTTTTTCTTCATGCACCCCATGCATGCGTGAACAGTACCAATTCCTGGCCCAAATCCTCTTAAAATTAGTCCATTCACCCTTTGGAAATGATTTTGTATGCCCATGATCATCCAACATGAGTTTATGCAATTTCCTTCAAAAATCTTCATGAGTAAGCCAAGGATTATGCAAATGGAATTTAAGCCATGTAATGATATGCTTGGAAAGTACATGTTATAAGGATCAAAATGCAAAAAGAACCACTCATTTTGGAGCTTTGGTTAAAAAGTTATGTCCATTTGAAATTTCAAACACACTTTTCCATGATTGGACCATATCTCCTCAACCACACATGAGAAATTCATGATCTTGGACTTTTTGGAAATGGGAGAGAAAGATATTCAACTTTCATGTTGGACAAAATTTCATTTGAAGCTATCTTGATGATGTAATCTTGAGTTTAAGTTTGTCCAAAACCGTGCCATTTTTGGAAAGTTCAAATTACAAGTCACTTGCTATTTTGGGAAAGTCTTGACCTGACTTCAAATTCTTCAATGTTGATGTTTGAAATGTCAAATGAGACTTGTTTTAACATGAATGAAGCATCTCTAACCACTTCCCACCTTCAAATCCATAGTTGACTTTGCAGTTGACTTCTGTTGACTTCTATGGGCCTTAGATGATTTGCACATGCACTGATGAGTTCTGAGCCTTCAACACTTGGCCAAGCTACTTCAAAATGATCTTTGGGTCATGTGAACTCATGGTAATCACCCTAGGGCTTTGATCTCATGGAAAATGCTCTTGTTGCCTTGCACAATTGAATCTCCTGACCAGTCTTGCCTGATGAGATGTAATGAACTATGCAATATGAATGCAATGTTAATGACCTAAAGATGAAATGTATACACAAATGGGAGGTGCAAATTTGAGGTGCTACACATACTTCTTGAACTCTTTGAATGCATCACTTTTCTGCACTAAAAAGAATGTCCAAGTATATCTAGAATAATCATTAACAATAACTAAAGCATATAAGTTACCTCCGAAGCTTCTTGTTCTTCATGGACCAAATAAGTCCATATGTAACAATTGTAGTGGCCTAGAAGTGGACACCACATTCTTGGATGTGAAAGTTAATTTGGTTTGCTTCCCCTTTTGACAAGCATCACAAAGTCTATCTTTGATGAATTTTATCTTTGGCAATCCAATGACAAGGTCATGTTTTACTAACTTATTCAAGTGATCCATGTGAATGTGAGCAAATCTCTTATGCCATAACCATAAGTCGTTGTTATTTGCCATAAGACACTTAACCTTCAAAGATACATCATCAAGGGAAATCATGAAAATATTATTAATTCTCTTACCTATAAGCATTACCTCTTGTGTGACTTCGTCTTCAATTAAACATTCATCTTTTGTGAACCTTATTTTGAATCCTTTGTCACAAAGTTGGCTTATGCTTAAGAGGTTGTGCTTTAGTCCTTCGACATATAGCACATCTTCGATGGATATGAAATTTGGTGCACCTACTTTGCCTATGCCAAGAATTCTTCCTTTGTTGTTATCTCCATAAGTAACATAAGCCTTGGCCTTAAGCATTAGATCTGAAAATTTGTGCACATCACCAGTCATATGCTTGGAGCACCCACTATCCAAATACCAAAGATTTGATGTGGCCTTCAAGCATACCTACAAAACAAAATTAAGTTTTGTTAGGTACCCAAATTGCTTTGGGTCCTTAATAATTATTACCTTTCTCAACCCATACATAATGCCCCTTTGTTACACTAAAGTTTCTAACATAGCAAGCATTAGGTGTATGGCCAATAATACCACAATAAAAACAAGTTGGTTCAAAATTGATTTTATATCTAGGAACGTAAGACTTTTTCTTTGTAAACCTTTTCTTTTTAGGATGTTGATGCATAACTTTTGGTGTGTTGACTCTTTCTTTTGGAGATTGATCCTTAGGCCTAACAAAGATAGTTTTATTTGAACTTGGTTTAGAAAATTTGGAGTAACCAAGTCCACTTTTGTCATTTGAGTACCTTTGTTGGATAAGAACCCCTTCCAAACCAATTTGTCCTTTTTCATACCTTTCAAGGACTCTTTTAAGTTGGACAATTAGGAAAGAGAGAGACTCACACTTTAGACATACAAAATTCTTCTTTTCACTAATCATCTTTTGTTTTTCATTTTCAAAATCTTTTTCAAAAATTTCAATATTTTCTTCCAAGGAAGAAATTTGTTTCTTTTGAAATGATATAGTTTTATAAAGAATTTTGCATTCATTTAACAATTCATTAATTGCACCTTGTGCATCATCATCAAAAAGAGAAAAATCATTACTAACCTCTTCTTCATCATCGGAATGATGAGAAGGCATTAGCGCCAAATTTGCACATTCCTCGCTATCCGATCCGGATGAAGAACTAATTTCATTGTCCTCCCATGCAACATATGCCTTTTTGTTCTTGAAATCCTTCTCGCTCTTGAATCCGCCTTTCTTTGAAAGTTTAGGACATTTCGGCTTTATGTGGCCCTGCTTTCCACATTCGTAGCATGTTATATCTTGCGTAGATATGGTGGTCTCCTTTTTCCTGAAATGTCTATTCTTTTTAGCGTTAAAGGATTTATCATTTTTGTTAAAGAACTTACCAAGCCTTTTAACAAGGAGCATGAAATTCTCATCTTCCTCCAATGCATCGTCATCTTTATCTTCTTTTGAGCCTACCTTCAAGGCAATTCCTTTAGATTTCTTTTCTTGACTTTCATGTTTCTCAAGCCTACCAAGTTCTAACTCATGTTCTTGAAGTTTGCCAAAGAGTGATGTGGACATCATTATTGAAAGACTTTTCTTTTCGATGATAGCCGTCACCTTCGGTTGTCATTCTCTAGTCAATGATCTTAGTACTTTAAGATTGAGATCGTCATTTCTATATGTTTTTCCGAGAGCAATCAAGTGGTTAGTCAAGTGAACAAATCTATTTTGTAGCGCCACGATGGATTCTTCGGGCAACATTCTAAACATCTCATATTCTTGACTTAATGTATTCAACCTTGAACTCTTTACTTTGGTGGTGCCTTCATGTGTCTCCACTAAGGTGTCCCATATTTGTTTCTCCGATTTGCATTGAGATATGCGGAAGAACTCGTCCATGCTTAAAGAACTTTGAAGAATGTTTATTGCTTTCTTTTCATTTAAGATTTTATCTTATCATCTTCATCATACGAACTCTTTATCTTTGGAGTACCAATGCCATTGACCACACTCATAGGATTATGCGGGCCATCTTCAACGACTTCCCATATGCCTTCTCCTTGGGCTTCTAGATGTGCCTTCATGCGGATCTTCCAAAAATCAAAATATTCTCCAGAGAAAAGTGGTGGTTTGTTACTACTTCCACCGTCTTTGAAAACCGGATTCGTGCTTGCGGAAGCCATGCGGATCTTTTAGGAACAGGTTACCTATAACCTGCTCTGATGCCAATTGTAAGTTTAAGGAGTGCCTTAGAGGGGGGTGAATGAGGCACTTAGACGATTTTCCGGATTTTTTACGTTTTATTGATTTTTACTTTCTTGAGAAGCTTGTGTGATGAAAAGCGGTAAAGTGCGGAAAGTAAAGAACACCACGATGTATAGTGGTTCCCCTCACAGATCGAGAGTACTCCACTCACCTTTCAACACGAAAGAGAATTCACTATAATGTTAAATTTCCTAGACAAGACACCTTAAGGCCTTCCTATCTAATTCTAACACACCAAGAACAATCCTCTTGGATTTACAATGTTTAAAGTCCAATCGAGACTCAAATCCTCACAAAAGGACCTCTTGCATCCACACACCAGATAGCAAGGATAAAACCTTACAAACTTATTCTTAACAATCCTAAAAATAAGTTGTAACTAAGAGATGCAATTCTGAATTTTTGTAGAAGATGAAATAGTTGAAAATTTGAAGTATATCAATTTATCAATTGATCTTCTCCTTTGTAACACTTAATCCTCACAATAATTATACAAGTGTTCTTTGTATGGAATGAAACTATGATGCTTAAAAAGAAGGTTTATGCAAGGTTTCACTCTTAAGAAAATTTGGAAGAACACTAAAAAAATGTTAGAAAGAATATGAGTAATTGATTTGAAATTTTTGCAAGGAGGTGAATTTGAAATCTGAAAAAATGATGTATATATGTTGTCTAAACACCTCCTCAAATGGATGCAATTACCCAAAGGATGTCATGGTTCATGGTAAAGAAAATAGAAAAGTTTCCATGAAGAGATGCACTGATTTTTGCCTCTGGTTCAGTGGTAATTGATTACCTTAATATGGGTAATCGGTTACTTGCCTCCAACGTGCAAAAATATTTGAATTTTTCACAGAGTAATCGATTACCTTAAAATGGATAATCGATTACTTCATCCCAAATTTAAAAAATAGCTTAAAAAATGAAGTGTTTTGATTTCTTTGATGCATAAAATTACTTCCAATGATTATGGCATGAATGAGACATGTTTTGAACACTTGTATAATCATCTAGAGGTTAAGTGTTATACCTATTCATTTGAAATACGAATCTTCATGAGTTTCATTGAGACTTGATAATTTAGTTGAAAACTTCCTTCATGAGCTTAAATCTTGATCAATCCTTTTTGTTAATCAATCTTAGACTTGAAGAGAAGTTTGTCGTCATCAAAACATTTGAGAAGTCATGTCTTCACATATCCGTCATCGGTTAAGATGAACATATCAAGGATAGACTGCCTGGGGAAACGTAAAATGAATCCGCTGGGGAAAATAAAGAGGAAGTAGATTACTGTTACCGAGTATTGGGTAAGAATAAGGTACTCGCAAATCGAGAAGAACATTACCAGTTACTGGGTAATAGACTCTCAAGGGACCAAAAGCATCTATCTAGGTAAGAGCTAGAAAGAGACGGTCAAACAAAGACTCGATCTAGTGAGGATATAACTCAGAGGGAGTGGTTCCATCCAGATAATCAACTGGGGAGGAAGCTGAAATAATAATCATCCACGAGGAAATAACTCGGTGGGGAATGAGAAAGGTTAAATTCTTTATGCTTAAGGGGATGACACTCTACAATTGAGGGAGGACAGATGCACCAAATCTGCACGGGGAAAGGATATCACCATAGCAGAGGATCGAAAAAATAGGGAATCAAATGCAATAATGAAATATATGATGTATGAATGTATATGTATATGTATATATGATTCATGATTATGCTGACAAAACAATCACAGAGGATACAAATGTCAATGATCTGAATCATTGATATAACACTCGACTAATCTTGACAGGACGGAGACATCAACTAGAGAAAAAGTTAGGGATGAACATGAATCATCCATCACAAAATAGCTCGACCCTAATTGGGGAAAGAGAAAAGATCTGCTGAGGATCTGCACCATTAACTCTGTGAGGAATTTTGGGTCAACACTATGCAACATGGGAGACAACCTCGTAGAGGACCAAAAATACTGCTCAAGAAAAAGTGCTGAGTGAGGTTCAGGATTGAACTTTGCTGGCGACTGGAGGTGAATAAAAATCTGTGTTGAATCTATGCAAACTATTGAGAATATGCACCCACAACCCAGCTGGGGAGGCAAATAACCAACTCGGCTGGGGAAACTGATTTGCCGTTGGGGAGGAAAAAGTGATCAAACCAACTGCTTGGGAAGGACAAACAATGCTCCGCACTTTGGGACTCACCTGTTCTCAGACTGCTGTTGATGTTCCTTGATGAAATCGATTGCTTTTTAAAAGTAATTGCTTTTATTATTTTAAAAAAATGATTTTGATTATAAAATTCAAACTTTGAAATTATCATCACAAAAATTCCATTCTATTTAGCTTAAATATAAATAAGAGTAGAAACAATTGGGTAAAAAGCTTAACTTTACTTAATAGAATGGTAGTCTGTAAATGAAAAGACTCCATAGATCTTTACAAAAGTTAAAGAATGGTAATTTACATGGAAAAGGGCTACATTGAATACAATGATCACTAATCCTTCACCAACTTCAATATCCACTGTGCTCTTGGCTTTAGTTAAGAATGATGAATCTGAATTGACTGACTTGCTCAAGACTGTTTTCAAGATTGAAACTCAAACGAATGTAGTTACTTGCAATAATCCCTATTTTTGGCATAAATTGCCCCAAGGTGGGGTACTCAATCTACCGGGATAAATTTTCCATTTTATATCTCAAACTTTTTCCTAGATCGCCCTTTCGGTTTTTCAATCCACCGAGACGCTCATTTTTACCTAAGCCACCCTTTCGGGTTTTCAACTTCGCGAGCTATTCTTTTCTTTTTAGGCGAAGTATTTCTTGACTGCATCAACATTTACAGGACGGGTGAACTCTTCACCATCCATAGTTGTAAGAATCAAAGCACCGCCTAAAAAGGCTCTCTTAACAACATATGGGCCTTCATGATTAGGAGTCCATTTGTCCCTAGCATCAGGTTTGAAAGATAAAATCTTCTTGAGCACAAGCTTACCTTCTCGAAACACACGAGGCTTGACCTTCTTATCAAAAGCTTTCTTCATTCTCTGCTGGTACAACTGACCATGATATATGGCAGTCAACCTCTTCTCTTCAATCAAATTCAACTTCAGTCAAATTGGCTTCCCTCAGAATACATATGGGGTCTCAACCTTTAATAGGAGCGTAACTTCCATACTATAAACAAGTGAGAAAGGGGTTGGCCCTGTTGAAATGCGGATGGATGTACGGTACCCATGCAAAGCAAATGGGAGCATCTCATGCTAATCTTTATATGTCACAACCATCTTCTGGATAATCTTCTTGATTTTCTTATTCACAACTTCAACAACCTCATTCATCCTAGGTCTGTAAGGAGAAGAATTATGATGTGTAATCTTGAAGTCTTTGCAAAGAGCTTCCACCATATTATTATTCAAGTTCGATCCATTGTTAGTAATGATCTTACTTGGCACACCATACTGGCATATAATTTGATTCTTCATAAACCTTACAATAACTTGCTTGGTTACATTCACATACGACGTCGCTTCAACCCACTTTGTGAAGTCGTCAATAGCCACCAGAATGAAACGATGTCCGTTTGAAGTTTTAGGCTCAATCATACCAATTATATCAATTTCCCACATGGAGAAGGGCCATGGAGAGGAAATGACATTCAATAGTATCGGAGGAACATGAATCTTATCTACATAAATTTGACACTTGTGGCATTTCTTCACAAACTTGCAACAGTCAGATTCCATTGTCAGCCAATAGTAACATGCTCTCAACATCTTCTTAGCCATAGTATGTCCATTGGAATGAGTACCGAAGGAACCTTCATGGACTTCATTCATTAATAAGTCTGCTTCGTGTCTATCCACGCATCTTAGCAAAACCATATCGAAGTTTCTCTTGTAAAGCACATCGCCATTCAAGTAGAACTTGCCAGATAATCTCCTCAAAGTCTTCTTATCTTTTAAATATTCCCCTGACGGGTAAATATGACTTTGGAGAAAACACTTAATATCAAAATACCACGGCTTTTCATCTTTGATCTCTTCAACAACAAACACATGGGATGGCCTATCAAGATGCATCACAGTCAAATTAGGAAGTTCATTCCAAATTTTCACCATGATCATGGAAGCCAATGTTGCAAGAGCCTCTGCCATCCGATTTTCATCTCGAGGGATATGATGAAACTCAACCTTTGTAAAGAAAGTTGATATCCTCCTCGCATAATCTCTAAATGGTATCAAACCGGGTTGATTCGTCTCCTATTCACCTTTGATCTAATTCACAACATAAGCTAAATCTCCATAGACGTCAAGACATTTGATTCTGAGATCAATGGCCTCTTCAAGCCCCATAATGCAAGCTTCATACTCTGCCATGTTATTTGTACACTTGAAAGTCAATCTAGCTATAAACGGAAAATGAGTGCCTTGAGGAGTAATAATCACTGCCCCAATGCCATTACCATATTGATTGACAACTCCATCAAATACCATGCCCCAACGGGAACTAGGTTTTGGCCCTTCTTCAAGCAATGGTTTATCAGAATCTTTCATTTTTAGGTAGAGAATCTCTTCATCGGGAAAATCGTACTGCACTGATTGATAGTCTTCAATCAGTTGGTGAGCCAAATGGTCAGCCAAGACACTACCTTTAATTTCTTTTTGAGATCGGTATTCAATATCATACTCAGATAACAACATATGTCAAAGGGGAATCCTCCCAGTTAAAGCAGGCTTCTCAAAAATATACTTGATTGGATCCATTTTGGATATCAACCAAGTAGTATGATTCAACATATACTGACGCAAACGCTTAGCAGCCCAAGCCAATGTGCAACAAGTCTTTTCAAGCATAGAATACTGAGTCTCACAGTCGGTGAATTTCTTACTGTGGTAGTAAATAGCATATTCTTTCTTTCCAGATTCATCTTGCTGGCGAAGAACACAACCCATACTTTCATCAAGCACAACCAGAGACATGATCAAAGGTCTTTCTTCAACAGGTGGAGACAGAATCGGAGGCTCAAGAAAATACTCTTTGTTGGTTCTAAGTGTTGGCAGCAATATTGGTAAATCCAAGAGTGTTCACAAGTTGTCACATGTGTTGTCTTGACATGAGATAACATGTACCTGCAAGATGTTTAAAATATGATTATGTAGGATTTTACTGAGATGTCAGACCCGATGTCATGACATCTGTAAACAGAACATTCAGTCTGAATGTTATGTATTTTGTGATTGCATTTTTAATGCCAATCTGTGCATGATTGATGAGTTGATTGAACACGCTATCAATCAGTATCTACAACAAGATTAACTTATTTTCCAAAGAGATATAATCAACTGTCATGAAAAGATATGAATGGAAAATAGTTTTAGGGTTTTATGATGTCCAAGCCCAGCCAAATGCTTCTATATAAAGGACATGGAAAACCTGGTTTTATACACAAGAAATAACGAACGAAATATTGAGAGAGAATAAGGGTTTTAGTCTTGTGTAGTCGTGTGAATTGTAAGCCATTCAATTCATCCATAAATGATAGAATTGGTCCATTTTATTGAGTTGTAATTTGTCACTTTAAGCTTTGAAGCATGAGTGTGTGTCTACTTGATTGAAGCTTTTAAGCAAGATCAAGTGTGTGTCTTTGAAGAGTGTCTTCTTTTCATTGTAATTCTTGTTTTATATCACTGCTGTGATTGAGGGGGAGTGACTAGGATCTTATATCTAAGAGTTCTTAGGTAGAAGTCACACGGGTAGATATTAGGTGAAAAGACTGTAACTTGAAGTTGTTTACTGAGAGTCTTTGAACTGATTCTGTTTAGTGGATTTCCTTCCTGGCTTGGTAGCCCCCAGACGTAGGGGAGTTTGCAACGAACTGGGTTAATAATTGCTTGTGTCTCTTGCATTACTATTCTTTATCTTTTATCCTGTTTGTATTGTTCAGATATTAGTGTCGTGACATTACCTTCGACATCTCATATCTGATACCAGAATTTCAATTGGTATCAAAGCAGGCATCCTGCTCTGGTTCTGGGTGAGATCTAGGGATGTTACTTTTTGGTTCTATAGAGAGAGATGGAGGATCTGTTCACAGACCACCTATTCTGGATGGATCCAACTATGATTACTGGAAACCTCGAATGGTAGCCTTCCTAAAATCTTTAGATAATAAGGCTTGGAAGGCTGTTTTAACAGGCTGGGAACATCCAGTTATTACTAAGGATGCAGAAGCTACAACTGACAAGAAGGTTGAGGAACAATGGACCAAGGAGGAGGATGATCTAGCCCTTGGGAGCTCTAAAGCATTGAATGCTATATTCAATGGAGTAGATAAGAATATCTTCAGATTGGTAAACAACTGTGAAGTGGCTAAAGATGCTTGGGACATTCTCAAAACCACTCATGAAAGCACCTCTAGAGTAAAGATGTCTAGAGTGCAGCTCCTCACTGCCAAGTTTGAAAATTTAAGGATGAAAGAAGATGAAAATATTCATGAATATCCTTCAAATTGCTAATGCCTCAGGAGCCCTGGGTGAGAAGATGTCATATGAAAAACTAGTGAGGAAAATACTCAGGTCACTCCCTAAGAGATTTGCCATGAAAGTGACAGCCATAGAAGAGTCTCAAGATATTTCTAATATGAGAGTTGATGAGCTAATTGGATCCCTCCAAACATTTGAGATGGGAATGTGTGATGGATCTGAAAAGAAAGTCAAAAGCATAGCCTTCATGTCAAACACTGAGGAGAAAGAGGAAGAAAGTGGTCAAGATATTGATGAAGATCTGGCAAATGATGTAGCATTACTGGGAAGACAATTCAACAGACTTCTGAAAAAGATGGATGTGAGGTCTAAGGCTAATGTAAATAACATCTCATCTGACATCAATAAATCCAATAATGCTGGAAGAAGAACAAGATCAGATGAAAATCCCAACGAAGGAAAAGGAGTTCAGTGCCATCAATGTGATGGGTATAGACATATTAGAACTGAATGTGGGATCTACCTCAAGAAATAGAAGAGAAGTCTTGCTGCTACCTGGTCTGATAAAAGTGAAACAGAGGAGTCTGCAAATCTTGTGACTGCCTTGACTGGAAGATGGGGTTCTAATGAAGACTCAAGTGATGATGAAGTGACCTTTGAAGAGTTAGCCTCTACTTACAGAAAGTTATGTCACAGGAGTGAGCAAGTGTGTCAACTAGTTGAAAGTCAGAAGAAAGTGATAGCACAGTTGCAGAATGAGAAGGAAGAACATTTGGAAACCATCTCAAAGTTGAAGACTGAAGTAGTATTCTTGAATTCTAAACTGGATGAGATGACCAAGTATGTAAGAGTGCTAAACAATGGATCTGACACCTTAGACAAAATTCTTCGGACTGGACAAATGACAGGAGACAAGTCTGGCATTGGGGTCAATGAATCTAAACCTGAGTGCAGCCATACTGGTAGCAAACCAAAGTCCAAACCTAAGTGCAGTCACACTAGTAGCAAACCAGAGATGTCACATCATATGTCACAACATCATAAAGGAAGATAGCAGAAAGGGAAACATCAAAGATGGAGATGTCATTACTGTGGAAAATTTGGCCACATAAAACCATTATGTTATAAGTTTGATAGCTATCCTAGTCCTTCTCATCATCAACCTAAACCCAAACATCACAGACTTGTCAACAAAAAACAATGGGTTCCTAGGACTGATGTTACAAGTTTGATAGCTCACACTTCCTTCAGAGTTTCAACCAAAGAAGAGTGGTACTTTGATAGTGGGTTCTCCAGACACATGACTGGAAACAAAAACCTGCTAACTGGCCTTCAACCTCATGCTACCAGTTATGTAACCTTTGGTGATGGAGAAAAGGGTGGAATCAAGGGAATTAGTAAGCTCAACTGCCATGGAGTTCCTAATCTTGACAATGTCTTGCTTGTTAAGGGACTGACTGCAAACCTAATAAGCATCAGTCAACTATGTGACCAAGGTCTAACTGTAAACTTCACTAAAACTGAATGTCTGGTTACTAATAAAGAAAATGAAGTGATCATGAAAGGAATCAGGTCTAAGGACAACTACAACATGTGGAGTTCCCAAGAAACTGGTTATGCTTCAATGCGTACTCTAGCTAAAGAAGAAGAATTGAAGATATGGCATTAAAGATTAGGCCATCTGCATCTTAAAGGAATGAAGAGGATTATATCTGTTGAAGCTGTTAGAGGAATTCCCAAATTGAAGATTGATGAAGGAAGAGTTTGTGGGGAATGTCAGATTGGAAAGCAGACAAAGATGTCACATCAGAAGCTCATACATGACACCACTTCCAGAATTCTGGAACTCCTCCATATGGATTTGATGGGACCCATGAAGGTAGAAAGCCTTGGTGGGAAGAAGTATGCCTATGTAGTGGTGGATGACTTCTCTAGATACACCTAGATCAATTTTATAAGAGAAAAATCTGATGTATTTGAAGTCTTCAAAGATCTTTGTCTAAAACTTCAAAGAGAAAAGGAAAGTCAAGTTATCAAAATCAGAAGTGATCATGGGAAGGAACTTGAGAAGAATAAATTTGTTGAATTCTGTTCATCAGAAGGAATTCATCATGAGTTCTCATCTCCCATTACTCCCTAGCAAAATGGTGTGGTGTAAGGAAAAATAGAACCCTTCAAGAATCAGCCAGAGCTATGATTCATGCTAAGAAATTTCCCTACCACTTTTGGGCTGAAGCTATGAACAAAGCCTACTATATTCACAACAGAGTAACCTTGAAGAAAGGGACTCCTACTACCTTATATGAATTCTAGAAAGGGAGAAGACCTACAGTCAAATACTTCCATGTGTTTGGTAGTAAATGATATATCTTGACTGATCGAGAACAAAGAAGGAAGATGGATCCCGAAAGTGATGAAGGAATATTTCTGGGTTACTCAACAAACAGCAGAGCATATATATTCTTTAATTCCAGAACAAAAGTAATGATGGAATCTATCAATGTTGTGGTTGATGATCAACATACTGATGTCACAGACGATGTTGAGACATCTCTGAATGATCCCTCAGTTGATTTCTCAGACAAAAATAAGGAGAATGAACCTCCTCAAGCTGAACCTGAAGATGACAAAATCAACAAGGGATCCTCCATCAGAATTCAGAAGGATCATCCCAAAGATCTCATTATAGGAGACCCAAATAAAGGGGTCACAACTAGATCAAGGGAAGTGATCTCACATGGCTGCTTTGTGTCCAAGATTGAGCCTAGGAATTTCAAGGAAGCCTTGACTGATGAGTTTTGGATCAATGCCATGCATGAGGAGTTATATCAATTCAAGAGGAATGAAGTATGGGAACTGGTTCCTAGACCTGAAGGAATAAATATCATAGGTACAAAGTGGGTGTATAAGAATAAATCTGATGAACAAGGGGTGGTTACTAAAAACAAAGCAAGATTAGTAGCACAAGGATATACTCAAGTTGAAGGAGTGGATTTTGATGAAACATTTTCCCCTGTAGCTCGCCTTGAGTCCATTAGACTATTGCTTGGAGTGGCATGTATTTTGAAGTTCAAACTGTTCCAAATGGATGTAAAAAGTGCCTTCTTGAATGGCTACTTAAATGAGGAAGTATATGTTGAACAACCTAAAGGATTCAAAAATCCAAATCTTCCAAAGCATGTGTACAGATTGAAGAAAGCCCTTTATGGTTTGAAACAAGCTCCTAGGGCTTGGTATGAGAGACTCATAGTGTTCCTCACTAACAATGGATACAGGAAGGGAGGTATTGACAAGACCCTATTTGTTAAGAATGAAGGAGGAAAACTCATGGTGGCTCATATATATGTGGATGATATTGTGTTTGGTGGGATGTCAGGTCAGATGATCGAACATTTTGTTAGACAAATGCAGTTTGAGTTTGAGATGAGCCTTATTGGAGAGCTGACCTATTTTCTTGGGCTACAAGTGAAGCAGATGGAAGATTCTATCTTTCTATCTCAAAGCAAATATGCCAAAAACATTGTTAAGAAGTTTGGCATGGAGAATGCAAGTTATAAAAGAACACCTGCTCCTACACATTTGAAAGTCTCCAAAGATAAAAATGGTGTTAGTGTAGATCAAAGTCTATACAAAAGCATGATAGGAAGTCTTCTATATCTCACAGCAAGCAGACCTGACATTGCATTTGTTGTAGGTGTTTGTGCTAGATATCAAGCTGACCCAAATCTCAGTCACATAAACCAAGTGAAGAGGATACTGAAATATGTCAATGGCACCAGTGACTATGGGATGTTATATACTCATGGATCTGGATCTATGCTGACTGGTTACTGTGATGTTGACTGGGCTGGAAGTGTTGATGATAGGAAAATCACATCAGGAGGATGTTTCTTCTTGGGGAACAATTTAATATCTTGGTTTAGTAAGAAACAAAATTGTGTGTCCTTATCCACTGCTGAAGCTGAATACATAGCAGCTGGGAGTAGTTGTTCTCAACTGGTTTGGATGAAACAAATGTTGACTGAATACAATGTCACACAAGATGTCATGACATTGTACTGTGACAACCTGAGTGCTATAAATATTTCTAAGAATCCTATTCAACACAGTAGGACAAAGCATATTGATATTCATCATCACTTTATTAGTGAACTTGTGGAAGATAAAATCATAGCATTGGAGCATGTTACTACTAAAATGCAATTAGCTGACATATTTACAAAGGCTTTGGATGCTAATCAGTTTGAATGTTTAAGAGGGAAATTGGGGATTTGTATCCATGAGAATTTATAGCAATTAATTTGGAGTGAAAAAGGTAATAAAAATATTGTCTGCCCACTTAAAAGAAAGTTCCCCATTTATGGTAAATCATTACCTAGTATTGTAACTACCATCTATAGCATTCCCACATGCTACCTCGGTTCAACCACTTCCATCTTCATCAAACTGTATCGACCATCTCTGTTAGGGCAACAAAAATTCTTTCACAAGCTCAACAAGATGTCACAACATCCTTCATCTTCTGGTTCCAAACCTACGTACAAAGCAAGAACACCATCCATGGATTTTCTTCATGAAGAAATTTTGGAAGTTATTCCCCTTTAAGTCATCTCTAGCGACGCCCCTGGTCCATCCTCTACTGCAGGGCATACTCAAGGTAACAACTCTGATAACCCTACCTCTAAAGATGACATGCATCATACTCATTGTGTCATTAGAAATTTGGTCACGAGGATCCTAAATGAAGGACACTCAATCAAGGGAGTTTCAAATCCTCTTTCTAGAAGAGACCCCTCACCTGAGGTGGAACCTCAAAATGAGAAAGATGATGATTCATCTAGGTGAGAGAAAGATATTGCTGCTGAGGGACTGTGTTCTTTAGAGAAAACCTTGCCCAGTAAGAAACCTGTAGATGCTTCTCAGAAGCATGCCTCTGGTAAGAAGGTGATTGACTTGGAAGAAGAAAGCTCAGATGATGAAGATGACACCTTGCTTCATCACTTGGAACCAAGGGTTGTTAAGAGAATGAAGACCAGGAAGGGGAGGTCTGTGGCTGAGATGATGACAGCCAGAACTAGTAAGAAGGCTACTGCTGTAGGTCCTTCAAAATCATGGAGTAAAGTGGAGGTCAAGAAGAGAAAGGTCAGAGAAAGTTCTGATTCAGAGGATGATGTTGAAGACGATGTCCCAGACATCTCTCCTGTCAAAAAGCAAATTGTTAGAAAATCTCCTGCTAAGGTTGCAGTTATGCATTTGGATAACATTTCCTTCCATTTGGAAGATGGTGCAGCCAAGTGAAAATTTGTAATACAAAGGAGAGTAGTTGTCGAAGGGGAACTAGGAAAGGATGATGTGGAAGTTAAGGAGGTTATGGAGTTGATCAAGTTTGTTGGTTTAATGAAAACAGTTAGTGGATTACCCCAATGTTTTGAAGGTATTATGAAGGAGTTTGTGGTGAACATCCCTGAGGATATTGTTGACAAGAACAACAAAGAGTTTTGCAAGGTGTTTGTTAGAGGAAGGTGTGTAAGGTTCTCCCCTACTGTGATCAATAAGTTCCTAGGAAGAGGAACAGATGGTGTTGTTGAATTGGAGGCCACAGACAATGAAGTCTGTAGGACAATCACTCCTGGTCAGGTCAAGGAATGGCCAAGCAAAAAGCATCTCTCTGCTGGCATATTAACTGTGAAATATGTTATCTTGCATAAGATAGGATCAGCCAACTGGGTACCAACAAACCACATCTCAACAATATCTAATGCTCTTGGAAGGATAATATATGTTATTGGAACCAAACTTAACTTTGATTATGGAAGGTTCATGTTTGAACAAATTCTCAAACATGCTTCCACAAATGCAGTGAAGCTGCCAATTGCTTTTCCCTCAATAATTTGTGGGATAATTCTAAGCCAGCAACCTGGTATTTTGAGCACCAGTGATATCCCTAGTAGAAGAAAACCTCCATTGTTAGTTCATTACAAGTTATTTGAAGGCAGTCATGTCAATGACATTGTCATGACATCTGCGATGAAGAAGCCAATCTCTCAAGGTGGCCTGATTGCTAAACTGAAAGAGACCTGCAAGGAATTAGAGACTGGGATAAGGGTGGCTAAGGCTAGGAAAGAAGCTCTAGAGGTTCTAATTAGTAGCTTGGAGAAAGGAGGTATGGATAATGTTGGTGAAGCCAAGGAAACAAATGCCCACACCTCAAGTGAGAGGTCTGAATCTCAAGATCAATCTAGTGGCAGTTCTGGATCTGAAGGTGATGAAGATGCTACCTCCTCAGACTGAGTTGTGGTGAAGATGGTCCCCCTGTTATAATGATGTGTGATGTGGATGCTTGGATTCTTTGATGCTTGATGCTTGATGTTTTTTTGGCAATCTTGTTTGATGCCATGATGTAATTTTTGGGTTCTTTGTGTTTTCCCTGGATTTCTTTTTATCTCAGCTTTTATAGCTGTGTATAATTATGGTTCTATAACACCTGACAATTTGTTTTAACATTTTATATGTTATAACATTCTATGTGACATTCTCTGTTGGACTAATTGACATTTATTTTGTCTAATTGGTCTCTTTGGTCTATTTTGACTAAAAAGGGGGAGAAGTTAATATGTGGAGAGTGCAGAGCTGCAGTTAATAGGTGATGACAGCTGATGATGTTGAACAGAATGATGTTCTATGATGTTGGAGGAGATGTCTGATGTTGAACAGAATGATGTTCTGTGTTGTGCAGGTGATGTTGAAGGAGATGTCAGATGGGGTGATTCTGAATATTACAGGTGTTGTTCAAGGAGACGTCTGTGTTGAACAAACTTAGGGGGAGAAGAAACACATATGTGTTTAATGTGTGCTTATTACTAGTTGCTATTATAGCTAGTAATTGTGTGGTTATTACTTCTGCTGCTGCTTAACTGCTGATATGTTTTTTTCTTGTGAACAAAGGGACTGATATATGTTTTAGCCAAAATTTGCCAAAGGGGGAGTTTGTTAGTTCTAAGTGTTCGCAGCAATTTTGGTAAACCCAAGAGTGTTCACAAGTTGTCACATGTGTTGTCTTGACATGAGATAACATGTACCTGCAGGATGTTTAAAATATGATTATGCAGGATTTTACTAAGATGTCAGACCCGATGTCATGACATCTGTATACAGAACATTCAGTCTGAATGTTATGTATTATGTGATTGCGTTTTTAATGCCAGTCTGTGTATGATTGATGAAGTGACCTTATTGGGATTCAAGTGGAGTTTGTACTTCCTCAAATGCTGGAATAACTTCAACAAATGCTCAACATGTTCTTCTTCATCACTTGATTTGGCAATCATATCATCAACATAGACTTTGATCTCTTTATGCATCATATCATGAAAAAGAGTGGTCATAACTCTCTGGTATGTCGCACCAGCATTCTTTAAACCGAAAGGCATCACTCAATAACAGAATGTTCCCCAGGGCATAATGAATGTGGTCTTCTCCATATCTTCGGGTGCCATCTTGATCTGATTATAACCGGAAAATCCGTCCATAAACGAGAAGACTTTGAATTTAGTTGTATTGTCTACCAACATATAAATATGTGGCAGAGGGAAATCATCTTTCGGACTAGCTTTGTTCAAATCTTTATAATCGAAGCACATGCAGACTTTTTCATCCTTCTTCGGAACAAGCACAATATTGGCCACCCACTGCAGATACTCGGAGGTAACAAGAAAACCAACATCAATCCGCTTCTGCACTTCTTCTTTGATTTTTACTACCATATCATGATGAGTCCTCCTTAACTTCTTCTTGACTGAAGGGCATTCTGGCTTCAACGACAATCTATGCTCCACAATCTTGGAATCCAAGTCAGGCATGTCTTGATAGGACCAAGCAAACACATCTGAATATTCTCGAAGAAGATCAACCAACCCCTTCTTAACCTTTCGACACAGTTGAAGCCCAATCTTGACTTCCTTAACATCATCTTCGGAACCCAAGTTAACTAGCTCAATCTGCTCTTCAAATGGCTAAATGGCTTTTCCTCATGCTCAGGTAGACGAGATAATCCATCAGACACTTCTTCATTAGTCTCTTCCTCAACCTCAAACACAAGGAAATCAAAGTTTAGAGAGGGAGTAGGATCATTGTATTCAATGGGTTTAGGAACCAACCTGCATAATGATTTGATATTTTGATTTTAGAGAAGTGAATTGTGACCAAATATTATGCATATGGACAATTATTACTTATTTATTTATGTTTTTTGTGATTACCATTTTTCAGAAGAGCAAAAAGTAAAAATAAAACATCATAGATGTGGATGAATAGAATTGCATTTCATTGATGATAATTGAAATGCCTAACAATGATCGCTTCTCCCTTAGGCATATGAGAAGGATTTTTCTTAAAACAATGAAAAAACAAATTACTTAGAGCGATGGACAATAACGGGAACATCAACATCAACCCAATTGTTGTAAGTCTTGCCATGCGTCACAAAGTTAGTGTAGTCTTTATCTTCATCACCCTCGATCACAACAGCTGAGTGTTGTTCATTACCATGGATGAACCCTCCGCTACAGAAACTCGATTGCACTTCTTTTGCTTTAACATTAAACGACCCTTGCTGAAATCCCAATCCGGCTCTATTCTTGTTCTCGCAGACTTCTACCATTCGGCCCCACTGATTTATACTGCCTACCTCAATAGCTTTCTGAGCATCTTTGAAAGAAGACATGGGTGCCCTAGTTTTCTTCACTTCAGCAATAGATAAGGCTTGGAACGGAGTTCCAACCTCTTCCTCAAATTCAACATATGTAAAAGATGACAGATGGCTCACCAAGAGTGCTTTCTCTCCACCAACAACGACAAGCTTGAAGTTCTTCACAAATTTCAACTTCTGGTGCAAAGTGGATGTTATAGCTCCAGCCTCATGAATCCATGGCCTTCCCAACAAGCAGCTATAGGCCAGATGGATATCCATTACTTGAAAAGTAATCTGAAAATCACTCGGACCTATCTTCATCGGAAGGTCCACTTCTCCAATGAAGGTTTTTCGAGAACCATCAAACGCTTTAACGATCACGCCACTATACCTCATTGGGTGCCTTGATAGGATAACCTGGACAGAGTTGATTTTGGGAGTACATTCAAAGAAGCACCGGTATCAACTAGCACATTTGACGATGCATCCTCCTTGTAATTCATTGGTATATGTAGTGCCAGATTGTGATTTCTGCCTTCCTCGGGAAGTTCTTCATCACAAAAACTCAGATTGTTACACGAAGTAATGTTAGCCACAATGTTGTCAAATTGATCCACATTAACATCGTGCTCAACATAGGCTTTCTCCAACACTTTTTGTAATGCTTCTCTGTGCGCTTCAGAATTCATCAGCAGAGACAACACTGAAATATTCGATGGAGTTTGGAGCAGCTGCTCCACCATATTGAACTCACTTTTCTCGATAAATCTCAATACCTCATCATCATCGTTAGGCTTCAGCTTGCTGTATTCACCAGACTGACACACTGGAGCACTAACTGGATTTACCACAGGCACATCCACCTTCTTACTAACCGTAGCCTCTTCTACATCCTTTGGAAAGACTGGGCCAAACACACGACCGCTACGGGTCACCTTTGCAATATCAATTATATTCACAACAAAATTTGTCGTAGGTAACGGAACCTCTTGACCATTCTACACCATTGTGGCATTATACTGATAAGGCACAACTTTATCGGATGCATATGGGATAGGGCCCGTTAACCGTATCACTAACGGTGATACCGATCTATTGACGTTGTTGTTGCTGCTACTATCAAATTGAATGACTACCCGCTCAAGGGTCTTGAACACTGGTACTATCACATTGACATCATCTACTTCCCTTGACTGACAAACTTGGGTAATCCCTTCATCCATCAATCTTTGAATGTCCCTCTTGACAATGACGCATCCTCGAGGGTTTACACTACATACCACACAACTATCATGGTCATGCTCACACTCACTGACAAAACAGATATCTCTATGAATTGTAACCAAAGACTGTTTGATATGGAGAACATCATAAACCTTATATTCTCCAGGACAACCATCTACCATGTTGACAGAGGAGTTACCATGAGCGGTTAACGGATTGGCTTTCACATTCAGCGCATGGTCCTCAAAGGACACCATCCCACTCTTCACAAGTTTATGTACCTCATACTTCAACGGGTAAGAGTTCTCAATACCATGGTCGGGAGCTCCTTGATGAAAGGCACAACGGAGTTCAGGCTTATGCCACCATGGAAGTGGTTCAGAAATTTGCGGTGGATTTCTTGGTTGAAATAGGTTCTTGAGAACCAAAGATGGATAGAGTTCGGCGTATGACATAGGAATAAGGTCAAAAGAGACCTTTTTCCACTCGAAGTTTTGTTGTTGATTATTGATGTTGTTGGTGGTGGTGGTTCTTTGTTGTGCTTTTTATTGACGTTGTTGTTGAATTGGTACTGATTGATTGTTAGAATTGTTTGAAAATACTAGAATTACTGATTAAACTTGATGTTGATGCTGACGCGGTTGCAGATTTCTTCTGACATAAGGCCTCATTTTCCTCCCTACAAATACTTCATTGGTTTCCCCTTCCTTCTTTCTGGCAAAACCATTCCCATATTTCTTACTATATGACACCCTTTCCTTAGACAAACGTCCCTCACGGACTCCTTCTTCTAACCACATCCCCATGTTTACCATTTCGGAAAAGTCACTAGGGGAACTAGCAATCATTCGTTCGTAATAAAACGAACTCAAGGTCTTTAGGAAAATCTTTGTCATCTCCTTCTCTTCCAACGGAGGATTAATCTGAGTGGCAAGCTATCTCCACCTTTCGGTATACTCTATGAATGTCTCCTTGTCCTTTTGAGACATAGACCTCAATTGGTCTCTATCTGGCGCCATATTCACATTATACTTGTATTGTTTCATAAAAGATTCACCCAGATTGTTTAACATGCGAACACTTGCACTGTCTAGCCCCATATACCATCTCAGCGCAGCACTAGTTAAATTGTCTTGAAATTAACGAATCAGTAACTGATCATTATCAGTTTGAGTTGACATTTTTCTGGCATACATAACAAGGTGAATAAGTGGACAAGTGTTTCCCTTATACTTTTCAAAGCCAGGGTCTTCGAACTTTATCAGGATCTTCATATTTGGTACCAAGCAAAGTTCAGCAGCACTCTTACCAAACAAGTTATTTCCTCTTAATGTTTAAGGAATTGATCCTTCATCTCGTCCATCTTCTCATAAACATTCGGTCCCTCAGACGGCTCAGAATGGTATTTGGTGTCCTCAACACGAGGTAAGGTATGAACAACTGGAGGCGGCACATACATGACCGGGCTAGATACCGGCATAGAAGAAAATATGGGTGCAAACCCTTCAGGCATGAAATTCGGTGGCATCCCCACGGGAATCCAACAGGCATAGTAGGACCAGATTGAGTAGCAACAAAAGGCATGGTTGATGTAGCAACCTCGGAGATGACATTCCTCTGAGGAGGAGGAGTTGCAGGAGTTGGTGAAGACTGGTTCTGTGCAGCAAGAACAGACTCCATCATAGCAGTCAGACGAGCAATCGCATCCTTCAGTTCTTTGTTATCTTGTTCCAAATGCTCCATAATTCTAGGTTAATTAGCACGGGTGTTGTATCGATGAGTCAACTTGGCTAAAGCACATAAGAATAACCGATAAGACATCTGGCAGAAGAAAACCTGCTATGCAAATGATGCATGAAATGCAATGTTTTTGTTTATTTAACTTCAAGGAACATACTATTTTATTTGCAAGTATATAATAACAATAATAATCGATTTGATTGACCATAAAAATATCTTTTATTCATATAATTTGGAAGGATTACACTTAGTATAGTTTCAGAATCCAAAGTACAAACATAAGAGAAAAGGAAACAAATCATTCCGAGGATCCACTAACAACAATGTCAGATGATTTGGCTGCAGGTGCGTACTTCCTTCGAATGCGTCGAATCTCGATCTCAAAAGATGTCTTCATCTGAGCCTTCTCAAGGACAAGCTGATCAACAATCTTCTTCCAAGCACCGGAAGGCTGAGGCATACTAGAGGAAGATGGGCCTGTAGCGGTAAATTCATTTATTATATTTTTGTGTTTGACAAGACCTTCAGACTTGTGCCTACGTACCAACATAAAAATGAGGGATCAAAACCTCGTAGCTCGTGATACAAATTTCAAAGTGGATGCATTACTTTTAATAAAATTTAAGTTTGAAAGGCACAAAGGCCTAAAAATGGTTTAAATGAGTTGGTTCTTTTTGGCTTTTTGAAAGTTTAAGTCAAGTATAATTAAGTTTATTTACAAATTTGATTTAAGAAAAGAAGTTTGAAAATGCAATGGCATAAGGCCAAAGTTTCTATCTTTTTTGCAAAGTGGTCAAAGTTTAGAATAAAATAAGTTCAACAAAAGAAGATTTTCAAAAAGGAGGGAGAGATTTTGAAATTAAAGAAATGGGGAGAAGATGAAGGGACTAATCCTATGCAAGAAATTTAAAGTTAAGAGTTAAAAAGATCTGACCAAATGGGTAGCAATCCAATAGACAAGAATGTCAATAGAAACCCAGAATTCGCTTGGACTTTTAAAATCAAGCAACACACAAATGGACAATTTTATTATCTTTAAGAGCAAAGGCATCAAATAAATATAGCCACATCCAAGCTTTAGCCATTTCATGATCTTCTTCAGATTAGCCCATGTAAAAGATGGATTCCACAAGTCAGAGGTTCAAAATAACAACTTCACAATGATCATTTTGCAGATGAACTCAGAGGGATCTTAAATGATGTATCAGATGAAGTTTCAAATTGCAAGCACTTGGTTTCATAGAAAGTTGGCATTGGCCAAGTCCTTTAGCATAGGAATGTTGCCTAAGTTCTAAGTCCATTTGTCCAAGATCAAGCCAACAGTTCACACAAAAGTTTTTTAGGGCTTTTGTTGTTATTATGTACATTAATGGTCAAAGACCACACAAATAAGCAAAGTATACACAAACAAGATATATCACACAATATGGTCCAAGTGAACAAAGGGAAAATTGCATTAACATAAACAGTTAGAATGGTATGAATAATGGCAAATGAATAAAAGCTAAAATTAAATGACATTGAAGTAAATGGCTTGAAATTAAAAGTTAGTTGTTAATGAATTAGAAGTTAGTATTGTTTTGCTTTTGCTTTTCATTTTAAGACATTCTTTGGAGAACACTCAACCCACTTATCACAAGCATGGATCCTTGAGCCAAGACATCTTCCAACACAAAGGAAAAAAGGTCAGGTTCCCACACAATGCCATGAAAGAGAGGAGACTTACAATATCACTAACTAGAATGTTATGCCTTTTGTGTCACAAACATAGAGCTATGTTAAGAAATCGTAATTGGACTTATGTAGAAGTCACAACTATTTGAGGTCGGGCAATAGAATTTTGGTGTTAATGCATGTTAGAGACATAGTATAATGGACTATGCTCATGAAACATACCACACACAAAAAGGAATATGCAAAAGAGGTGGCCTAATCTTATCCATACTCATGTTAATTTTTCAATCAATTAGTTTTAGGACTCTGAGATATCATAGGCCAAATGAGATGAATGCATAAAGAAGGGGAATAAGATGAAGAGGGAAGGGAATGGATCAAAACTCAAATTTATCAAAGGAGGACTTTTATCAAATTAATATCATCCATTCATTTTGGGATATGGAATGTACATTTCATCAATCCCCTAAATCCAATGATATTAACTTGACAACGTAAAATCAACCTTGACCAAGGCCCAACAACAAGAGTAAAACTCAAACAAGTCATCACAATTGGTCAACAAAATTATTTGGCATTTATTAAAATTAAAAATACTAAAATAAAGCATTTAAATTAAATATGGTTTGCCAAATTCCTAAAACCTCATCAAAAACCAAATAAATGGCCATGAGATTTATCATAAGTCGAACAAGGTCAAAGGACCTTGGAGAAAAAAATTCATAATTTTTAAAGACTTAAAAGTATTTTTAAACAATTAAAAATAAACACAAAATTAATTAAATCATGAAAAATATTAATAATGATCCAAAAAATAATTTTAATTCAGAATATGACAGAGGAAATTATTTGAAATTTTTTGGTGAAACTCTCATATTTTTTGGATTAATATTAAAATTGATATGAACTAATGAAAATAAAAGGAATAAAAGAAAATCAGAAAATAGCAAAAAAATGTGGACCACTTGATCTCCCTCATTAATTGAGGTTGCAGAACAAGTGGTCCTCAGCGCGCTTTCCACCGTGGACTTAAGTCAATGCGCCACATGGATGATATTCAGAACCAACGCGTGAGATTAAAACAATTTAAAACAGATCAATGGCTCTGAACACTTCCAGCGCATCGCCGGAGTCCAAAGGTCGGTCATCTTCTCCGGTGACCCTGGCCGGACTGGTTCACTCATCACCATCAAGAAAATGAAAACGGAGGTCATGATCTGAAAGAAAAAATGGCGTAGAGCACGAATCTGACCTCAATTTTAACTAACTCCACATATATAGAAAGATATGAGGAGTTGAATTTTGAGGTGTGTCAACTGAGTTGCTTCGATTTGACCTCTAAGCAACTCAATCTTCTTGCCTACATTGGTAGGACTTCAGACAACCAAAGATCCAAGAGAATTGATTGGAATTGAGAGAGAATCGAAGAGATGAAATTTTCTGGAAAATACCTTCAATACAGGTCTGGATTCACTTGTTCTTGCTTTGGCTCGTGCTTGATCTTACTCAGGATGCTTGTAGAAGTAGACTAGAATGCACAAAAGGTCTTGGATCACTGGAGTTTTGAATCTCAAAACAGTGAGATTCAAACTCAATTTCCAAAGGAAATTCTCAGGATTATCCTCTCAAATGGAAGGGTTTGGTGTTTGGGATCTAAGTTGGCGCGAAGGAGTCCTCAATTCTGAGCATATGGTGCTCTATTTATAGCTGAATCACATGATATTTGCACCTTACAATTGAGTTTCCAAAATTGGCAATGAGTGATGCATGTGTGCATGGGCGTGTACAGGCCTATGAGATCATTCCATTGATCCATAATTGAGTGTGAACAAGTATGAAATCAAATTGGAGTGCTAGGCAATTGTACATGGAAGCTTGAAGTTTGATTTTTTCCAAATGATGATGCAATGCTCAATCCATGTGAAACCCATTCAAATCTTGTCCAAAATGGATGAAATTAGACTTTTTGGAAAGGTTAGATCAATAAGAACAACTTTCCTATTTCAAACTTTTCCATTTGAAGCTTTTATCATGATGAATTTTGAGGTGGAAGTTTGTAAATTTCAACATGTTGAAAATTTTTCTAAGTGTCAAGCCATATATCTCAATATTCCACCTTGCTTAACTTTTTATGTCAGCTTCAAATGAGAAATGTGTCTTCATCAAAGTTGTAGCTCTTTCAAATAGCTTAAAAATTGTCATAAATTTCATGTCATTTGGATTTTTAATGATAGAGTTATGAATTTTTGATGTTTGGAAAAATCACTTGTTCAATGGTATAGGTCAAAAGTGACCTATAATGTAACCTCATATCATATGCTCATAAAATTTGAATTAGCTCTCACTACAAACATCAATGTTGAATTATACATATTGAATTTTATTTTGAAACTTGTAAATATTTCATCTCATAAAAATTGAGCAAGTTATGGCCTTGGGAAGTTGACTTTCAAATTAGGGTTTAGACAAAATGACCTATAATGTTTCAACATAGAAAATTATTTTCCAAGAAAAAATAGCTCTAGGTCTCAACGTGAAAGTTGTTTGGAATGTCATTTAGAGTAACGTTTCTCTTGGAATAATTTTCATATGGTGAAAAGTGTAGGAGATAGGGTGTAGGGAGACCCAGTTTTGATTAGATGAACTCATATGGCCAACCACCATCAACCAACTTGCTATCCTTCAATTATTTTGACTTTCTTGGCTCATGGTAGATCATATACGTATAAGATGATAAGTGTCCCTTAAGAGATTTGATCAAATGGTAAGGTAGCTTGTTGGAGAAGTTACTCAAGATACCCAGTCAAACTAGGGTTTCCAAGGCAAATCACCCTCAAACTCTTGAAGAATGCTTGATCAATATAACATGTAGGAATCAATGGAACTCGTATATGATGCTTATAACCATTCTTGGATCAATTCATGGTTGTGCTCTTTGTCATGAGGGTCTCAAACCCTATATATGAACTTGATAAATCAATGGGATCATGCCTTACCTACAAAAGAGTTAGGCAAATGCAAAGACATGTATTTTGGTTAGTAAAATGATAATATACAAGTATGATACAATCACATGGTGCTTGGTGATCTCTCCCAAAACAAACCCAATGAAGGAGGGGTAAGGAGAATGCCAAGGTATGATCTAAATGCTAATGCTTATTATGAAATTGCATGAGGGATCTTAGGGTCAAAATTGGGGTTTTTCAGGACCCTCTGGTTCTCTCTGTCTCTTCACTGCTCGGTCTTCAAGAAGTTTGATAAGTGTGTCTTTATCCTTTAACTCAAGTTGTAACTCCTCATGCTTTTGGCTCAAAGCATGGAACTTCTCTTCCCATATCTCTCTCTCTTGCTTCATCTTGGCGAGTGCGTCTTCCAACTCCTCTACATCTTGGTTAGGGAGATTTGATGGCTCAACCGTAACCATAGACATAGGTCTCTCACAAGCATACAACATCTTCAATTCCAAAGCTGGAGAACAGAGAAATCACAAATCAAAGGCTCAAATCTAGCCGAGAGAGGAGATCTGCTGAGGAGAGGAGAAGTTATCGAGTCTGTAGTGAATTTTAGGTCAACACCATATTAAATGGGAGACAACCATGCAGAAGATAAACACAAATAGCTGCTCAGAAACCAGGAGGAAACTCTGACTGAGAGAAAGTCGGATGGCAATTGGTGGGGAAACCAATGTGATCTACTGGGGAAAACACCTTACTCTACTGAAGATCAACCCTGTTGAAGAAACATGAACCCTATTGGGGAATACAGAAACTCCTTCGGGGAATTAACACGCCGCGAGGTACTGAATCAACCAATTTAGCTGAGGAAAAGAATCATAACTCTGCTAATGAACAAACACTTCGTAGGGGAACCGGATCAACACAGACAACTAGGGATACCCGAAGGGTTAACTCTTTAGGGAACCTCTGATGCTTAACACGTAAGGACTTGCTGCTCTTGAAGTGCTGTTGATAATTCCTTTTTAATTGCTTTGAAAATTTCTTGTTTTTATATGTTTTACGAAAAAGATTTTGATTAAAAATTTTAAATTTTCAAAATGATCATAATAAGATTTAAACTATTGGCTGAAGTAAATAAGAATAGAAATAATTGGATAAAAGCTTAACTTTATTTAGTGGGATGGTAGTCTGTAAATGACAAGACTCCATAGATTTTTACAAGGTTGAAAATGGCAATTTACATGGAAAAGGGTTACATTGAATACAAATGACCACTAATCCTTCTACCAACTCTTGATATTCACTGTGCTCTTGACCGCCACTGGGATGATGAATCAACGTCAACCCTTGTGCTCAACAAAGTCTTTCCAAAATTGGACGATCATCAGAAGGCAGTTACTTTCCATAATCCCTAATTTTGCATAAGTTGCCCCAAGGTGGGGTACTCAACTTATCAGGATTTTTTGTTTTTGTTTTTATGTCTCTAATTTTTGCCCGGATCGCCCTTTCGGGTTTTCAATCCACCGAGATGCTCCTTTTTGCCTAAGCCGCCCTTTCGGGTTTTCAACTTAGCGAGTTGTTCTTTTCTTTTTTAGGCAAAGTATTTCTTGACTGCATCTGCGTTCACAGGACGAGTGAACTCTTCACCATCCATAGTTTTAAGAATCAAAGCACCGCCTAAAAAGGCTCTCTTAACAACATATAAGCCTTCATAATTAGGAGTCCATTTTCCCCTAGAATCTGGTTTGAACGATAGAATCTTCTTGAGCACAAGGTCACCTTCCCTGAACACACGAGGTTTGACCTTCTTATCAAAAGCTTTCTTCATCCTCTGCTGATATAACTGACCATGACACATGTCAGTTAATCTCTTCTCTTCAATTAAATTCAGTTGGTCAAACCTGGTCTGACACCATTCAGCCTCAGCCAACTTGGCTTCCATGGGCACACGCAATGAAGGAATCTCAACCTCTATGGGGAGCACTACTTCCATGCCATATACAAGATAAAGAGGGGTTGCCCCTGTTGAAGTGCGGACGAATGTACGATATCCATGCAAAGCAAACGGGAGCATCTCATGCCAATCCTTATATGTGACAACCATCTTCTGAATGATCTTCTTAATGTTCTTGTTCGCAGCTTCAACAACCCCATTCATCTTAGGTCTGTAGGGAGAAGAATTATGGTGTGCAATCTTAAAGTCTCTGCAAAGAGCTTCCACCATATTGTTATTCAAGTTCGATCCATTATCAATAATGATCTTACTTGGCACACCATAACGGCATATGATCTGATTCTTGATAAACCTCACAACAACTTGCTTGGTTACATTTGCATACGACGCCGCTTCAACCCATTTGGTGAAGTAGTCAATTGCCACCAAAATGAAACGATGTCCATTCGAAGCTTTGGGCTCAATCATCCCAATCATATCAATTCCCCACATGGAGAAGGGCCATGGGGAAGAAATAGCATTCAATAGTGTCAGAGGAACATGAATCTTATCAGCATAAATTTGACACTTGTGGCATTTCTTCACAAATTTGCAACAGTCAGATTCTATTGTCAACCAATAGTAACCTGCTCGCAACATCTTCTTTGACATTGCATGTCCATTGGAATGAGTACCAAAGGAACCTTCATGCACTTCAGTCATCAATAAGTCTGCTTCGTGTCTATCCACGCATCTGAGCAAAACCATGTCGAAGTTTCTCTTATACAGTATATCACCATTCAAGTAGAAATTACCGGTTAATCTTCTCAAAGTCTTGTTATCTTTCAAGGATGCCCCGGGCGGGTAAATCTGACTTTGGAGGAAACATTTGATGTCGTAATACCATGTTTTCTCGTCTTTGATCTCTTCAACAGCAAGCACATGAGTTGGCCTATCAAGACGCATCACAGACAAATCGGGAACTTCATTTCAATACTTCATTACAATCATTGATGCCAACATTGCAAGAGCATCTCCCATCCGGTTCTCATCTCGAGGGATATAATGGAACTCAACCTTTGTAAATAAATTTGAAATCCTCCTCGCATAATCTCTATATGGTATCAAACTGTGTTGATTTGTCTCCCATTCTCCTTTTATTTGATTCACAACCAAAGCGGAATCTCCGAAGACATCCAAATACTTGATTTTGAGATTCATGGCCTCTTCGAACCCCATAATGCAAGCTTCATATTCAACCATGTTGTTTGTACACTTGAAAGTCAATCTAGTCGTAAATGGTAGATGCGTGCCTTGAGGAGTAATAATCATTGCCCCAATTCCATTTCCATATTGATTAACAGCTCCATCAAATACCATGCCCCAACGGGAACCAAGTTCTGGCCCTTCTTCAAGCAATGGTTCATCACAATCTTTCATTTTCAAGTATAAAATCTTTTCATCGGGAAAATCATACTGCATTGATTGATAATCTTTAATTGGTTGGTGAGCCAAATGGTCAGCCAAGATACTACCTTTTATTGCCTTCTGAGATCGGTATTCGATATCATACTCTGACAACAACATCTACCAATGGGCAATCCTCCCAGTTAAAGCAGGCTTCTCAAATATATACTTGATTGGATCCATTTTGGATATCAACCAAGTGGTATGATTCAACATATACTGACGCAGACGCTTAGCAGCCCAAGCCAATGCGCAACAAGTCTTCTCAAGCATTGAATATCGAGTCTCACAGTCGGTGAACTTCTTACTGAGGTAGTAAATTGCAAATTCTTTCTTTCCAGTCTCATCTTGCTGACCAAGAACACAACCCATACTATCTTCAAGCACAGTTAAATACATGATCAACGGTCTTCCTTCAACAGGTGGAGACAAAATCGGAGGCTTAAGCAGATATTCTTTGATACTGTTAAAAGCTTTCTAGCAGGCTTCAGTCCAATCACAAGACTGATCTTTCCTAAGAAGCTTGAGTATAGGCGCAAATGTGGCAGTCATGTGGGAAATGAATCTGGAAATATAGTTCAAGCGGCCGAGAAAACCTCTGACTTGCTTCTCAGTTTTGTGCGCAGGCATCTCTTGTATTGCTCTGACCTTGGCAGGATCAACTTCAATACCTTTCTCACTGACATTAAAGCCTAACAACTTAGCAGAACGAACACCAAAAGTACACTTATTACGATTCAAACGGAGTTTAGACTTCCTCAAACGCTGGAATAGCTTCAACAACTGCTCAACATGTTCCTCTTCATCAATCGATTTAGCAATCATGTCATCGACATATACTTCAATCTCTTTATGCATCATATCATGAAAAAGAGTAGTCATTGCTCTTTGGTAAGTTGCACCAGCATTCTTTACACCGAAAGGCATCAATCTATAACAGAATATTCCCCAAGGTGTAATGAATGTGGTCTTCTCCATATCTTCGGGTGCCATCTTGATCTGATTATATCCGGAAAATCCATCCTTAAATGAAAAGACTTTGAACGTAGCAGTATTGTCTACTAACATATCAATGTGTGGCAAAGGGAAATCCTCTTTCGGACTGGCTTTATTCAAAGTTCTATAGTCAACACACATGCGGACTTTTCCATTTTTATTTGGCACAGGCACAATATTGGCCACCTGTAGCGGTGTATTCGTCGCTATATGATTTATCGATTAAATCATAAGCAAGAGATACAATGAAATTTCGAGTCGCCACCGCACTTTTATTTATCCAAAGGATTGGCTAAAAAGCGAACAAAAGCCTAAGAAGTTTTACACGTAGAAAACTAATAAAAAGATCAGAGATTCTGGGTAAGGGGTAAATTACGCAATGGGAAGGTGTTAGGCACCCACTACGTCCTAGGTACTCCTAGGGAGCCCTTTTCACACTTGTTGTACTAAATTGTTATTTGTTATGACATAAGTATTGTGCAAACATGATTGGGATGATGAGAAAAGAATATACAATTTTATTGGGTTATTGGGTTCGAACGGATGAACCCGTTGCCTACGTACCTTCCATCAAAGGTAAGGATCAGAACGCCGTAGTTCGGCTAAAAGATTTCCAAAAGTTGGTGGATTCAGTTTTAAACACAAGCACTGAGGCTTTTCATTATCAATGGGAGAACACTCGACCAAAAACAACATCCACCATGCGAGGATAGCTTCGACGTACTTGAGGGGTTAGCCCTGTTTTCAGTACGGAAGTCTTACTGTCGACTCACTAAGGATAGGCAAGATTTACATCAACCACACTGATAATTGAAACCTATGGCTAATGTGAAAAGATTAATGGACAAAGCCAAAACAAGTGAATGAGTGAAGTTAATTGATTGTGATTATGAAAGTGAAGTCAAAGTATGATTAAGATTTATTCAAAGAAGTATTATGAAATGAGGTTTGAAAAAAAAAGTCAAGGACTTGGGGTCCAGGTTTTTTTAATTAGAAAACATGAAGAAGTATGCACAACACTTATGTCAAGTTTAAAAGGTATAGTGTGAAAAGTCTAGGACATAATGAATGATGAATGGATGAGGATGGATAGTAAAACTTCTTAGAAGGTTCACTTCTTGAAATCATATAGCAGATGATTCAAGTGTGTCCTTTGGAATAGCAATGGATAATAATAAACAAAGCAAAGAAAGGCGGATACCGGATGCCAATCACTGGGCTTATACCAATCTCCTAAAACAGAACTGGATATCAGATGCCACTCAATGGTCTTACACTAATCTCCTCAAACAAAGAAATAAAAGCGGATACCGGATACCAATAGATGGATTTACACCAGTCTCCTAAAACAAAAATGGGATATCAGAAGCCACTCAATGGACTTACACCAATCTCCTCAAAAGAAAACAAAATGAAATATGGAAGTCAACTGCCAATCTGTCTGGACTTAGGTTAACTCCACAGATATGTTCATAGGAATACCAATGCCACATTACAGGGACTTACAATGGATCCTCACATACAAGAACAAAAGCAACAATATGATCACAGGAATGCAAATGCCAACTTACAGGGACTTATAATTGCAACCTCTCACACAAACAGATAAACAAACTATGATCACAGGAAAGCAGATGCCAACTTACAGGGACTTATAACTGCAACCTCACATACAAATCAAACAGATCAAACTATGATCATAGGACAACAGATGCCAACTTACAGGGACTTATAACTGTGTCCTCACATACAAACAAGCAAAGCAACAGAAGATATGAGTGACCAATGAGGTCTTACACTCTATCCTTCCATATCATGGGAGCAAATGCCAAAGCAATGGACTTACAATTGTCCTCAATGGGCAAACAACAATAACAAAAGTCTCACAGACAAATGATATGATCATGCATTAATGGCAATTGATGATGATGAGTGCATAACATACAAGCAAGCAAGTGCATATGAAGCAATCAATCAATCAATGAATATCAAACAGCACACTCTATAGCCAAACAATGGGGGGCTCACACAAGAGGGTTTGACTTTGAAAGTCCACTGTAATAGGTGAAGGTCGCTCTTAACCTTGCCATTGAGAGGCTAAGGTGAAGCAGATGAAAAGGAGATGAGGGGTGTGCCTCATTGCTTCTATCTCAGATCAGAGAGAGCATCAAATAATAGAAAGTGGGGGAGTTCAGAAAGATGGAACTCTTTCCCCATTATTGACTCGATTAGATCTTGGGTTTTTATCTCAATGCTTCAACCATGAAATGGGAGCAAAGAGAGGACACACTGAATAGTGGGGGATAGATTGCTTATCCCTACCTTCCACCAATTGCCTTACTTGAAGGACTTTTCCTGCTTAGGACAAATTTAAACAAACACAGGCATTGCCTCTTAAGGAGGACTTCAGACAGTTTGCTCGGTCAAATAACAGACCGGGTCTCCAGACTACATGAAGAAGAAAGGTTTATACCTCAAAGCAAATGCTAAATAGCAAAGCAAGCAAGTTCAAAGAACTTAAGCAACTAAAGTACCTGCAAAAGTCAAACCAATTAGTAAACAGCTCAACAGTCAAAATCAAAAGGAAATGAACCAATAGTCAACCACAGAGGGACCAATTGTGCAAGGCACAAAGACTCAAGTATGTGAGTCACACCTACAAAACAAAAGGTTAGCACATGATAAACAATTTTAACTCAATCAAATTTGAAAGGTCTTTGGGGCATTGGTGCTTAACCTGAAACAATAGCTCAATTGTAAGCTCAAAAGACCACTAGGACTAGCCTAGGGTCAAAGGTGAAAGAAAAAGTCAAACAGCAAAGGAAAGTCAACCCAATTCATGTTCAAACATTTAATAAGCAATCTCAATTGGATTCACAATAAAATCATGCATCAATGTCATTTCATATGCAAAAGGATGCAAAGCATGGCAAGAAAGAGCAAAAATAGGTCAACAGCAAGACCTCTTTCAAAAGTCAACTCAAACAATCTCAAAAATCATGAAATAAATCACACTCAATCCTAACATCTATCATGGTAGACATGTCAAATTTCATGGCATTTGGATGAGAGGAAGGCAGTCAAGTAAAATCATGAAATCAAACCAAATTCAAGTAAGCATGATGAAAGTCAACAAGCATGGGTCAACTTCAAAAAATCATATCAATTTGAAAACAGAAGAGAAATGAATGAGATTAACACCAATGCAAAGCTCAAGATGTCTAGTTATCACATATGGAATTTCATGATCATACAATAAGATTTGAGAATTTCACAAAAGATTTGGCAATGTATAGCACAAAAAGTCAACAAATGACCAAGCATGGAATAAAATTCACAATCAAATGGAAAACAGCAAGATTAATTCCAAGAAAATTCATACACAAACTAGACATGTGATAGATGATTCATGCAAAATTTGGGGTCAATTGGATAAGAGGAAGCATGTGAACAAAAATTGGGAAAATACATGATCATGGTATAGCACCAAATTCAACACATAACTTCAGAAAATCATAACTCTCAATCCACAAATGATAAATGCACAAACTTTATATGGAAATGAAAGTCAATGTGTCTAGTTTCACACACAAAAAATTTCAAGCTCATTGGATGCAACATGACAATTTCACAATTGAAATGGTAAGAGATATCATTTTGGCATACATGTTGGGAAAACAATTATCATTTAAAATCCAGCCACTGAAAAATTAATTAAAATTCACAATAAAAAACTAGACACATTTGTGATCATCATGCAAAAAATTTCATAATTTTTGGATGAAATGTGAAAGAGAAATTAATGTGTGAAGTTGGATGAAGTTTGAAGCAAGCATGAACAAAATGCATGGCAATGTTGGTCAAAGCAAAGTCAACCGATGGCAAACTTGTAATATTGGACTCATTAAACTAAACTCTGCGTTTTGAGCAGAGGAAAGGAAATGTTCCCATTGGCTCTCAGCCAATGGAACAGTACATGCTGGCCAATGAGCAAAATTTCTGGGTTTTCACATAAACCCTTAGGGTTTTACAGCATACATGGCATATGGCAACAACAGCAACATAAAAACTCGACCAGCATTTACAACAGCAAAGCATTTTAACAAAATCCTTCATACAACCACAACATAACAACAAACCAACATCATCAGTTCATGCGGAATTCTGGCAAGTTTATGATTCATACACAACAGCAGGGCATACATTCAACATCAATGTTCAACATTCAATCAACAACTTTCAAATAGAATAGATCATACAGCCATGGCAAACAGCATGTCCCTCATACAAACACCTCATGAACAACAAACCAACAACAATAATCAACAAAATCATGGGAAATTCTGGGCATGACATGAGTTTGGGCTGCAGCAGCATAAATTCATCATCATCATGTTCATCATATAAGTCATCAACACATGAACAAAAGCATCAACCAAAAATCGTGGCCATGAAATATCATCCTTAAGCAACATTAATCAACAGCAAAACACACATAGACATGAGAATTCTGGCCAGGGAAGGTTTGGTATGAACAGCAACAGGGTTTTAGCAGCAACATCATGTGTTCAACATCAATGTTCATCATCAAATCGAAATCAAACATGGTAAACAGCAGGGGAATGGCACAATCATGTTCATGCATATCCAGACAGCCATAACACATACATATTTATGCAAAATTCTGGCAAACTCTAGGGTTTGAACAGCAGCATATATTCATCCTCATCATGAACTCGAATTTTCAAAAGGGCCAGAAATAAAAAGCAAACATGTCAACAGCATCATCCAACATTCAGTATCACAAATATGGCAATGGTTTTCACTGAAGCAACAACAAATAAGCAAATCGAAGGAAACTAGGTTTGAGCATGCAAAATAAAATCCAAATTTCTCATGATATGTTTAACCAATCAGCATGACTCAAGTTGCATTGGAACAAGCATGGAAAGACTTTTTTAAAAACATAGCATAGCAAGGCAAAAGAAGGGATTCGAAAACTTACTTGGTTTTGAAGCAATTCAAAATGCAGTGAGGTATTGATGGTACAAGCTTGAAACAGCTGAAGAGAGTGCCTTAGAATGATGGATGATGAACCTTTTTTAGCTCAAGAATGTCTAACTACATCCAACTTTCGATTTGCCATGGAAATGCTCCTAGAGAAAACAGAGCTCAAGCTGCAAAACAGGTGGTGAATAATGCTTGCAAAAAGTCCTAAATCATGGTTGGATGATGAAGGATGCAAGGGTTGTTCGAGGGTTTTGAGATTTTTCTGCAAAAATTCACTTTGAGCAAAGTTGCAAGAATGAGAGGAAATGAATATTTTGGTCTGTGGCTGCTGTCGATTAGGGTTGCAATTGGCAGAAGAAAGGCTTTATATGACCTGTTTAACATCCTTAATCCATGTTGTAAGCTAGTTTAGTGTTAATGCCCTCATTTGCATTTTTGCTAAGTGGCACATAAGTGAGTAATGGAGGTGCAATCTTGCCACGAGCTGGGCCTGAAAGGCTGCAAAAGGACCTTTGCTTGTGCTGTTTGTGGTCTACTTTTGAATGCTGTACTTGCTTCTTACTCTTTTCACACCATTTGCAAAACACCAACTTATGCAACTTTGGTCAAAATGAGGTGTAATGGTGGTATGGTTATGATTTTAAGCTTGGAGCAAATCACAAATGATATATGGAACATTTCCCAATTGGCCAAATCAAGAAAAAATCAAAGAATCAAAAAGTCAAAGTTTGGTCAAACTTTGAATTTAAATGAAAAAGGTCCAAAAATGCCATTTTGATTGGTAGGGTTTTGGTGAATGAAATTTATATTTTTGGAAAGAGGATGAAAAATGTGGTGTGTAGGAAAAAACCCCACCAAATTTGGCCTTATGGTTTGAGAGATATGGCTTGTTGAAGTTCAAAAATTGGTGAAAATGATTTGATCATATCTTGACAACCACACATGGGATTTGGGAGTTCTTGGACTTTTTGAAAATGGTAAGACAATATCTTCAACTTTCATGTTGGGAAAAAATTCATTTGAAGCTTGTATCATGATGTAAGTTGAGGATCAAGAAGTTTCCATTTTTGGCAGTTGAAATTACAGGTCCACTTTCTATTTCTGGAAAATTTCTGATTTTACTTCAAATTCTTCCATGATGAGGTTTGGCATGATAGATGAGGCTTATACAAGCATGAATGAGCTCCTTCAAATCAATTCTATTCATCAAATCATTGGTTAAATCAACAGTTGACCAAGTTTGACTTTTTGTTGACTTTTCTAGGGTTTTGGATGATTGGACCTCTTCTGATGAATTCCAAACCCTAATTCCTTGAGAACTTGACTTCAAATGATGTCACAAGTTGTATGAACTCTTGATTATTGATCATGGTGCCCAAATTCTGTAAGAATGGCCACCATCCATTGCTTTGACTGACTGTTGACTGACTTTGACCTAATTGCTGATGATTGCTTCAACTGTAAGCAACAAAGTTAGACTGACAATATTTTTGTACTTTTTGGTTAGTAAACATATGAAAGGCAAAGATATACAAATGCAAAGTATGCTTGGTGATCAAGAAACAACCCACAAGGCAACCTACCCACTAGGAGGGGACAAAGGCATGCAATGATCCTTGAGGCCATGATATGATATGATATGGGCCATGAGGGATCTTAGGGCCCAAAATTGGGGTCTTACAGATGCCCCTATTTAAGGTCATTCTAGCCGGAGAAGTGAAGTTTAGAAATCTTCATCTCGACGCGGTAGAATGGGCTTAAATAACAGTAATGAGACAAATTTTGGTCCCTAAGAGACCTCATGATGCAGATGTATGCATGCAGAAGACACAAATTCTGTGGGGAGTATGATTCACACAGAAGAAAAGACGATCCATCGGAGTAGTACACTCACCAGGAACAGAGACTCTAACAAGACTCTATGGGGATAAACAAAAGAAAAAGGAATGTGAACAAGACACGCCTCCAAACTGGGGAAAAACAAAACTGACATAACGTGAACAAGACACGACTCTGATTAAGGAAAACAGAAAAACAGACTGGAGAACTCACTGGGGGGTGAAGGACTCACACTGGGAAAGAATTTCCAAAGGAAAATAAATCCATTGGAGAGACACAAGCTGACTCCTGGAGGAGAAGCAACAGAAAACTTCACTGAGGGGAGCAAGAAAGAAATGAGATGTTACCAGGCATACGGGTAACAAACTCAGGAAAATCTGACTCCACAGGGGGACCGAGGTCATAATAGGGAGCAGAAAGGAGGGAACACCAAGGATACCGGTTACTGGGTATATAATAGGTGACCGACCAAAGCGTGAATTGGATTTCACTTCCAAAACACTCATCACCCTGAAGAGAGCTAGAAAAGCAAACTCGTTTATAGGATGGACATTTGATTCTGTAAAGAATGCAAATCTTACTCTGAGGGGAAAACAATCAAAAGATTGACTCAAGAGCGCACGAGATATAATATCCATTACCGTCAGAACGTGGATAGAATACTCGGATGAGACATATTATTCATTACCGGCAGACCGTGAATAATATACTCGAAAGGAAAATTATCCTGAACCGGTTACTGGGTTGTTTATAGGATAAGATCCGAAATCGTGAATTGGTTTTCACTTCCAAAACACTCATCATCCAAAACACAAACTGGTTAAAGGATGGCTATTCGATTCTACAAAGAATACGAATCTTACTCGACTGGGGAAGATCAACAAAGGATTCCGACCGAAGAGCACATGAGACATATTATTCATTACCGGCAGACCGTGAATAATACACTCGCATGGCAAGAAACACCAGGGATACCGGTTACTGGGTATATAATAGGTGATCTGCCGAAACGTGAATTGGTTTTCACTTCCAAAACACTCATCATCCGAAAGGAGGGCTTGAAAAAGCAAACTGACTTAAAGGATGGGCATTCGAATCCACAACGGGAAAACGAATCTTACTCAATTGGGGACACAAACCCAAAGAGTGCATGAGATATAATATCCATTACCGGCAGACCGTGGATAAGAATACTCGCATGAGATATATTATCTATTACCGTCAGGACGTAGATAATAAACTCGCATGGTAAGAAACACCAGGGATACCGGTTACTGGGTATATAATAGGTGATCTACCGAAAACGTGAATTGGTTTTCACTTCCAAAACACTCATCATCCAAAACACAAACTGGTTAAAGGATGGATATTCGAATCCACCACGGGAAAACGAATCTTACTCAACTGGGGACACAAACCCAAAGAGTGCATGAGATACAATATCCATTACCGGCAGACCGTGGATAAGGAACTCGCATGAGATATATTATCTATCACCGTCAGAACGTAGATAATAACCTCGCATGGTAAGAAACACCAGAGATACCGGTTACTGGGTATATAATAGGTGATCTACCGAAACGTGAATTGGATTTCACTTCCAAAACACTCATCATCCGAAACACAAACTGGTTAAAGGATGGCTATTTGATTCTACAAAGAATACGAATCTTGCTCAGTTGGGGAAAATCAACAAAGAATTCCAACTAAAGAGCGCATGAGACATATTATTCATTACCGGCAGACCGTGAATAATACACTCGAAAGGAAAAGACACCAGAGATACCGGTTACTGGGTATATAATAGGTGACTAACCAAAAAGAGAGACAATCGATACCAAGCATCCGGGTAAACGAAAGACAACTCAAAGGGATAAATTGCAAGCATCCGGCAATTATCCAACAACAAGAATATTCGACTCCACAAAGGGAAATAACGAATCTTACTCGACTGGGGAAACACAAAAGGCTTCGACTGAAGAGTGCATGAGACATATTATTCATTACCGTCAGAACGTGAATAATATACTCGTATGGAAGATTATCCACAACCGGTTACTGGGTTAATAAAGGATAAATCAACCGAAAAGAAAGGTATCGGGATACCAAACTAGGTATATAATGATAACCAATCAAAAGGAGCAACAGACATTACCAACAAAAGGGTAAATGAAAGGCGATCTGCTGAGGATAAATTGCGAGCATCCGGCAATTAACGACAGAAGACTAGCTGGGGATGCATTGGTGTACAACCAATGATCCGGGGAACACAATCACTAGCATACGGTGAAAAGACCCACTGGGGATAAAATTGCTAGCATACGGCAATTATCCACAAAAGACTTGCTGAGGATATAAGTGCTGATCTGAGCAACTTATCCAAGCCAAGGAAAATCAACATCAAAAATATTGAATGAAGATAACCACCAAAATTAGGGTTTACATCTACCGAATACGGGGTAGAAGACCAAAAACGCCGCGTGGGGATAGAACAAATCACAAATCCGCACGGGAAACCAAAATAGGGTTTATAACAAACCACAAACTGCTGGAAAGCAGGAAAATAGGATTTACAACTACCGGGTATACGGGTAGAAAACCAAAACTCTGGCTGGAGAATAAAAGGTGTATAACCACAAATTCTATCAAGAAAGCCAGGAAAGATAGGACTTATAACTACCGGTTATGAGGGTAGAGGCCCAAAAACATTCCGCTGGGGAACAACCCACTGGGAAGCACAAGACATGACAAATAGCCCATTCGGGAATAATCCGAAAAGACAGACTGATTAAAGACACGTCCTAATGAGGATGTAACTCAAATAGGAAAATCCATCCCAATATATGTGTTGGGAGGAAACGGAAGAAACCGTCATCCACGAGGGTATATCTCGGTGGGGAACTGCAGAAGGAAAGACAAACATTTTCTGCTTATGGGCTGACTCTATATGGAGAGATTTATAACACCCGACATCTGCTTGGGGAGATCTGTAAAGAGATCTATATCACCATAGCAGGAGACACGACAAACAAAAGATATATGGCGAAAAATGCAACATGAATATCTGAATGTTTAATGAGTATGCATGAATATGCGTGATTTATGTTTGATGAATGCTGACAAAACAGACAGTTCTAACACAAACAGGTTCGAGAATCAAACGTCCGGTATTATACTTCCAGGGGAAAAACCAGCTGGAGAGCCAATCTGCAGAGATCTACATGCTGTAAAGCAAAGATCTGAAGGTACTGCCGAAGAAGCAGAGAATCAGAGATATCAGGAAACAACCCAATCAGGGTACAGAAAGTCACAACGGGCAAAACAGCCACCAAGACGAATCTGTAGAGGAACAAGAGAAGTCCCAAAGTATATCTGCAGGGGATCCCAGTGTCAACTGAGAAACAAAAGTGCGTTGCACAAGCACAAACTGCTGTAGAGGCAAATCCACACAACTCCACTGGGAAACGATCCACTGAGGGAGAATGATATCATCCAAATAGAGTGTAACTGCATAGGCAACCCTACTGGGGAAAACTGTCGGCTACTCTCTTGGGAACAAGCCACTGAGGGAGGACAGGTCAAACAAGTAGGTTCTGCAACAGACCACTCCACTTGGGGAGAATACACATAGCAAACTGATCGCAACAAGTAGATTCTGCAATATAAGCCACTCTACTGGGGATCACAAACAGTCAGGAAATTAATCCGTTCACTGGAGGCTAGAGCCATCATCCGACCATGCTGGGATTGAAAGAGTATTCAACTGGCGAAACTGCCACAACAAACAATCTGCAGACTAAGCTGAGGAAAAGATGGTTGGAATACTGGGATGTCAACCCAAACAAACACTGAGTAGGAAAATAAATCCTGCTCTGCTGAGGAGAAAATAAATGCTCTGATGGAGAGATAGCAACAAATCCGCGGACGACTTTGCCGGGGAAAGGGTAAGTACCGGGTATCAAACCACTGACCTACCAAGTCTTCAAAAGAAAACGATCATGCTGAGGAAACAGACAAATCCGCTGGCACACTGCATGGGGAGAAGAGGTAACAACTCCACTTGCAACTCTGGTGGGGATATTAATAACAGCTCTTCTCACGACTCCGAGGGGAGTATCAATCAATCAGTTATACTCATGACTGCTGAGGAGACACATAAAGTCTGGGGCATACGACCCACTAGAGAAAGTGACAGGGCACCAGGATGACAAACCATCAACCGCCGAAACTTCTACAAGAAAACACCCATGCTGGGGGGAAAACTGCTGCTGGAGAAACGAAGTCTTCAACAACAAATTACTTGCGACTGTACTGGGGAACAAACCCCATCAACAACTTTGTTTGAGGAACAGCCTCACCAAAGATTTGAAGAAAGAAGATACCACCAAACCAGGAATATGAACCAATGTCTTACCTGTTGGAAATCATGCCACCCTCGGGAGAGCACTGAGATATTCTTGAGTATCCTTTTAATCTTGTGAATGTTCACTTTGTTTAAAACAAAAATTTTGAAAAAATTTGATTTGTTTAAAACAATGACATTTTATCAATTTAAAACAATGCAAAACATTTGTTGAATTGAAACAAATAAGAGTGCAAATAATTGGATAAAAAGCTCAAATTGATTTGATAGAATGGTAGTCCGCAAATGGCAAGACTCCATAGATCTGTACAAATTTGAAATCAGTGATATATATTGGAAGAGGGCTACATTGAACATAATGATCCTTTCTCTACCAATTTGAATCTCGATGTATCCGAAGCTTCAGTCGACGACGAGTCGAGAATCTTCTGACGAAATGACGACTGATAAACCAGAAAGTCTTGTCAGGATGCAGCTACTTGCCAAATCCCTAATTTTTGCCTAGATTGCCCCAGAGTGAGGTACTCAATCTAGCGGGATGCAAATATTCTTTTTTTTCAAGTCTCTAATTTTTGCCTGAATTACCCTTGCGGGTTCTCCACCGAGACGCTCATTTTTGCCTAAGCCGCCCTTTCGGTTTTTCAACTTAGCGAGCTATTCTGTTTTTTCATTCTCTTTTTTCATTTGCATATACTTTTTTTCTAGGCAAAGTATCTCTTGACTGCATCTGAATTCACAGGACGAGTGAAATCCTCCCCATCCATTGTTGTAAGCATCAAAGCTCCGCCTGAAAAGGCTCTCTTAACAACATATGGACCCTCGTAGTTTGGAGTCCACTTGCCCCTGGAATCGGGCGCGAAAGACAAAACTTTCTTGAGCACGAGGTCACCTTCTCGGAACACACGAGGCTTGACCTTCTTGTCGAATGCTTTCTTCATTCTTTGCTGATATAACTGACCATGGCACATGGCAGTTAATCGCTTTTCTTCAATCAAATTCAGTCGGTCATAACGACTCTGAATCCATTCAGCATCAGTCAACTAGGGACTTGAGGGTATAATTTTTCTTTCTTTCTTTGGAAAAATTTTGAAAAAAAATTTCCCTGATTTTTGATTTTTTCTTATTCTTTTTCACCCTCTTTCTTTTTCTTTTTTTTATTTTTTTTTTTGTTTCTTTTTTTTTATTCCCCAGTTTGACTGTTTTGCTGATTCTCATGATACAGCTGAATGAGCTTCTCTTGGTGCTCAAGAAGGCGGGTAATCTCGTCAGGAATCCCTTTCAACATTATCTTCCTCTGCCTCAGATACAAGGACTTCAAGATTGGGAGATGGCGTTGGATCATTATGTTCAATGGGTTTAGAAATCCCTGCATAATGATTCTGGATAATGAAAAGCTTTTGAATTTTAAACAAGCAAATCATTTATGCAGATGAAAAATGCTGTTCTTGTTTTTCATGGTTTTTTGTGATCACTGATTTCATGCAAAAAGCAAAAAGTGAAAACAAATAGAAAAACAAATGTTTGACAATGCATTAATTGAATGAAAACATCATTGTATTAAATGCTGCCAACAATGTCATCACTTCTCCTTTTGGCATGGGAGAAGGGTTTTAAACAAAATGAACAAATCACGCTGACTTATGAATGACCGTAGGAACATCCACAGCGACCCAATTGTGGCAGACACCACCAGGAATGATGAAATTGTTCAAGTCCCCTGCATCCTCTTCCAAGATAGCAGCAGCCTCTTCTTCAGGTTGATCATCATGGATGAATCCTCCACTCTTGAACAAACCTTGCTCCTTAAGTGCCCCAGAACAGTAGCCAATGCCAGCCCGAGATCGGTTAACCAAGAATAAATCCATCAACAGGAATAAATCCATCAACATCACTAAGGCTGGCAAAATCCTCTCTGAATTCACAATCCTCTTGCTCAGGATGATCCATCAATCTGGCAGAGATGGCTCTGGTATAATACCGGCGAAGTGCATCTTCAAAATAAATGAAGATCGCAGGGTCAGACCACAGGACGGGAGACCGGAACAAAACACCTGCTTATGCAAATGATGCATGAAGTGTTTATGCATATGCCTGTTTTCAAGGAACCCTTAGGATGCAACATTTTTGAATATTTAAACATTTTAATTGCTCATGGAAAATATTTCATTCAAAATATTAAGACAAAGAAATACAGCATTTTTGATTCAATTATTACAAAGAGAAAAGGTAAATGACATCCTATGGATCCCTATTAGCTCGGGATGCTGGAAGACGAGAAGTGCACAACTTCTTGATCTCTCTCTCATAGGCAGCCTCCATATCAGCTTTCTCCTTTGCAAGTCGATCATACTTCCTCTTCCAGAATTTGGATGACTGAGGAAGCAGAGAAGTCCAAGTGTCGTTCGGATCGTCGATCACTCGGTGCTCGAGAAATTCAATCATAGCATCTTTCTCCTTGAGCTGCTGCAGCAATTCCTCCCTCTCACGGATCCAGGCACGCGAAAGGTCTTCCTCTCTCAACTCCTCTACACGTTGGGTAGGGAGGGTTGAAGGCCCAGCCACATCCAACAGTGTAGGTCTCGGATGATCGTATGGCATTAGGTAGGTAGCAGCCCTCTGTCTGACCCAAGAGGTATATGGCTCCAAAGCAATGCAGTTCTTTGGACCCAACTCGTTCCTACTCTTCTTGCGGATATTGCGCCAAGCGCGGACAAATCTGGCTTTCAGGCCTTGGGGATCTTTACCCTCCTGAAAGAATACACCTTCTAACAGAATGTTATGGGGTTTATCCTTTAGGGGGAACCCAAGCTGACGACGTGCAAGCGTAGGGTTGTAGCTGATCCCACCACATGTACCGAGAAGAGGCACATTGGGGAATTCACCACAAGAATCGATGATCTGAACGGTATCATACACGCGATCATACCAGGTGATATCATCATTGGTGAGAGACATGAGTCTCTGAGACCACCGTAGACATCCCTTGTTCTCCTTGAAAGCAACTGTCTGCGGCAAGTGCGAAATAAACCACTTGTACAGTAGGGGTAAACAGCAGACAATGACTCCTCCATTCTTCATATTCCTCAGATGCATGGAGACATATGCATCACCCAACAAGGTCGGAACCGGATTAAGGACTGAAAAGATCCTAATGGCGTTCATGTCGACGAACTTGTCGAAATTGGGGAATAGCACCAATCCATAGATGAGCAGAACAAACAGAGCCTCAAAGGCATCCTCACTCATGGCCTTCCCATAAAAGGTAGCTTGGGCAATGAGGAACTCGGAAGGAAAACCCTGAATTCCGCCTTTGGTAGTCAGATTAGCTCTAATCAGATCTTCATCTATGTGCAACAAACTGGAAATCTCTCGAGCAGATAGAATACTCTCTAGGCCACTGAACGGCACTTGATCCAGAATCGGAATCCCAATAAGGTGAGAGTATTCTTCCAAAGTCGGCAATAACTGGAAGTCCGGAAATAAGAAGCAATGATAGAGCGGATCATAGAACTGAGCAAGAGTGCTCATCAACCCCTCATCCACTTGAGTAGTTAACAGCGGCAGAAGCTTCCCATAGCGAGCTTTGAAACCCAAGGGATCTAATACATACGATGTCAGATTCCTTAACTCTTTTACATCGGGCTGCTTAAAGCTGTACTTCTTTGTATGCCTTTTCGGTCTTTCCATGTCTGAAAATTTGCAAATAAACCCTTTAAGTTCCTTGAAAATTTTTCTTTTTTCTGATGACATGAATGCGGATGAATGCGTGAATGCATGAATGCAACAAACACACTCAAGGATCAAGCAAAGCACACCAAACAAAGGTCGTGGGAAAGCTCTATGTATCCCTAATATCAATCATCCATTTTGGTGGATTTAGGTTTTCACCTTATCGACACCCAAGTTCCATTGATATTAACGGTACATGAACCGGTTCAGACATTCTTAATATCAACCAGCCGCTTTGGTGGATTTTAGGTTTTACACCTGATCCGGGATCCATTGATATTAACAATATTTGAACGACTCAACCACGAAACACGGGTTTGCTGAGAGTCACGAGCATGGAGTCTCAGTTAAGAACCACCCAAAGGGAGTGTACTAGGGTTTAAACCTGCCAGACATGTTCTATCAGAGGTTCCCATAATCATCGTTCCATCTTTCGAATATTATCGGAGGAACGAATACTCGTATTCCAAGAATATTCTCAAGAGAAACTCTCATGAGTGTAGTATCGCGTAACAATCGTATCAGAACTGACATCTGAACGACCTCCGCACTACGGTCCTAAAAATAGGCCAAGATGGGTTTGGTAAACTAAGGTCCTTGGCTTCTGCGGAACATGATTGAAAGAATAATGCCTAACCACAAATAACTTGTGTGACATTATTAGTTCAACATGACCTCCACCAAGTGAATGGACTCGCAAGTCAACTGGCTAAGGACTACTCCACACCAGTCAACAAGACTATGCCATTCTCCTATCCTAGAGAGCACTCGAGTTCGGGTATAGAACTCATCTCACAGATCACCAAAGCAAACAGCAATGTATATCAAGCAATTCACACATTACAATCAATACAGTGATCCCAAATTGGTACAAAAATATGTCACAAATAAATAACAATATAGCACAACAAGGGTGAAAAGTAGGCAATACAACCAGAGATTCTGGGTTCGATCCCCAGCAGAGTCGCCACTTTTCTGTAGCGGTGTATTCGTCGCTATATGATTTATCGATTAAATCATAAGCAAGAGATACAATGAAATTTCGAGTCGCCACCGCACTTTTATTTATCCAAAGGATTGGCTAAAAAGCGAACAAAAGCCTAAGAAGTTTTACACGTAGAAAACTAATAAAAAGATCAGAGATTCTGGGTAAGGGGTAAATTACGCAATGGGAAGGTGTTAGGCACCCACTACGTCCTAGGTACTCCTAGGGAGCCCTTTTCACACTTGTTGTACTAAATTGTTATTTGTTATGACATAAGTATTGTGCAAACATGATTGGGATGATGAGAAAAGAATATACAATTTTATTGGGTTATTGGGTTCGAACGGATGAACCCGTTGCCTACGTACCTTCCATCAAAGGTAAGGATCAGAACGCCGTAGTTCGGCTAAAAGATTTCCAAAAGTTGGTGGATTCAGTTTTAAACACAAGCACTGAGGCTTTTCATTATCAATGGGAGAACACTCGACCAAAAACAACATCCACCATGCGAGGATAGCTTCGACGTACTTGAGGGGTTAGCCCTGTTTTCAGTACGGAAGTCTTACTGTCGACTCACTAAGGATAGGCAAGATTTACATCAACCACACTGATAATTGAAACCTATGGCTAATGTGAAAAGATTAATGGACAAAGCCAAAACAAGTGAATGAGTGAAGTTAATTGATTGTGATTATGAAAGTGAAGTCAAAGTATGATTAAGATTTATTCAAAGAAGTATTATGAAATGAGGTTTGAAAAAAAAAGTCAAGGACTTGGGGTCCAGGTTTTTTTAATTAGAAAACATGAAGAAGTATGCACAACACTTATGTCAAGTTTAAAAGGTATAGTGTGAAAAGTCTAGGACATAATGAATGATGAATGGATGAGGATGGATAGTAAAACTTCTTAGAAGGTTCACTTCTTGAAATCATATAGCAGATGATTCAAGTGTGTCCTTTGGAATAGCAATGGATAATAATAAACAAAGCAAAGAAAGGCGGATACCGGATGCCAATCACTGGGCTTATACCAATCTCCTAAAACAGAACTGGATATCAGATGCCACTCAATGGTCTTACACTAATCTCCTCAAACAAAGAAATAAAAGCGGATACCGGATACCAATAGATGGATTTACACCAGTCTCCTAAAACAAAAATGGGATATCAGAAGCCACTCAATGGACTTACACCAATCTCCTCAAAAGAAAACAAAAATGAAATATGGAAGTCAACTGCCAATCTGTCTGGACTTAGGTTAACTCCACAGATATGTTCATAGGAATACCAATGCCACATTACAGGGACTTACAATGGATCCTCACATACAAGAACAAAAGCAACAATATGATCACAGGAATGCAAATGCCAACTTACAGGGACTTATAATTGCAACCTCTCACACAAACAGATAAACAAACTATGATCACAGGAAAGCAGATGCCAACTTACAGGGACTTATAACTGCAACCTCACATACAAATCAAACAGATCAAACTATGATCATAGGACAACAGATGCCAACTTACAGGGACTTATAACTGTGTCCTCACATACAAACAAGCAAAGCAACAGAAGATATGAGTGACCAATGAGGTCTTACACTCTATCCTTCCATATCATGGGAGCAAATGCCAAAGCAATGGACTTACAATTGTCCTCAATGGGCAAACAACAATAACAAAAGTCTCACAGACAAATGATATGATCATGCATTAATGGCAATTGATGATGATGAGTGCATAACATACAAGCAAGCAAGTGCATATGAAGCAATCAATCAATCAATGAATATCAAACAGCACACTCTATAGCCAAACAATGGGGGGCTCACACAAGAGGGTTTGACTTTGAAAGTCCACTGTAATAGGTGAAGGTCGCTCTTAACCTTGCCATTGAGAGGCTAAGGTGAAGCAGATGAAAAGGAGATGAGGGGTGTGCCTCATTGCTTCTATCTCAGATCAGAGAGAGCATCAAATAATAGAAAGTGGGGGAGTTCAGAAAGATGGAACTCTTTCCCCATTATTGACTCGATTAGATCTTGGGTTTTTATCTCAATGCTTCAACCATGAAATGGGAGCAAAGAGAGGACACACTGAATAGTGGGGGATAGATTGCTTATCCCTACCTTCCACCAATTGCCTTACTTGAAGGACTTTTCCTGCTTAGGACAAATTTAAACAAACACAGGCATTGCCTCTTAAGGAGGACTTCAGACAGTTTGCTCGGTCAAATAACAGACCGGGTCTCCAGACTACATGAAGAAGAAAGGTTTATACCTCAAAGCAAATGCTAAATAGCAAAGCAAGCAAGTTCAAAGAACTTAAGCAACTAAAGTACCTGCAAAAGTCAAACCAATTAGTAAACAGCTCAACAGTCAAAATCAAAAGGAAATGAACCAATAGTCAACCACAGAGGGACCAATTGTGCAAGGCACAAAGACTCAAGTATGTGAGTCACACCTACAAAACAAAAGGTTAGCACATGATAAACAATTTTAACTCAATCAAATTTGAAAGGTCTTTGGGGCATTGGTGCTTAACCTGAAACAATAGCTCAATTGTAAGCTCAAAAGACCACTAGGACTAGCCTAGGGTCAAAGGTGAAAGAAAAAGTCAAACAGCAAAGGAAAGTCAACCCAATTCATGTTCAAACATTTAATAAGCAATCTCAATTGGATTCACAATAAAATCATGCATCAATGTCATTTCATATGCAAAAGGATGCAAAGCATGGCAAGAAAGAGCAAAAATAGGTCAACAGCAAGACCTCTTTCAAAAGTCAACTCAAACAATCTCAAAAATCATGAAATAAATCACACTCAATCCTAACATCTATCATGGTAGACATGTCAAATTTCATGGCATTTGGATGAGAGGAAGGCAGTCAAGTAAAATCATGAAATCAAACCAAATTCAAGTAAGCATGATGAAAGTCAACAAGCATGGGTCAACTTCAAAAAATCATATCAATTTGAAAACAGAAGAGAAATGAATGAGATTAACACCAATGCAAAGCTCAAGATGTCTAGTTATCACATATGGAATTTCATGATCATACAATAAGATTTGAGAATTTCACAAAAGATTTGGCAATGTATAGCACAAAAAGTCAACAAATGACCAAGCATGGAATAAAATTCACAATCAAATGGAAAACAGCAAGATTAATTCCAAGAAAATTCATACACAAACTAGACATGTGATAGATGATTCATGCAAAATTTGGGGTCAATTGGATAAGAGGAAGCATGTGAACAAAAATTGGGAAAATACATGATCATGGTATAGCACCAAATTCAACACATAACTTCAGAAAATCATAACTCTCAATCCACAAATGATAAATGCACAAACTTTATATGGAAATGAAAGTCAATGTGTCTAGTTTCACCACAAAAAATTTCAAGCTCATTGGATGCAACATGACAATTTCACAATTGAAATGGTAAGAGATATCATTTTGGCATACATGTTGGGAAAACAATTATCATTTAAAATCCAGCCACTGAAAAATTAATTAAAATTCACAATAAAAAACTAGACACATTTGTGATCATCATGCAAAAAATTTCATAATTTTTGGATGAAATGTGAAAGAGAAATTAATGTGTGAAGTTGGATGAAGTTTGAAGCAAGCATGAACAAAATGCATGGCAATGTTGGTCAAAGCAAAGTCAACCGATGGCAAACTTGTAATATTGGACTCATTAAACTAAACTCTGCGTTTTGAGCAGAGGAAAGGAAATGTTCCCATTGGCTCTCAGCCAATGGAACAGTACATGCTGGCCAATGAGCAAAATTTCTGGGTTTTCACATAAACCCTTAGGGTTTTACAGCATACATGGCATATGGCAACAACAGCAACATAAAAACTCGACCAGCATTTACAACAGCAAAGCATTTTAACAAAATCCTTCATACAACCACAACATAACAACAAACCAACATCATCAGTTCATGCGGAATTCTGGCAAGTTTATGATTCATACACAACAGCAGGGCATACATTCAACATCAATGTTCAACATTCAATCAACAACTTTCAAATAGAATAGATCATACAGCCATGGCAAACAGCATGTCCCTCATACAAACACCTCATGAACAACAAACCAACAACAATAATCAACAAAATCATGGGAAATTCTGGGCATGACATGAGTTTGGGCTGCAGCAGCATAAATTCATCATCATCATGTTCATCATATAAGTCATCAACACATGAACAAAAGCATCAACCAAAAATCGTGGCCATGAAATATCATCCTTAAGCAACATTAATCAACAGCAAAACACACATAGACATGAGAATTCTGGCCAGGGAAGGTTTGGTATGAACAGCAACAGGGTTTTAGCAGCAACATCATGTGTTCAACATCAATGTTCATCATCAAATCGAAATCAAACATGGTAAACAGCAGGGGAATGGCACAATCATGTTCATGCATATCCAGACAGCCATAACACATACATATTTATGCAAAATTCTGGCAAACTCTAGGGTTTGAACAGCAGCATATATTCATCCTCATCATGAACTCGAATTTTCAAAAGGGCCAGAAATAAAAAGCAAACATGTCAACAGCATCATCCAACATTCAGTATCACAAATATGGCAATGGTTTTCACTGAAGCAACAACAAATAAGCAAATCGAAGGAAACTAGGTTTGAGCATGCAAAATAAAATCCAAATTTCTCATGATATGTTTAACCAATCAGCATGACTCAAGTTGCATTGGAACAAGCATGGAAAGACTTTTTTAAAAACATAGCATAGCAAGGCAAAAGAAGGGATTCGAAAACTTACTTGGTTTTGAAGCAATTCAAAATGCAGTGAGGTATTGATGGTACAAGCTTGAAACAGCTGAAGAGAGTGCCTTAGAATGATGGATGATGAACCTTTTTTAGCTCAAGAATGTCTAACTACATCCAACTTTCGATTTGCCATGGAAATGCTCCTAGAGAAAACAGAGCTCAAGCTGCAAAACAGGTGGTGAATAATGCTTGCAAAAAGTCCTAAATCATGGTTGGATGATGAAGGATGCAAGGGTTGTTCGAGGGTTTTGAGATTTTTCTGCAAAAATTCACTTTGAGCAAAGTTGCAAGAATGAGAGGAAATGAATATTTTGGTCTGTGGCTGCTGTCGATTAGGGTTGCAATTGGCAGAAGAAAGGCTTTATATGACCTGTTTAACATCCTTAATCCATGTTGTAAGCTAGTTTAGTGTTAATGCCCTCATTTGCATTTTTGCTAAGTGGCACATAAGTGAGTAATGGAGGTGCAATCTTGCCACGAGCTGGGCCTGAAAGGCTGCAAAAGGACCTTTGCTTGTGCTGTTTGTGGTCTACTTTTGAATGCTGTACTTGCTTCTTACTCTTTTCACACCATTTGCAAAACACCAACTTATGCAACTTTGGTCAAAATGAGGTGTAATGGTGGTATGGTTATGATTTTAAGCTTGGAGCAAATCACAAATGATATATGGAACATTTCCCAATTGGCCAAATCAAGAAAAAATCAAAGAATCAAAAAGTCAAAGTTTGGTCAAACTTTGAATTTAAATGAAAAAGGTCCAAAAATGCCATTTTGATTGGTAGGGTTTTGGTGAATGAAATTTATATTTTTGGAAAGAGGATGAAAAATGTGGTGTGTAGGAAAAAACCCCACCAAATTTGGCCTTATGGTTTGAGAGATATGGCTTGTTGAAGTTCAAAAATTGGTGAAAATGATTTGATCATATCTTGACAACCACACATGGGATTTGGGAGTTCTTGGACTTTTTGAAAATGGGAAGACAAGATCTTCAACTTTCATGTTGGGAAAAAATTCATTTGAAGCTTGTATCATGATGTAAGTTGAGGATCAAGAAGTTTCCATTTTTGGCAGTTGAAATTACAGGTCCACTTTCTATTTCTGGAAAATTTCTGATTTTACTTCAAATTCTTCCATGATGAGGTTTGGCATGATAGATGAGGCTTATACAAGCATGAATGAGCTCCTTCAAATCAATTCTATTCATCAAATCATTGGTTAAATCAACAGTTGACCAAGTTTGACTTTTTGTTGACTTTTCTAGGGTTTTGGATGATTGGACCTCTTCTGATGAATTCCAAACCCTAATTCCTTGAGAACTTGACTTCAAATGATGTCACAAGTTGTATGAACTCTTGATTATTGATCATGGTGCCCAAATTCTGTAAGAATGGCCACCATCCATTGCTTTGACTGACTGTTGACTGACTTTGACCTAATTGCTGATGATTGCTTCAACTGTAAGCAACAAAGTTAGACTGACAATATTTTTGTACTTTTTGGTTAGTAAACATATGAAAGGCAAAGATATACAAATGCAAAGTATGCTTGGTGATCAAGAAACAACCCACAAGGCAACCTACCCACTAGGAGGGGACAAAGGCATGCAATGATCCTTGAGGCCATGATATGATATGATATGGGCCATGAGGGATCTTAGGGCCCAAAATTGGGGTCTTACACCACCCATTACAGATACTCAGCGGTTACAAGGAAACCGATATCAATCTGCTTCTGCACTTCCTCTTTGATCTTCACAGCCATATCAGGATGCGTTCTTCTCAACTTCTGCTTGACTGGAGGGCATTCTGGCTTCAACGGCAATCTATGCTCCACAATCTCAGAATCCAAACCATGCATGTCTTGATAGGACCAAGCAAACGCATATGAATACTCTCGAAGAAGATCAATCAACCCTTTCTTGACATCTGGACACAGTCGAGACCCAATCTTGACTTTCTTCACATCATCCTCGGAACCCAAGTTGACTAACTCAACCTTCTCTTCGAACGGCTGAACGGTCTTTTCATCTTGCTCAAGAAGACGAGATAACTCATCACTCACTTCTACATCACTTTCCTCCTCAGCCTCAAACACAGGGAATTCAAAATTTGGAGAAGGAGAAGGATCATTGTATTCAATGGGGTTGGGAACCAACCTGCATAATGATTTGATATTTTTATTTTAGAGAAGTGAATTTGTAACCAAATATTATGCAGATGGACAATTATATTGTTTATTTATACTTTTTATGTTTACCATTTTCAGAATAAAACAAAAAGTAAAAACAAGACATCATAGATGTGGATGAATAGAATTAATTTTATTAATGATCAATTTGAAAATGCCCAAACAATGTTCACTTCTCCCTTAGTCATAGGAGAAGGATTTTAAAAACATATAAAAGCAATTACTTAGATCGATGCAAAATAACAGGAATATCAACAGTAGTCCAATTGTTGCAAGCCTTTCCACGTGTCACAAAATTGGTACAGTCTTCCTCTTCGTCATCTTCTAGTACAAGAGCTAAATGTTGTTCATTACCATGAATGAACCCTCCTATACGGAAGTTAAGTTGCATATCTTCATTCCTTGCAGTTGTTGAACCTTTCTGAAACCCCAAACTGATTCTGCCTTTGTTATCAGAGACCTCTACCATGCGCCCCACTGATCAACATTGCCTTCTCCCACAATATTCTTAGCATCCTTCAATGAGGACATAGGTGCCCCAACTCTCTTTTCAACAACAATAGATAAGGCTTGGAACGGAGTTCCAACCTTATCCTTAGCTTCAACATAAGGGAAAGATGACAAATGGCTAACCAACAATGCCTTCTCTCCACCAACAATCGCAAGCTTTCCATTCTTCACAAATTTGAGCTTCTGGTGCAAAGTTGAAGTAACAGCTCCTACCTCATGGATCCATGGCCTCCCCAACAAGCAACTGTAGGTCGGTGGATGTCCATTACTTGAAAAGTAATCTGAAATTCACTCGGACCTATCTTAACTAGAAGGTTCACTTCACCAATAACCGTTTTGCGCGAACCGTCAAAGGCCTTGATGATTACACCGTTATACCTCATAGGCGCTCCTTGGTATGACAACTTCGATAGAGTTGACTTCGGCAGTACATTCAATGACGACCCGATGTCAACAAGCACATTTGACAAAGCATCTTCTTTGCAATTCATGGAGATGTGCAAAGCCAGATTATGATTTCTGCCCTCCTCAGGGAGTTCTTCATCACAAAAGCTAGGATTATTGCAAGAAGTGATGTTAGCCACGATATGATCGAATTGATCCAATAAAACATCATGTTCTACAAAAGCTTGTTCCATAACTCTCTATATTGCTTCTCTTTGCACTTCAGAATTCATGAGCAGAGACAACACTAGATCTTCGAGGGGGATTGGAGCAGCTGCTCCACCATATTAAACTCACTTCTTTTGATCAATCGAAGTACCTCATCATCATCGTTGGCCTTCACATCACTGGATTCACCAGACTTACCCTTTGAAGCACCAACTGGATCTATAACATGCACTTCTACCTTCTTTCCAACAATTGATTCCTCCTTATCTTTTGGGAACACCGGCCCAAACACACGACCATTGCGGGTCACCTTGGTAACATCAGCAATGCTCACCACAGAGATAGTCGTAGGCAACAAGACCTTTTGACCACCTTCTATCATTGTAACATTATATTGATACGGTACAGCTTTATTAGATGAATACGGGACTGGACCCGCTAACCATATTACCAACGGCGATACTGATCTATTGCTGCCATTGTTATTGTTGCTGCTGTCGTACTGGATTCCCAATCTCTCTGGCTGCTTGAAAACGGGCACTATGACATTCACATCGTCATCAACATGATGGGATTAAACAATTTGAATCATGCCTTCATCCGCCAGTCGTTGGATGTCCGTTTTCACAACTTCACAACCCCTCGGGTTAACACTACAAACAACATAACGATCATGGTCATGCTCACAATCACTTACCAAACAAACATCCTTATGCATCTGCACCAAGGATCTTCGGATGAAACGCACATCAAAAACTTTAAACTCGCTAGGACAACCATCCATTGTATTCATAGAAGAGTTCCCATGAGCGGGTAATGGATTTGCTTTCTCATTCGGCGCACGGTCCTCGAAGGACACCATTCCACTATTCATCAGCTTCTGAACCTCATACTTGAACAGATAATAGTTCTCGATATCATGTCTGGGTGCTCCTTGATGAAAAGCACAACGGAGCTCAGGCTTGTACCACCATGGAAGTGGTTTTGGAATCTGTGGCGGATTTCTTGGCTGGATCAGGTTCTTGAGAACCAAAGACGGGTATAATTTTGCATAAGACATAGGAATCGGGTCGAAAGAGACCTTTTTCCTCTCAAAGTTTTATTGATGATGATTGTTGTTGGTATTGTTGTTGTAGGTGTTCGTTCATTGTTGCGGTTGTTGTTGTTGACATTGTGGTTGTTCCTGGACTGGTGTTGATTGTTGATTAGAAACTACCGGGATAACGGAAGATACTTGATGATGATGTTGACGGGATGATTGATTCCTTCTGATCTGAGGCATCCTCTGCCTCCCACTACTTATTTCATTCGCTTCGTTGTCCTTTTTCTTGCTGAAACTGCTGCCATATCTCTTGCTTGTCGATGCCTCATCCTTCGACAAACATCCCTCTCGGACTCCTTCCTCAAGCCTCATCCCCATGTTTACCATTTAGGTAAAGTCACTAGGGGCACTAGAAATCATACGTTCATCATAAAATGAACTCAGAGTTTTCAGAAAGATCTTTGTCATCTCTTATTCCTCCAAAGGAGGAGTGATATGGGCAGCCAATTCCCTCCATCTCTATGCATACTCTTTGAATGTCTCCTTATATTTTTGAGACATAAACCTCAATTGGTCTCTATCAGGCGCCATATACCAACGGAGCGCATCACCGGTTAAACTGTCTTGTAAATAATGAATCAACAGTTGATCATTGTCGGTCTGAGTGGACATCTTGCGAGCATACATCACTAGATGACTGAGCAGACAAGTATTCCCCTTATACTTTTCAAAGTCAGGCACTTTGAACTTCACCGGGATCTTGACGTTGGGCACTAAACACAACTCAGCAGCACTCTTTCCAAATAAGTCCTTACCCCTTTAGCGTCTTCAATTCCTTGCGCGGCTCAAGAAATTGATCTTTCATTTCATCCATTTTCTCGTTGACATCCGGACCCTCAAACGGCTCGGAGTGATAAATGGTGTCCTCTACACGAGGTAAGGTGTGCACCATGGGAGGTGGCACAGACATGACCGGGCTAGATGCCGACATGGAAGCAAAAGTAGGCGCAAACCCTTCAGACATAAAGTTGGACAGCATTCCCCATGGGAATCCGGCAGGCATAGTGGGTGCAAAATGAGCGGTAGCAGCAGGCATGGTAGAGGTAGCCACCTCTGAAATAGCCACCCTCGCAGGAGGAGTTGCAGGCGTTGGAGAAGATTGACTATGAGCAGCAAGAACTGACTCCATCATGGCAGTCAGGCGGGCGATCTCGTGCTTCAGCTCTCTGTTCTCTTGCTCTAGATGCTCCATAATTTTGAGATGATTAGCGCGGGTGTTGTACCAGTGAGTCAGCTTGGCTAAAGCACATAAGAAACACCAATGAGACATCTGGAGAATGAGAAACCTGCTTATGCAAATGATGCATGAAATGCAATGCTTGTTTATTTATTTTTGTTTTCAAGGAACTTACCATATCATTTGCAAACATATATATATCAATAATTGCAATAATTTTTATATGACCAAAAATCTCTTTTCATTTATATAATTGGAAGGATTACACTGAGTACAATTTCAGAAACCAAATGAAAAATACAAGAGAAAAGGAGACTAGTCGTCCTAAGGATACCTAACAATGTCAGAAGATCTGGTGAAGGCGTGTAGTTCCTTCGAATACATCGAATCTCGGTCTCAAATGAAGCCTTCATCTGATTCTTCTCGAGGACAAGCTGATCAATAATCTTCTTCCAAGAAACGGAAGGTTGAGACATGCTAGAAGATGAAACCTCTGGCTCTCTCTGTCTCTTTGTCACTCGGTCTTCAAGTAGCTCAATAAGTGCATCTTTGTCCTTAGACTCCAACTGCAACTCTTCATGGTTCTTGCTCAAATCACAGAAATTTTCTTCCCACATATTGTTCTCTTCCTTCATCTTGACGAGCGCATCTTCCAACTCCTCTCATCCTGGTTAGGGAGAGTTAATGGCTCAACCACAACCCTAGACATAGGTCTTTCACAAGGATAAGGCATCTTCACCTCTAAAGCTCTCTTCTTCACCCAAAGAGTGTAAGCTTCCAAAGCTACAAAATTGCACGGACTAAGCTCGAATCTTCCTTTCCTATGCACATTATGCCAAGCATGCACAATCTTCTGCTTCAAATGTTGGGGATCTTTACCCTCTTGATAGAAAAGACCTTCTAACAAAGTGTTATTAGGTTTGTCTCTCAAGGGGAACCCAAGTTGACGACGAGCCAAAGTAGGGTTGTAGTTAATTCCTTCTTGCATACCAATGAGAGGCACATTAGAGAATTCACCAAAACTATCAATAATCTCCAAACTGCTCAAAGACGGATCATACCAAACTATATCGTCATTAGTGAGAGACATAAGTCTCTGAGACCACCGTAGACATTGTTTGTTCTCCACAAAAGCAAGTGTCTGAGGCAAGTGCGAAATAAACCACTTGTACAGAAGACGAATACAACAGACAATAGTTCCACCACCCTTAGACTTCCTTAGATGCAAAGAGAAATACATATCACCCAATAAAGTAGGCACAGGATTCCCAATCAAGAAAAGTCTAATGGCTTTAACATCAACAAAACCGTCAATGTTAGGGAACAAAGCTAATCCATTGATGAGCAACACAAAGATAGCTTCAAAAGCATCCATACTACCGGCTTGAGCAAAAGCGGTAGCTTCCTTGATGAGGAAATCAGATGGCAACCCAATCAATCCTCCTTTCTTCATCCTATGAGCCTCTATCTCAGACTTCTTCAAGTGAAGAGCTTCAACAATAATACTAGATCGAGGAATCTCCTCCAATCCACTAAAAGGAACCCTACTTGAAATAGGTATCCCTAAAAGATGAAAATACTCCTCCAAGGTAGGCACAAGCTGAAAATCTAGGAAAGTCAAACAACGATAGAGAGGATCATAGAACTGCACCAATACACTCAAGAGGCCTTCAACCACATCAGCAGACAAGATGGACCAAAGCTTCCCATGACGTTGTTTGAAGTCCAAGGGATCTAATACAAAAGATGCTAGCTTCCTTAACTCTTTCAAGTCGGGACATCTGAAACTGTACTTCTTAGTGTTCCTTCGTCCATAATCCATAGTCTGAAAATATTTGCAAATAATACCTCAGTTCCTTGAAATTTTCGTGTGATGAATGTTATGATGCGCATGAATGCATGAATGCAACAATCACAAATAAGGGATCACACACAAGGAAAATAAAAGTCAAGGGATGAATCAAGCCATTGTCAAGATCAATCATCCATTTTGGTGGATTATGGTTTGCACCTTATCAACACCCAAGTTCCATTGATATTGACAAGACTTGATTGGGTCAACCAAGACTCAAGGGTTTGTTGTAAGTCACGAGCATGAAGTTTGGGTAAGAACCATCCCAAAGGAGTCAACTAAGGATAAAACCTGTAGATCATGTTCTAAAAATTTCCCAGAGTCTTAATTCCATCTATCGGATATTACAGGTTAAGATGACTGACTCATCGACCCATAATATTCTCAAGAGAAACTCGTCTGAGTGTAGTATCGCGTAACAACTGTTATCAAGTCTACACTTGAACAGTCTCTGCACTACGTCCTAAATAGTTCAAGTGGGGGTAAATGTTCTATGGTCCTCAGCTTCTCGAACCCAAATTAGAGATAGTAATGCCTAACTATAAATACTTGTGTGAAATTTCCAAATCTAAAAGAGTCTCCACTCAGCAGATGGATCTCAAGCCAACTTGTTAAGGACTACTCCACACAAGTCGAACATGACTATACCATCCTCCTATCTTAATTGCACTCAAGTTCGGGTTAGAACTTATCTCACCACTCAGAGATCACCAAGCACAACAAGCAGATTACATCACACATAAAGATATACAAACATCGCATATATACAAATATATACAACTAAAAAGTAGGCTAAACCCACTGGAGACTACTCCCTAGCAGAGTCGCCACTTAATTTCTATAGCGGTAAATTCATGATTATCAAGCTATGGATAAGCTAGACATAAAATAACAAGAGTCGGCACCGCGCTTTTATTTTTTCCAAGAGAAAGGGGAAATAGTACGAACAAAACCCAAAAGGTAAGAAGTTTTCAAATCAAAACTAATAAAATTTCAGAGATTACAAGTAAGGGGGTTGGTTACACAAAGGGAAGGTGTTAGCACCCAAAGTGTCCTAGGTACTCCTAGGGAGCCCTTTTTGTGTGCATATGTATTTGGTACAAAAATGATATTTACAAACAAATAGAATGAGGGGGATGAGAAAAGAGTTCATTTATTATATTTTTGTGTTTGACAAGACCTTCGGACTTGTGCCTACATACCAGCATAAAAATGGGGGATCATAACCTCGTAGTTCGTGATACAAATTTCAACGTGGAAGCATTGCTTTTAAAAAAATTTAAGTTTGAAAGGCACAAAGGCCTAAAAATGGTTTGAATGAGTTGGTTCTTTTTGGCTTTTTGAAAGTTTAAGTCAAGTATAAGAAAGTTTATTTACAAATATGATTTAAGAAAAGAAGTTTGAAAATACAATGGCATAAGGCCAAAGTTTCTATCTTTTTTGCAAAGTGGTCAAAGTTTAGAACAAAATAAGTTCAGCCAAAGAATAGTTTGAAAAAGGAGGAAGAGATTTTGAAATTAAAGAAATGGGGAGAAGATGAAGGGACTAATCCTATGCACAAAATTAAAAGTTAAGAGTTGAAAAGATCTGACCAAATGGGTAGAAATCCAATAGGCAAGAATGTCAATAGAAACCCAGAATTCCCTTGGACTTTTAAAATTAAGCAACACAAAAATGCACAATTTTATTATCTTGAATAACAAAGGCATCAAATAAAGATAGCCACATCCAAGCTTTAGCCATTCCATGATCTTCTTCAGATTAACCCATGTAACAGATGGATTCCACAAGTCACGGGTCCAAAAAAACAGCTTCACAATGATCATGTTGTAGATGAACTCAGAGGGATCTTGAATGATGTGTCAGATGAAGTTTCAAATTGCAAGCACTTGGTTTCACAGAACGTTGGCATTGGCCAAGTCCTTTAGCATAGGAATGTTGCCTAAGTTCTAAGTCCATTTGTCTAAGATCAATCCAACAGTCGACACAAAAGTTTTTTAGGGTTTTGTTATTATTATGTACATTAATGGTCAAAGACCACACAAACAAGCAAAGTATACACAAACAAGATATATCACACAATATGGTCCAAGTGGACAAAGGGAAAATTGCATTAACATAAACAGTTAGAATGGTATGAATAATGGCAAATGAATAAAAGCTAAAATTAAATGACATTGAAGTAAATGGCTTGAAATTAAAATTTAGTTGTTAATGAATTAGAAGTTAGTATTGTTTTGCTTTTGCTTTTCATTTTAAGACATTCTTTGGAGAACACTCAACCGACTTATCACAAGCATGGATCCTTGAGCAAAGACATCTTCCAAAGGAAGGAAAAAAAGCCAAGTTCCCACGCAATGCCATGAAAGAGGGGAGACTTACAATCTCACTAACTAGAATGTTATGCCTTTTGTGTCACAAATTTAGCGCTATGTTAAGCAATCGTAATTGGACTTATGTAGAAGTCACAACTATTTGAGGTCGGGGAATAGAATTTTAGTGTTAATGCATGTTAGAGACATAGTATAATGGACTATGCTCATGAAACATACCACACACAAAAAGGAATATGCAAAAGAGGTGGCCTAATCTCATCCACACTCATGTTAATTTTTCAATCAACTAGCTTTAGGACTTTGAGATATCATAGGCCAAATGAGATGAATGTATAAAGAAGGGGAATGAGATGAAGAGGGAAGGGAATGGATCGAAACTCAAATTGATCAAAGTAGGACTTTTCTCAAATTAATATCATCCATTCATTTTGGGAGATGGAATGTACATTCCATCAATTCCCTAAATCCAAAGGTATTAACTTGACAAAGTCAAATCAACCTTGACCAAGGCCCAACAACCAGAGTCAAACTCAAACAAGTCATAACAATTGGTCAACAAAATTATTTGGCATCTATTCAAATTAAAAATACTAAAATAAGGCATTTAAATAAAATATGGTTTGTCAAATTCCTAAAACCTCATCAAAACACAAAAGAAATTTCCATGAGATTTATCATAGGTCAAAAAAGGTTAAAGGACCTTGGAGAAAAAATTTAAGAATTTTTAAAGACTTAAAAGTATTTTTAAACAATTAAAAACAAACACAAAATCAATTAAATCATGAAAAATATTAATAATGATCCAAAAAATAATTTTAATTCAGAATATGAAAGAGGAAATTATTTGATATGAATTAATTTGGATCAATATATTTTGTATTAATATTAAAATGATATGAATTAATGAAAATAAAAGGAATAAAAGAAAATCAGAAAATAGCAAAAAATTGTGGACCACTTAATCTCCCTCATTAATTAAGGTGGCGGATCAAGTGGTCCTCAGCGTGCTTTCCACCGTGGAGTTAAGCCAATGCGCCACATAGATGGTATTCAGAACCAACGCGTGAGATTAAAACAATTTAAACAGAGCAATGGCTCTGAACACTTCCAACGCATCGCCGGAGTCCAAAGGCCAATCATCTTCTCCGGTGACCCTTGGCCGGACTAGTTCACTCATCACCATAAAGAAAATGAAAAAGGAGGACATGATCTGAAATAAAAAATGGCGTGGAGCAAGAATCTGACCTCAATTTTAACTAACTCCACATATATAGAAAGATATGAGGAGTTGAATTTTGAGGTGTGTCAACTGAGTTGATTCGATTTGACCTCTAAGCAACTCAATCTTCTTGCCTACATTGGTAGGACTTCAAACAACCAAAGATCCAAGAGAATTGAGTGGAATTGAGAGAGAATCGAAGAGATGAAATTTTCTGGAAAATACCTTCAATGCAGGTCTGGATTCGCTTGTTCTTGCTTTGGCTCGTGCTTGATCTTGCTCAGGATGCTTGCAGAAGTATATTAGAATGCACAAAAGGTCTTGGATCCCTGGAGTTTTGAATCTCAAAACAGTGAGATTCAAACTCAATTTCCAAAGGAAATTCTCAGGATTATCCTCTCAAATGGAAGGGTTTGGTGTTTGGGATCTAAGCTGGCGCGAAGGAGTCCTCAATTCTGAGCATAGGGTGCTCTATTTATAGCTGAATCACATGATATTTGCACCTTACATTTGAGTTTCCAAAACTAGCAATGAGTGATGCATGTGTGCATGGGTGTGTACAATCCCATGAGATCATTCCATTTGATCCATAATTGAGTGTGAACAAGTCTGAAATCTAATTGGAGTGCTAGGCAATTGTACATGGAAGCTTGAAGTTTGATTTTTTCCAAATGATGATGCAATGTTCAAGCCATGTGCAGCCCATTCAAATCTTGTCCCAAATGGATGAAATTGGACTTTTTGGAAAGGTTAGATCAATAATCACAACTTTCATGTTGCAAACTTTTCCATTTGAAGCTTTTATCATGATGAGTTTTGAGGTGGAAGTTTGTAAATTTCAACATGTTGAAAATTTTTCTAAGTGTCTAGCCATATACCTCAATATTCCACCTTGCTTAACTTTTTATGTGAGCTTCAAATGAGAACAGTGTCTTCATCAAAGTTGTATATATTTAAAAGACCTTAAAAATGGTCAACAATTTCATGTAATTTGGATTTGGAATGATAGAGTTATGAATTTTTGAAGTTTGGAAAAATCACTTGTTCAATGGTATAGGTCAAAAGTGACCTATAATGTAACCTCATATCACATGCTCATAAAAGTTGAATTAGCTCTCACTCTAAACATCAAAGTTGAATTAGAAATCTTGAATTTGATTGTGAAACTTGGAAAGCTTTCATCTCATAAAAATTGAGCAAGTTATGGCCTTGGGAAGTTGACTTTCAAATTAGGGTTTCGACAAAATGACCTATAATGTTTCAACATAGAAAATGATTTTCCAAGAAAAACTAGCTCTAGGTCTCAATATTAAAGTTGTTTGGAATGTCATTTAGAGTAACGTTTCTCTTGGAATAATTTTCATATGGCGAAAAGTGTAGGAGATAGGGTCTAGGGAGACCCAGTTTTGATTAGATGAACTCATCTGGCCAACCACCATCAACCAACTTGCTATCCTTCAATTCTTTTGACTTTCTTGGCTCATGGTAGATCATATACGCATAAGATGGTAAATTTTTAAGTGTCCCTTGAGAGATTTGATCAAATTGTAAGATAGCTTGTTGGAGAAGTTACTCAAGATACACAGTCAAACTAGGGTTTCGAAGGCAAATCACCCTCAAACTCTTGAAGAATGCTTGATCAATATAACATGTAGGAATCAATGGAACTCATATATGATGCTTATAACCATTCTTGGATCAGTTCGTGGTTGTTCTCTTTGTCATGAGGGTCTCAAACCCTAGATATGAATTTGGTAAATCAATGGGATCATGCCTTACCTACAAAAGAGTTAGGCAAATGCAAAGACGTATTTTTGGTATTTTGGTTAGTAAAATGATAATATACAATTATGATAAAATCACATGGTGCTTGGTGATCTCTCCCAAAACAAACCCAATGAACGAGGGGTAAGGAGAATGCCAAGGTATGATCCCAATGCTAATGCTTATGATGAAATTGCATGAGGGATCTTAGGGTCAAAATTAGGGTCTTACAGGACCCTCTGGCTCTCTATGTCTCTTCACTGCTTGGGCTTTAAGAAGTTTAATAAGTGCATCTTTATCCTTTGACTCAAGCTGCAACTCCTCATGCTTTCGGCTCAAAGCATGGAACCTCTCTTCCCACATATCTCTCTCTTGCTTCATCTTGGCGAGCCCGTCTTCCAACTCCTCTACATCTTAGTTAGGGAGAGTTGATGGCTCAAATGCAAACATAGACATAGGTCTCTCACAAGCATACAACATCTTTAATTCCAAAGCTCTCTTCTTCACCCAAGTAGTGTAAGCTTCCAAAGCTACACAGTTGCACTGACCAAGCTCAGATCTTCCTCTCCTATGCACATTATGCCAAGCATGTATCATCTTCTGCTTCAAATGTTAGGGATCTTTACCCTTTTGATATAAAAGACCTTCTAACAAAGTGTTATTAGGTTTGTCTCTCAAGGGGAACCCAAGTTGACGACGAGCCAAAGTAGGGTTGTAGTTAATTCCTCCCTGTGTACCAATAAGAGGCACATTAGAGAATTCACCAAAACTATCTATAATATCCACACTACCCAATTCAGAATCATACCAAACAATATCATCATTAGTGAGATACATAAGTCTCTAAGACCACCGTAGACATTGCTTGTTCTCCACAAAAGCAGGTGTCTGAGGCAAGTGCGAAATAAACTACTTGTACAGAAGGGGAACACGACATACAATAGTCCCACCACCTTTATAATTCCTCAAATGCAAAGAGAAGTACATATCACCCAAAAGAGTAGGCACAGGATTCTCAATCAAGAAAATTCTAATGGCATTAACATCAACAAAACCGTCAATGTTAGGGAACAAAGCTAAACCATAGAGGAGCAACACAAAGGTGGCTTCAAAAGCGTCCATACTACCGGCTTGAGAAAAGGCAATTGCTTTCCCTATGAGAAACTCAGAAGTAAACCCAAACATTCCTCCTTGCTTCACCCAATGAGCCTCAATCTCAGACTTTTTCAGATGAAGAGCTTCATCTATAAGATGAGATATGGGAATCTCCTCCAATCCACTAAAAGGCACTTTGTCCGAAACAGGTATTCCCAAGAGATGGGCATACTCCTCTAACATAGGCATAAGTTGATAATCGGGAAAAGTGAAGCAACGATAGAGAGGGTCATAAAACTGAACCAACACACTCAAAAGTCCTTCGACTACATCAGTAGATAACACAAATATAAGCTTCTCATGACGTTGCTTGAAGTCCAAGGGATCTAATACAAAGGATGATAACTTCCTTAACTCTTTCAAATCAAGACATTTGAAACTGTACTTCTTAGTGTTCCTTCGGCCATAATCCATGGTCTGAAAATATTTGCAAATAAAACCTCAGTTCCTTGAAGTTATTTTTTCGTGTGATGAATGTCATGATGCACATGAATGCATGAATGCATCAATCACAAATAAGGGATCACACACAAGGAAAACAAACAAAGGTCAGGGGATGAATCAAGTCATTGTCAAGATCAATCATCTATTTTGGTAGATTATGGTTTTCACCTTATCAACACCCAAGTTCCATTGATATTGACAAGACTTGATTGGATCAACCAAGAACCAAAGGGTTTGTTGTGAGTCACAAGCAATGGAGTCAGGTTAAGAACCATCCCAAGAGAGTGTACTAAGGATAAAAACCTGTATATCATGTTCTAAAAAGTTCCTAGAGTCTTAATTCCATCTATCCCATATTATAGGTTAGGATTGTAACACCCTTCTAAAATACCCCAAATATTTAATTAAAACAACAAATATATACATCAGAGTAAAGGTGCAATTAAGGGTGTCACACAATCACTTCACACCAATCCTCAAAATAACTGTCATGCTCTTTTATTAATTCAAAACATAAAGCATTTGCACAATACGCAGCGGATAGAAATCAAATCAATCATGCAAAACATGTAACACATTACATGTAAAATTATTCAACAAGGTAAAACATCCCGTCCCGATGTTACATCTATCAGAGCATGACCCACTAAGGAACTACACTAGACTCCAAGCTCTAGCTTCTACTCAATCACTGCTCGTTACCTGAAACATAGTTGTAAGGGTGAGTTCCTCAATCGATATAATAAGCATTATAAAATATCATGTAATGCTAAGTAAATAACACATTAATCACCCTAATCATATCACACATTCGGTAACGGCACATCAACTCAAACATCATACTCATACTCATACTCAATACCAACACAAACACACGTATAATATTGGAATACATCCATTCATATTATACGCCATACATACATTATGCAATGAGACTCTGTAACACCCCAATAAAAATAAGATAATTATTTAATTTAAGTTAATATTATATTTATTAATTTAATTAAGTAATTGGAATTATTGGATTATTATTATTATTATTATTGGAATAATAATTATTGGAAAGTATAGAAGGGGGAAATAAGAAAAAGAGTTTCATTTTTGGTAAAGAGGGTTTTTACGTGAAAAGCAGTGAAGCGGCTGAAAAGTGGAGAAAGGGCAAAGAGGAAGAGCAAGAGAGCAAAGGTTGGAGAATAGAAGAGCTTGAAGCTAAAGACTTGCCGGATTAATTCAGGTAAGGGGGGTTTATCGTCGTTTAATGGGTATTATGGGTTAACATGTGATGGGTAGTGATAAGCCGTTAATTTGACCCTAATTGGATTATGAATGTTGGAAGATTGTGATGAATAGATGATGTGAAAAACTGTAATTGAATCTGTATTTGAGTGTGTTGTGATTTTCCGAACGTATCGCTTCTTACGGAATTGGAATCGGAGGTCCGGAAGTCCTCCAACGGCGGAAAATGCGGAGAATTCTGCATTCTGCTTCGCGTTAGCGCAGGAACAGCTTTCTGTCTTGCGTTAACCGGTTAACCCAGGGTGTTAACCGGTTAACATTGTATTGATTTATAAAGTATTGCTGTTTTGTCTGCGTTAACCGGTTAACCCAGGGCGTTAACCGGTTAACACTGTTGTAATTTGTGAAAATTGCTGTTCTGTCTGCGTTAACCGGTTAACCCAGGGCGTTAACCGGTTAACACTGTTAAGTTTTGCCAGAAAGCGTGTTTTGTCTGCGTTAACCGGTTAACCCAGGGCGTTAACCGGTTAACACTGTAGGAAATTGGAAAAAATTGATATTTTAATGTTGTGAACATAATTGGTGATTGGCCTATTATAGTTTATTGTGATGAGTAATTTTGTTGGGTTTATGTTATGAAGTGTTGATACAAGTATGAATGAGTTGTGAAGTTGTTTCCGGGTACGGAAAGTTGTTAAGGATACTGAGTTGTAGGCTTGGTGAGCCAAAGTTGATTATAAGTTGCTTATGTTGAAACCATTGTTGTGTTGCTATTATTATCATGTTGTCGAAATTTTAAGTCGTGTATGTCATGTAAATTCATATGCATTAAGTCGGAGCTTTGCTCACACCACGTTGGCCTGGATTGGCAAATTTTAAGTTGAAAGTTGAAGGCTTATGCCTTGATGCCCAATAAAATGGCAATGATTTTAAGTTGGGAGTTTTACTCCGAATGGTACCACATGCATGATAAGTCGAGTCTCATTAGAGTTGCATTTTGTTGGTTTGTTGTATGGCGTAAAATATGAATGGATGTATTCCAGTATTATATGTGTGTTGTGTGTTGGGTGTTGGGTTGATGTTGAGTATGATTGAGTTGTTATTGTCATTGCTGAATGTGTAATCTGATTTGGGTGATGAAACGTGTTAAATTACTTAATATTGCATGATATTTTATAATGCTTATTATATCGATTGAGGAACTCACCCTTACAATTATTTTTCAGGTAACGAGCAGTGATTGAGTAGAAGCTAGTGCTTGGAGTCTAGTGTAGTCTCCGTAGTGGGTCATGCTCTGATAGATGTAACATCGGGACGGGATGTTTTAATTGTTTTATTGTTGGTTGTTGACCCATTTTTCATGTAATATGTTATACGTTTTGAATGGTTGATTTGATTTCTATCCGCTGCGAATTATACAAAAAATGTTTATTTTGATTAAATAAAGAGCATGACAGTTATTATGGTGTGAAGTAGTTGTGTGACACCCTTGATTGCATATTTACTCTGATTGATATGTTGTTATTTTAATTATATATTCGGGGTATTTTAGAAGGGTGTTACATTAGTGGTATCAGAGCAGGTCGGTCTGTCCGGCCAGTTGTCGTGTCGTTACTGTCTAACAATTGTGTATTGTTACTAATCTAACTTTAAGTTGTGTTGTAATGATAAGTTGAAATGGCTGGAAGGAATGACGCTGCAATGGCTGCCGCAATGCAAGCGATGGCACAAGCTGTGCAGAACTTGCCAAATGCTGGTGGAGATGTTGGATCACGTAGCTTGGCGACTTTTCAAAGAGAGAATCCGCCGGTGTTTAAAGGGAAGCATGATCCAGATGCAGCCTTGGGATGGTTGAAAGAGATTGAGAGAATCTTCCGTGTTATGGATTGCACTCCAGCTCAGAAGGTTCGGTATGGTACTCACATGCTAGCAGTCGAAGCGGATGACTGGTGGCTAGAGACTCACGAGAGGTTGACCGTGGCAGGTGAAGTCATTACTTGGGATGTATTCCGTAGGGAATTCATGAGAAAGTATTATCCGGAAGATGTCCGGGGTAAGAAGGAAATTGAGTTCCTTGAGCTGAAGCAAGGAAACATGTCTGTCACCGATTATGCTGTAAAATTTGTGGAGCTGTCCAAATTTTATCCTCATTACACTGGTGCTGGTGCTGAATTTTCAAAGTGCATCAAGTTTGAAAACGGACTGCGCTCTGAAATTAAGAAGGCTGTGGGGTATCAGAAGATACGCATTTTTACTGAATTGGTTGATAGCTGCAGGATATTTGAAGAGGACAATAATGCTCATTACAAGATTGTCAGTGACCGCAAGGGAAAGCAGCATCAAAACCGTGGCAAGCCGTATGATGCCCCAGTGGGAAAAGGGAAACAAGGAGCTGCTCCGGCTCAGAGGACTAGTAGGGGAGGTGATCCTGCTGGTATAGTTTGTTTCAAATGTGGTCAGGCTGGTCATAAGAGTAATGTATGCACTGCTGAAGTAAAGAGGTGTTTTCGCTGTGGTAAGACTGGCCATGCAATAGCTGATTGCAAGCACAAGGAAATGATTTGTTTTAATTGTGGCGAAGAAGGGCATATTGGAAGTCAGTGTCAGAAGCCGAAGAAATCTCAAACTGGAAGGGTGTTCGCTTTGACCGGAACTCAAACCTCCAGTGAGGACAGACTTATCCGAGGTACATGTTTCATAAATGGTACTCCTTTAATCACTATTATTGATACCGGTGCTACCCACTGTTTTATTTCTGCTAACTGTGCTCGAAGACTGGGTTTAAAATTGTCCGCTTTGGATGGTGAGTTGATTGTTGAGACCCCAGCTAAGGGATCAATAACTACTTCTTTGGTGTGTTTAAAATGTCCTTTGTCGATCTTCGATAGAGATTTCTATGTTGATTTAGTATGTTTGCCGTTAGATGGGATGGATGTAATCCTTGGTATGAACTGGTTAGAGTATAATTATGTTCATATAAATTGTCATCGTAAGTCGATGAGGTTTTCCACTCCTGAAGAGGAAGGAGTTGACTTATTACCTTTCAGAGAATTGCGAAAATTGATGAAAGAGGGAGCTCAGATGTTTTCTTTGATGGCGACGTTGTCGGTTGAGAGTAAAGCTAAGATGGAGGAACTGTTAGTGGTGAAAGAATTCCCTGAAGTTTTTCCTGATGAAATTCCTAGTGTGCCGCCAGAGAGGGAAGTTAAATTTACTATTGACCTGGTACCTGGTACTAGGCCTATTTCGATGGCACCGTATAGAATGTCGGCATCTGAATTGTATGAATTAAAGAAGCAATTGGAAGACTTACTTGAGAAGAAGTTTATAAGACCAAGCGTGTCGCCGTGGGGAGCCCCAGTGTTGCTAGTAAAGAAGAAAGATGGTAGTATGAGGCTTTGTATTGATTATAGACAATTGAATAAAGTAACGATCAAGAATAAGTATCCACTACCGAGAATAGACGATTTGATGGATCAATTAGTGGGTGCTTGTGTGTTCAGTAAAATTGATTTGAGATCGGGCTATCATCAGATCGAAGTGAAAGATGAAGACATCCAGAAGACAGCGTTCAGAACTCGGTATGGACATTATGAATATTCTGTGATGCCTTTCGGTGTGACTAATGCGCCGGGAGTATTTATGGAATACATGAATCGTATTTTCCATACTTATCTGGACCATTTTGTGGTAGTATTTATTGATGATATTTTGATTTACTCTAAGTCCGAAGAAGAGCACAAGGAACATTTGAGATTAGTGTTGGATGTTTTGAAAGATAAGAAATTGTATGCGAAGCTGTCCAAGTGTGAGTTTTGGTTAAGAGAAGTCAGTTTTCTCGGCCATGTAATTTCAGGAAAAGGTATTGCTGTAGATCCTTCCAAGGTCGAAGCTGTATTACAATGGGAGACTCCTAAGTCGGCTACCGAGATTAGAAGCTTTTTGGGATTAGCTGGATATTATAGAAGGTTTATTGAAGGATTTTCTAAGTTAGCACTTCCGGTAACTAAATTAACTGGTAAAGGTAAAGCTTTTGTGTGGGATGTTCAGTGCGAAGAGAGTTTTAATGAATTAAAAAGGAGATTGACGTCGGCGCCGGTTTTGACTTTGCCAAATCCGGAGGAACCGTTTATAATTTACTGTGATGCTTCATTGATGGGTTTGGGAGGTGTGCTCATGCAAAATAATAAAGTAATTGCTTATGCGTCGCGACAGTTAAGAATTCATGAAAAGAACTATCCTACGCATGATCTTGAACTTGCTGCTGTGGTGTTTGTGCTAAAAATCTGGAGGCATTACCTTTATGGTTCCAGATTTGAAGTTTTCAGCGATCATAAAAGTTTAAAGTATCTATTTGATCAGAAAGAGCTGAACATGAGACAACGTAGGTGGTTGGAATTGCTTAAGGATTATGATTTCGGTTTGAATTATCATCCAGGAAAAGCAAATGTTGTGGCCGATGCTTTAAGTAGAAAGACCTTGCATGTGTCAGCAATGATAATTAAGGAGTTGGAATTAATTGAGCAATTTCGCGATATGAGTTTGTTTTGCGAAGTACACCCACAGAGTGTAATGCTAGGAATGCTAAAGATTAATAATGATTTTATGGATAGTATCCGAGAGGCACAGAAATTGGATGTGAAATTAGTAGATATCCTTAATCGTTGTGGTCAATCAGAGAAGAGTGACTTTAAGATTGATGCGAGAGGTGTGTTGAAATTAGGGGAAAGAATTTGTATTCCTGATGACGCGATTTTGAAAAGAAGCATTCTAGAAGAGGGTCATAGAAGCAGTTTGAGTATTCATCCAGGAGCTACTAAAATGTATCAGGATTTAAAGAAAATATTTTGGTGGCCCGGAATGAAAGAAGATGTGGCTCGTTTTGTGTATGCGTGCTTAACTTGTCAGAAGTCAAAGATTGAGCATCAGAAGCCGTCTGGGCTAATGCAACCGTTGGCTATTCCAGAGTGGAAGTGGGATAGTATCAGTATGGATTTTGTTTCTGGTTTACCGAGGACAAGTAAGAATTTTGAAGCTATTTGGGTGATTGTTGATAGGTTGACGAAATCGGCTCATTTCATTCCGATCAGAATGGATTATCCGTTAGAGAGATTAGCTGAGTTGTATATTGAGAAGATTGTAAGTTTGCATGGTATTCCATCGAGTATTGTTTCGGACAAAGATCCTAGATTTACATCGAAATTCTGGGAAGGTTTGCAGAGGGCTTTGGGAACTAAGCTGAGATTGAGTTCTGCATATCATCCGCAGACTGATGGTCAGACTGAGAGGACGATTCAGTCATTAGAGGATCTTTTGAGAGCTTGTGTTTTGGAAAAGGGAGGTACTTGGGATTGTTATTTACCTTTGATTGAGTTTACCTACAATAATAGTTTTCATTCGAGCATTGGTATGGCGCCGTTTGAAGCTTTGTATGGTAGGAGATGTCGGACGCCGTTATGTTGGTATGAGTCCGGTGAGAGTGCTGTGGTTGGACCGGAGATTGTTCAACAAACTACGGAAAAGATTAAGATGATTCAGGAGAAGATGAGGATTGCTCAAAGTCGTCAGAAGAGTTATCATGATAAGAGGAGGAAGTCACTTGAGTTCCAAGAGGGAGATCATGTGTTTCTTCGTGTTACTCCGATAACGGGTGTTGGTCGAGCTTTGAAGTCAAAGAAGTTGACACCTCGATTTATTGGTCCTTATCAGATTTTGGAAAGGATAGGAGAGGTAGCCTATCGTATCGCTCTACCGCCGTCACTTGCGAATTTGCATGAAGTTTTTCATGTGTCTCAGTTGAGGAGGTACATTCCTGATTCGTCGCATGTAGTCCAAGTGGATGATGTACAGGTGAGAGATAACCTGACTGTTGAAACATCACCTATGAGGATCGAGGATCGAGAGTTGAAGCAGTTGCGGGGTAAAGAGATTGCCTTGGTAAAGGTAGATTGGGGAGGACCAGCAGGTGGCAATGTGACTTGGGAACTTGAGAGTCAGATGGAGGAGTCTTATCCTGAGTTATTCGCTTGAGGTATGTTTTCGAGGACGAAAACTCTTTTAGTAGGGGAGAGTTGTAACACCCCAATAAAAATAAGATAATTATTTAATTTAAGTTAATATTATATTTATTAATTTAATTAAGTAATTGGAATTATTGGATTATTATTATTATTATTATTGGAATAATAATTATTGGAAAGTATATAAGGGGGAAATAAGAAAAAGAGTTTCATTTTTGGTAAAGAGGGTTTTTACGTGAAAAGCAGTGAAGCGGCTGAAAAGTGGAGAAAGGGCAAAGAGGAAGAGCAAGAGAGCAAAGGTTGGAGAATAGAAGAGCTTGAAGCTAAAGACTTGCCGGATTAATTCAGGTAAGGGGGGTTTATCGTCGTTTAATGGGTATTATGGGTTAACATGTGATGGGTAGTGATAAGCCGTTAATTTGACCCTAATTGGATTATGAATGTTGGAAGATTGTGATGAATAGATGATGTGAAAACTGTAATTGAATCTGTATTTGAGTGTGTTGTGATTTTCCGAACGTATCGCTTCATACGGAATTGGAATCGGAGGTCCGGAAGTCCTCCAACGGCGGAAAATGCGGAGAATTCTGCATTCTGCTTCGCGTTAGCGCAGGAACAGCTTTCTGTCTTGCGTTAACCGGTTAACCCAGGGTGTTAACCGGTTAACACTGTATTGATTTATAAAGTATTGCTGTTTTGTCTGCGTTAACCGGTTAACCCAGGGCGTTAACCGGTTAACACTGTTGTAATTTGTGAAAATTGTTGTTCTGTCTGCGTTAACCGGTTAACCCAGGGCGTTAACCGGTTAACACTGTTAAGTTTTGCCAGAAAGCGTGTTCTGTCTGCGTTAACCGGTTAACCCAGGGCGTTAACCGGTTAACACTGTAGGAAATTGGAAAAAATTGATATTTTAATGTTGTGAACATAATTGGTGATTGGCCTATTATAGTTAATTGTGATGAGTAATTTTGTTGGGTTTATGTTATGAAGTGTTGATACAAGTATGAATGAGTTGTGAAGTTGTTTCCGGGTACGGAAAGTTGTTAAGGATACTGAGTTGTAGGCTTGGTGAGCCAAAGTTGATTATAAGTTGCTTATGTTGAAACCATTGTTGTGTTGCTATTATTATCATGTTGTCGAAATTTTAAGTCGTGTATGTCATGTAAATTCATATGCATTAAGTCGGAGCTTTGCTCACACCACGTTGGCCTGGATTGGCAAATTTTAAGTTGAAAGTTGAAGGCTTATGCCTTGATGCCCAATAAAATGGCAATGATTTTAAGTTGGGAGTTTTACTCCGAATGGTACCACATGCATGATAAGTCGAGTCTCATTAGAGTTGCATTTTGTTGGTTTGTTGTATGGCGTAAAATATGAATGGATGTATTCCAGTATTATATGTGTGTTGTGTGTTGGGTGTTGGGTTGATGTTGAGTATGATTGAGTTGTTATTGTCATTGCTGAATGTGTAATCTGATTTGGGTGATGAAACGTGTTAAATTACTTAATATTGCATGATATTTTATAATGCTTATTATATCGATTGAGGAACTCACCCTTACAATTATTTTTCAGGTAACGAGCAGTGATTGAGTAGAAGCTAGTGCTTGGAGTCTAGTGTAGTCTCCGTAGTGGGTCATGCTCTGATAGATGTAACATCGGGACGGGATGTTTTAATTGTTTTATTGTTGGTTGTTGACCCATTTTTCATGTAATATGTTATACGTTTTGAATGGTTGATTTGATTTCTATCCGCTGCGAATTATGCAAAAAATGTTTATTTTGATTAAATAAAGAGCATGACAGTTATTATGGTGTGAAGTAGTTGTGTGACACCCTTGATTGCATATTTACTCTGATTGATATGTTGTTATTTTAATTATATATTCGGGGTATTTTAGAATGGTGTTACAGACTCCATGCATGCGGTACCGACTATTCGTGAACATATAGTTCAACCTCACCGATCAAATCCAGATACGGCTACCAAGCCCACTAGTCCCACTCATTTGAGACCTAGTGACTCACTCACTAATTCCTCACCATGGGAATTAGCTACCACCCCAAGGGCTATGCTATGCACGCTAATCACCTAGCATGCAAACATCAACAACAATCCACAATGATTTACTTACTAATTCCTCACCATGGGAATTAGCTACCACCATAAAGGTCACAATATGCATGCTAATTCACCTAGCATACAATCATCAACAACAATCCACAAGGACATAAACTCACACTCTAAGCCATAAAACAGTCCATTCACAAATACATGCATAATATATACATTCACAACATTATGCATATTTTCACACATCATCGGCATATTTATCATATACTCATATCATGTCATGCCAATCAATTCAATCACAATATTAACACACTCTACTAATACCTATACTGCTCAAAACAACGGGAAATGACCCCTACTATATCATACACCGATATAGGCCAACCATCAAACATGTACACAACATTTTAAATATTAAATTTTCCACTTTTCAACAGTGTTAACCGGTTAACGCCCTGGGTTAACCGGTTAACGCAGACAGAACACGCTTCCTTGCACATTTTAACAGTGTTAACCGGTTAACACCCTGGGTTAACCGGTTAACGCAAACAGAACAGCAAATTTTCATAAATCACAACAGTGTTAACCGGTTAACACCCTGGGTTAACCGGTTAACGCAAGACAGAAAGCTGTCCCTGCGCTAACACGAAGCAGAATGCAGAATTCTCCGCATTTTCCGCCGTTGGAGGACTTCCGGACCTCCGATTCCAATTCCGTAAAAAGCTATACGTTCGGGAAATCACGACTCACACAAATACAGATTCAATTACAGCTTTAACACAACTTATCCAACACAATTTTTCAGCATTCAACATCCCAATTAGGGTCAAATCAATGGCTTATTACTACCCATTACATGTTAACCCAGAATACCCATTAAACGACGATAAACCGCCCTTACCTGAGTTAATCCGGCGAATCTTTAAGCTTCAAGCTTTTCTCTTCTCCAACCTTTGCTCTCTTGCTCTTCCTCTTTGCCCTTTCTCCCTTTTCAGCCGCTTCTCTGCTTTTCACGTAAAAACCCTCTTTACCAAAAATGAAACTCTTTTCTTATTTCCCACTTATATACTTTCCAATAATTACTATTACAATAATAATAATAATAATAATAATAATCCAATAATTCCAATTATTTAATTAAATTAATAAATATAATATTAACTTAAATTAAATAATTATCTTATTTTTATCGGGGTGTTACAAGGATGACTGACTCATCAACCCATAATATTCTCAAGAGAAACTCGTCTGAGTGTAGTATTGCGTAACAACTGTTATCAAGTCTACACCTGAATAGTCTCCGCACCTCGTCCTAAATAGGCCAAGTTGGGTTGAATGTTCTACGGTCCTCAGCTTCTTGGACCCCAAATTAGAGAAAGTAATGCCTAACCACAAATAACTTGTGTGACATCAATAGCTCCAAAAGGGTCTCCACTGTGTAGATGGGTCACAATCCAACTAGTTAAGGACTACTCCACACAAGTTAAACATGACTATACCATCCTCCTATCTTAATTGCACTCAAGTTCGGGTTTGAACTTATCTCACCACTCAGAGATCACCAAGCACAACAAGAAGATTATATCATACAAACAAATATACAAACATCAAATATACAAATATATACACATAAGAAAGTAGGTTAAACCCATTGAGGACTAATCCTCGGCAGAGTCGCCACTTAATTTCTGTAGTGGTAAATTCATGATCATTAAGCTATGGATAAGAATAACATCAATAAAACTAGAGTCGCCATCGCTCTTTTATTGTTTACAAAGGAAAAGGGAAAAATACGAACAAAACCCAAAGATAAGAAGTTTTCAATTCAAAACTAATAAAATTCCAGAGATTACAGGTAAGGGGGTTGGTTACACAGAGGGAAGGTGTTAACACCAAAATTGTCCTAGGTACTCATAGGGAGCCCTTTTTTATGTGTGTATGTGTTTTGGTATAAAATATGTTTGCAATAAATAGAGTGCAGGGATGAGAAAATAATTCATTAATTATATTTTTGTGTTTGATAAGACATTCGGACTTGTGCCTACGTACCAACATAAAAATGACGGATCAAAACCTCGTAGTTCGTGGTATCAATTTAAAAATGAGTGGTTTGATTTTAATCAAAAGTTAAATTTAAAAGAGGCACAAGGGCCAAATATTGGAATGAGTGTTAGTTTTTTTTGTCTTTTGAAATTTTAAGTCAATATGGTTAAGTTCATTTACAAGTTTGATTAAGAAAAGGGTTTGAAAATGCAATGGCATAAGGCCAAAGTTTCTAATTTGCAATAAGGTCTAAGTTTTGAAATCACAAGCACAAAGAATATTTTTTAAAATGGTGGGAGATTTTGAAATTTAAGAAGTGGGAGAAGATGAAGAGACTAATCCTAAGCATAAAATTAAAAGTTAAGAGTTGAAAAGATCTGACTAATGGGATGCAATCCAATAGACAAGAATGTCATATAGAAACCCCACTTTTCTTTTGGACTTTGAATCAAGAAATATCAACAAGCAAATAGCAATATGAAGAGCAGGGCATCAAATAAAGATGACCACATTCAAGCAAGCAAATTCCACAGTTAGCAGTCTTCTAAGTATTCTCTTGTATCAGATGAAATACTCATTGATTATTTCAGAATAAAGTATTAGACACAAGTTTAAAGTAACAGTTGCATCTAGACCATGTAGCAGATGAATTCATGTGGATCCCAATACTTGCATCAGATAAAAGTTCACAATCACAATGACTTGGTCTCAGAAATGATGGCATTGGCCAAGTCCTTTTGTATAGGGGATGTTGCCTAATTCTAAGTCCAAAAGCTCAGATCAAATCCAACAGTCCACACAAACATTTTTTAGGGTTTTTGTTGTTTATTAAGTATTTTAAGGTCCTAAGACCACAAATACAAACAAGATACACAAACAAATATATACAATCATAATATATGGCTCAAGTGAGCAAAGTAAAAATGACATAAACATAAACAAGTTAAATGATATGTAAATGAAAAATGAAATGGTAAATGACTTGAAATTAAATTGCATAAAGTAAATGAATTGAAAATAAAAGTAATATTAATAAAAGTTAGTCAAATATTAGTTGATTAGATGTTAGTGATGTTTTGTTTTTTAATTGATTAAGTCATTCTTTGGAGAACACTCAACCCTCTATTCACAAGAATGGATCCTTGAACCAAGACATCTTCCAAAGGAAGGAAAAAAGGCCAAGTTTCAACACAATACTATGAAAGGGGGGAGACTTACAATATCACTTACTAGAATGCTATGCATTTATGGTCAAATTTTAGCTTTATGTGAAGCAATCGTAATTGGACTTATGTAGAAGTCACAACTATCTGATGCCGGGCAATAGAAATTTTGGTGTTAATGCATGTTAGAGATATGGTATAATGAACCATACTCCTAAAACATACCACACACAAATATAAAAAAAGATCAAAGGATGGACTTATCTCATCCATACTTGTATTGGTTCATCTAACACAAAGTTATTGATGAACCAATTAGCCTTAGGATATTGAGACTTCATTGGTCAATGGAAAGGATGGGAGAGAATGGGATTGAAGATGAAGAGGGAGGGGAACTGAGAGAAACACAAATTGACCATGGGAGGAATTTTATCAAATTAAAATCATTCATTCATTTTGGGAGATGAAATATATATTTCATCAATCCCCTAAATTCAATGATTTTAACTCAACAAAAGTCAAATCGACCTTGACCAAAGCCCAAACACATAGTCAAACTACACAAGTCAATAAAAATGGCTCAACATAATTTCTATACAATTAATCAATTAAAAATCAAATTAAAAATGCATTTAAATTAAATTTAGTTTGGTTAAAACCTAAAACCTCTTCAAAATACAAAATAAATGGTCAAGAGATTTATCCTAGGTCAAACAAAGTCAAAGGATCTTAGACAAAAAATTTCATATTTTTTGAAAAGTCAGAAGTTATTTTAAACAATTAAAAATATGCACAAAACCAACTAGTTCATGAAAAATATCAAAATTAATCCAAAAAATAATTTTAATTCAGAAAATTAAAGAGGAAAATATTTAAAGATTTTTAGTGAAAGTCCCATATTTTTTGGAGTAAAAATGAAATTAATATGAATTAATCAAAATAAAGGGAGTAAACATGTAAATCAAAAAATCAAAAAAACAATGGCCATCAGATCTCCCTCATTAATTGAGGTGGAAGATCTGATGGCCAAGCGTGCGCTATCCACAATGGTCCTTAGTCATGCGCTGCAGGCTTGGTAATCACTTTGGACGCGTGAGATTAGAACATGAGAACCAGATCAGATGGCCTGGATTGATCCAGCGCACCACCGGAGCCCTAGCTCCGGTCATCTTCTCCGGTGATCACCACCGGTCTGGTTCAGGCTCAACTCCATGGAAAGTGAAAACTGAATACAGTAATTTGAAGGGAAAATGCTCAGGAGCAAGAATCTGGCCTCAATTTTCTCCAATTCCAAGTATATACAAAGATACAGAGATTTGAATTTTGAGGATCATGAACTGAGTTGCTTCGATTTGACCTCAAAGCAACTCAATCTTCTTGCCTACATTGATAAAACATCAGAGAAAACAAAATCACAAAGAATGGTGAAGAATTGAGGGAGAATCAAAGAGATGAAGTTTCTAAAAATTCACCTTCAATGGAGCTTCAAACTTTCTCGATCTTGATTCCAATTGTGCCTGGCCTTGATTCAGAAGCTTGTTGGAAGTGATCAGGTTTGAGAAATGGTCTGGACTCTTGGAGTTTCAATCTCAAAATAAATGGAGATTTGAAACTCGATTTTCAAAAGAAAACCTTCAAGATTATCCTTCAATGGTGAGGGTTTGGATTGCAGGTTCAAAGCTTGGGCATGAGGTCCTTAATTCTGAGTAATGAAGGTCTTATTTATAGCCAAGGAGATTCATTTCCACACACTTCCAAATTTGGAAAAATTGATAATTCTCTTTGCATTCTTGCACGGGCGTGTGATAGGCCCATAAAATGATGTATTCAGGTCCAAAAATGAGTGAGAATCATGCTGAAATCATGTTATGAGGCCATGCAATTGTGTATGAAATGTGTAAGTGAAAATCATCCAAATGGTTCCTCACATTGCACTCATGCGCACATCCTTCATCCTTTGGCCAAATGAGATGATCTGTGACTTTTTGGAAAGGTGAGATCAAGGGGAACAACTTTAATGTTGAACACTTTTTCATTTGAAGCTTGGATCATGATGAATTTTGAGGTGGATGCTTGGTAAATAAAACATATTTGAAATTTTTCTAAGTCCCAAGTCAAATGTTCACTTCTTCCACCTTGAATAACATTTTTATGGACTTCAAATGAGAAACGCTCCTTCATCAAAGTTGTATCTCTTTAAAACCTCTTCAATTTGGTCACAAATTTGACCTCATTTTGGTTTGGCATGAAGGAGTTATGCATTTTAGAAGTTGAGGAAAATCACTTGTTCAGTGGTTTTTGTAGAAAATGACCTATAATGTTTCCTCTTGGAAAATGCATTTTCAGGTTAAATTTGAAATTCATCCAAACATAAAAGTTGAATTAGACATCTAGAATTTGATCATGGAATTTTAATGGATTTCATATCATAAAAATTGAGCAAGTTATGGTTTTGGAAAGTTAACCTCCAAACTTGGGTTCAAACAAAATGACCTATAATCTTTCACCATAAAAAATGACTTTCCCAGCAATACTAGCTCTTGACTTCAACATGAAAGTTGTTTGCAATGTCATGTTGAGTAACGTTTATCTTGGAATCATTTTCATATGACAAATATTGTAGGAGATAAGGTCTAGGGAACCCCAATTTTGAGCAGTTGAGTTTCTCTGGTCAACCACCATGAACCATCCTGCTAGCTTGATATTCTCTTGACTTTTGGGACTCATGGAGGATCATATATGCATAAGATGATGTAATATGAAGTATCCCTTGAAATATTTGATCAATTGTTGATGAAGCTTGTTGAAAAAGTCACACAAGATACCCAGATGAATTAGGGTTTCCAAGGCAAACAAACTTCAAACTCTTGATGATTTCTTGTTCAAAATTATCTGTGAAGATCATAGGGATCCATATATGATGCGTAGAGCCAATGTGAACTATTTCTTGATTGCACTTCTTAAATTGAGGGTCTTAAACCCTATATATGAGCTTGATAGAGCATAAGTGAGCATGCACACTACCTATAAAAGCAACAAACTATACATTGACATATTTTTTTGGTATTTTGGTTAGTAAATAGTGAAAAACAAAGTATAATACAATCAAGATATGCTTGGTGATCTCTCCCAATGCAAACCCAATGAATGGAGGGGTAAGGAGGATTCCAAGGTGTGATCCCAATGCCAATGCATATGATGAGATATCATGAGGGATCTTAGGGTCGAAATTAGGGTCTTACAGGCTCCGGCGGTAAATTAAACACGGAATACTAATCTTCTTACTCCTATTTACGTTGCAAATCTCTTCACCCTCTGAATCCTCTAGCTATGCAGTGGTGGTATGAGAGCTATGAGAAAAAAGTTTCCTCGTGTATAGTGATGGAATTTTGGATTTTTTTGTGAATATTGTTATTGTGAAGTGTGTATCAGTTGATATGGTTCTTCTCTCAGTGTCTCAGTGGTATTTTCTTCTTGGTGGCTAGATTTTTTTTATGATGATGTGTTTGAAATGATGGCTAGGGTTTAAAATTTTCCCCCTTTGTTATGAATAGTGGGAGTTAGGATAAGATCAAGGGTTTGAAATTCTATACTAGTTTGATGAGCTCTGAAATTGGTAGAGTTGAGAGTGGAGATGGAATGGATTGATAGTGGGAGCCAAACTGTACTATCTGTCATCTATGTTTTTGCAGAATTTGTGTAATTTGCTGTTGTACTCTTATTATGGTGAAAATGAAATGGAATTTGTATCCAAGTTATTATTTTTTACTGTTGTAAGTTGTTTATTTTACTATCATGGGAAATTTTGCAAAGTTTTAATCTTTTTTCTTGCTTGTATTGCTTGGTAATGTCTCAACCTTAAATGAATTCCCATTTCCCTTTGCGTAGTAGGTTCTTGAATGAATGGTGAAATCAAAGTCTTTACAAGGATAGATTTTGGCAAGGATGTGGTCACTTAAGGATGAACTAGAAAACCTAATGGAGGCTTGAAGAAAATGGATCCCAAATTGTGATGAAGAAGTGGATTGAACATTGGAGATGAAAGGTTATTTTTTTTTATTTTTGGTAGAATTTGGTTTGTTTCATGTCAATGTAAAAAAAAGTATATATTTGTAACATTTAGTGTAATTTGTCACAAACGACATACTTTCCATTTTGTAAGATAAACTTGGTTGGATCAATGCGAAATACTTACCCATAATTCTAAGCTAGCCTAAAAACATGTCTTATGCTCAAAAAAAATGTCAATAAGAAATTATGGAAACTGAAATTATAAACCAAGTAAAAGTAGCATTACTTAGTTCAAAATGATGTTTCCAAGTCTTCTCAAAGTAAACATGTAAATGGCCAAAAGACATATAAATTAGTCAAACAACGCATCAATGTGAATGAATAATCCAAAGTAAAAATATATTAATCCAAATGCAATGAATGGATGGATGGATGATAGGTGTATGTATGAGTGCATTACAAAGTTCAAACTTTCCAACAAGTGAATTATCTTTTCAAAGGATTAAAATATTAATATTTGGATTATAAGGAAAACCAAACACTTATATCCAAACAAAAAAGAATATCCAATAAGTCATGAACTATCCAAGTTAACACTCCCAAAGACTCTAATGATGCATGATAAGAATGTATAAATTGGGCTAAACAAAATTAATACAAACAAATTTACTTAGTCCTTGATTTATTGAAATTTGGCTTATGCATCGAAATGGGATCTTATGAGCAAACGAACTGGTCATAGGAAACGATGCAAATAAAGAAAATATGCAGATGAATGATTTTTAGGGGAAAATATAGGGTATGATAGTTGCCCATATTTAAATATCTTTATTGGATAGCATGAGTGATGGTAATCCTCATGGAATCAGGGTGAAATGTCTTTAAATACAGAAGACCTGGATTTTGCCCCTAGATGCAATGATATGCTATGTTATGAGCTGAAAGACTTTTTTTTTGTTTGCTGGGATATGATATGAAATGAATCTGAGCATGATATTTTATGATGGATGTGGAATGAAGGGGAACCTGTAAGGAATGATGGAAAAATGGTAGCGGTGATCCACAAGAAAAAGAAAAATAAAATAAGGGCGAAGACTCACTAGGGATAACATATTGATGGAGAAAAGACACAAGGGAATTTCAAGACAACATTGGACTTTAAAAAAAGACAGAATGTCAGACGGCGCTGGACTTTAAAATGACAGAATGCCAGATGGCGTTGGACTTTAAAATGAAATTCTAGAAGAGGTTGGACTTAACCGAATGTATCAATAAAATATATATCGACTTTAAACGGAGTTTTCCAGGCAAGGTTGGACTTGACCGAAGGCATGAGTAAAATATATACCGACTTCAAAAATAGTTTGCCAAATGAGGCTGGACTTGATCGAAGGAATCAATAAAATATATATAGGCTTCAAACAGAGTTTGTCGAACGAGGCTGGACTTGACTGAAGACATCAGTAAAATATATATCGACTTGAAATGGAGTTTTGCATACGAGGTTGGACTTGACCGAATGCATCAGTAAAATATATACCAACTTCAAACATAGTTTTCTAGACGATGTTGGACATGACTAAAGGCATCAGTAAAATATATATCGGATTCAAACAGATTTTTCTAGATGAGACTGGACTCGACTGAAGGTATCAGTAAAATATATACCGACTTTAAATGGAGTTTTCTAGATGAGACTAGACTTGACCAAAGGCATTAGTAAAAAATATATCAACTTCAAACAGATTTTTCCAGATGAGGCTAGACTTAACCGAAGGCATCAGTAAAATATATACCGACTTTAAACAGATTTTTTCAGATGAGACTAGACTCGTTAAAAGGTATGGATAAAATATATACTGACTTCAAACGGAGTTTTCCAAACGAGGTTGGACTTGTGCCTACAAAAATCAAAATATGGTTTAGGGGCATCAAACAAATTGGGCTTTGAGGTCAAGGTATATAGGATCAACCAAAGAGACCCGGGTCAATGCAAAACGAGTATGAATAACACTTTGGCTATGCATGAATTTGAGTTTGATTTTATACATGACATATGAATGATCATGGTATGCAAATGTTGACGCTATGTGAACTGGGACTTTATAGAGGTTGTTTATGGAAGCTCTGATTCATCAACATCAATAACTCGACCATGTATGGGTGATAGATGTTGTCAAGGGAGAATCCACCAAGCTTGACAAATTTAATTAGCCAAAGGGGTCACTCTGGGGGATTGGTAGGTTGTGCTCCATGGATATTCCTATTGCGGTCATCTAGGAGTGCTTTTGCAACCTTGAGACTTCCGGGAAACAAATGATTTCCTTTTAATTCTCACATATGTCAAAGCAAATTTATGTTTTTCAATATGTTTAAAAAAATATTTTTAAATTCAAAATTTCAATATTACCAGATAACCTACATTTTTCATAACAAAGAAAAATAGAGAAAAACACAAACGACAGTAATTGATAGGTGAAAATTGTATTTATTCAAGAATGGTAGCACACAAGTGGCGTAGCTCCATAGAAAGTTACAATTTTGAAAATGGCAATGGGAAAGGGTTTACATTGAATCACAATAACTACTACTATCCCTAATAACCATGACTCCACAAAACCTTGCTTCTTAAAGGAGCAACTGATTTATCTTCCGCCTTTGGCCTTTCTTGTGTTGATGAGTTTTGTCTGATGCAGTCTTTGCATTTTTTCCCTAATTTTTTCCTGGAACGCCCTTATGGGTTTTCAGTCCACCAGGACGCTCTTTTTTTCCTAAGTTACCATTTCAGGTTTTCAACTTAGCGAGCAATCTATTTTTTTATCCCTAACTTTTGTATGGACCGCCCTTTCGGGTTTTCAGTCCACCGGGATATCCATTTTTGCCTAAGTCTCCTTTTCATATTTTTGACTTAGCATGATTTTTTCAGGGATAGTATTTTTTTACTGCATCAGAGTTCACAGGATGTGAAAGCTCTTCACCATCCATAGTTGTAAGAATCAGGGCACCTCTAGAGAAGGATTTCTTTACAACATATGAGCCTTCATAATTAGGAGTCCACTTCCCACGTGAATTTTGTGTACATGAAAGATCTTCTTGAGCACGAGGTTTCCTTCTATGAATTCTAGAGGACAGGCCTTCTTGTCAAACGCCCTCTTGAGCCATTTCTGGTACAATTATCCATGGAACATAGTGGTCATACACTTCTCATCAATGAGATTCAATTGGAAATATATGTTATGGATCCATCCAACTTTTATAGCTTGGTTTCCATCAAGATTCTCATCGAAGGCATCTCTACTTCGATTGGGAAAACTGCTTCCATCCCATATACCAAGGAAAATGGTGTTGCCCATATTGAAGTGCATAATGAGGTCTGACATCCATGTAATGCAAAGGGTAGCATTTCATACCAATCATTATATGTTTTCACCATATTCTTCAAGATCTTCTTGATGCTTTTATTGACGACTTCAGCAGTGCCATTCCTCTTTGGACGATATGGGAAAGAGTTATGATGCTCAATCTTGAATCACTCACATAACTCTTTCATCATTTTATTATTCAGTTTCATCCCATTATCAATGATGATCTTGCTTGGAACTCTATAGCGGCATATAATCTCCTTCTTGAGAAAGTGGGCGTACGCTTGCCTTGTCACGTTGGCGTAAGAAGAAGCTTATACCCATTTGGTGAAGTAATTACTCGTGACTAAGATGAAGTAGTGATCATTGGAAGCTTTAAGCTGTATAGAACCAATCATATTGATGCCCCACATTGATAAAGGACAAGGCGATGCAAAACATTTAGCAATATCGATAGCACATGCATTTTATCACCATAAATTTGACATTTATGGCATTTTATGGCATATCTGAAACAGTTAAATTCCATGGTCAACCAGTAATAACCATATCTTAAGATCTTCTTAGCCATGGCGCGCCCATTGGTATGGGTTCCAAAGGATCCCTCATGAATCTCTTTGATCAATAGGTTTGCTTCGTGTCTATCCACACATCTATGCAGAAACTTGTTGTGGTTTCTCTTGTAAAGCACATCGTTGCTCATGAAGAATTTGGATGCTAACTTCCTCAAAATTTTCTTATCCAGGGTTGTAGCAATTGCTGGATACTCATGATTTTGCAGATAGCATTTGATGTCATGAAACCAAGGTTTACCATTGGCTTCTTCTTCAACCAATTGACAATAGGTTGACTCGTCTCTTCACTCTCTTTGGATGAGTAGAGCTTCATTACGGAACTTGACCTGGTACATTGGTGATAATATTGCTAGAGCATCAGCCACTTGATTTTCTGCTCTTGGGATATAATGGAAAGTGATATCATCAAAGTACTCCATCAATTTTACAACATCAGTGCAATACGGGAACATCTTAGCTTCATAAGTTTCCCATTCACCATTGACTTGATAGATTACCGAAGCTGAGTCTCCAGATACCTCAAGGATCTTAATTCAGAGGTCGATTGTGGCTTCAATACCAAGGATGCAAGCAATCAAAGCACAATCTCACTATGAATGGAGTAAAGCAACCACTTGGGTTCATCAGAATAGCTCTCACACCATACCCCATGTAGTTGGAGGAACCACCGAACGCGAGCTTCCATCGAGATCCTAGTTCAGGTCCTTCCTTGGGGCATGGGATCTCATAATCTTTTATCGTCATAATATCCTCGTAAAGTAAGTCAAATTTTAATGGCTGGTAGTCTTTGATTGACTGGTGTGCAAGGTAGTCAGACAACACACTTCCTTTAATAGTTTTTTGGGTTAGGTACTGGATGCCGTACTCAGACAATAGCATATTCCAACAGGCAAGTCTTCAGGTTAAGGCAGGCTTTTCAAAGATGTACTTTATTGGATCCATTTTGGATATCAACAAAGTAGTATGACAAATCATATATTTCCTCAGACGATGTGTGGTTCATGCTAAAGCGCAATAAGTTTTCTCTAACAATTGGTCGTCTGAAAAAGTCGTCTGGGTTACTCTACTGAAAGAGTAATTTTTAATGTTTTCCTTTTATTACATGCATAATAAAGTCTTACACTTTGCCCAAGGTGTAATGACTCATCTGGAGGGCCATCCATTTAGTTACATTTCGCAATTATTTTCATCATCAATAAAGGACAGCTTTTGCAAACAATTTTGTGTTCTCTTTCTTTCAATTATTTTACTTTTACAAAAACAATAAAAAATGGCAATGTTTCGTTTTCGTTTTTCTTTCCAAAAAAAAATCTCTCGTTCTAAGGTAAAGCATGATCCTCCATCATGCAGAGATGATCACCCGGATCTCACTGCTAACGACACTGCTATGGCCAAGTATGACTTCGACAATCCTATCTATCAAGTCGGAGAAGAGGTTGAGGAAGATTGTGAATTGCCTAAAGAGTTAGCCAGGTTGTTGAAACAGGAGGACCGAGCTATTACACCTTATCAGGAGGTGATTGAGACCGTCAACATTAGTACCGAAGACGACAAGAAAGAAATCAAGATCGGGGCCAGTCTACAGGCCAAGGTGAAAGAACAGTTGATCAGTTTGCTTCGTGAGTACGTTGATATCTTTGCTTGGTCCTATCAAGATATGCCAGGTTTGGATACGGACATCGTTGTGCACCGGTTACCGTTGTATGAAGATATGCCGCCGGTGAAGCAGAAGTTACGCCGAACTCATCCTGACATGGCAATGAAAATCAAAGAAGAAGTTCAGAAACAGTGGGACGCAGGGTTTCTCGCTGTGGCCAGTTACCCACCATGGGTCGCCAATATCGTACCAGTACCCAAGAAGGATGGCAAAGTACGGATGTGCGTCGATTACAGAGATCTGAATAGAGCTAGTCCGAAAGACGACTTCCCATTACCTCACATCGATGTTTTGGTTGATAACACAGCTCAGTTCTCCGTATACTCTTTCATGGATGGTTTCTCCGGTTATAATCAGATCAGGATGGCACCGGAAGACATGGAGAAAACGACATTCGTCACACCGTGGGGTACCTTCTGCTACAAGGTCATGCCTTTTGGGTTGAAGAACGCAGGGGCAACGTACCAACGGGCTATGGTAACACTTTTTCACGATATGATTCACAAAGAGATCGAATGCTATATGGATGATATGATTGCCAAGTCCCGAACAGAAGAAGAACATCTGGACAATCTGCAGAAGTTGTTTGAACGGCTGAGAAAGTTCAAGTTAAGGTTGAATCCGAACAAGTGCACTTTTGGAGTGCGAACTGGTAAGCTGTTAGGTTTCATTGTAAGTGAAAGAGGAATAGAGGTAGATCCTGCGAAGGTAAAAGCTATTCAAGAAATGCTTGCACCTAAAACAGAAAGAGAGGTTCGTGGCTTCCTGGGCAGATTGAACTACATTTCAAGGTTCATATCTAATCTTACAGCCACATGCGAGCCATTGTTCAAAATGCTGAGAAAAGAGCGAGAGGTCAGGTGGAATGATGATTGTCAGAAAGCCTTTGAAAGAATAAAAGAGTATTTGCAAGAGCCCCCGATTCTAATGCCTCTAGTAGAGGGAAGACCGTTGATCATGTACTTGACGGTGTTAGAAAGGTCAATGGGTTGTGTGCTCGGTCAGCATGACGAGTCAGGTCAAAAAGAGCATGCAATATACTACCTTAGCAAAAAGTTTACCGACTGTGAACAAAGATACTCACTGCTCGAGAAAACTTGTTGCGCTTTGGCATGGGCTGCTCGCCGACTAAGACAGTATATGTTGACTCACACGACTCTATTGATATCAAAGATGGATCCAGTTAAGTATATTTTTGAAAAGCCAGCGCTTACCGGAAGGGTTGCTAGGTGGCAAATGATACGGACAGAGTATGACATCCAATACACTTCGCAAAAAGCCATCAAAGGAAGTGTCTTGTCAAACTATCTTGCAGAGCAACCGATTGATGATTACCAACCTATGAGGTTCGACTTTCCTGATGAGGACATCATGTTTCTCAAATCGAAAGATTGCGAGGAACCACTCTCGGAGAAGGGGCCTGACCCTGAATCCAAATGGATTATGATGTTTGATGGGGCAGTCAACGTCAATGGTCGCGGAGTTGGTGCAGTTTTGATCACGCCGGAGGGGGTTCCTATGCCATTTTGTGCCAGAAAAATTTTCCCTGCACCAACAATGAAGCCGAATACGAAGCTTGTATCCTAGGACTTGAGGAAACCATCAACCTACGGATTAAAACCCTGGATGTATACGGGGATTCAGCTTTGGTCATCAATCAAACCAACGGGAAATGGTATACACATCAGCCTCATTTGGTTCCTTACAGAGACTATACGAGAAGATTGTTGACTTTCTTTACGATGGTGAAGCTGCATTACATTCCTCGTGAAGAAAACCAATTTGCTAATGCTTTGGCCACCTTGTCTTTGATGATTAAGGTGCTATGTTGGAACTACGTACCCAGAATTGATGTATCTCGACTTGACATGCCCGCCTATGTGTTTGCTGCCGATGCAGTACCTGATGATAAGCCGTGGTATCATGACATCAAGCGTTTCCTGAAGAGTCAAGAGTACCCAGTTGGGGCGTCTTCGAACGATAAGAAGACGTTGAGGAGGTTAGCCGGTAGCTTCTTTCAGAACTCAGATGATACTCTGTACAAGCGAAATTTCGACATGGTCTTGCTCAGATGTGTGGACAAGCAGGAAGCAAACATGTTAATGCAAGAAGTACATGAGGGATCTTTCGGTACCCATGCCGGAGGACATGCAATGGCTAAGAAGTTGTTAAGATCGGGGTATTATTGGTTAACAATGGAGGCAGATTGTTGCGCATATGCCCGAAAGTGTCACAAGTGCCAGGTTTACGCATATAAAGTGCATATCCCTCCAAGCCCATTGAATGTCATGTCGTCACCTTGGCCTTTTGCAATGTGGGGTATTGATGTGATTGGCAAGATCGAGTCGACTGCTTCCAACGGCCATAGATTCATTTTGGTCGCTATTGATTACTTCACCAAGTGGGTGGAAGCAGCATCCTATGCGAATGTCACGAAGCAGGTGGCAGCCAGATTTCTGAAAAGAGATATCATCTGCAGATACGGAGTTCCCGAGCGGATCATTACTGATAATGGTTCGAATCTCAATAACAAAATGATGGCAGAGCTTTGCCGGGACTTCAAAATCGAGCATCACAATTCTTCCCCTTACAGGCCAAAGATGAATGGCGTTGTTGAGGCAGCTAACAAGAATATTAAGAAGATTATGCAAAAGATGGTGGTAACATACAAGGACTGGCATGAGATGTTACCGTTTGCATTACATGGGTATCGAACTTCAATTAGAACATCCATCGGGGCAACACCTTATCAGCTTGTATATGGCATGGAAGTAGTTCTTCCGGTTGAAGTCGAAATTCCTTCTTTGCGGGTCCTGATGGATGTTAAGTTGGACGAAGCAGAATGGGTCCGTTCTCGATACAACCAGCTGAGCCTAGTTGAGGAAAAGAGACTAGCAGCCATATGCCATGGCCAACTATATCAGAGACGAATGAAGAGAGCATTTGATCAGAAAGTGCGCCCTCGGGAGTATCAAGTCGGTGAATTGGTACTCAAAAGAATTCTTCCTCCCAACACAGATCACAGGGGCAAATGGACACCGAACTATGAGAGTCCATACGTGGTTAAAAGGGTTTTCTCTGGCGGAGCTCTGATGCTAACAACCATGGATGGCGAAGACTTCCCATCCCCTGTCAACTCAGACGCAGTTAAAAAATACTTCGCATAATTGACCCGCTGGACAAAAGAAAAAGATTCCAGGCAGAAAAAAGGGCATCCCGACGAACCAAAAAAAATAAAGAGGTTCGGGCAAAAATTAGGGATATAAAATAAAAAAAATAAAAAAAAAGTACACCCGGTGAGTCGAAAACCCGAAAGGGCGGCTCAGGCAAAAAAGGGTATCCCGGTGGATTGAAAACCCAAAAGGGCGGTCCACGCAAAAGAGGGAATAAGCGAATGACTGCAATCTGAGTCCATCCGTGTTATATCACCATTTCGTTCAATCCGGCAATCTTCGAAGGTTAAGGATCGACTAATCATCCACTTCAGAAAGCAAGATGAGCAGAGCGTCTTGAGGTCATACGAGCCATAGCAGAGTCGAAACTCAGTGGGACCCCGTATCCACATTGCCATTAGGATAGTTTCTTTTGTTCAATTTATAGCGATCGCCTCTTTTCAGGGATCAACTTCCTGATGTACTCGCCTATTCCTGGCACAAATTTTTCAACCAATAAAAGTCGAATAATTCAGTTAAAGAGCCTCTTTATTTTTCATTTATCAGTTTGTTTGCAAAAGATGTCTAAATTCTTGATTAAACATATTGCATCTGAACATAATGGTGGCTTTTGCAGATGATTTGCACAGGAAAACATTTAAAATTGCTTTGAATGTGCTTAATCCCGGACGGTGAATTCAAACTGAGCAATTCCCCAGGACATACGTGTGTGATTGCAGGTCATAGGAACCGGATGCCAAGTCATGAATCCTCATCCCCAAGCGATTGACAAAGTCTCTCCTCAGCAGAGCATGTTCCCCAGTAGAGTTGCACCTTGTATCCCCAGCAACAGCGGAGTAGTTGCATCCCCAACAGACAAGAGGGTGGTGTTCCCAGTGTTCACCTCATTCCCCAGCAGATTTTTTTTAACAAATTTGTTTTGATCCTCAGCCTGAGGACGATCAGCAAGTTCATATCCCCAGCAAAGGTCGATTCCTACGACATTTCCCCAGGAAGTGCTTTCCCCACAGACTCTCCTCACAGGGCCTCGCCAAAAAAAGTTCCCATAGTTGATACTCCCCTAGCAAGGTCAACTTTTCAAAAAAAAAAGGAGAGCCTATTTATTTTCGGTGGCTCCCCGGTCCCGGGAGACGGATCATTCCCCACAGAGCATTCAAGGATTGATACAGCGATCCGTTCCCTACCGAAGTTTGCTTCCCCAAGCAGATTTCTTTTTGCACCATGCATAACATTTGGATTTGCATGCATATCAAGCATACACATAAGCTGATAAACGGGTTCTTCAAAGCAGACTGAAGAATTACTTTACAACCAAAGTCATGAGATTCAGCCAGAGGATCAAGTGTGTGTGAACCAGCAGGAGGGTCATTTCGAAGATTCGGCCTGAGAATCGTTTTCCAATGAGCCAGCCTAGGGTTCAATTTGAAGATTAAGCCACAGAGTCTCCTACAAGCGTTATTTCCCCAACAAGCCAGCTAGAGGAGTAGATTGACAACTCAACAGAAAATCAACCTACAAGGGGATCCAGCCCGTGGATCGCAATTTAAAAACAAAGTCTAATTGAAGAGTCGTTACAACATGTTCTAGCTTGAAGAATATGTACGAAGCCCAAAAAGTGGAATGTTCTCGAGGCTGCATATCTAAGATGAAGATTGGGCGTAGATTTCGAAAGAGGGTCAACCAGCGCATGCCTCAGATGCGAGATCCTGATGATGGGAATTTATCATCAAATCAATCCAGATCTAGCCAGAAGATCGAAGTCAGGTCTAGCCCGAAGACCGAGAATAGATCTAGCCAGAAGATCGAAGTAGATCTAGCCAGAAGATCGAAGTCAAGTCTAGCCTGAAGACCGAGAATAGATCTAGCCAGAAGATCGAAGAAGATCTAGCCAGAAGATCGAAGTAGATCTAGCCAGAAGATCGAAGTCAGGTCTTGCCCGAAGACCGAGAATAGATTCAGCCAGAGAATCGAAACAAAGAAGACCTAGCCAGAAGATCGAAGAAGATCTAGCCAGAAGATCGAAGTAGATCTAGCCAGAAGATCAAAATCGTATCTAGCCCGAGGATCAAAATTAATATCCAACCAGAGGACTAAATTTAGTATAGATTCAGCCAGAGGATCGAAACTCCAGATTAAGTCAGAAGACTGATTCAGATTCAGCCAGAGGATCGGAAGAAAAATAAACAGCGCGGTGTATTTCAGCATTTTTGTGGTGTTCTCAGAGCGCAAATTTTCGGTCTGTCTTTGGTATTCAATCACAGCTCACCCTGTTGGTCTGATAAGTTGTTCGCTTTCATCCTGCTCGGGTTAGCTGATGATTCAATAGGGGCAGCTGTAACACCCCAAAATTTGCCCTCCTCATTCATGCATTCATTTTTAGGTCATTTAACATTTCATATTGCATTTCATCATGTCAATCAGAATCAGATCCAAGAAGCTTGAACATCATCCAAGACACTTTGTGGGTTCTATCCGGGTGATCAGTCAACACAAGGGAAAGACTTGAGTTACTCCCAACAGGTTCAAATGGGGTCTATTCATCATTCAGAACGCTAATCTTGAAGGAGCAAAAATCTGTTCATGAGCTGTCATGCTCGCTAGGCGAGCAGAATGGTTTGCCTAGCGAATATGAACTGTCATGCTCGCTAAGCGAGCAGATCCTTCGCTAGGCGAAGCCCACGCGTTTTGAGAAAAATAACAGAAAATCATGGGCTTGAGTTGCCCTCATTTGAGCCCACCAAGCCACGAAAATCAGGTTATAAATATTAGAGTTTTAGTGGAACAAAACCCTGAGAGAAAAGGAGGGAGAGAAAGAGAGAGACGAACTAATCTGCAGCAACCCCCAGACAACTCTGAAAAGTTCACCCTGACTCACACACTTTTTCACCTCCGTCTCACGCAAACCCTAACATTGCTTTGCAAACCCAGCTGTGCCATTCGATTTTAATCGATCTCTCTAATCAGGTTTTCCCTTATTCCCATTACTCTATGCTTTCAATTTGAATTCCCTGAATGCATGAGGTATCGTTAGGTTTTGCCCACGGGTTTAGATATGCATGAATGTATAAAACAATACTCTGAATGTTTAATCACTTACTTTCTGAAATGGAGACCACGGGGTTTGGGGTTTCTGAGATTGTACTGTTATCCATGAAGAACCCAAAACCCGCAGGCGCTCGCTAGCACCTCGCTAGGCGAGCAGGCAGCGAAGCTTCGCTAAGCTTCGCTAAGCTTTCGCTAAGCGAAGCAGCAGCGGTCGTGACAGCAGTTGTTTTTTCTGTTTGCTCTAATCTGTTTTGTGTTCATCATGGCATTGTTTTTTCCTGATTTTATCCTATTGCTCTAACCTGTTTGTTGAGTTTTTGTGAGGGCTCACATGACTTTAGAAGAGATGGCTTGCTTGGTATTCCACTTTATTTGTGGGATACCACCTGGAGGTTTATTCCGATTACCTGTACTGACTCGCTTTCTTTGATGGTGCTAGCTTGAGGGATCTCCGGGTTTCTTGTGTCGTTAGTTGCTTTTACTTCGGATTTTTATCTGTGCGGTAGATCTCTCGATCCCTTTATTTTTCCCGCATTTTACCGCTTTCTTAGCTGGAAGACCTCGATAGGAGGCAATGTTTTTGTGTGTTTACTTTTGTGCCCGAAGACCTCCCAGAAGAGGCACCAGTGCTAAAGACCTCCATGAAGAGGCAATTGACGGATAAAAGGGATTAGTAGTCAATCCCCCGTTATTCAGTGCGTCGTTCTTTAAGATCACACTACGTGTCAATGCTTCAGAACAAAAGCTCAAGATCTTTTGTCCGGTCGGTCAGTGGAGAGGGTTCCATCTTTCTGAACCCCCACGCCTTGTCATGAGCTCACCCTGTCCAGGGTTAAGAGCTATGAGGTCTTATCCTCATCACCCTTTTGATCTGCTCACCCTGACGTTCAGTGTAAGTGGTTAAGAGTTCATTCGATTACCCTCCCATGGCTTGTTTCTCAAGGTTGATATGACCACTCTTGACTAAAGCCCTACCCATGTATGTTTGAGCCCCTTTGTTGGCGTGTTTACTTTATGCATATTTGTTTTGTATGGTGTGATCGTCTCCCCATAGGATTGCTAGGCTTCGTATAGTCTCTCGGTGGCATGTCAAGTAAAGTGGCGTTGTTCCTTCGTCTAGGACTTCCTTTTTGCATGAGCATCCCTAAAACACAAACAACTCATTGATTTTTTTTCTTCTCCTAAGGACACGTTTACTCCTTCTACTACAAGCGAGTAAGTCTCCAAAGGTCGAGCATCCGGTAGATTGCGTAGTAACGTCGTTCGCCCAAAACACAACCCTTAACCCGTAGTTAGACGAACTACGCTTGCTCTGATTCTCATTCCAGATTAGATACGTAGGCATAAGACGCGATGTCTTAGCGAGCACACTCCCCTTTAACCCATAGGTAGCCGAGCTACGAAGACTCTGATTCTCATATTCAGATGAGATACGTATGCAGTGGATGCGACATCCGCGCGAGTCATTTTCTTTTGACCCCTCTCTTTTAATAAATAGTACATTAGATAAACCCGCACCCTTTAGACAAGAACAACAAGAGTGGATCCTGTAGAGTACTACGGATGTGTAGGGGTGCTAATACCTTCCCTTCGCATAATCGACTCCCGACGACTAGGTCAGGGAAATTCATCGATACGCTACTAATCATTCTTTCATAAAACATTGGCTGCACAGTGTCCATGAACCAATCCTCCAATTCCTTCTCATCCAAAGGTTTTTCAACTTGCGATGCCACTTCTCTCCATCGTTATGCGTATTCTTTGAAAGACTCATTGTCTTTCTGGGACATACTGAACAACTATCTCCTATCCGGGGTCATATCTGTCGTACCCCAAAATTTACCTCACCGTTTATAATTTTCATTTGCTTCAAGACTTTAATTCATGTGCATACATTCATACTTAGTTAGCTAATATTGTTCATCTGCATTAGCATTTTCAAAGAAGGGACATGCATCATGGATTCAAAGTGTTGTCGCTTATGCTTGATAAGAAACTAGGGTTTCCCAAGTCTATCCTAGGGTATATGCTCAACCAAGTCCATGAATACCTAATCCTTATTTCTTTAAGGTTTAGACTTTTAGATCTTTGATTCATTAGTGCTTAGGTTTAGACTTTTAGGGTTCTGATTCGTTAGTGTTTGGCTGTTGCATTTAGGGTTTTGTTTAAACAATATTCATAAGTATCAATAATGAAAGTTTTCATTGAACTCAAGTCATGGATAGTCAAAGTTCAAGACATTACAAGCTCACACTCAAAGTTATTTCAAAGTCAAGATTCAAGTTTGTTTGCATAAGATTTATTCAAGGACCATACAATGTAATTCAAGGAGCACATTCAAGGTCAATTTCATTTACAAAATAAGGTGTACAAATCCATCACCCATTTATATATCATTACATCATTCCACAAATCCTAGAATTACACAAAAATGCAAACTTTGACCTATAGTTAACATTGGTCAACTATTGACTTTTGGTCAACGAGTTGACCAAAGTCAACATCCTAACCACTAAGTCCTAACCCTAATTTATATCCCACTTGCTCCTTCATTTACAAGGCATCCGGCGTCTCTTCATGCCATAGGTTTCTTCATGATTCCCACTTTGATTAATGCCATGCCTAACCTTCACAACACCGTGCCAAGTCACTTGACCAAGCTCAAATCTACACAAACATAACATTCATGAGGATCAACAAACCAAGCAAGTATGCATAAAATACATTATCACCATTCAAAAAGAAGAAAAGAGAAAAGGGCCAAGTACACATCAATTGCACATGTCCAATTCAGATGCAATTCAAGCCATTCATTATCAGTTTAAAAACTTGATTCAAAAGGCATCAAATCATTCAAATAAATTCACCTAAACTTAGAGCAATCATATGCATGTTCAGTACAATCAAGTTCAACAAATCCAAGTAGCAATTCTGACAAAGAACATGGCATACAGTTCAAGGTACATACATCATAAGGCAATGACAATCCAATTCAAGACTATGCAGGGTCAGCTTATATTTAACTTGAGTAATAAATACATGCAATGCATCACTTGATATGCTAAGATACATCCAAAATTCAAATCGTCATCATTCAGATTCATAAAGCAGTCCACAACTATTTTACAAACTCATAACACTAACATTCATATTAGAATTAAGACTTTAGCATCACTAACATGTAACTAACTATAACAGTTCCATAACAAAATTTCCTAACTATAGACTAACTTCACTTAACTTACATTACAACTAACATCAATAGATTTTGTTCACCAGAATTTTAACACCAAATTAAAAATAATTAGCTCAATTCAGAATTTAACAACTCTAACATTTAAAAGAGTTAATCATCAACATTTAGCTAACTTGAATCACTCTAACTGATCCATTTAACCAACTGAACACTAACATATTTAACTCACTGCACTAACTAATTCCATACTAATTTAACAGATTATCTAAACTAACAAAATCAATCACTAGTCCATAACAGTTTTTTTTACACGAGCTTAAACCTAACAAGTTTGCATCTACTAACAGTTCATCATTTAACAACCGTAACGACATTCAACTTAGAAGCATTCAACCCCTAATTGACATATCGTTTTTTAATGATAACTTCCTAACTTAATTCGAATAAATAAGAGGCCAACAAGAGCATATTATAACAAGATTTCATACAACAAGTTAATGGAGCTTTCAAAATCATGACATAACTAACAAGCTTGCATATACTAACTACATCAATAACGTACCTAACAAGTTTTTAACATGTTAACCTTTTTCACTTTGAACAGCTGGATTTCAATCACAGAGGTCGAGTTCACTAAAATGCAGAATCAACATAACACATTCCCTAACTGAGTTAACAGAACTAAAAGAGTATCTAAGTAATTCAAACTGAATTTAACTAACTAATTAACAGAATTATCCAATTAACCGTAACAGATTTCTAACACTGTTATAATGAATAACTGAATTCCACACAAACAATTCAACAGAGCCCAAACTCTATTAATTCTAATCTCTACAAATTCATCGCATCCCCAATCATTGGATCACACACATCACTTCTCAGAATTACTCTCAGATTTCTCCATCTTCTTTCACTCTCGAATTTCTCTATCTCTCTGGGTTCATCATCAATTGCAATCAATCTCACACGTATTGAAACGGTAGCAACAACAATCACAAGAACAGAGCAAGCATATTTGTTTCCTACATGCTAAAGAAATGGCAGAAGAAGAAGGAAGAATTGTAGAAGGAAAGAAGTTGTAGATTCAAGAATTACCAGAATATTGGTGGCTGCTCTTCGAATTTCATCTTCGCCTTCATCAATTCATACAAAATTGGGGAGAACCTCATCCTCGTAGGTAAGATATCCTCCTTTCCCATCCTTTTGCCTTGATTCAAGTTACCATAATGTAGCTTGTGGATTGAGGAATAAAAGCCCTAGCCTGAGAGGCTTGGATTCCTCCTAGTTAGCGTTTAATTTTAGTTTTAGATTTTAGGGTTCATGTGATAAACGATTCGGTTTCGGTTTCGGTTTTAGATTTTAGTTTTAGATTTTTTTTTTTCTTTTCATTGATTTCATTTGTTTTGTATTTTTAATATCATTTTTAGGTTTTTATTTTTTATCATATTAATACTTGTCATTTTATGCAAAAATACTTTTAAAAATCATGATTGATACTTAGATTTTTAGGGATTTATTTATTTTTTCCATTAAATCCATGCCTCGAGGAAAAAAAAACATAATGCGTTGTTTAGAGGTTAGTCACTAGGTTTTAGGATTAACTTTCCATTTAATCTCTAATCAATAACATTGCCACGTTTCTATAGTTCTAGGAAAACTTTTAGAAGTATGAGCTTAGTTAATGTGATTATCCTTAAGGTTTGTTATCATGATTTCCTTGTGCTTGAGATTTTTCAATTGATTTCATCCTGATTGATTAAGTTGAACAAAGTCTTCTTTGATTAACTAAATCTTTTGACAATGCTTATTCACTCAGTTTAGTCAAATGATCAGAAGGCTCTTGATCACTTGATAAGACTAGTCCTTTATATTGGAGCTGCTTGGGATGTTTCAAGACAAACCACTCAAGACTTCACACTCAAGTCAGTAGACATTGCAGACAGACTGGACACTAGATCACTGTTCAAGCACAATGAAGGTTCTTCTTCAACACTTGTAAGTTTTGACGCGAATTGCGCACCACGAGTCTTTAGTAATGAAGAATAATGAGAGGAATCATTCATATCCTTGTCTAGAGTACCTTTGAGTATGGGGCATAGACTCCAGTTACTCAAAGTATTTGCCTTCGTTCATAGACTTTAGTGCGATTCAAGTCCAATAATTGATAAGTCTTCTTCTAGACAGAAGTTATAGACATACTGGATATCAAGACCTTGGCCTTTGGGACGTTTTTCCTTTTCCTTTCTTTTTGTTAAGACTAAAAGCATTTTTGTAAGTAAACTCAAAACCACTTAAAAATACGATGTGAATTATGCACCACGAACCTTGAGCAACGAAGAATGATGAGAGGGATTATTGTTATCCTTGTCTAGAGTATCTTTGAGTATAGAGCGTAGGCTCTAGCTATTCAAAGTATTCCCCTTTGTTCATAGACTTTAGTGCAATTCAAATCAGGACATTCTTTTTCAAATCTTAAAACAATCAGAACTCATCAAATTCAACTGTTTGCCTTAAGGCATCTTTCAAAAACCTTTCAGAAAGGACATGTTACTCTCGTTCTACCATAGATGATGCTTAAGCCTCCCATGAGCCATCATACAAGTAATTTTTAACATGCTAAAATGCGAAGCTACTCCTGCCCACCCTACCAAGGTGATTTTGCCTTCAATAAGGACTTAATCCAATAATCTAGAAAGATTACAACAACGTCTAAGAGTACAATGATCTCTTAGGCCTCTCAAATCTATAGACTTCACAAGTCACTTGAGGAACTTTATAACAACTATTTTAGAAATACAAGAAGGTGTTTTAGTGCTTCTAGATAAGCAATGTGAACACAGTGAGAACAATAGAAAATAACACTAAGAGCAACAACCCGTGTGATAACGTAAAACAAGAATTTAGTTAATGATTGAATTTTGATGTTCAAAATTCTTGTAGGATATCATCGTGTCTTGGTAGGATTCCATTAATTTTGTTGTCCTTTCTATAGCAATTTAGGAGAGTATTCAATGTTTATCCATATTGAGATTCATACCATATTTGGAATACTTTGCTGTTAAGTTCTTGATTTTGTTCAGTTGGGTGTGATTCAGAGTGCGCAGAGTCCAGATACTTTTCTTAGATCTTGTATTCTTCAGATAGTTGACTGTAATGTCTTCTTCAGAAGTTCTCGACTTTTCTCTGACTAGACATCCTTCTGATGTAAGGATCAATAAAGTTTTCATGTGTGAGATCCTTTAGATACAGAGTTCCACAGTCTTCAAATGGCAGATGTTGTGGACATCGTTGTGTTCAGAGTCAGAGTGAATACCTTTAACTCTAAGTCAACTGTTCTAGACTTTTGTGACCTCATATGTTGTTTCATCAGATACATTTTTTCATTAGAGTCATGCACACTTAGAGAATTTTATTAGGGTACCAAAATGTTTCATCCTTTTTTATCATCAAAACTTAGATATAAAATTGCAGAATCAAAATCTTATTCTAACAATCTCCCCCTTTTTGATGATGACAAAACTTCAGACTTTTTTATGAAACTGTGATACTACACAATCATTAGAAGAAGATAACTTCAGAGTCAGATATACTATGGCTCCCCCTGAGATAAACAAGCTCCCCCTAAATCTGATACTAGAAAAAGTTTAGAGTTTCTTACCAGAGCCTCTTATGTTGCTTAGCTTGTTTCTCATATGTTTTACTTAGTCACTTCCTGTAAGAAAACTTAGACTGCACATTATATATAGAATTTTAGAATGTATGTAGTGCATTACGAGAATCAAATATTAGTTTCATCATAAGGATGTTGAATTATTTCTCCCCCTTTTTGTCAGACTCAAAAGACATTGAAAAGAATAGATAGTGCAAACAACATAATTTCATTAGATAATATTAGAGGTACCGAGAAAAGATAAGCATAAAGACTAAAACTGTTAAAGGAAAAACACAACACATATAGCCTAGGATGCCTAAGGGTTTGGAGGAGGAGGCATCCTCTGAAGCAGTTGAGTCAGGAGGGTCTGAATACTGGAGTTGACAGAGTCTTGTTGGTCGAGTTTGGCTCCCACAAGTTGTTGTTCCTTCTAGAGTTCCTCCAGAGTCTTGAGCACCAGCGAAGCAAGATCAGAGTTAAAAGACTCCCCTTGAGTCAGAGAAACTTCTTTTGCCTTAGTAGCTTCTTTCTGCAGTAACATGTGTTGCTTCTTCAGCGTCAGCCTTGGCTTTGCCTTCGGCTTCAGCAGCAGCAACCTCAGCAACAACTTTTGCTTCGACTTCCTTTCTCGCCTTCTCTTTAGCTTCTAGTCTTTCCTTTTCTTCAGCTTTCTGGCGTGCTTTCTCTTCATCTTCTCAGGCCAGTCGTGCCTCTAGCCTCTCATCAACCTCTCTAATATAGTCATTCCTGACTTGCTTAGAGAGTCCTTTCAGCTTAAAGACCTCAGATGTTATCTATATGAGAAATCCATTCAAGTGATTCCTCACTTCAGAGGGATTATCACTTAGGCTAGATTGATCAAACAATGTTTTGAGCTTCATAACTGATGATTTAGAAAATAAAGCAATTGACTCTTCCAGGGTAGGGAAGGTTGGTTCAGGTGTAGATGATGGATTAAAGGGTTCTAATAAGGTGGGAATGGTTTCAATGGGAGGGTTAGAGGCTTATGCAGTAGGGGGTTTAGATGAAGGTTCAGTGGAAGGTTCAGATGGTGGTTCTGTTGGAGGTTTAGATGGGAAAGGCATTGAGGTTTCTGGCACAGATGGAAGTTGGTTAGAAAGTGTGATGGCTTGGAGTTGGGCCAATGTTGGAGATGGAGGGTCAGTGGTTTCTGGCTGGTCAGAGTTAGAAGACGGGTCATAGTACGGTGGTGATGAGGGAGTTGAAGAGGGAGGTGAGATGGGTTCATTTAGAAGTAGAGCTTCAAATATGGGAAGTGTTGTGGTAGTGAGATTAAATAGTTAAAAGGGGGTGAGGAAGGGTTAGAGTTGTGAGGTTAAGAGGGATATGGAATAAATGTGGTAGGTTCAGAGTTTGTGTTGGTAGAGGATGGTTGAGGTAGAGAGGAAGATAGTTGCTTTAAATTAGAATTTAAAGGAGTTTCTGACGAAACTGACTTACTTGAAGTAGAAGAGTTCAAAGGCACTGGCGGTCTGGTTTATGACGTTTCTCCCAACTTTAGAGTCTTCTTCTTCGACTTTCTTTCAGAGGGCTCTCACATCCTCTTCATGAAGTTTGTTGGATGTTCTGGTAGTCAATCCACTAAGAACTCTGAGATATCCACTCCTTGAGATGTCAGATCCTGGAGGTAATAAGCAATAACCTCAGAAGGATCTATCTTGGAGAACAAATAGAGACCATTTGGAATCTTTCTCTAATCCTTCAGAGATTCCCAAGATGTATCCAGAGTTGGTATGGCTAAGACTCCTTCAATGACCCCCATGCTCTTCAGATTTCTGGCATTCAGAGGTTTGCCAACGTCTACAATCACATCTTCCATCAGATTGTGGGATATCAGATGGTCCACCAGCCCGCTTTCAATTAGAGATGAGCCTTCCTAGAGGAATGTAGTTTCTAGGCTTCATGTGGTTCCTTGTGTCTCTCACTAAATCCCTTAGATACTTGAAGAGTAACGCTGTGAGATTCAACTTCAGCCCCTTGTGAAGGCAATATAGGGTGCAATTCTGATCGGTGCTGATGTAGTCATAAGAGTTTGAAGTTGGACGGTGGTGGATGGTACCTAGAATGATCTTCAACCAAACTCTCAAATTTTGGCGAAGTTCCTTGTTCTTAGAGGATCTGCCTTCAGAGCTTTGTTTGAAGATAGTGGGAACAATCTCCTGGGACATGTATCTTGCCCTAGGGTTTATGTTGTAAATCCTTATGCCCTCAGTTTTCTCCATATTTAAAAGCTTGGCAATATATTTCTCGGTGATGACCATCTTAACACCAATAACACATGAAATTATGCAGTGGTCATCGCAATATGTGAATCTCCAGAACTCTTTGATGAGGAAGGTATAGATGGGACCATAGAGTCTGTGAAAATAATTTTCCCAGCTTTGTTTCTTTAGTTCCTTAGTGAGATTAATTCCATTTAGCTTCATGTTATCAAAATCCACCAGTGATTCACATAGTACCTCCAGTTTTTCAAAGGGTGTGACAAGGTTTATGTGGGGTGGACGATCATGGAAGTGGGATTCCTTGTAAACCGTTGTTGAAGTTGTAGCAGCTTCAGTAGTGGTTTGTTGTGGAGCTTCAGCAAGTTGTTCATTTGCTTCCATTTGTTGGGAGAAGTTGTATACATGTTGTTGTTGAGAATCCATTTGGAGAAGATGAAGATGTTGTTGAAAGTTGATGAAGATTGAAGAATGCTGAAGAGCTTGAGAAATGTTGAGTACAAGAGGGTGTTGTGAGTGAAAAGTGTGAAAGTGAGACTTGTGAAAATATATACAAACAACATGTAGCATGCAAAACGACTTCATTAGAGGAGAATAGAAAACACAACAATTAATTATTTCAGAATTCTGAGTCGACACGCTTGGGGGGGGGGGATTAATTTCATTTAATGATGGTTATCTAATCTAAAAAATATGCACAATGCTCGAGGAGATCTCAACATTTTAGCTCTTGAGTTCTAAGCTAGACAGATGTCTAGAAGATCCAAGGCCACACATTTGAGAAACCACGTGTTGATGTTTATGACATCTAGAATACCAAAGGTTTTCAGATTCAGATGGATTCTAATTCAGATAATGTCTAACTGGTAGAAGTATCAGAACCAGAATCGGATAACCAACAATGATTAAGTCAGATCCTATTTTAACATCAGAGGAGAAAGAGAGTTCAAAGTCATTCTGGGTAATCTGGCATGTTTAAATGCTTCAGAATGCAGGAAAATCTATCTTTAGCTAAGAGTTTTGTGAAGATATCAGCCCATTGATGGTCTGTATCTATGAATTTTAAACTTATTACCCCTTTCTGAACATAGTCTCTGATAAAATGGTGTTTAACTTCAATGTGCTTCACTCTAGAATGTAAAATAGGGTTCTTACTTAAACATATGGCAGCAATATTATCACAAAAGATAGGGATGTTACTCTCATATATCTCAAAGTCCTCAAGCTGGTTTTTCATCCAGGGCATCTAAGTACTGCATAGTTAAACTGAGATGTATTCTACTTTTGCAGTTGAGAGTGCAATGTGTAAGACCCCAATTTTGACCCAGGATCCCTCATACTATCTCATCATATGCATTGGCATTGGGATCACACCTTGGAATCCTCCTTACCCCTCATTCATTGGGTTTGCATTGGGAGAGATCACCAAGCACATTTTTGATTATATCATACTTTTTGTTTCATTATTTACTAACCAAAATACCAAAAAATATGTCAATGTATAGTTTGTTGCTTTTGTAGGTAGTGTGTATGCTCATCTATGCTCCATCAAGCTCAGATCTAGGGTTTAAGACCCTCAATGCAAAGAGATCAATCAAGAAATGGTTCGCATTGGCTTTAGACATCATATATGGATCCCCATGATCTTTGCATATCATTTTGATCAAGAGTTCATCAAGATTTCGAAGATTGTTTTCTTTGGAAACCTTAATCTATCTGGGTATCTTGTGTGACTTCCTCGCAAGTTTCTTCATCAATTGATCAAATATTGTAAGGGGTACTTCATATTACATCAACCTACACATATATGATCCTTAATGAGTCCCAAAAGTCAGAAGAATATCAATCTAGCAAGATGGTTCATGGTGGTTGACTAGAGGAAGTCAACTGGTCAAAACTGGGATTCCCTAGACCCTATCTCCTACGATATTTGTCATATGAAAATGATTCCAAGATAAAAGTTACTCAAAATGACATTCCAAACAACTTTCATGTTTAAGTCAAGATCTAGTTTTGCTTGTAAAGTCATTGTTTATGGTGAAATATTATAGGTTATTTTGTCTAAACCCTAGATTGGAGGTCAACTTCCCCAAGACCATAACTTTATCAATTTTTATGAGATGAAAGCCATTCAAATTCCATGATCAAATTAAATATGTCTACTTAAACTTTTATGTTTGGAGGAAGTTCAAATTCAACTTGAAAATGCATGTGCCAAGAAGAAACATTATAGGTCATTTTGAGCCATTACCATTGAACAAGTGATTTTCCTTAACTTCTAAAATGCATAACTCCTTAACTTGCATGGATTCATGGGCATGTGATAGGCCCATGAAATGATGTTAAAATGTCCAAAGTTGATCATGAGTGATGCTGAAAGTGTGTCATGAAGCCATGCAATTGGAATTGAGAAATTGTAATGAGATTCATCCAAATGGAACCTTGAAGAAAATCCATGCGCAAGTCATTTAAACCTTGTCCAAATGAAGTTATTTTGGAATTTTTTGAAAGGTGAGGTCAAGGGAAACAACTCTCATGTTAAATACTTTTCCATTTGATGCTTGGATCATGATGAATTTTGAGGTGAAAGTTTGGAAAATCAAACATATTTGAAATTTTTCTAAGTACCAAGTCAAATGTTCACTTCTTCCACCTTGAATAAATCTAGCTATCAGTTTCAAATGGAAAACATTCCTTCATCAAAGTTGTATCTCTTTCAAACCTCTTCAATTTGGTCATAAACTTGACCTCATTTGGATTTGGAATGAAGGAGTTATGCATTTTAGAAGTTGAGGAAAATTGCTTGTTCAATGGTAATGGCCCAAAATGACCTATAATGTTTCCTCTTGGAACATTCCCTTGTCCAGAGAATAAAAGTTGGAGAGGACATCTTGAATTTGATCATGAAACTTAGATAACCTTCATCTCATAAAAATTGAGCAAGTTATGGTCCTTGGAAATTGACCTCCTAACTAGGGCACAAAGAAAATGACCTATAGTCTTTCACCATAAAAAATGACTTTCCAAGAAAGACTAGCTCTTGACCTCAACATGAAAGTTGTTTGGAATGTCATAACGAGTAACGTTGGGAATATCAGGATGTGTTTTTCTCAACTTCTTCTTGACCGGCAAGCATTCTGGCTTCAACGACAATCTATGCTCCATAATCTCAGAGTCTAACCCATGCATGTCTTGATAGGATCAAGAAAACACATTAGAGTACTCTCTAATAAGATTAATCAACCCTTCTTAGCTTCTGGACACAGTTGAGACCCAATCTTGACTTCCTTCACATCATCCTCGGAACCCAAGTTGACTAATTCAATATGCTCTTCAAACAACTGAATGGATTTTTCCTCGTGCTCAAGCAAATGAGATAATTCATCAGATACTTCTTCATCATCAATCTCTTCCTCAACTTCAAACACAGGGAAATCAAAGTTTGGAGAGGGAGTAGGATCATTGTATTCAATGGGTTTGAGAACCAACCTGCATAATGATTTGATATTTTGATTTTAGAGAAGTGGAGTGCAAACAAATATTATACAGATGGAAGATTATTATTTATTTATGTTTTTTGTGATTACCATTTTTAGAAAAAAACTAAAAGTAAAAATAAAACATCATAGGTGTGGATGAATAAAATTTTATTTTATTGATGATAATAGTAAAATTCCCAACAATGTTCACTTCTCCCTTCTGCATAGGAGAATGGTTTTTCTTAAAAGAATATTAAAAACAAATTACTTAGAACGGTGAATGACAACGGGAACATCAACAGCAACCCAATTGTTGCAAGTCTGACCATGCGTCACAAAGTTGGCGCAAGCTTCGTCTTCATCACCACTATCTTTAATAATGGCAGTTGAGTGTTGATCATTCTCATGAATGAACCCTCCACTGCAGAAAATTGGTTTCATAACTTTGACTTTGGCGTTGAAAGTCCCTGGTCGAAATCCCAATTTGGCTTTGTGCTTGTTCTCCGCAATCTCTATAACTCGACCCCATTTATCAATGTTGTTAGCCTGAATAGCCTCTTGCGCATCTTTCAAAGAAGACATGGGTGCCCCAGTTTTCTTCATTTCATCAGCAATAGATAAGGCTTGGAACGATGTTCCAACCTCCTCCTCAGCCCCAACGTACGTGAAAGATGAAAAATGGCTCACTAACAATGCTTTCTCTCCACTAACAACGACAAGCTTGTCGTTCTTTACAAATTTGAGCTTTTGGTGTAGAGTAGACGTCAGTGCTCCAACTTCATGAATCCATGGCCTTCCCAACAAGAAATTATATGCTGGATGGATATCCATTACTTGAAAAGTAATTTGGAAATCACTCGGACCTATCTTCACTAGAAGGTCCACTTCACCAATGACAGTTTTACGAGAATCGTCAAACACTTTAACAATTACGCTGCTATATCTCATAGTGGCGCCTTGATAAGAGAGTCTTGACAAAGTTGATTTTGGAAGCATATTCAAAGATGATACAGTATCAACCAACACGTTGGACAGAGCGTCTTCCTTGCAATTCATAGAAATATAGAGTGCCAAATTATGATTTATGCTTTCCTTAGGAAGCTCTTCATTACAAAAAACTCAGATTATTACAAGAAGTAATGTTAGCAACTGTGTGGTCAAACTGATCCACGGTCACATCATGCTCAACATAAGCCTGTTCCATCACTTTCTGCAATGCCTCCCTATGCGCTTCAGAACTTATCAACAGCGACATCACGGAGATCTCTGACGGAGTTTGGTGCAGCTGATCTACAATATTGAATTCACTTCTTTTAATCAATTTTAGCACCTCATCATCATCTCTAATCAATATCTGCAATATTCACTACTGAGCCTGCAACTGGTAGAGGAACCTCTTGACCATATTCAATCATGGTGTCATTATATTGATATGGAGTAGCTTTATCGGATGCATACGGGACAGGGCCCGCTAACCGTATGACAAACGGCGCTACCGATCTATTGGCATTGTTGTTGCTGCTATCGAACTGAATAACTACCCGCTCATGGGTCTTAAACACTAACACAATCACATTTACATCATCCCCCAAATGATGGGACTGGAAAATATGAATAAGTCCTTTATCCATCAGCCTTTGAATATCCCTCTTGGCAATAACACATCCACGAGGGTTCACACTACAGATCACATAACCGTCATGGTCATGCTCACATTTACTGACCAGACAAATATATTTATGCATTGCCACTAAGGATCTTCTGATATAGAGGACATCATAAATCTTGAACTCACCAGGACAACCATCTACTATGTTGACAGAAGTGTTACCATGAGCAGGCAACGAATTGGCTTTTATGTTCGACGCTCTGTCCTCAAAGGACACAATACCACTCTTCACAAGCTTTTGAACTTCATACTTTAGAGGATATTAGTTCTCTATATCATGGCCAGGGGATCCCTGGTGAAAAACACAATGAAGGTCAGGTTTGAACCACTATGGTAGTGGCTCAGGAATTTGTGGAGGATTTCTTGGCTGGATGAGATTCTTGAGAACCAATGTTGGGTATAATTTTGAATAAGTAATAGGAATAGGGCCAAAGGAGACCTTTTTCCTCTCAAAATTTTATTGGTAATAATTGTTGTTGTTGTAGTGGATTCTTTGTTGCGGTTGTTGTTGATGTTTTCGTTGATGAATTGGAACTGATTGATTGGAATTGTTGAAAAAAACTGAAATTACTGATGAAACTTGATACTGATGTTGACAAGGTTGAGAACTCTTTCTGACATGAGGCCTCCTCTACCTCCCCACTGATACTGAATTAGTTTCTCCCTCCTTCCTCTTTGAGAAACTCCCACCATATTCCTTGTTGGATGATGCTTCTTCTTTAGACAAACGTCCTTCACAGACTCCTTCTTCTATCCTCATCCCCATGTTTACCATTTCGGTAAAGTCATTGGAGGCACTCGCAATCGTACGTTCCTAATAAAACGAACTCAACATCTTTAAGAAGATCTTCGTCATTTCTTTCTCTTCAAGAGGTGGACTTTTCTAGGCAACCAGTTCTCTCCATCTCTGGGCATATTCTTTGAATGTCTCCTTATCCTTCCGAGACATAAACCTCAGCTAGTCTCTATCAGGCGACATATCCACGTTGTACTTATACTTCTTGACAAAGGCCTCTCCTAAGTCATTGAAATTACGGATGCTTGCACTGTCCAAACTCATATACCACCTCAAGGAAGCTCCAGCCAAACTGTCTTAGAAATAGTGAATCAGCAACTGATCATTATCAGTCTGAGTAGACATCTTTTTGGCGTATATCACAAGATGGCTAAGCGGGCAAGTATTCCCTTTATACTTTTCAAAGTCGGGGACCTTGAATTTCACCGAGATCTTATCATTGGGGACCAAGCAGAGTTTTCAGCAGCCCCTTCCCAAACAAGTCTTTCCCTCTCAGAGTCTTCAACTCTTTCCGCAACTCAAGGAATTAATCTTTCATTTCATCTATTTTGTCGTAAACATATGGATCTTTAGGCGGCTCAGAGTGGTAGATAGTATCCTTAACCCGAGGAAGAGTATGAATGAATGGAGGTGGCACTGACATGACTGGGCTAGATGCCGGCAGAGAAACAAAAGTGGGTGCATACCCTTCTATTATGAAATTTGTGGCACTCCCTAAAAGAATTCAGCAGGCATAGAAGGAATGGGTTGACTGGCAGCAGCAACAGGAAAAGTTGAGGTAGCAACCTCAGAAATGACAGTCCTCTAAGGAGGAGGAATTGCAGGAGTTGGTGAAGACTAATTCTGCGTAGCAATGACAAATTCCATCAGCGTCGTAAACCTGTAGATCTTATCCTTCAGCTCTCAGTTCTCTTGCTCTAGATGCGCCATTCTCTTCGATTGATTAGTGCGAGTATTGCAGCGGTGAGTCAGCTTGGCTGATGCACATAATAAGAATTGATAAGACACATGGCGAAAGAAACCTATTATACAAATGATGCATGAAATGCAATGTTTTTGATTGTTTTTAATTTCAAGGAACATATGATGTCTTATTTGTAAATATATATATTCAAATAATCATAATAATAACAATTTGATTGATCATAAAATCTCTTTTTATTCATAAAATTTGAAAGGATTAAACTGAGTACAATTTAAAAAACCAAAATACAAATACAAGAGAAAAGGAAACTATCATTCTAAGGATCAGTAGCAACTGCATCAGATGATCTAGCTATGGGTGCATACTTCCTTCAGATGTGTCGAATCTAGGACTCAAAGGATGTCTTCATCTGAGCCTTCTCAAGAACTAGCTTATCAACAATCTTCTCCCAAGCTCCGGAAGGCTGAGGCATACTAGAGGAAGATAGACCCTCTGGCTCTCTCTGTCTCTTCACTTATCGGTCTTCAAGAATCTCAATAAGCATATCCTTGTCTTTCAACTTGTAAGACTCCAACTTTGACCCTAAGATCCCTCATGCAATCTTATCATATATATTAGCATTGGGATCATACCTTGGCATTCTCCTTACCCCTCTTTCATTGGCTTTGTTTTGGGAGAGATCACCAAGCACCATTGTGATTGTTTCATACTTGTATATTATCATTTTACTAACCAAAATACCAAAAACATGTCTTTGCATTTTCCTAACTCTTTTGTAGGTAGGGCATGATCACCTTTCATCTATCAAGTTCACGTATAGGGTTTAAGACCCTCTTTGCTAAGAGAACAACCAAGGAAGGATCCACAATGGCTCTAAGCATCATATATGAGTCCCAATAATCTCTACATGTTATTTTGATCAAGCATTCTTCAAGAGTTTGAAGTTGGTTTGCCTTGGAAACCCTAGTTCACCTGGGTATCTTGAGTAACTTCTTCAAAAAACTTCTTAATCAATTGACCAAATTTATCAAGGGACACTTAAAAATTCATCATCTTATTCATATATGATCTACCATGAGCCTAAAAAGTCAAGAGTATTGCAATTTAGCAAGTTAGTTGATGGTGGTTGGCCAAACGGATTCATCTGATCAAAACTAGGTCTCCCTAGACTCTATCTCCTACAATTTTCTTCATATGAAAATAATTCCAAGAGCAACGTCACTCTAAATGACATTCCAAACAACTTTCATGTTGAGGTCTAGAGCTAATTTTGCTTGAAAAGTCATTTTCTATGTTGAAATATTATAGGTTATTTTGTTTAAACCCTAATTTGAAAGTCAACTTCCCAAGGCCATAACTTACTCAATTTTTATGAGATGAAATATTTCCAAGTTTCACAATCAAATTCAATATGTCTAATTAAACTTTTATATTTGGAATAAGAGCTAAATAAAATTTTATGAGCATGTGATATGAGGATACATTATAGGTCATTTTGGACTAATACCATTGAACAAGTGATTTTCCTCAACTTCAAAAATGCATAACTCACTCATTCTAAATCCAAATGATGCCAAATTTTTGACCATTTTTAAGGTCTTGGAAATATCTACAACTTTTATGAATACACTTTTCTCATTTGGAGCTCACATAAAATGTTAAGCAAGGTGGAATAATTTAATATGTGACTTGACACTTAGAAAATATTTTAAGATGTTGAAATTTCCAACCTTCCACCTCAAAGTTCATCATGATACAAGTTACAAGTGGAAAAGTGTTCAACATAAGAGTTGTTTCTCTTGATCTAAGCTTTCTAAAGAATCCTAATTCATTCATTTTGGACTAAGTTTGATAGGTCTATGCATGGTGTAAACAGACCTGTATCAGTTGGCAAAATCAAAGCTTCAAATGTTCAAACATCTTTGCCTTGCCATTCAAGCTTCATGCAAACCTCATTTCAGTTGATTTTGGGCCTAAATGGATTGCTTCATGGGCCTGCACACGGCCATGCAAGCATGTGCATTACATTACCAAATTTGGATAATTTTTCAAGTGTGCAAATAACACTTCTCATGGCTATAAATAGAGGTCCCCTACATCAATTCAAAGAACTTTTGCGCGCCAAATTTGCCCCCATTCTACCAAAACCTCTAAATTCAAAGGAAAACTGAGAAATTTGAGTTTGAATCTCACTATTTAGAGATTCAAAAACTCCAGGATCCAAAGCTTTGCATTGTTCTTAAGCTACTTCCACAAGCTCCATAAGCAAGATCATCGGAGAAGATGATCGGCCTTTGGCTCCGGCGATGCGCTGGAAGCGTTCAGAGCCATTAAATGAGTTTGAAATGTTTTAATTAGGAGCGTACATTGTGATTACCAGGCGTGTGGATGTTTGACTCAAGCGCATCATGAAATGCGCGCTCTCCACCACTTGATCTGTCACCTCAATTAATGAGGGAGATCAAGTGGTCCACTTTTTTTTGATTATCTGATTTTTATTTTTATTCCTTTGATTTTAATTAATTCATATTAATTTTAATATTGATCTAAAAATTATAAGAGTTTCACCAAAAGAGTTAAACAAAATCCTCTTTCATTTTCTGAATTAAAATTATTTTTTGGATCATTATTAATGTTTTTCATGATTTAATTAATTTTGTGATTATTTTAATTGTTTTAAAAATATTTTGAAGTTTCCAAAAATTCTAAAAATTTTCCTCCAAGGTCCTTTGACCTTGTTTGACCTATGATAAATCTCATGGTCATTTCTTTGGTGTTTTGACGAGGTTTTAGGAAATTGGCAAGCCATATTTAATTTAATGTATTATTTTTAATATTTTTAATATTTTTAATTGTTTAAATGCCAAATTAATTGTGTTGAGCCATTTTAATTGACTTTGTGAGTTTACCTTGTGTTGTTGGGCCTTGGTCAAGGTTGATTTCACTTTGTTAGGTTAAGATCATTGAATTTAGGGGATTGATGGAATGTACATTCCATCTCCCAAAATGAATGAATGATCTTAACTTGGTAAAAGTCCTCCTTTGTCCAATTTGAGTTCGATCCATTTCCCCTTCCTTTTCATCTCACTCCCCTTCTTTTATGCATTCATATCATGGACCTATAATATCTCTATATCCTAAGGCTAGATGATTGCAAAATCAATCTAGGTATAGATGAGATTAGGTCCCCCATTTTGCATACTCTTTTTGTGTGTGGTATGTTTCATGAGCATAGTTCATCATATTATGTCTCTAACATGCATTAACACCAAAATTCTATTGCCCGACCTCAAATAGTTGTGATTTCTACATAAGTCCAATTACGATTGCTTAACATAGCGCTGAATTTGTGACACAAAAAAGGCATAGCATTCTAGTTAGTGAGATTGTAAGTTTCCCCTCTTTCATGGTATTGTGTGGAAACTTGGCCTTTTTTCCTTCCTTTGGAAGATGTCTTGGTTCAAGGATCCATGCTTGTGATAAGTGGGTTGAGTGTTCTCCAAAGAATAACTTAAAAAAAGAAAAGCAAAAGCAATACTAACTTCTGACTTATTAACAACTAACATTTAATTTCAAGTCCTTTATTTTAATGCACTTTATTTTTGAGCTTTATTCATTTTTCATTATTCATACCATTCTAATTGTTTATGTTAATGCCATTTTCATTTTATCCATTTGGACCATATTGTGTGATATATTTTGTTTTGAGTATATTGTGTTTGTTTGTGTCGTCTTTGACCATTAACGTACATAATAAGAACAAAAAAATCTATAAAATATCTTGTGTAGACTATTGGTTTGATCTGAGACAATTGGACTTAGAATTTAGGCAACACTCCCTATGCATAGGACTTGGCCAATGCCAACTTTCATGTAACCAAGTACTTGTGATTTGAAACTTCATCTGATATATCATTGAAGATCCATTTGAGTTCATCTGCAACATAATCTTTGTGAAGCTTTTATTTTGAACCTGTGACTTATGCCATCCTTTGAAGTCATATGCTACATAGGCAAAACTTGAAGAAGATCATGGAGTTGTCAAGCTAGGATGTGGCTATATTTATTTGATGCCTTACTCTTCCACTTGCTGTTTATGTATTGATTGTTGTGTGATTCTAAAGTCCAAGGGAAATTTGGGTTTCTATATGACATTCTTGTCTATTGGATTGCAGCCCATTGATCAGATCTTTTCAACTCTCAACTTTTAAATTTTATGCTTAGGATTAGTCTCTTCATATCCTCCCTACTTCTTTAATTTCAAAATATCTCCCTCCTTTTAAAAATCTTCTTTGCTTGTGTTTGTTGATTTCTAAACTTTGACCATTATTACAAATTAGAAACTTTGGCCTTATGCCATTGCATTTTTGAACTTCTTTTCTTAATCAAACTTGTAAATAAACTTAACTATACTTGACTTAAAATTTCAAAAGCCAAAAAGAACTAACTCATTCACACCATTTTTAGGTCTTTGTGCCTTTCAAACTTCAAATTTTATTAAAAGCAATGCATTCACTTTGAAATTGTTACCACGAACTACGAGGTTTTGATCCCTCATTTTTATGTTGGTATGTAGACACAAGTCCGAAGGTCTTGTCAAACACAAAAATATAATTAATGAATTTGTTTCTCATCCCCCCATTCTATTTGTTTGCAAACATCATTTGTACAAAAACACATGTGCACACAAAAAGGGCTCCCTAGGAGTACCTAGGACACTTTGGATGCTAACACCTTCCCTCTGTGTAACCAACCCCCTTACCTGTAATCTCTGGCATTTTATTAGTTTTGATTTGAAAACTTCTTATTTTTGGGTTTTGTTCATACTTTTCCCTTTTCCCTTGGAAACAATAAAAGTGCGGTGGTGAATCTTGTTTATTTGATGTCTAGCTTATCCATAGCTTGATGATCATGAATTTACCGCTACAGAAATTAAGTGACGACTCTGCTGGGGAGTAGTCTCCAGTGGGTTTAGCCTACTTTTTTGTGTGTATATAACTGTATAGTTGATGTATGTATATTTGTTTGTATGATATAATCTGCTTGTTGTGCTTGGTGATCTCTGAGTGGTGAGATAAGTTCTAACCCAAACTTGAGTGCAATTAAGATAGGAGGATGGTATAGTCATGTTCGACTTGTGTGGAGTAGTCCTTAACAAGTTGTCTTGAGACCCATCTGCTCAGTGGAGACCCTTTCGGATATGGAAATGTCACACAAGTATTTATGGTTAGGCATTACTATCTCTGATTTGGGGTCCAAGAAGATGAGGACCGTACAACATTTAACCCCTCTTGGCCTATTTAGGACGTAGTGTGGAGACTATTCAAGTGTAGACTTGATAACAGTTCTTACACGATACTACACTCAGACGAGTTTCTCTAGAGAATATTATGGGTTGATGAGTCAGTCATCCTAACCTGTAATATCCGATAGATGGAATTAAGACTCTGGGAATTTTTAGAACATGATCTACAAGTTTTTATCCTTAGTTCACTCCTTTGGGATGGTTCTTACCCAGACTTCATGCTCGTGACTCACAACAAACCCTTGATTCTTAGTTGATCCAATCAAGTCTTGTCAATATCAATGGAACTTGGGTGTCGATAAGGTGTAAACCATAATCCACCAAAATGGAGGATTGATCTTGACAATGACTTGATTTATCCCTTGACCATTGTTTATTTTCCTTGTGTGTGATCCCTTATTTGTGATTGTTGCATTCATGCATTCATGCGCATCATAAGATTCATCACACAAAAATTTCAAGGAACTAAGGTGTTATTTGCAAATATTTTCAGACCATGGATTGTGGACGAAGGAACACTAAGAAGTACAATTTCAGATGTCCAAACTTGAAAGAGTTGAGGAAGCTGTTATCTTTTGTATTAGATCCCTTGGACTTCAAACAACGTCATGGGAAGCTTCTATCTATTTTGTCTGCTGATTTAGTTGAAGGACTCTTGAGTGTATTGGTGCAGTTCTATGATCCTCTCTACCGTTGCTTCACTTTTCCGGATTATCAGCTTGTGCCTATGTTAGAGGAGTATGCCCATCTTTTGGGAATACTTGTTTCTAACAAAGTTCCTTTTAGTGGATTGGAAGAGATTCCCAGATCTCATCTTATTGTCGAAGCTCTTCACTTGAAGAAGTCTGAGATAGGGGCTCATTGGGTGAAGAAAGGAGGATTATTTGGGTTGCCTTTTGATTTCCTCATCAAGGAAGCTACTGGGTTTGCTCAAGCCGATAGTGTGGACGCTTTTGAAGCTATCTTTGTGTTGCTCATCTATGGATTAGCTTTGTTCCCTAACATTGGCGATTTTATTGATGTTAACGCCATTAGAACTTTCTTCATTGGGAATCTTGTGCTTACTCTATAAGGTGATATGTACTTCTCTTTGCATCTAAGGAGTTCTAAGGGTGGTGGAACGATTGTTTGTTGCATTCCTCTTCTATACAAGTGGTGTATTTTGCACTTGCCTCAGACACCTGTTTTTGTGGAGAATAAATAATGTCTACGGTGGTCTCAGAGACTTATGTCTCTCTCTAATGATGATATAGTTTGGTATGATCCTTCTTTGAGAAGTTTGGAGATTATTGATAGTTGTGGTGAATTCTCTAATGTGCCTCTCATTGGCACACAAGGAGGAATTAACTACAACCCTGCTTTGGCTCGTCGTCAACTTGGGTTCCCCTTGAGAGACAAACCTAATAACACTTTGTTAGAAGGTCTTTTCTACCAAGAGGGTAAAGATCCCCATATTTGAAGCAGAAAATTATGCATGTTTGGCATAATGTGCATAGGAAAGGAAGATCCGAGCTTGGTCCGTGCAATTGTGTAGCTTTAGAAGCTTACACTCTTTGGGTGAAGAAGAGAGCTTTGGAGTTGAAGATGCCTTATCCTTGTGAAAGACCTATGTCTATGGTTGAGGTTGAGCCATTAACTCTCCCTAACCAAGATGTAGAGGAGTTGGAAGACGCGCTCGCCAAGATGAAACAAGAGAAGGATATGAGGAGTTGCAGCTTGAGTCTAAGGACAAAGATGCACTTATTGAGCTACTTGAAGACCGAGTGACAAAGAGACAGAGAGAGCCAAAGGTTTCATCTTCCTCTAGTATGCCTCAGTCTTCCGTTGCTTGGAAGAAGATTATTGATCAACTTTTCCTCGAGAAGACTCAGATGAGGGCTTCTTTCGAGACAGAGATCCGACGCATCCGAAGGAAGTACGCGCCTTCAGCCAGATCTTCTGACATTGTTGTTAGGGATCCTTAGGATGACTAGTCTCCTTTTCTCTTGTATTTTTCATTTGGTTTCTGAAATTCAGTGTAATCCTTCCAATTATATAAATAAAAGAGATTTTTATGGTCATATCAAATTGTTGCAATTATTGTTATATATATATATATATATATTTGCAAATAATATAGTAAGTTCCTTGAAAATAAAAATAATCAAACATTGTATTTCATGCATCATTTGTATAAGCGGGTTTATCTTTCACCAGATGTCTCATTGGTGTTTCTTCTATGCTTCAGCCAAGCTAACTCATCAATATAATACTCGCGTCAATCACTCCAGAATCATGGAACATCTTGAGCAAGAGAATAGAGACTTAAAAGAGGAAATCGCCCGCCTGACTGCCATGATGGAGTCAGTATTAGCTCCTCAGAGCCAGTCTTCTCCAACGCCTGAAACTCCTCCTCCTCAGAGGACCGTTATTTCAGAGGTGGCTACCTCTACCATTCTCGCAACTGCTTCTCACTTTGCACCCAATATGTCTGCCAGATTTCCATGGTGAATGCCGCCAAACTCTGTGCCCGAAGGTTTTGCGTCTACATTTGCTTCTATGTTGGTATCTAGCCCGGTCATGTCTGTGCCGCCGCCTGTTGCGCATACCCTGCCTCGTGTAGAAGACACCATCTATCATTCAGAGACGTCTGAGGGCCCGGATGTGTATGAGAAGATGGATGAGATGAAAGATCAAATTCTTGAGTTGCGCAAGGAGTTGAAAACTTAGAGGGGTAAGGACTTATTCGGGAAGAGTGCTGCGGAACTATTGGTCCCAAATGTGAAGATTCCAGTGAAATTCAAAGTGCCTGACTTTGAAAAATACAAGGGGAATACATGTCCACTCAGTCATTTGTTGATGTACGCTAGAAAGATGTCTACTCAAATAGATAATGATCAGCTGTTGATCCATTATTTTCAAGATAGTATGACCGGTGCCGCTCTGAGGTGGTACATGGGGTTGGATAGTGCGAGCATCAACACGTTCAACGATTTGGGCGAAGCATTTGTGAAGCAGTATAAATATAATGTTGACATGGCTCCCGATAGAGATCAGTTGAGATCGTTATCTCAAAAGGACAAAGAGACATTCAAGGAGCATGCGCAGAGGTGGAGAGAACTTACTACTCAGATTACCCCTCCTTTAGAGGAAAAGGAGATGACCAATATTTTTCTGAAGACCTTGAGCTCATTTTACTATGAGCGGATGATTGCCAGTGCCCCTAGTGATTTTACCGAAAGGGTAAACATGGGGATGCGGCTCGAAGAAGGTGTCCGAGAGGGACAATTATCTAGAGAGGAGGTGTCATCCAACAAGAGGTATGGTAACAGTTTTAGCAAGAAGAAGGACAGTGAAGCTAATGCAGTTTCCGTTGGGAGGCAAAAGAGGCCTCCGATTAGAAGAAATCAACCACCCCGTCAACATCATCATCAAGTATCTTCAGTTATTCCTGTGTTTTCTTCAAATCAATCAACACCAGTTCAGCAACAACAACGTCAACAACAACAACGTCAACAACGAACAAACACCTACAACAACAACAATACCAATAATCATCAACAACAAATTTTTGAGAGGAAGAAGGTCTCTTTCGACCCTATTCCCATGACATATGCAGAATTATATCCCTCTTTGGTTCTCAAGAACCTGTTACATCCAAGGAATCCTCCGCAAATCCCTGAACCACTTCCATGGTGGTACAAACTGGAACTCCGCTGTGCCTTTCACCAAGAAGCTCCCGATCATGATATCGAGAAGTGCTACCCTCTAAAGTATGAAGTCCAGAAGCTGGTTAAAAATGGAATGGTGTCCTTTGAGGACCGTGCGCCGAACGTCAAAACTAACCCAGTACCTGCCCATGGGAATTCTTCTATTAGTATAGTGGATAATTGTCCAGGAGAGTTCAAGGTATTCGACGTCCGTTTGATAAGAAGATCCTTGGTGAGGATGCACAAGGATATCTGTTTGGTAAGTGATTGTGAGCATGACCATGATGGCTGTGCAATCTACAGTGTCAATCCTAGAGGTTGTATGATTGTGAAGAAAGACATTCAGTGGTTGATGGATGAAGGCTTGATTCAGATTGTTGAGTCCCGTCACATAGATGACGATATCAATATTATTGTACAAATTTTCAAGAGTCTTGAAAGAGTGGTTATTCAGTATGATAGCAACAACAGTCACAGTGTCATCAAGAGATCGGTATCACCGTTGGTTATACGTTTAGCGGGTCCAGTCCCGTATGCATCCGATAAAGTTGTTCCTTATCACTATAATGCGACTATGTTGGAAGATGGTCAAGAAGTTCCGTTACCTACGACCAGTTCTATTGTAAGCATTGCTGATGTTACTAAGGTGACCCGTAGTGGTCATGTGTTTGTGCCGGTGTTCCCAAAGAACATAGAAGATTTGACTGTCAGTAAGAAGGTGGATGTACCTGTTGTAGAATCAATTAGTGCGCCAAGGTGTCAATCTGGTGAATCCAGCGGCTTGAAGCCTAATGATGATGATGAGGTACTCAGACTAATAAAGAAGAGTGAGTTCAATATGGTGGAGCAGCTGCTCCAAACCCCCTCAAAAATCTCAATACTATCTCTATTAATGAATTCCGAAGCGCATAGAGAAGCACTGCAAAGAGTTCTAGAGCAAGCTTTTGTGGAACATGATGTCAAGGTGGATCGATTTGATCATATTGTAGCTAACATCACTTCCTGTAATAATCTCAGTTTTTGTGCTGAAGAACTCCCCGAGGAGGGTAGGAACCATAACTTGGCTTTGCATATCTCCATGAATTGCAAAGATGACGCTTTGTCGAATGTGCTAGTTGACACCGGACCTTCGTTGAATGTGCTACCGAAGTCAACATTGTCAAAGTTATCATATCAAGGAGCGCCTATGAGATATATTGGCGTGATCGTCAAGGCTTTTGACAGTTCGCGCAAGATAGTGATTGGTGAAGTGGACCTTCCGGTGAAGATAGGTCTGAGTGACTTCTAGGTTACTTTTCAAGTAATGGATATCCACTCGGCCCATATTTGTCTATTAGGAAGGACATGGATTCACATGACTTCTAGGTTACTTCTAGGTACACGCTGGAGTTTAAAAACATAATTATGCAGGATTGTTTCAGGATGTCATACACGATGTCATGACATCTGATATTATGTACCTGCTGGAAATTATATGTTATGTGATTGCGCTTTTAATGGAAGTCTATGTATGATTGAAGATCTGATTTGCAAGCGCATTCAATCATTAATTACAACCATATTTACTTATTTTCCAAAGAGATCTAATCAGATGCCATGAGAAGATTTAATTGGAAAATAGTTTTAGGGTTTTCAAGATGTCCAAGCCCAGCTGAATGCTTCTATAAATAGGACATGGAAAAACCTGATTTTATACACAACCAATACAGAGCGAAATACTGAGAGAGAATAACGGTTTGTGTCTTGTTTGGTCGTGTGACTTATAAGCCATTCAATTCATCCATAGATGATTGAATTGGTCTGATTTTTGAGTTGTAATTTGTCACTCTAAGCTTGTAAGCATGAGTGTGTGTCTACTTGATTGAAGTTGTTAAGCAAGATCAAGTGTGTGTCTACTTGATTGAAGCTGCTAAGTAAGATCAAGTGTGTGTCGTTGAAGAGTGTCTTCTTTTCATAAGTAATTGTTATTTAAAATCACAGGTATGATTGATGGGGAGTGAGTGGGTTCTCATATCTAAGAGATCTTAGGTAGAAATCACACGGGTAGAGATTAGGTGAAAAAGACTGTAACTTGTGGAGTGTACTGAGAGTCTTTGAACTGATTCTATTTAGTGGATTTCCTTCCTGGCTTGATAGCCCCCAGACGTAGGTGAGTTGCACCGAACTGGGTTAACAATTGCTTGTGTCTCTTGTATTACTATTCTTTATCTTTATCCTGTGTGTTTTACTCAGATATTAGTGTCGTGACATTACCTTCAACATCTCATATCTGATACCAGAATTTCAATTGGTATCAGAGCAGGCATCCTGCGCTGGTTCTGGGTGAGATATAGGGACAATACTTTCTGGTACAATGGAGAGAGATGGAGGATCTGTTCACAGGACACCAATTTTGGATGGATCTAACTATGACTATTGGAAACCTCGAATGACAACTTTCTTAAAATCTCTGGATAATAAGGCTTGGAAGGCTGTGTTAACAGGCTGGGCACATCCAGTAATTACTAAGGAAGGAGAAGCCATAACTGACAAGAAGCCTGAAGAACAATGGTCAAAGGAGGAGGAGGAACTAGCCCTTGGAAATTCTAAAGCATTGAATGCCATATTCAATGGAGTAGACAAAAATATCTTCAGGTTGGTAAACAACCGTGAGGTGGCTGAAGATGCTTGGGACATTCTCAAAACCACTCATGAAGGCACCTCTAGAGTAAAGATGTCTAGACTACAACTGCTCACCACCAAGTTTGAAAATTTAAGGATGAAAGAAGATGAAAATATTCATGAATTTCATATGAGTATCCTTGAAATTGCTAATGCCTCAGGAGTTATGGGAGAGAAGATGTCAGATGAAAAATTAGTAAGAAAAATACTCAGGTCACTCCCTAAGAGATTTGCTATGAAGGTGATAGCCATAAAAGAGTCTCATGACATCTCCAATATGAGAGTTGATGAGCTAATTGGGTCCCTCCAAACATTTGAGATGGGAATGAGTGATGGATCTGAAAAGAAAATCAAAAGCATAGCCTCAAGAATGAGAGATGGGAATGTGATGGGTATGGACACATTAGAATTGAATGTGGAACCTACCTCAAGAAATAGAAGATGAGTCTTGCTGCCACTTGGTCTGATGAGAGTGAAATAGAAGAGTCTGCAAATCTGGTCACTGCTTTGACTGGAAGATGGGGTTCTGAGGAAGACTCGAGTGATGATGAAGTAACCTTTGAAGAGTTGGCCACTACATACAGAAAGTTGTGTCACAAAAGTGCAGAGGTGTGTAAACAGGTTGAAAGCCAGAAGAAGGTAATAACTCAACTTCAGAATGAGAAGGTAGAACAGTTGGAAACTATCTCCAAATTAAAAACAGAAGCAGTGGTTCTGAATGCCAAGCTAGATGAAAGTCAACAAGTTGAAAGCCAGAAGAAAGTGATAGTACAGGTGGAGAATGTGAAGGTAGAACATGTGGAAACCATCTCCAAGTTAAAAACTGAAGCTATGTTCTTGAAATCTAAACTAGAAGAGATAACCAAGTATGTAAGAATGTTAAACAATGGATCTGACTCCTTAGATAAGATTCTCCAAACTGGACAAATAACAGGAGACAAATCTGGCATTGGGTATAATGAATCTAAGCCTGAGTGCAGTTACACTGGTTGCAAACCTAAATTCAAACCTAAGTGCAGCCATATTAAAAGCAAACCTGAGATGTCACATCATATGTCACAACATCAGAAGGGAAGACAGCAGAAAGGGAAAGACCAAAGATGGAGATGTCATTACTGTGGAAAAGTTGGCCACCTGAAGCCCTTCTGCTATAAGCTGTATGGTTATCCTAGCCCTGTTCATCATCAGACTCATTATCAACCAAGACCTAAACTTCACAGGCCTATCAACAAGAAGCAATGGGTTCCTAAGACTAATGTTACAAGTCTAATAGCTCACACTTCCTTCAGAGTTTCAGCCAAAGAAGATTGGTATTTTGACAGTGGGTGCTCCAGAAACATGACTAGAATTAAAGACGTGCTAACTGGCCTTCATCCTCATGCCATAAGCTATGTAAACTTTGGTGATGGAGCAAAGGGTGAAATCAAGGGGATAGGTAAGCTTGATTGCCCTGGAGTTCCTGAACTTGACAAGGTCCTACTTGTTAAGGGCTTGACTGCAAATCTAATAAGCATCAGTCAACTATGTGACCAAGGTCTAAATGTTAACTTCACTAAAACTGAATGTCTGATTACTAACAAAGAAAGTGAAGTGATCATGAAAGGAGTCAGGATCAAAGACAACTGTTACATATGGAGCTCTCAAATTGGTTATTCCTTAAAGTGTACCTTAGTCAAAGAAAAAGGGATGAAGATGATTATATCTGCTAGAGGAACTCCCAAATTGAAGATTGATGAAAGACAAGTCTGTGGGAAATGTCAAACAAGGATGTGACACCAGAAACTCAGACTTGACATCACTTCCAAAGGAGAAAAGCTCATGGTGGCTCAAATAGATAGAAGGTTGGATTAGATGGTTGAACATGTTGCTAGTCATATGCAGTCTGAAGTTGGAAAGAACTTTGTTGGGCTTGAGCTACAAGTCAAGCAGGTAGAAGGGTCTATGTGTCTATCTCAAAGCAAATGTGCCAAGAACAATGTTAAGAAGATTGGGATGGAGAGTGAAAGGACACCTGCTCCTTTGAAAGATGAAAATGGTGTTTGTGCTATATATCAAGCTGAATATATAGCAGCTGGAAGTAGTTGTTCTCAATAGGGTTGGTTGAAACTAATGTTGACTGAATACAATGTCACACACGATGTCATGACATTGTACTATGACAACTTGAGTGCTACAACTATGTCCAAAAATCCTATTCAGCACAGTTGGACTAAGCACATTGATTTTTGTCATCACTTCATTAGAGAATTTGTGGAAGACAAAATCATAGCACTAAAGCATGAAATGCAATTCGCTGACAAATTTGCAAGGGTTTTGGATGATAATCAGTTTGAATGTTTAAGAGGGAAATTGGGGATTTGTAGTCATGAGAAGTTATAGCAATTAAAGTGGAGTGGAAAAGGTAATAAAAATATTGTCTGCCCACTTAAAAGAAAGTGCCACATTTATGATAAATCATTACCTAGTATTGGAATTAGTATCTATGCCATTTCCACACGCTACCTCAACACAACCATTTCCATCTTCATCCAACTTCTCAGAAAACCTCTGTTAGGGCAAAGAGATTTTTTTCAAAAGTCCAACAAAATGTCACAACATCCCTCATCCTCAGAATCAAAACCCACTCACAAAGGAAGGACTCCCTCCATGGAGTTTTTGGATGAAGATATTCTGGAGGTTATTCCCCTCTTTGTTTTTCCAGGCACGTCCCTGGCCCTTCTTCCATGGCTAAAAGTAATCAAGGTAACATTCCTGATAAACCTCCTCATAAGGATGACATGCACTTTACTTATCGTACCATTAGGAACCTAGTAACTAGGATTCTAAACGAAGGGTAAGCAGTCAAGGGTGTTTCTACCCCTATGTCTAGAAGGGACCCCTCACCTGAGGTGGAACCCCAAACTGAGAAAGATGATGATTCATCTAGATCAGAGAAAGAAGTGGCTGCTGAGGGATTATGCTCTCTAGGTAAAACCTTCCCTAGTAAGAAATCAGCAGATCTTTCTCATGAAATTGCTGAGAATGTTATTAATCTGGAGGAAGAAAGTTCTGAGGAAGAAGATGACACCTTGGTCCATCATGTGAAACCAAGTGTAGCTAAGAAACTGAGGACCAGAAAAGGGAAGACTGTGGCTGAAATGATGACAACAAGAAGAGGGAAAAAGGTTGTTGGTGTAGGACCCTCCAAATCATGGAGTAAAGTTGAGGTTAAGAAGAAGAAGGTCAGAGGGAGTTCTGACTCTGAAGATGATGTCGAAGACGATGTCCCAAACATCTCTCCTGCTAAAAGACAGACTGTTAAAAAGTCTCCAGGAAAAGTTGCAGCTGTGCACTTAGACAACATCTCTTTCCATCTAGAAGATGGTGCTGCCAAGTGGAAGTTTGTCATTCAAAGGAGGGTTGCTGTTGAAAGGGAGCTGGGAAAGGAGGCTGTAGAAGTGAAGGAAGTGATGGAATTGATCAAGAATGTTGGTCTGATGAAAACTGTTGTTGCTTTGCCCCAATGTTTTGAAGGGTTAGTGAAAGAGTTTGTTGTGAATATCCCAGAGAATATTTCTGAAAAGAGTAGCAAGGAATTCTGCAAGGTCTTTGTAAGAGATAGATGTGTGAGGTTCTCCCTAACCATAATCAATAAGTTCCTAGGGAGTGGAACTGAAGGAGGTGTGGATTTAGAGGCTACAGACAATGAAGTCTGTAGGACTATTACTGCTGGCCAAGTCAAAGAATGGCCTAGTAAGAAGCATCTATCAACTGGCAAGTTAACTCTTAAATATGCCATCTTGCACAAGATTGGTTCAGCCAACTGGGTGCCAGCTAACCATATCTCAACCATCTCTAATGGTCTTGGAAGAATCATCTATGCTATTGGAACCAGGCTAAACTTTGATTTTGGAAGGTTTATGTTTGACCAAATTGTTAGACATGCCTCCACTAATGCAGTAAAGCTGCCTATTGCCTTTCCATCCATAATTTGTGGAATTATCTTAAGCCAGCAACCGGGCATTCTCAATACAAGTGATATTCCCAACAGAAGGAAGCCTCCACTGTCCATTCACTACAAGTTGTTTGAAGGAAGCCATGTCAATGATGTTGTCATGACATCTTCAATGAAGGAGCCTGCCTCTCAAGGTAGCTTGATTGATCAATTGAAGGAAACTTGTAAGGAGCTGGATACTGGTATTAGGGTTGCCAAGGCAAGGAAAGAGGGTTTGGAGGTTCTTATTAGTAGCTTAGAGAAGGAAGAGATGGAGAAGGCTGGTGAGACCAAGGATCTAGATGCCAATACCTCAAGTGAGAGGTCCAATGCTCAATCTAGTGGCAATTCTGATTCTGAAAGTGAAGATGATGCTACTTCCTCAGACTGAGTGGTAATGGTTCCCCCTGTTATGAAGACTGTGTGTGTTGTGTGCTGTTATGAAGACTGGCCCCCCTGGTGGTTTGGCTGTTTTGGATGCTGAAGAATTTGTTGTTTTTTTCTGTTGAAATGTTTGTAATTTATGGCAGTCCTTACTGATGCCCTGATGTAATATTTGGGCTCTTAATGAGTTCCATGGATTTCTAATTATCTCAGCTATTACAGCTATGTATAATTATGGTTTGTATCTCCTAACAATTATGTTTTAACATTTTATATGTTATAACATCTCTTGTGACATTCTCTGCTAGGATGATTGCCATTTATTTTGTCTAATTGGTCACCTTTGGTCTATTTTGACTAAAAAGGGGGAGAAGTGATTATGTGGAGCAGTTAAACATGTGGAGCTGTGTGGAGATGTATATGCTGGTGTAGATGAATAGATGAATAGCTATTATTGAAGGAGATGTGTTTGATGTAAGAAAAAATATTGTTCTGTTTACAGATGTTGGAGGAGATGTTTGATGTGGTGCACAGGTGATGTTGAAGCAGATTTCAGAGGGTGACTCTGATTGTTACAGGTGCTGCTATTGTTATAGGAGATGTTTGTGTTGTACAAACTGAGGGGGAGAAGAAGTACCCTTGTGCATTTGTGTGTCTTAGTAGTTGCTATTATAGCTAGTAATTCTGTTTACTTCTGCTGCTGCTTAAACACTGTTATGATGTTTAACTGCTGATGTTTTTTCTTGTGAACAAAGAGTGTTCACAAGATGTTGCATGTGATGTCTTAACATAAGATATCTTGTACCTGTTGGAGTTTAAAAACATAATTATGCAGGATTGTTTCAGGATGTCATACACGATGCCATGACATCTGATATTATGTACCTGTTGGAAATTATAAATGGAACTATGCAGGATTGTTCCAGGATGTCAGACCCGATGTCATGACATCTGTACACAGAACATTCAGGATGAATGTTATATGTTATGTGATTGCGCTTTTAATGGCAATCTATGTATGATTGAAGATCTGATTTGCAAGCGCATTCAATCATTAATTACAACCAGATTTACTTATTTTCCAAAGAGATCTAATCAGCTGTCATGAGAAGATTTAATTGGAAAATAGTTTTAGGGTTTTCGAGATGTCCAAGCCCAGCTGAATGCTTCTATAAATAGGAGATGGAAAAACCTGATTTTATACACAACCAATACAGAGCGAAATACTGAGAGAGAATAACGATTTGTGTCTTGTTTGGTTGTGTGACTTGTAAGCCATTCAATTCATCCATAGATGATTGAATTGGTCTGATTTATGAGTTGTAATTTGTCACTCTAAGCTTGTAAGCATGAGTGTGTGTCTACTTGATTGAAGCTGTTAAGTAAGATGAAGTGTGTGTCTACTTGATTGAAGCTGCTAAGTACGATCAAGTGTGTGTCGTTGAAGAGTGCCTTCTTTTCCTAAGTAATTGTTGTTTAAAATCACAGGTGTGATTGAGGGGGAGTGAGTGGGTTCTCATATCTAAGAGTTCTTAGGTAGAAATCACACGGGTAGAGATTAGGTGAAAAATACTATAACTTGTGGAGTGTACTGAGAGTCTTTGAACTGATTCTATTTAATGGATTTCCTTTCTGGCTTGGTAGCCCCCAGACGTAGGTGAGTTGCACCGAACTGGGTTAACAATTGCTTGTGTCTCTTGTATTACTATTCTTTATCTTTATCATGTGTTAAGAATGGAAAGCTAGTCAGTTACCTCCATTTTGCATCAGAAGCTCAAGTTTGTTAAGAATGGAAAGCTAGTCATCGTTGCCGGAAAGAAGGCGCTGCTAGTCAGCCACCTGTCATCTTTCTCTTATGTTGAAGCTGAGGATAAGGTTGGAACTCCGTTCCAAGCCTTGTCTATTGTTGTTGAAAAGAGAGTTGGGGCACTCATGTCCTCATTTAAAGATGCAAGGAAGAATGTTGAAAATGGGAGTGTTGATCAATGGGGACAAATGGTAGAGGTCTCAGATAACAAGAACAAATCCGGTCTGGGTTTTCATCAAGGTTCGTCAACTGCTAGATCAAAAGATGTACGACTCAGTTTCCGTAGCGGAGGGTTCGTTCATGGCAATGAACAACACTTAACTGTTGTGCTAGAGGATGATGAATAAAAATACTGCACCAATTTTGTGACACATGGAAAGGCTTGCAACAATTGGATTGCCGTTAATATCCCTATTATTATGCATCAATCTAAGTAATTACTTTTATTGGTTTTTCGAAAATCCTTCTCCTATGCCTAAGGGAGAAGTGAACATTGTCTAGGCATTTTCAATTTGATCATTAATAAAATATAATTATATTCATCCACATTTATGATGTTCTATTTTTACTTTTTGCTTTATTCTAAAATAGTAATCACAAAAAACATAAATAAATATTATAATTGTCCATCTGCATAATATTTGGTCACAAATTCACTTCTCGTCTTCTTGAGCAGGAAGGAAAAGCCATTCAGCCATTCAAAGAACAGATTGAGTTAGTCAACTTGGATTTCGAAGATGATGTGAAGGAAGTCATGATTGGGTCTCGAATGTGTCCAGATGTTAAGAAGGGGTTGATTGATCTTCTCCAAGAATATTCAGATGTGTTTGTTGGGTCCTATCAAGACATGCCTGGTTTGGATTCTAAGATAGTGGAGCATAAATTTCCGTTGAAGCCAAAATGCCGGCCAGTCAAGCAGAAGTTGAGAAAAACGCATCCTGATATGGTAGTGAAGATTAAAGAAGAAGTGCAGAAGTAGATTGATGTTGGTTTCTTTGTTACTGCTGAGTATCTGTAGTGGGTGGCCAATATTGTGCTTGTTCTGAAGAAGGATGGAAAAGTCCGCATGTGTGTTGATTACAGAGATTTGAATAAAGCCAGTCCGAAAGATGATTTCCCCTGCCACACATTGATATATTGGTAGACAATACAACTAAATTAAAAGTGTTTTCATTTATAGATGGATTTTCTGGATATAATCAGATCAAGATGGCACCTGAAGATATGGAGAAGACCATATTCATTACACCTTGGGGAACATTCTGTTATAGAGTGATGCCTTTTAGTTTGAAGAATGCTGGTGCAACTTACCAAAGAGCAATGACTACTCTTTTTCATAATATGATGCCTAAAGAGATTGAAGTTTATGTCGATGACATGATTGCTAAATCTATTGATGAAGAGGAACATGTTGAGCATTTGTTGAAGCTATTCCAGCATTTTAGGAAGTATAAACTCCGCTTGAATCCCAATAAGTGTACTTTTGGTGTTCGCTCTGGTAAGTTGTTGGGCTTTATTGTCAGTGAGAAGGGTATTAAAGTTGATCCTGCCAAGGTCAAAGCAATACAAGAGATGCCTGCGCCAAAGACTGAGAAGCAAGTTAGAGGGTTTCTCGGCCACTTGAATTATATCTCAAGATTCATTTCACACATGATTGCCACATGCGCGTCTATATTCAAGCTTCTTCGGAAAGATCAGTCTTGTGATTAGACCGAAGATTGCCAGAAAGCTTTTGACAGTATCAAGGAATATCTGCTTGAGGCTCCGATTTTGTATCCACCTGTTGAAGGAAGACCATTGATCATATATTTGACTGTGCTTGAAGAGAGTATGGGTTGTGCTCTCGGTCATCAAGATGATACTGAAAAGAAAGAATTTGCAATATACTAGCTCAATAAGAAGTTCACCGACCGTGAGACTCGATATTCTATGCTAGAGAAGCCTTGTTGCGCATTGGCTTGGGTTGCTAAGCGTCTGCATCAATATATGTTGAATCATACCACTTGGTTGATATCCAAAATGGATCCAATCAAGTATATATTTGAGAAGCATGCTTTAACTGGGAGGATTTCCTGTTGGCAGATGTTGTTGTCAGAGTATGATATTGAATACCGATCTCAAAAAGCAATCAAAGGTAGTGTCTTGGATGACCATTTGGCTCACCAACCGATTGAAGATTACCAGTCGGTGCAATATGATTTTCCCGATGAAGAGATCTTGTACTTTAAAATGAAGGATTGTGATGAACCATTGCTTGAAGAAGGGCCAGAACCCGGTTCTCATTGGAGCATTGTATTTGATGGAACTGTTAATCAGTATGGTAATGACATCGGGGCAGTGATTAATACTCCTCAAGGCACGCATTTTCCATTTATAGCTAAATTGACTTTCAATTGTACAAACAATATGGCAGAATATGAAGCTTGCATTAAGGGGCTTGAAGAGGCCATCGATCTCAGAATCAAGTATTTGGACGTCTATGGAGATTCGGCTTTTGTTGTGAATCATATCAAAGGTGAATGGGAGACGAATCAAACCGGTTTGATACCATATAGAGATTATGCGAGGAGGATTTCGACTTTCTTTCAAAGGTTAAGTTTCATCATATCCCTCGAGATGAAAATCGGATGGCAGATGCTCCTACAACGTTGGCTTCCATGATTGTAGTGAATAATTGGAATGAAGTTCCTAATTTGAATGTGATGCGTCTCGATAGGCCAACTCATGTGTTTGCTGTTGAAGAGGTCAAAGACGAAAAGCCGTGGTATTATGACATCAAGTGTTTCCTCCAAAGTCAGGTTTACCCATCTGAGGAATCTTTGAAAGATAAGAAGACTTTGAGAAGATTAGCCGGCAATTTCTACCTAAATGGTGATGTTTTGTACAAAAGAAACTTCGATATGGTTCTGCTCAGATGCATGGATAGACACGAAGGAGACTTATTGATGGCTGAAATCCATGAAGGTTCCTTTGGTACTCATTCCAATAGACATGCAATGGCGAAGAAGATGTTGCGAGTAAGTTACTATTGGTTGACAATGGAATCTTACTGTTGCAAGTCTGTGAAGATATGCCACAAGTGTCAAATATATGCGGATAAGATTCATGTTCCTCCGACACTGTTGAATGTCATTTCCTCCCCACGGCCCTTCTCCATGTGGGGAATTGACATGATTGGCATGATTGAGCCCAAAGCTTCAAACAGACATAATTTTATTTTGGTGGCTATTGACTACTTCACAAAGTGGGTTGAAGCGGCATCGTATGCAAATGTGACCAAGCAACTAGTTGTGAGGTTTATCAAGAATCAGATCATATGCCGTTATGGTGTGCCGAGTAAGATCATTACTGATAATGGATCGAACTTGAATAACAATATGGTGGAAGCTCTTTGCAAAGACTTCAAGATTGCACATCATAATTTTTCTCCCTACAGACCTAAGATGAATGGGGTTGTTGAAGTTGCAAACAAAAACATTAAGAAAATCATTCAAAAGATGGTTGTAACATATAAGGATTGGCATGAGATGCTCCTTTTTGCTTTGCATGGATATCCTACATCCATCCGCACTTATATAGGGGCAACCCCTTTCTCTCTTGTTTATGGCATGGAGGATGTGCTCCCAGTAGAGGTTGAGATCCCATCATTGTGTGTCTTGGTGGAAGCCAAGTTGACTGAGGATGAATGGTGTCAAACCAGATTCGATCAGTTGAATTTGATTGAAGAGAAGAGGTTATTTGCCATGTGTCATGGTCAGTTGTATCAACAGAGAATGAAGAAAGCTTTTGATAACAAGGTCAGACCTCGTGTATTCAGAGAAGGTGACCTTATGCTCAAGAAGATTCTATCTTTCAAACGAGATTCTAGGGGAAAATGGACTCTTAATTATGAAGGCCCATATGTTGTTAAGATAGCCTTTTCCGGCGGTGCTTTGATTCTTACAACTATGGATGGTGAAGAGTTCACTCGTCATGTGAACGCAGATGCAACCAAGAAATATTTTGCCTAAAAAGAAAAGAACGACTCGCTAAGTTGAAAACCCAAAAGGGCAACTTAGGCAAAAAAGAGCGTCTCGGTGGATTGAAAACCCGAAAGGGAAATCCAGGTAAAAATTAGAGACATAAAACAGAAAAAAAATTATCCCGATGAATTGAGTACTCCATCTTGGGGCAATTTATGCAAAATTTAGGGACTCTGGCAAGTAACTGCATCCTGCTGATCTTTAGTTTTGGAGACGTTCTTGAGCATAATGGTCGGTCTTGATTCATCATCCCCAATGGCAGCCAAGAGCACAGTGGATATCAAGAGTTGGTGGAAGGATTAGAGATCATTGTAATGGTCGGTCTTGATTCATTCTCATGATTTTTAATTCTCTGTTATGGTGGTACTTTATCCCCATGCAAGATTGGTGTCTGTCCTCCGTCAATTGTAGAGTGCCAGCCCCCTAAGTAGAAAGACTTTAACCTTTCTCCTTTCCCCACTGAGTTATTTCCTCGTGGACGATGATTTGTTTCAGTTCCCTCCCCACTTATTTATCTGGATGGAACCACTCTCTTTGAGCTATGTGTCGCACCTCTAAAAATGATAATGCGATCCCTCACAATAGGACGCGGAAAAATGTTGTTCGAAAACCTTTAAGAAAATGGAATAATGGTCGTCGCAACCATATTCGGGTTCGGGAGTCAATTACGCAAGGGGAAGGTATTAGCACCCCTCACGTCCGTTGTACTCAACGGGAACCTTTTAGTCTGATTTTGCTATTTGACTGTTAATTGAATGTTATTCGCTTGCTTCGAGTAATTAGAATTGATAATAGATATGGATGAACACCTCAGGAGGGGGGAAATGGGAGGTTTTTTATTAGTGTGCTCGCGAAGATACAACAATCTCCTGCCTACGTATCCTTATGGTGCAATAAGGAAATCAGAGCATTCGTAGTTCGGGCTACTACGAATATTTGGTGTGTTTTGTTTTGATGAACGACTGTGTAAGTCGGCGTTCTAACGGCTAAACGCTGGCATGTCTACTCTCGGTGGAGGCTCTAGCACTGGTTTGTGGTGCGCATTAGAAAGGATTTACAGTGCTCTTTTTTTGAAAGGGTTTTGGTCACGCGGGGGTGACAAGTTGAATTGATGTGTTTGGGTGTTTGATTGGTTTGATTTCGATCACGCGGGGGCGAGAAGTTAGGTTTAACATTGGAGATGTTTTTTTGAAGAACGACAAAAGATTGAGCAATGTGGTGTACACCAATCGTCCAATTCTTTCGAGAATTAACAAGGCGAATGCCTTCTATCCCTTTTTTCGTTCGAATTATTTTGAAAGTTTATTTGCGGATGTCGAATATGCATGGTAGTGAGGCGTACGCCTCCTACTTGCTTATTCAAAGAATAATGAGGCGTGCGCCACTTATTCCTTTATCCAAGTTTATTTAGCGTGTTTTACACTTTGCTTTCAAACTTTGATATTATTGTGCAAACATCTTCATGTCTTTCCAAATTAGAAACCTGGACCTTAAGTCCTTGACTTTTCAAACTCCATTTCATAACACTTCTTTGAATCAATCTTAATCATACTTTGACCATATTTTGTAAATACTCATAATCAATTAACTTCACCCATTCAATTGTTTTTTTGGCTTTGTCCATCGTTAATATGTTTTCATACATTAGCCATAGGTTTCAATTACCATAGCGGTTGATGTAAATCTTACCTTATCCTTAGTGAGTTGATTGTAAGTCTTCCGTACTGAAAACAGGGTTAACCCCTCTAGTACGTCGAAGCCGTCCTCGCATGGTGGATTGTTGATTCAGGTTGAGTTTTCTCCCATTGGTAATGAAAAGCCTTAGTGCTTGTGTTTTTAAAATGAACTCACTAATTTTTGGAAATCTTTTAGCCGAACTACGGCGTTTTGATCCTTACCTTTGATGGAAGGTACGTAGGCAACGGGTTCATCCGTTCAAACACAAAAACAATAAAAAATTGTATATTCTTTTCTCACCATCCCATTCATGTTTGCACAATATGTCATAAACAAATAAACATTTCTATACAACAAGTGTGAAAAGGGCTCCCTAGGAGTACCTAGGACGTTTTGGGTGCCTAACACCTTCCCATTGCGTAATTTACCCCTTACCCAGACTCTCTGATCTTTTCATTAGTTTTCTACGTATAAAACTTCTTAGGCTTTTGTTCGCTTTTTAGCCATTCCTTAGGATAAATAAAAGTGCGGTGGCGACTCGATTCATTGTATACTTTGCTTTTGATTTAGTCAATAAATCATAAAGTGACGAATACACCGCTACAGAAAAGTGGCGACTCTGCTGGGGAGAACATTAGACCTTCCCTGGTGGTATTGCCTACTTTTCACCCTTGTTGTATGATATTGTTTATGTGTTATATGACATATTTTTGTACAATTTGGGATAACTGTATTGATTGTAATGTTTGAATTGCTTGATATACAATTGTTGTTTGCTTTGGTGATCTCTGTGAGATGAGTTCTATACCCGAACTCGAGAGCACTCTAGGATAGGAGAATGGCGTAGTCTTGTTGACTGGTGTGGAGTATTCCTTAGCCAGTTGACTCGCGAGTCCATTCACTTGGTGGAGGTCATGTTGGATTAATAATGTCACACAAGTTATTTGTGGTTAGGCATTATTCTTTCAATCATGTGCCTTAGAAGCCAAGGACCATAGTTTACCAAGCCTATCTTGGCCTATTTTTAGGACGTAGTGCGGAGGTCGTTCAGATGTAAGTTCTGATGCGATTGTTACGCGATACTATACTCATAAGAGTCTCTCTTGAGAATATTTTTGGAATACGAGTATTCGTTCCTCCGATAATATCCGAGAGATGGGACGATGATTATGCGAACCTCTGGTAGAACATGTCTGGCAGGTTTAAACCCTAGTACACTCCCTTTGGGTGGTTCTTAACCGAGACTCCATGCTCGTGACCCTCAGCAAACCCGTGATTCATGGTTGAGTCGTTCAGACAACCTTAATATCAATGGAACTTGGGTATTGATAAGGTGTAAAACCTAAATCTACCAAAATGGATGGTTGATATTAAGGATGTTCGAGCCGGTTCATGTACCGTTAATATCAATGGAACTTGGGTGTTGATAAGGTGAAAACCTAAATCCACCAAAATGGATGATTGATATTAGGGATACAATGAGCTTTCCCATGACCTTTGTTTGGAGTGACTTGCTTGATCCTTGAGTGTGATTGTTGCATTCATGCATTCATGCATTCATCTGCATTTCATGTCATCAGAAAAAGAGAAAATTTTCAAGGAACTTAAAGGGTTTATTTGCAAAATTTTCAGACATGGAAAGACCGAAAAGGCATACAAAGAAGTACAGCTTTAGACAGCCCGATGTGAAAGACTTAAGGAATCTGACATCTTATGTATTAGATCCCTTGGGTTTCAAAGCTCGCTATGGGAAGCTTCTGCCTCTGTTGACTACTGAGGTTGATGAGGGTCTGATGAGTACTCTGGCGCAGTTTTATGATCCTCTGTATCACTGCTTCTCTTTTATGGACTTCCAGTTGTTTCCTACCTTGGAGGAGTATTCTCATCTTATTGGGATTCCGATTCTGGATCAAGTGCCGTTCAGTGGCTTAGAGAGTATTCCGACCGCTCGAGAGATTGCGGACTTGTTGCACATAGATGAAGCTTTGATTAAAGCTAATCTGACTACCAAAGGTGGAATTCAGGGTCTTCCTTTTGATTTCCTCATTGCTCAAGCTACCATCTATGGGAAGGCCATGAGTGAGGATGCCTTTGAGGCTTTATTCGTGCTGCTCATCTATGGATTGGTATTATTTCCCAACTTCGACAAATTTGTGGATATGAACGCCATTAGGATCTTCTCAGTTCTTAATCCCGTTTCGACTTTGTTGGGTGATGCCTATTTCTCTTTGCATACGAGGAGTGCAAAGGGTGGAGGAGTTATTGTCTGCTGTCTGCCTCTGCTGTACAAGTGGTTTATTTCGCACTTGCCGCAGACTGTTGCTTTCAAGGAGAACAAGAGTTGTCTACGGTGGTCTCAGAGACTTATGTCTCTCACTAATGATGATATCTCTTGGTATGACCGTGTGTATGATACTGTGCAGATCATCGATTATTGTGGTGAATTCCCTAATGTGCCTCTTCTTGGTACATGTGGTGGGATAAGCTACAATCCTATTCTAGCACGTCGTCAGTTTGGGTTCCCCCTAAAGGATAAACCTCATAACATTCTATTAGAAGGTGTGTTCTTTCTGGAGGGTAAAGATCCCCAAGGCCTGAAAGCCAGATTTGTCCGCGCTTGGCGCAAGATCTGCAAGAAGAGTAAGAATGAATTGGGTCCGAAGAATTGCATTGCTTTGGAGCCATATACCTCTTAGGTCAGATAGAGAGCCGCCGAGTATCTGATGCCATATGATCATCCGAGACCTACACCGTTGGATGTGGCTGGGCCTTCAACCCTCCCTAACCAACGTGTAGAGGAGTTGAGAGAAGAAGACCTTTCACGTGCCTGGATCCGTGAAAGAGAGGAATTGCTTCAGCAAATCAAGGAGAAGGACGCTCTGATTGAGTTTCTTGAGCATCGAGTGATCGACGATCCGAATGATACTTGGACTTCTCTTCTTCCTCAGTCTTCCAAATTCTGGAAGAGGAAGTATGATCGACTTGCAAAAGAGAAAGCGGATATGGAAGCTGCCTATGAGAGAGAGATCAAGAAGCTGTGTGTTTCTCGTCTTCCAGCATCCCGAGCTTCTAGGGATCCATAGGATGTTATTTTCCTTTTCCCTTTGTAATATGATCAAAAATGCTGTACTTCTTTGTCTCGATTATATTGAATGAGATATTTTCCATATGAAATTAAAATGCTTAAAAATTCAAAATTGCAAATAATACCCTAAGGGTTCCTTGAAAATAAAAATAAAGCATATGCACAAGCACTTCATGCATCATTTCGCATAAGCAGGTACCTTGTTCTTGGTCTTCTTGTCTGTGGCTTAACTCTGTGCTCTTCATTTATTTTGAAGACAAGCTGACTCACCGGTACTATACTCGAGCCAATTCTGCAAGAGTTATGGATCAGCTAGAACAAGAGAACCGTGAATTGAAAGAAGAGGTCGCCAGACTTGGCGCTTTGATGGAGCAACTCCTTGCTGCTCAGAATCAACCTGCTCTACCTCCTGCAACTCCTGTCCAGAGGACGGTTATTTCAGAGATTGTAGCTTCGACTGTGCCGGCCGCCAGTGCTCATTTCGTGCCCAATGCCATGCTAGCCGGGTTTCCTTGGGGTATGCCTCCAGGCTTTATGCCTGATCTGCCTGCTCCGACTTTTGCTCACATGCCGACATCTAGCCCGGTCCCTGTTGCTGCTCCTCCTGTCGTGCATACCATGCCGAGGGTAGACGACACCATCTATCTGTAAGACCCTAATTTTGGGCCCTAAGATCCCTCATGGCCCATATCATATCATATCATAGCCTCAAGGATCATTGCATGCCCTAGCTTCCCTCCTAGTGGGTAGGTTGCCTTGTGAGTTGGTTCTTGATCACCAAGCATGTCTTGCATTTGTATATCATTGCTTTTCATATGTTTACTAACCAAAAGTACAAAAAATATTGTCATCTAACCATGTTACTTGCAGATGAAGCCAATTAGGTCAAAATCAGTCAAAGTCAGTCATTATAGTGGATGGTTGCCATTCTTGAAGAATTTGGGCACCATGATCAATCATCAAGAGTTCATATGTCTTGTGACATCATTTCGAATCAAGATCTCAAGGAATTAGGGTTTGGAATTCATCAGAACATGGTCCAGTCATCCAAAACCCTAGAAAGTCAACTGAAGTCAACCTTGGTCAACTGTCCATTTAATCAGTGATTTGATGATGGGAATTGGTCTGAGAGGTCTCATTCATGTCTATACAAGCTTCATATATCATGTCAAGCATCCACAGTGAAGAAAATAAAGTCAGACAAGAAATTTCCAAAAATAGAAAGTTGACATGTAATTGGAATTTGCCAAAAATGGAAACTTCTTGATCCTAAACTTACATCATGATACAAGCTTCAAATGAATTTTTGCCCAACATGAAAGTTGAAGATCTTGTTCTCCCATTTCCAAAAAGTCCAAGAACACTCAATTCCCATGTATGGTTGGCAAGTTATGATCAAATCATTCTCCAAAATTTTTGAACTTCAAAAGGCCATATCTCTCAAACCATTTGGCCAATTTGGGTGGGGTTTTTTTGCAACAAGTCACATTTGATCCCCTCTTTCCAAAAATGTCATCATCATTCATCAAAACTTCACCAATCAAAATGGCATTTTTGAACTTGCATGATTTATTTTCAAGTGAGGGTGAAAAGTGAATTTTCAAATTAACCAATTCCAATCCATTTTGCCATTTGGATAAGTTCTGAATTGACATTTGAAACATGTTTGAAGGCCCAATTCGAGCTGCAGCCTCATGCACCATGCACTTAGGTGAAAATACTCAAATTAGCAAAAAGACACTTAATTAGCAATTCCAATTTCATTTTCCATTAACCTTGATTAGAGATGTTAAACAGCAGTATATATGGTCATTTTCTGATGAGAGAAACCCTAGCAGCCAACATCACAAACAGAAAAAACCTTGTTCTCTCCATTTTCTCATTTTTGCATTTGGAACTTTTCTTAAAAAATTGCAAAACACACGAGCCTTGGTCAGTTGTTGCATCTTATACCATCATTCTTGAGCTCATTGGAAGTCCAAAACACTGACTGTAAAGCTGCTTTCGTGGGCTGCTATTTCCTAACTCATCAATGGCAAATTTCGAATTGGTTCGTTTCAAGGGTTGCTGAGCCAAAACTCTTCATCCATTCACTTCCTGGAAACTTGCTGTGCATCTGTTTTGGGCCAACACATCCAAACAACACCTGTTTCATCATTTTCTTCCAAATCAAGTAAGTTTTCGAGCATCACCATTCGTTAAACCATGCTATGTATTAGGTAGATTTCCTTGCCATGAACATGTTGAGCTTTGAAACACTGAAAATGGTGGTGTATTTTGGAAGATATGTCGACATGAAGTTTGATATCCAAACTTGTTTTTGCTTAGTTCTCATGTGTTAGCTCGATTCCATGAATTTGAATGTTAGAATGTTGATGAGGGTTGTTTGCTGATTCGAATGTCATGTTTGATTTCATTTTCTGGGCAAATATTTTTTCACGATTTCCTTTGGATGAAAATGGTGACACTGTTGCTTCACAAACCCTAAATCAATTGGCTGCCCAGAATTTTGCACGTGAGTTGCATGTTTGGCACTGTTTTATTCACATGCACCAATCAGAACATTTCCAGCCATGAGCTTAAGCGCACCGTTTCATTAAGTTGTCCCAGTTATTACAAAATTGCCACCGATCGTGCCATTTGGTCTTATTAATCCATGTTGTTATATTTTTTATTTCATTTTGATGCATCATCTTACAAAAATCATAAGTCCATCATTTGTAATCCAAATTTCATGAGAATTTTTGCATTGTGTTCATCTGGATCTCTAGTATTTAATCATGATTTTTCCTGATTTTTTTGATAAGTGGATTTTAATTGGTATTAGGGTTTTGTTCATGTGCTCATATTTTGTACCTTTTGCCAAAACATTTGTGAAATGGTGATGCATTATCCAATGGCCTTGAAATGTTTTGTGCATAAACTAGACACATTCATGGTGATTTTGGTTTAGAGTTTATGAATTTATCATCTCTGGTTGTTGAGTTATGAATTTTTGAATTAGGGTGTGACAGTTTGTGTCACACCATTGATGTGCAACTTCTTGATTTTCAATACCATGCTTCTTGAACTCCAATTGCTCTGATTTTTTGTATGAATGTACTCTTGGATGTCTAGTTTACATGTGACTTTTTGTGGAATTATTTGTGGCATTTCCCAATTGTTTGAGATTTTCTCCCCTGTTTGACCAAAATTTGACTTTTGTGATACATGTTCCCATTTCATTTGTGAAATTCTCATACTTAATTGAATGAACTTGAAATTTTACATGTGATTAGTAGACATCTTAAGCTTTGTCATGGTGTTGATCCCATTAATTTATCATATGTTATCACTGATTTATGATTTTTTGAAGTTGATACATGTTTGGTTGACTTCTTTGAGCATGCTTAAACTTGCCCTGCCTTTCTGATTTTCATTGACCAACTTCCCTTGATCCAATTGAGCTGAAATTTTATATGCATGCCATGTTATGGATTATGATTGATCATGAATTATTTGATGATTTATTGAATTGTTTCTGATAGGTTTTGAGTTGAGTCTTGCTGTTGACTTCTATGAGCTTTCATTTGCCATGCTTTGACTTCTTTTGCTTATGAAATGATGATGATGCATGATATGAACATGAAACCAATTGAGTTTGCTTCTTAAATGTTTGAATTTGATTTTGATTGGATATCACTTTCTGTTTTGACTTTCTCATCCTCTTTTGACCCTAGGCTTGTCCTAGTGGTCCTGTTGCTTATGTTTGAGGTCATGTTTTCAGGTTAAGCAACAAATGCTTCAAAGAAAACCATACAAATTTGATTAAGCTTGATTGTTTATCATGAGCTAACCTATTTGTTTTGTAGGTTGCTTGGCTCACAAGCCTTGTGTCTTGTGCTTTGCACATCTATCTGTTTGTGTTTGACTGTTAATCCTCATCTCATTTTGCTTTGACTTTGAGCTGTGTACTGATTCTGTTTGACTATTTCAGGTACCTTTAGTTGCTTAGTTCTTTAAGAACTTGCTTTGATTTGCTTTATAGCAATTTGAATTGAGGTATAATCCCTTTTCTTCATGTAGTCTGGAAGACCTGGCCTGTTACTTGGCCAGGCAACTGTCTGAAGTCCTCCTTAAGAGGCAATGCTTGTGTGTGTTTACATTTGTCCCAAGCAGGAAAAGTCCTTCAAATAAGGCAATTGGTAGATCAAAGAGATAAGCAACATATCTCCTACTATTCTGTGAGTCTTCTCCTTGCTCCCATTACATGGTTGTAGCATTGAGATCCAAACCCAAGATCTATAGAGTCAATAATTTGTGGAGAGAGTTCCTACTTTCTGAACTCCCACACCTTCTGATATTCAAATGCTCTCCCTGGCCAGGGATAAGAGCAATGAGGCACACCCCTCATCTCCTTTCATCTGCTTCACCTTAGCCCCTCAATGGCAAGGTTAAGAGCACCAGTGACCCTATTCCAGTTGGCTTCAATGCCTAACCCCTTTGTATGAGCCTCCTTGTTTGGTTATAGTGTGTGCTGAATGCTTTCATTGATTGATTGTTGTTTCATATGCACATGTTTGCTTGTATGCTTTATGCATTTATCATCATTAATTGCTCATTAGTGCATGATCATCTCATTTGTCTTCGTGACATTATCATTGTTGTTTACCCATTGAGGACAGTTGTAAGACCATCCTTTGGCTATTGTTCCTATGATGTGGAAGTGAGTATAAGACCATTTCATTGGCCACTCATTTTATCTTTGCTTGATGCATTTGTTGATTGTATGTGAGGATGCAATTATAAGTCCCTGTAAGTTGGCATTTGCTTTCCTATGATCATTTGTTGCATTGTTGGATTGTATGTGAGGATGCAATTGTAAGCCCGTGTAATTTGGCATTTGTATTCCTATGATCATATGTTGGAGGTTGGTATAAGCCCAAATAGATTGGCATCTGACATCCAAATGTTGTCTTTGTTGTTGGAGATTGGTATAAGCCCAGTGATTGGCATCCGGTATCCACTTTTATTTCTTTGTTTGAGGAGATTAGTGTAAGTCCATAGAGTGGCCTCTGATATCCAGTTCTGTTTTAGGAGATTGGTATAAGCCCGTGATTGGCATCCGGTATCCGCTTTTGTTGACTTTCTTCTTTATTTGTTTGTTATTATCCATTACTTATTCCAAAGGACACACTTGAATCATCTTCTATATGATTTCAAGAGGTGAACCTTCTAAGAAGTTTTACAATCCATCTTCATCCATTCATCCCCATTATGTCCTAAACTTTTTCACACATTACTTTTCAAACTTGACATAGATATTGTGCAAACATCTTCATGTTTTCAAACTAAAAACCTGGACCCAAGTCCTTGACTTTTCTCAAACTCCATTTCATAATACTTCTTCGAATTAATCTTAATCATACTTTGACTCTACTTTCATAATCGTAATCAATTAACTTCACCCATTCAATTGTTTTGGCTTTGTCCATTGTTAATCTTTTCATACATGAGCTATAGGTTTGATTTACCCTATTTGGTTGATGTCAATCTCACCTATTTGTCCTTAGTTGATTGAATTGTAAGTCTTCCTTGCTTATTATAGGGTTAACCCCTCACTAGCAAGTTGAAGTTGTTCTCACATGGTGGACTTGTTGTTTGCATAAGGTTGAGTTTTCTCCCGTGGATAACGTAAGACCTTAGGACTTGTGTTTAAAATTGAATCCACTAACTTTTGGAAATCTTTTAGCCGAACTACGGCGTTTTGATCCTTACCTTTGATGGAAGGTACGTAGGCAACGGGTTCATCCGTTCGAACACAAAAATAATAAAATTGTCTATTCTTTTCTCATCATCCCAATCATGTTTGCACAATACTTATGTCATAACAAATAACAATTTAATACAACAAGTGTGAAAAGGGCTCCCTAGGAGTACCTAGGACGTGGTGGGTGCCTAACACCTTCCCATTGCGTAATTTACCCCTTACCCAGACTCTCTGATCTTTTTATTAGTTTTCTACGTGTAAAACTTCTTAGGCTTTTGTTCGCTTTTTAGCCAGTCCTTTGGATAAATAAAAGTGCGGTGGCGACTCGAAATTCATTGTATGCTTTGCTTATGGTTTAGTCGATAAATCATATAGCGACGAATACACCGCTACAGAAAAGTGGCGACTCTGCTGGGGAAAACCGATCCTTGGTGGTATTGCCTACTTTTCACCCTTGTTGTGCTATATTGTTATCTGTTATATGACATATTTTTGTACAATTTGGGATCACTGTATTGATTGTAATGATTGAATTGCTTGATATACAATTGCTGTTTGCTTTGGTGATCTGTGAGATGAGTTCTATACCCGAACTCGAGTGCACTCTAGGATAGGAGAATGGCATAGTCTTGTTGACTGGTGTGGAGTATTCCTTAGCCAGTTGACTTGCGAGTCCATTCACTTGGTGGAGGTCATGTTGAACTAATAATGTCACACAAGTTATTTGTGGTTAGGCATTATTCTTTCAATCATGTGCCGCAGAAGCCAAGGACCTTAGTTTACCAAACCCATCTTGGCCTATTTTTAGGAACGTAGTGCGGAGGTCGTTCAGATGTAAGTTCTGATGCGATTGTTACGCGATACTACACTCATAAGAGTTTCTCTTGAGAATATTCTTGGAATGCGAGTATTCGTTCCTCCGATAATATTCAAAAGATGGAACGATGATTATGGGAACCTCTGGTAGAACATGTCTGGAAGGTTTAAACCCTAGTACACTCCCTTTGGGTAGTTCTTAACCGAGACTCCATGCTCGTGACTCTCAACAAACCCGTGATTCGTGGTTGAGTCGTTCAAACATTGTTAATATCAATGGATCCCGGATCAGGTGTAAAACCTAAAATCCACCAAAGCGGCTGGTTGATATTAAGGATGTTCGAGCCGGTTCATGTACCGTTAATATCAATGGAACTTGGGTGTCGATAAGGTGAAAACCTAAATCCACCAAAATGGATGATTGATATTAGGGATACAATGAGCTTTCCCACGACCTTTGTTTGGTGTGCTTTGCTTGATCCTTGAGTGTGTTTGTTGCATTCATACATTCACGCATTCATCTGCACTTCAGGTCATCAAAAAAAAGAAAATTTTCAAGGAACTTAAATGGGTTATTTGCAAAATTTTCAGACATGGAAAGACCAAAAAGGCATACAAAGAAGTATAGCTTCAAATAGCCCGACGTAAAAGAGTTAAAGAATCTGACATCATATGTATTAGATCCCTTGGGTTTCAAAGCTCGCTATGGGAAGCTTCTACCTCTGCTCACCACTCAGGTTGACGAAGGGTTGATGAGTACCCTGGCTCAGTTTTACGATCCGTTGCATCACTGCTTCTTATTTCCAGACTTCCAGCTGTTGCCGACTTTGGAGGAGTATTCTCATCTTATTGGGATTCCGATTCTGGATCAAATGCCGTTCAGTGGCCTAGAGAGTATTCCAACTGCTCGAGAGATTGCTAGCTTGTTGCACATAGATGAAGATTTGATTAGAGCTAATCTGACTACCAAAGGCGGAATTCAGGGTTTTCCTTCCGAGTTCCTCATTGCCCAAGCTACCTTTTATGGAAAGGCCATGAGTGAGGATGCCTTTGAGGCTCTATTCGTACTGCTCATCTATGGATTGGCGCTGTTTCCCAACTTCGACAAATTCGTGGACATGAACGCCATGAGGATCTTCTCAGTTCTTAATCCCGTTCCGACTTTGTTGGGCGATGCCTATGTCTCTTTGCACCTGAGAAATATGAAGGGTGGAGGAGTTATTGTCTGCTGTTTACCCCTGCTGTACAAGTGGTTTATTTTGCACTTGCCGCAGACAGTTGCTTTCAAGGAGAACAAGGGATGTCTACGGTGGTCTCAGAGGCTCATGTCTCTCACCAATGATGATATCACTTGGTATGATCGCGTGTATGATACCGTTCAGATCATCGACTATTGTGGTGAATTCCCTAATGTGCCTCTTCTTGGCACATGTGGTGGGATTACCTACAATCCTATTCTCGCACGACGTCAGCTTGGGTTCCCCCTAAAGGATAAACCTAATAGCATTCTGTTAGAAGGTGTGTTCTTCCAGGAGGGTAAAGATCCCCAAGGCCTGAAAGCCAGATTTGTCCGTGCTTGGCGCAGTATTCATAAGAAGAGTAGAAACGAGTTGGGTCCAAAGAACTGCATTGCTTTGGAGCCATACACCTCTTGGGTCAGACAGAGGGCTGCCACCTACTTGATGCCGTATGATCATCCGAGACCTACACCGTTGGATGTGGCTGGGACTTCAACCCTCCCTACCCAATGTGTAGAGGAGTTGAGAGAAGAAGACCTTTCGCGTGCTTGGATCCGTGAAAGAGAGGAATTGCTGCAGCAGCTCAAGGAGAAAGACACTATGATTGAATTTCTCGAGCACCGAGTGATCGACGACCCGAACGACACTTGGACTTCTCTGCTTCCTCAGTCATCCAAATTCTGGAAGAGGAGGTATGATCGGCTTGCAAAGGAGAAAGCAGACATGGAGGCTGCCTATGAGAGAGAGATCAAGAAGTTATGCACTTCTCGTCTTCCAGCATCCCGAGCTTCTAGGGATCCATAGGATGTCATTTACCTTTCCTCTTTGTAATAATCAAAAACGCTGTATTTCTTTGTCTCAATATATTGAATGAAATATTTTCCATGAGCAATTAAAATGTTTAAATATTCAAAATATTGCAAATAATGCCCTAAGGGTTCCTTGAAAACAAAGCATTTGCACAAGCATTTCATGCATCATTTTTGCATAAGCAGGTACCCCTTTTCTGGTCTTCTTGTCCTAACCTTTGCTCTTCATTTATTTTGAAGACAAGCTGACTCACCGGTATTATACGCGGGTCAATTCTGCAAGGGTCATGGAGCAATTGGAACAAGAGAACCGAGAATTGAAGGAAGAGGTCGCCAGACTTGGCGCTTTGATGGAGCAACTCCTCGCTGCTCAGAATCAGCCTGCTCAACAGCCAGCAACTCCTGCTCAGAGGACAGTCATCTCCGAAGTAGCTACTTCAACGGTGCCAGTCAGCGCCCATCAGCCCAATGCTATGCCTCTCGGTTTTCCTTGGGGGATGCCTCCAGGCTTTATGCCTGATTTGCCAGCTCCAACATTTGCTCATATGCCGACATCTAGCCCGGTCCCTGTTCCCGCTCCTCCTGTCGTGCATACCATGCCCAGGGTAGACGACACCATCTATCACTCTGAGCCATCTGAGGGCTCAGAAGTTCATGAAAAGATGGATGCCATGAACGATCAATTCCTCGAGCTGAGAAAGGAATTGAGGACTCTTCGAGGCAAAGATTTATTCGGCAAGTCTGCAGCCGAACTCTGCTTAGTTCCCGGTGTCAAGATACCGATCAAATTCAAGGTCCCGGACTTTGAAAAATACAAGGGGAACACCTGTCCACTTGCTCACCTGGTCATGTACGCTAGGAAGATGTCAACTCAGATTGATAATGATCAACTCCTGATTCATTATTTTCAAGACAGTCTATTCGGTGCTGCGCTTAGATGGTACATGAGCCTAGACAGTGCCAACATCCGATCTTTCAACGACCTTGGCGAAGCTTTCGTCAAGCAATATAAGTACAACGTCGATATGGCGCCTGACCGAGATCAACTCAGGTCCATGTCGCAGAAAGACAAGGAATCGTTCAAGGAGTACGCCCAGAGATGGCGAGAGCTGGCAGCTCAGATCACTCCACTGCTTGAGGAGAAGGAAATGACCCAGATCTTTTTGAAGACTCTTGGCTCATTTTATTATGAGCGGATGGTAGCAAGCGCTCCCTCTGATTTCACCGAGATGGTGAACATGGGGATGCGTCTTGAAGAAGGTGTCCGAGAAGGACGGTTAGCTAAAGATGATGGTTCTTCCTCTAAACGATATGGGGCGTTTAAGAGGAAAGAAGGCGAAGCGCATGCTGTTCAATCTCAGCCTAAGCATAGAAGACCCTCTGTTCAGAGGAAGCCTGCACGTCGTGCCGGTCATCAGCACCAGGTGGCTCATATAGCACCTGTATTCAAAGATAATGCTCAGCAATATCAACATCAACAGTATCAGCATCAGCAACAATATCAACAACCGTAGTACCAACAACAACAACAACGTCCACAGCAACAGGCTTACCAGCCTCGTGGAAGTACAACCAATCAAGCTAACGTGAATTATGATAGGAAGAAGATCAGCTTCGATCCAATTCCTATGACATATGCAGAGATTTATCCTTCCTTGTTGGAAAGGAAATTGGTTTCTCCCAGGGATCCTCCTGCCGTTCCTACAAACCCACAATGGTGGTACAAACCCGACCAGCATTGTGTCTACCATTCCGGTGCTCCGGGCCACAATGTGGAAAATTGCTACCCACTGAAGACTAAGGTGCAAGACCTTATGAGAAGTGGAATTCTGAGTTTTGAGGACTAAAGCCTGAACGTCACCAAGAACCCATTGCCTGCGCATGGGAAATCTGTGAATATGATTCAGGAATGCCTTGGGAAGTACAAGGTCAGATATGTCAGCCATATCAGGCATTCGTTGGTTGATTTACACCGTATGCTGTGTCATTGCAGCCACTTGAAGCATAACCACGACAAGTGCCGTATTTGCTCGGTTAATCGCTTAGGTTGCGATCAGGTACGCAAAGAGCTTCAACAGTTGTTGAATGAGGGTACCATTGAGATTCTGCAGAATCGCAATGTTGATGAAGTCGAACCTGAAGTGAATGTCATCTCACCAGTGTTCAAGCTGCCTGAGCCCGTTGTTATCCGCTACCATAGCAACAAGTCGAAGGCTTCCCCTTCTTTGATTATTAAACCAGCTGGCCCTGTGCCCTATTCGTCAGACCAAGCTGTGCCATTCCGGTATAATCCTGTTGCTGTCCAGGATGGGGTCGAAGTACCTTTGCCTTCAACTTCCGTGACCACTGTTGCTGATGTCAGTGGGTTGACCCGAAGTGGTCGTGTATTTTCTGCACCTGCTAAAGCCCCTGTTGCTTCTGATACTATTGAGCGCCCTGTGGGGACCGCTGTGAATGTTCAGAATCCGGCACTTGATGTTGCCAAACCCTCCTCATCCGTACAAAAGACTCCTGTTTCTTCAGTTGGCCCAAGTGGCATTGTTGATGAAGAATCTGATGAGATGCTGAGGCTCATCAGAAAGAGTGAGTACAATATTGTAGACCAGCTTCTACACACGCCCTCCAAGATTTCTATTCTTTCTCTATTGCTGAATTCAGAACCTCATAGGGAGTCTCTGCAGAAAGTCTTGGATCTGGCGTATGTTGATCACGACGTCACACTTGAGCAATTCGATAGTATTGTTGCAAACATTACCGCTTGCAACACTTTGAGCTTTTGTGACGCTGATCTCCCTGAGGAGGGAAGAGACCACAACATGGCTTTACATATCTCCATGAATTGCAAATCTGATGCAATGTCCAATGTGCTGGTGGACACTGGATCATCCCTTAATGTATTGCCAAAATCCACACTCTCTCGATTGTCATATCAAGGTACTCCTATGAGGCAGAGTGGGGTCGTTGTGAAGGCTTTTGATGGGTCGCGCAAGACCGTGATTGGGGAAGTTGATCTCCCAATCAAGATAGGACCAAGTGATTTCCAGGTTACTTTTCAGGTAATGGATATCCACCCATCATATAGCTGTCTCTTAGGCAGACCATGGATTCACGAGGCTGGCGCCGTGACATCCACCCTACACCAGAAGCTGAAGTTTGTCAAAAACAAGAAACTGGTCGTAGTAGGGGGAGAAAAGGCTCTCCTGGTTAGCCATTTGTCTTCTTTCTCGTACATTGACGCAGAGGATGAAGTTGGAACTCAGTTCCAAGCTTTATCTATTGATGAACCAATCGAGAAGAAGTCTCCTTCATTCACTTCCTACCGTGATGCGAAGCTGGCCATCGAATGTGGTGCAGTTGCTGGATTAGGGAAAGTGATTGAACTCGAAGACAACCGATCCCGGGCTGGCATTGGCTACTGTTCTGGGGCACATAATGAGCAAGGTTTGTTCACGAGTGGAGGATTCATCCATGCCGATCAACCTGAAGAGGAAGCTGCTGTTATCTTGGAAGAAGATACAAAAGACTTGAACAACTTCGTTATTCCTGGTGGTGTCTGCCACAATTGGGTCGCTGTAGATGTTCCTACAGTCATCCATAGATCAGAGTAAATTGTTCACTTTGTTTAAAACCCTTCTCCCATGCCAAAAGGAGAAGTGATGACATTGTTGGCAAAGCATATATACAATGATGTTTTCATTCAATTTTCGCATTGTTAAACATTTGTTTTTCCTTTGTTTTCACTTTTTGCTTTTCTGCATGAAATCAGTGATCACAAAAAACCACAAAAACAAAAATAAAAGCAATCATTTTTCATCTGCATAATGATTTGCTTGTTCAAATTCTGAAGTTTTTTTCATTAACCAAAATCATTATGCAGGTTGATCCTAAAACCCATTGAACATAATGATCCAACGCCATCTCCCAATTTTGAATTCCCTGTATTTGAGGCAGAGGAAGATGACGTTGAAGAGATTCCTGATGAGATCACCCGTCTCCTTGAGCACGAAGAGAAGATCATTCAGCCGCATCTCGAAGACTTGGAAACAGTCAACTTGGGGTCTGAGGATTGTGTTCGCCTAGTGAAGATTGGGGCACTTCTTGAAGGGTCTGTCAAGGAAGATTTGATCAGCTTGCTACGAGAATATTCAGACATCTTTGCTTGGTCCTATGAAGATATGCCGGGTTTAGATACAGATATTGTGCAACATTTCCTGCCTTTGAAGCCTGAGTGCGTGCCTGTGAAGCAGAAGCTCATAAGAACTCATCCAGATATGGTAGTGAAGATCAAAGAGGAAGTTCAGAAGCAAATTGATGCGGGGTTTCTGGTGACTTCTACATATCCTCAATGGGTGGCCAACATTGTGCCTGTTCCTAAAAAGGACGGAAAAGTCCGTATGTGCGTTGATTATAGAGATCTGAATAAGGCTAGCCCGAAAGATGATTTTCCTCTACCACACATTGATATGCTGGTAGACAATACAGCCAAATTCAAAGTCTTTTCCTTTATGGACGGTTTTTCCGGATATAATCAAATCAAGATGGCACCAGAGGATATGGAGAAGACAACATTCATCACACCTTGGGGAACATTCTGTTATCGAGTGATGCCCTTCGGTTTGAAGAACGCCGGAGCCACGTATCAACGAGCTATGACTACCTTGTTTCATGACATGATGCACAAGGAGATAGAAGTCTATGTTGATGATATGATTGCTAAGTCCCGAACGGAATTTGAGCATATTGAGCATTTGTTGAAGCTTTTTCAGCGTCTGAGGAAGTTCAAACTTCGTCTGAATCCGAACAAATGCACTTTTGGAGTCCGTTCCGGCAAGTTGTTGGGTTTTGTGGTAAGTGAAAGGGGTATTGAGGTTGATCCTGCAAAGGTCAAAGCAATACAAGAGATGCCTGCACCCAAAACTGAGAAGCAAGTCCGAGGTTTTCTTGGCCGCTTGAATTACATTTCCAGATTTATATCCCACATGACTGCCACATGTGCGCCGATATTCAAGCTCCTCCGAAAAGATCAGTCTCATGATTGGACCGAGGATTGCCAGAAAGCTTTCGACAGTATCAAAGATTATCTGTCTGAACCTCCGATCCTATCTCCGCCTGTGGAAGGAAGACCTCTGATTATGTATCTGACAGTGCTTGAAGACTCGATGGGTTGTGTACTCGGTCAACAAGATGAATCAGGGAAGAAGGAGTTTGCTATATACTACCTCAGTAAGAAGTTTACTGATTGTGAGTCTCGGTACTCTACGCTTGAGAAGACGTGCTGTGCTTTGGCTTGGGCTGCTAAGCGTTTGCGCCAGTACATGATAAATCATACAACTTGGTTGATATCTAGAATGGATCCAATTAAGTATATCTTCGAGAAGCCTGCTTTAACTCGGAGGATTGCCCGTTGGCAGATGTTGTTATCTGAGTATGATATTGAGTATCGAGCTCAGAAAGCTATCAAAGGTAGTATCTTGGCTGACCACCTAGCGCACCAGCCGATTGCAGATCATCAGTCTGTTCAGTATGACTTCCCTGACGAGGAAATTCTGTATTTGAAGATGAAAGATTGCGATGAGCCTACACTTGATGAAGGTCCAGAACCTGGTTCCAGATGGACGATGGTGTTTGATGGCGCTGTTAATCAATATGGAAATGGAATTGGGGCAGTGATCATTACTCCTCAAGGTTCACACATTCCGTTTACAGCAAGGCTAACTTTCAAATGCACGAATAATATGGCGGAGTATGAAGCCTGTATTATGGGACTCGAAGAATGCATTGACTTAAGAATCAAGTATCTTGATGTCTATGGTGATTCGGCCCTGGTTGTCAATCAGATCAAGGGTGAATGGGAGACGAATCAACCTGGTCTCATCCCGTACAGAGATTACGCAAGAAGAATTTCAACATTCTTCACAGAAGTTGAATTTTATCACATTCCTCGAGAGGATAATCGGATGGCAGATGCTCTTGCAACGCTTGCTTCCATGATAGTAGTCAGATGGTGGAATGATGTCCCCAACATTACTGTGATGCGCTTGGACAGACCCGCTCACATATTTGCAATCGAAGAAGTGAAAGATGACAAGCCTTGGTATTTTGATATCAAGAATTTCCTCCAGAACCAGGTCTACCCGCCTGGGGCATCTGTGAAAGATAGGAAAATTTTGAGAAGGTTGTCGGGCAGTTTCTACCTCAGTGGTGAAGTACTGTACAAAAGAAATTTTGACATGGTTTTGCTCAGATGCGTGGATAGACACGAAGCAAACCTGTTGATGACTGAGGTCCATGAGGGTTCATTTGGTACTCATTCCAATGGACATGCCATGGCTAAGAAGATACTGAGAGCAAGCTACTATTGGCTGACAATGGAGTCTGACTGTTGCAAATATGTGAAGAAATGTCACAAGTGTCAAATTTATGCGGATAAGATTCATATCCCTCCGACACTCCTGAATGTGATTTCATCACCATGGCCTTTCTCTATGTGGGGAATCGACATGATCGGCATGATTGAGCCGAAAGCGTCCAACGGACATCGGTTTATTCTCGTAGCAATTGATTACTTCACCAAATGGGTTGAAGCCGTTTCGTACGCGAATGTGACCAGGCAGGTGGTTGTGAAGTTTATCAAGAACCAGCTGATTTGCCGTTATGGTGTGCCAGAGAGGATCATTACTGATAATGGATCTAATCTGAATAATAAGATGATGGATGAGTTGTGCGCTGAATTCAAGATTGCACACCATAATTCCTCTCCCTACAGACCTAAGATGAATGGGGCTGTTGAAGCTGCTAACAAGAATATCAAGAGAATTATCCAGAAGATGACTGTCACGTACAAAGATTGGCATGAGATGCTGCCATTTGCTATGCATGGATATCGTACGTCTGTACGCACTTCAACAGGGGCAACCCCTTTCTCTCTTGTTTATGGCATGGAAGCTGTTCTCCCAGTAGAGGTGGAGATCCCATCAATGAGAGTCTTGATGGAAGCCAAGTTGACTGATGCTGAGTGGATTCAGAGTCGTTACGACCAACTGAATTTGATTGAAGAGAAGCGATTAACTGCCATGTGTCATGGTCAGTTATATCAGCAAAGAATGAAGAAAGCATTCGATAAGAAGGTCAAGCCTCGTGTGTTCCGAGAAGGTGACCTCGTGCTCAAGAAAGTTTTGTCTTTCGCACCCGATTCCAGGGGCAAGTGGACTCCAAACTACGAGGGTCCATATGTTGTTAAGAGAGCCTTTTCAGGCGGAGCTTTGATGCTTACAACAATGGATGGGGAGGATTTCACTCGTCCTGTGAATTCAGATGCAGTCAAGAGATACTTTGCCTAAAAAAAAAAAAAAAAAAAAAAAAAAAAAGTAAGTAAAATAGTATATGCAAATGAAAAAAACAGAATAGCTCGCTAAGTTGAAAACTCGAAAGGGCGGCTTAGGCAAAAATGAGCGTCTCGGTGGAGAACCCGCAAGGGTAATCCAGGTAAAAATTAGAGACTTGAAAAAAAAAAGGAATATTTGCATCCCGCTAGATTGAGTACCTCACCCTGGGGCAATCTAGGCAAAAATTAGGGATTTGGCAAGTGACTGCATCCTGACAAGACTTTCTGTTCCACAGTCGTCATTTCGTCAGAAGATTCTCGATTCGTCGTCAACCGAAGCTTCGGATACATCGAGATTCAAATTGGTAGAGAAAGGATCATTATGTTCAATGTAGCCCTCTTCCAATATATATCACTGATTTCAAATTTGTACAGATCTATGGAGTCTTGCCATTTGCAGGCTACCATTGTAAGAACAAAAAGTGTTCTACAACAGACTCCATGATTTTGATGATAACAAAGGATGAAACCAAAAATGGCACCCTAACGAAAAGTTTCTAAGTGTGCAGGGGTCTAAAGAAAGAAGAAATAAATCTGATGATGTCATCAGATGCAAAACAAGATCAGATGCAAAATCTCAAGTATCAGAAGCATCTAAAGAGGAATCTCGTTTCAAGAAGCTCTGACTCTGGACAAAACTGCAAAGTATCAGAAGCATCTGAACATGAAGTAAAGTCTAGAAGCTCTGACTCTGAACAAATGCCTTCTGTAAATTCTGAAGTTATCAGCGCCATCTGAACTTTCAAAAGATAACATCAGAAGCCAGTTTCTCCAGATACACGAAGACTCTAATCAGAATTGTTAATCATGATGAAGTAACGTTTAAGCCAAGTTAAAGTTCTGCAAATGGATTTCCTCAATTAGAAAGAGACGTTAATCTCCACTTCCAAGAGAGAAGATACTAATTGTGGTAAGTAGTCACTTCTAAGAGAAAAAGTCTACTGCAGAAGCTATTAATGGAATGGCGTAACTACATCTCAATATCCAACAGATTCAACGCTACTTCAACTCTACTTCAACTCCTATAAATAGAGAAGAAATCAACATTCAGTAAGCAAGAAATCACTAGCCAAAACTATACTGAAATTATATCACGCTCAAGAAAAACATCTTTGTTCTTCAAAGAATTTCACTAAGCTTTTGCTTATCAAGTGAAAAATTTGTTCTTAAGTTTGTAATATTTGCTTTCTTAGAAGCACTCTAGATTACACATCTTGTATCTAATTTTTATTTGATTTCCTCAAGTGACTCTTTGTAGTCTGTAGACTTGAGAGGACTAAGAGATTTTCTTCTCTCTTAGGGGTTGTTTGTAATCTTTCAAGATTAGTGGATTAAGTCCTTGTTGAAGGCGAAATCACCTTGGCCGGGTGGACTGGAGTAGCTTTGTGTTATAAGCGAACCAGTATAAAATCATTGTGTGATTTCATTTTGCAAAAGCGCTTATTTTTCAAACAATTCAAACCCCCCCTTTCTTGTTTTTCTCACCTTCAATTGGTATCAGAGCTCCGGCTCTGTTATTGATTTTCAAATCAAACACTTAACCGTGTAGAGAGATCCAGTGCGAGAAAAACAAATGGCCCACTCAAATGAGAAAGATTCTTACAATGCCAAGCCTCCTGTTTTTGATGGAGAAAAGTTTGATTACTGGAAAGATAGAATCGAAAGTTTCTTTCTGGGTTATGATGCTGACCTCTGGGACATTGTCACAGATGGATACAAACCTCCAACCTTAAATGGAGCTGAAGTTCCCAGAAGCAAAATGTCAGAAGATCAGAAACGTGAGTTCAAAAATCATCACAAGGCCAGAACAATACTTCTAAATGCTATATCATACAACGAATACGAAAAGATCACCAACAGAGAGACGGCTAAAGATATACTTGACTCTCTGAAGATGACCCATGAAGGAAACTCCCAAGTCAAGGAGACGAAGGCTCTGGCGCTGATCCAGAAATATGAAGCCTTCAAGATGGAAGATGACGAAGCTATAGAAGCTATGTTTTCCAGATTTCAAACTCTTATTGCAGGTCTTAAAGTGCTAGACAAGGGATATACGACTGCAGATCATGTTAAGAAGATTGTCAGAAGTCTGCCAAAGAAATGGAGACCAATGGTTACTGCTCTGAAGTTATCAAAGGATCTGAACAGTATCAGCCTTGAAGAACTTGTTAGTTCTCTCAGAAGCCATGAGATAGAACTAGAGGAGGATGAGCCTCAGAAAAGGAACAAGTCAGTGGCGCTGAAGTCCAGACCTGAAAGACGGAAGTCAGACAGAACCAAAGCTCTCCAGGCAGAAACTGCAGATACTGACGATTCTGAACCTGAAGACTCTGATGATGAAGAAGAACTGTCCTTACTAACCAGAAGAGTTAAGCAACTCTGGAAAAGAAGGAACAACAACAACTTCAGAAGATCAAGACCCAGAGGGGATCGATCAGAGTCAACTTCAAAAGGTAAACCTAACAAAGATATTACCTGTTTTGAATGTAAAGAAACAGGTCATTATAGAAATGAATGCCCCAAGCTGAAGAAAGATAACTCTAAGAAAGAAAGCTTCAAGAAAAATGCCTTCAGAACAAAGAAGGGATTAATGGCCACCTGGGACGATAGTGAATCCGAATCATCAGAATCTGACTCTGATGAACAGGCCAACGTAGCTCTTATGGCTACCACATCCAGCAGCTCAGATGAAGAATCTGAAGAGGTATTTTCTGAACTTTCTAGATCTGACTTAGAATCATGTTTATCAGAAACTCTTACCTCTCTTCAGAAATTAAAACAAAAAGTTAAAAACATTAAAGGCCTTCTTAAAGCAAAATCTGAAGAGTGTAGTAAACTTGAGACAACAATTCTAGCAAGAGATGATACAATCACATCTTTAACGTTAGAAAGAGATGAAGCTAAAACGAAAAGCTTAGAATTAGAAGAAGTGTTGTCTCAAGCACCACAAACTTCAAATGAAATTATTTATAAATATGAAGAAGCCTTTCAACAATTTCTGAAGAATGGGATAAATAGGAGTATTATGGCATCCATGATTTATGGAGTAGGTCAGAATAATAAAAGGGGAATTGGGTATGATTCTGAGGAAAATAAAACCTCTACCAGTAACCAAATTAAATCGCCTTTTTCATACCACTACACACACACACAAGAACACAAATTTAAAAATGCTAGAAGACCCAAAGTTGTAAGAAACTCTGGGAAAACTAATCTGAAAGGACCCAAGAGATTCTGGGTACCGAAAGATAAGATCATCTATGTTGCAGATATCCTATGCAGCAAAGTTCAGACACCAGTCATGGTACCTGGACTCTGGATGCTCGCGACATATGACGGGAAGAAAGTCTATGTTCCAAAGCCTGGAACTTAAAGACGCTGGCTTCGTAGGTTTTGGAGGAGATCAGAAAGGAAGGATCAGAGGCTCCGGAACTATTGGTAACGGTACTCTTCCCTCTATATCTGATGTTCTTTATGTAGAAGGATTAATGCATAACTTGTTATCCATAAGTCAATTAAGTGATAACAGTTATGATGTAATCTTTAATCAAAAAACGTGTAAAGCCATTAGTCAGAACGATGGCTCTGTCTTTTTCACAGGCAAGAGGAAAAACAACATTTATAAAATAAATCTTTCTGATTTAAAAGATCAAAATGTTAAATGTTTAATGTCAGTTCACGAAGAGCAATGGGTATGGCATAGACGCTTAGGCCACATTAGCATGAGGAAACTTTCTCAGCTAACTAAACTTGAGTTAGTCAGAGGCCTACCTAAACTGAAGTTTTCTTCAGATGCTCTGTGTGAAGCTTGTCAGAAAGGAAAGTTTTCAAAAACATCTTTTAAAAAGAAAAATGTTGTTTCTACCTCTAAGCCTCTGGAGCTTCTTCACATTGACTTATTTGGTCCTGTGAAAACAGCATCAGTCAATGGAAAGAAGTATGGACTTGTAATCGTTGATGATTACAGCCGCTGGACATGGGTAAAATTCCTAAGGCACAAGAGTGAGTCTCACTCTGTATTCACCAGTTTCTGTTCTAAAGTGCAAAAAGAATTTGACTCTAAAATTGTTAGAGTCAGAAGTGATCATGGTGGAGAATTTGAAAATAAAGATTTTGAAGAATTATTTGATTCTAATGGAATATCCCATGATTTCTCCTGCCCTAGAACTCCACAACAAAATGGAGTTGTAGAGAGGAAGAATAGGACACTCCAAGAAATGGCCAGAACCATGATCAATGAAACAAATGTAGCAAAGCACTTTTGGGCAGAAGCTGTAAATACAGCGTGTTACATTCAGAATAGAATCTCTATTAGACCTATTCTGGATAAGACTCCCTATGAACTGTGTAAGGGAAGAAAACCCAACATTTCATATTTTCATCCTTTTGGATGCATTTGTTTTATATTAAATACTAAAGAACATCTGAACAAGTTTGATTCCAAAGCACAAAAAGGTATTATGTTAGGATACTCAGAACGCTCTAAAGGCTACAGAGTATACAACACAGAAACCAAAATTGTGGAGGAATCAATTCATGTTAGATTTGATGATAAGCTTGACCCTGAAAAGTCAAAGCTAGTTGAAAAGTTTGCAGATTTAGAGATCACTCTGGTAGAATCTGAGAAAACTCCAGAAGCAACTGTCACTCCAGACTCTGAAGAAATTAAATCTCCAGAAATTCCAAGGAAAGTCAAGAGTCGTAGCAACGTATCTGAAGATTTGATTTTGGGAAACAAAGATGAACCTGTTAGAACCAGATCTACCTTCAGAACCTCTGAAGATATTCCTCTGGGACTAGTGTCTCTGATTGAGCCTACATCCTGTGATGAAGCTCTTCAAGATAATGATTGGGTGGCAGCTATGCAAGAAGAGTTAGATCAATTCTCCAAGAATGATGTCTGGGATCTCGTTCCTAAACCCAGAGGCACTCATGTCATTGGAACCAGATGGGTTTTCAGAAACAAACTGAACGAGAAAGGAGAAGTTGTCAGAAACAAAGCACGACTGGTAGCTCAAGGTTATAGTCAACAAGAAGGTATTGATTATAATGAAACTTTTGCTCCAGTCGCGATGTTAGAATCTATTCGTCTCCTTGTATCTTTTGCTATTAATCATTCTATCAAATTATACCAAATGGATGTCAAGAGTGCATTTCTTAATGGTTATATTTCAGAAGAAGTGTATGTTAATCAACCTCCTGGTTTTGAAAATTCAAACTTTCCAGAACATGTTTTCAAACTTAAAAATCTTTATATGGACTAAAACAAGCCCCCAGAGCTTGGTATGAACGTCTGAGCAATTTTCTTCTGGAACAAAATTTTATCAGAGGGAAAGTTGATTCTACACTCTTCTGTAAAAACCTTAATAATGATCTCATGATATGCCAAATTTATGTTGATGACATTATTTTTGGTTCTGCTAATATCTCTGTTTGCCAAGAATTTTCCAAGTTAATGCAGGCAGAATTTGAAATGAGTCTAATGCAAGAACTAAAGTTCTTTCTGGGAATTCAAATCAATCAAACTCCAGAAGTCACGTACATTCATCAAAGCAAGTACATTAAAGATGTTCTGAAGAAGTTTGATATGTCTGAATGCAACTCTGCAAAGACTCCTATGCACCCAACTTGCATTCTGGAAAAGGAAGAGGTAAGCAACAAGGTTTGTCAGAAGCTCTATCGAGGTATGATAGGCTCTCTTCTCTATCTGACTGCTACTCGTCCTGATATTCTCTTTAGCGTCTGTCTTTGTGCCAGATTCCAATCAGATCCTAGAGAATCTCATTTAACAGCTGTTAAGAGAATTCTTAAGTATCTGAAAGGAACTCCTAACCTGGGCCTGATGTATGAGAAAACATCAGAGTATAGGCTTTCTGGTTATTGTGATGCAGATTATGCAGGAGATAGAATAGAACGAAAAAGTACATCTGGAAATTGCCAGCTTCTGGGAAACAATCTAATCTCCTGGGCTAGCAAAAGACAGTCAACTATCGCTCTATCAACTGCAGAAGCAGAATACATCTCAGCATCACTGTGCACAACTCAGATGCTCTGGATGAAACATCAGCTAGAAGATCTTCAGATATTTGAGAGTAACATTCCTATCTTTTGTGATAATACTGCTGCTATTTGTTTAAGTAAGAATCCCATTCTACATTCCAGAGCCAAACACATAGAAATTAAACATCATTTTATTAGAGACTATGTTCAGAAAGGAATAGTAACGCTGAAGTTCATTGATACAGAACATCAATGGGCAGATATCTTTACTAAGCCTCTAGCTGAAGATAGATTTCTTTTTATCTTAGAAAATCTGAACATTAAAAATTGCCCTGAGTAAAATTTGGCTCTGAACATGTAAAATGAGACTCTGATAAAAACAAATACACTTCTGCCTCTGACTCTGATACTTCTACCAAGTTAAGAAGATATCTGAGTTAGAAATCTTCAGAAATCCTTTGGTATTCCTGAAGATCAGATACATCAACACGTGGGGAACATGCGTCTAACCCTAGAACTTCTAGACAGCTGTCAAAAGAAATCAAAGGTCAGAACGCTTGAAATCTCCTCGAGCAGTGTGCTTACTGTTGGGATTAGACATTCATTAATGAGCTGTAATCATTTTTCCCCCAAACGTGCTATTTTGGTTTTTGTGCTAACGCTGGTATGTGTGTCGTTTTGCATGTGTTTTTACCCTTAGTATATAAACACTTTCTCTCACTTTTCACACTTATCACTCTCACTCACACTTAAACCCTAAACCCTCTCTCGAAGTTTTCTCTGCAACCTTCTCAGTTCTTCATCTTCTTCATCAATTTTCTTCATGAATCCTCAAGAGCAAGAAGTTTTTAACTTCTCCCAACAAATGGAAGCCGCTTCTAATCCCCAAACCTCAAACACTCAAACACCCATGGTTATAGACGTCACCACGACCCCAGTCTACAAAGAACCTCACATTCTTGAACGTGAACAACACATAAACCTTTCAACTCCCTTTGAAGGTTTGGATGTACTGTGTGAATCGCTGGTGGATTTTGAGAATTTAAGAAGAAATGGCGTTGATCTCACTAGGGAACTTCGTCAACAAGGTTGGGAAACCTACTTCGACAGGCTTTATGGTCCAATCTATCCTCTTCTGGTGAAGGAATTCTGGAGATGTGCAGATGCTGATGACCAGTTCATTGTTTCTTTTGTTCTGGGTGTGAAGATTGTCATCACTGAAGCATCAATTGCTTCCTTGCTAAACATGGAGAAAGCTGGAGGTAAAAGGATTTACAACATTCCTCCAAGGTCCAAGCGCATCACAGAAGTCATTAACCCTACAATCTTCAAAGCAAACGCTGAAGGAAACCCCTCTAAGAACAAGGAGCTTCATCAGAACCTCCGAGTTTGGCTGAAGATTATTCTGGGAACAATCCATCATCGTCCAGCCTCCAACTCTTCAGATTACATAAATGCTGATCAGAAATGCATCCTCTACTGTATTCAGAAGGGTATCCCGATCAACCTCCCTGTTCTCCTCTTCAGATATCTGAGGGATTCAGTCAGAGAAACCAGGAATAACATGAAGCCCAGATCCTACATTCCTCTGGGTAGATTGCTCTCTGACATCTTCATTGAGCATGGGCTGGTAGATGCTCTGGAGAAGACCAGATGTATGGATGATCTGGCAATTGATGTGGGAAAGCCTCTGAATGCCAAAAATCTGAGGAGTATGGGAATCATCAAAGACATCAGAGTCAAGCCCACTATGGATGTGACCTGGGAAGCTCTGAAAGATCAGAGGAAGATGCCTCATGGCCTTGAAAGGTTCTTCAAGAATGAACCCAGAGATGCCATTGCTATCTACCTTCAGGATCGTCTGGATGAAGGCATTGATATTTCTGATTTCCGCCTTGAAGACTGTCTGGACTCTGTAGAAGATTTGGTCAGATACAAAAGAGGTCTTTCTGAGAAGAAGATAGCTGAGGAAGCAAGGAAGGCAAAGAAAGCCAGACTTGGAGAAACCTCTGGCACCAAAGCTTCAGCACCTCTGAATGTCTCTTCTGGTAAGTCTATTCCTCCTGTCTCTTCTGAATCTATAATGGCTTCCTCTAACCCTCTCTCCTCTCAACCAATATTTACAACCTCTGAAATCCCTCCTTCAACCATCAGAACCTCTCAACCTCCACCTGTTCTAAAAATTGCTCGTAATTTCACAACAACCTCTGACCCTAATCAACTATATCACCACAGCTCTTCCTCATCCTCTGAATATGAATCACCCCCTTACCTTTCCCCTTCTTCTGACCAAGAGTTCTCTGAACAAGAGTCCTCTGACCAAGAACACTCTGACCCTAACTCCCCAACAATAGCTGAAATTTATGCTAAAAATTTCGCTCCACAACCCACACGACAATCTGAAGTAACCTCTCCCCTCCAAACTTCACTTCCACCACAACAAACAACAACCTTACCCTCTGAAACTCAACCATCTGATCCCTTCACCTCTAATATCACTCCACCATTTATTCCCGCTGTACCTGGACCAGACTCTGACCCTTTAGACCTAAATCCACTATATGCTTCATCCCCTAGTCTTCAACCAGACGCAGATTCTGAACTTCAAGCAGAATCTGAACCTCAACCTCTAAATCTCAGCCCTCAAAACTCTCCACCTCATTCACCTGAACCTGAACCTGAACTTACCATACCTACCCTTGAGGAGGCCATTATACAGGTTGCAGAAGCCTCAGTCCAGAAGATCAAGTCTCTGGCTAAAAACTCTGAAGTTAGTGATGATCCTAAATCTGTTAGGACACACTGGAACAGAGTCATTAGTTGGATGACCTCTGAGTCTTATAGGCTGAAGAGTATCTCTGAACAAGTCAGAAATGGCTACATCAGAGACTCTGAGGAAAGACTCCAAGAGAGACTGGCTAGAGAAGCTGAGGCCAAAAGATTAGAGGAGGAAAGGTTGGCCAGGGAAGCAGAAGAAGCAAAGAGGTTGGAAGAAGAACGCCTGGCAAAGGAAGCAGAACTTCTAAGGATTAGGGAAGCTGAAGCCAAGGCTCAGGCAGATGCAGAAGCCCAAGCTGCTGCTGAAGCTGAAGCTCAGCAGGCTCTGATTCAGGGGGAGTCTTCCTCTGCGATCCCTCTGATTCTTAACACTCTGAAAGAGATAAAGCAAGATCAGCAAGAGATCAAGAAAGATCAGAATGAGCTTCGTGCCAGGATGGACAAGCAAGATGCTCTGAATGAAAACATCCAGAACATGTTTGCCATGTTGCTTCAGAGACTTCCTCAACCTCCGAACCCTTAGGCACTTAGGATTTATTTTGTTTGCTTGCCTAGTGTTTTTGCTTCTGTCTTCTTTTTTAGCTCTGATATTCTGTTGAATCTGATGTTTTGACTGCTGTTTGCCTTTGTGCTTTTTAATGAAGTGTTTTTCTCTTTATTATTCTTTTTATTTTTTATGCCTTTTTGATTATGCCAAAAAGGGGGAGAAATTATTAAATAGCTCTGATGAAAATTATGTCTAAAACCTTAAGCATTCTGCAACAATTATAGAAATAGTTCTGATATAAATAGCTCTGATTAAATAATAGCTCTGATTAAATAACTCTAACATTAAAATTAAGAAATTGCAGAAAGTTTTCAGAAATCTTATTGCTTGGAAAGCTCTGGTAAGAACTTCTGAACTCCCTAGTACTAACTCAGGGGGAGTTTTTGTCTATCTGATCTAATATTTTTCATGTTTCATCTGATAATTTTATTTGTTTTGTCATCATCAAAAAGGGGGAGATTGTAAGAACAAAAAGTGTTCTACAACAGACTCCATGATTTTGATGATAACAAAGGATGAAACCAAAAATGACACCCTAACGAAAAGTTTCTAAGTGTGCAGGGGTCTAAAGAAAGAAGAAATAAATCTGATGATGTCATCAGATGCAAAACAAGATCAGATGTAAAATCTCAAGTATCAGAAGCATCTAAAGAGGAATCTCGTTTCAAGAAGCTCTGACTCTGGACAAAACTGCAAAGTATCAGAAGCATCTGAACATGAAGTAAAGTCTAGAAGCTCTGACTCTGAACAAATGCCTTCTGTAAATTCTGAAGTTATCAGCGCCATCTGAACTTTCAAAAGATAACATCAGAAGCCAGTTTCTCCAGATACACGAAGACTCTAATCAGAATTGTTAATCATGATGAAGTAACGTTTAAGCCAAGTTAAAGTTCTGCAAATGGATTTCCTCAATTAGAAAGAGACGTTAATCTCCACTTCCAAGAGAGAAGATACTAATTGTGGTAAGTAGTCACTTCTAAGAGAAAAAGTCTACTGCAGAAGCTATTAATGGAATGGCGTAACTACATCTCAATATCCAACAGATTCAACGCTACTTCAACTCTACTTCAACTCCTATAAATAGAGAAGAAATCAACATTCAGTAAGCAAGAAATCACTAGCCAAAACTATACTGAAATTATATCACGCTCAAGAAAAACATCTTTGTTCTTCAAAGAATTTCACTAAGCTTTTGCTTATCAAGTGAAAAATTTGTTCTTAAGTTTGTAATATTTGCTTTCTTAGAAGCACTCTAGATTACACATCTTGTATCTAATTTTTATTTGATTTCCTCAAGTGACTCTTTGTAGTCTGTAGACTTGAGAGGACTAAGAGATTTTCTTCTCTCTTAGGGGTTGTTTGTAATCTTTCAAGATTAGTGGATTAAGTCCTTGTTGAAGGCGAAATCACCTTGGCCGGGTGGACTGGAGTAGCTTTGTGTTATAAGCGAACCAGTATAAAATCATTGTGTGATTTCATTTTGCAAAAGCGCTTATTTTTCAAACAATTCAAACCCCCCCTTTCTTGTTTTTCTCACCTTCAACCATTCCATTAAATAAATTTTAGCTTTTTATCCAATTATTTGCACTCTTATTTGTTTCAATTCAACAAATGTTTTGCATGTTTTAAATTGATAAAATGTCATTGTTTTAAACAAATCAAATTTTTCAAAAAAAACATTGTTTAAACAAAGTGAACATTCACAAGATTGAAAAGATACTCAAGAATAATCTCAGCGCTCTCCCGAGGGTGGCATGATTTCCAACAGGTAAGACATTTGTTCATATTCCTGGTTTGGTGGTACCTTCTTTCTTCAGATCTTTGTTGGAGTTGTTCCTCAAACAAAGTTGTTGTTGGGGTTGTTCCCCAGTATAGCCGCAAGCAGAGTGTTGTTGAAGACTTCGTTTTCTCCAGCAGCAGTTTTCCCCAGCATGGGTGTTTCCTTGTGAGTTTCGGCGTTTGATGGTTTGTCATCTTGGTGCCCCGTCATTTTCTCCAGTGGGTCGTATGCCCCAGACTTTATTTGTCTCCTCAGCACAGTCACGAGTAGAGCTGTTTGTTGATATCCCCATCGGTTTCGCGAGCAGAGTTGTTGTCACTCTTCCCAGTGTAGTTGCCAGCGGAGTTGTCTGTTTCCTCAGCATGATCGTTTTCTTTTTTGAAGACTCGGTAAGTCAGTGGTTTGATACCCAGTACTTTACCCTTTTCCCCGGCGAAGTCGTCTGCGGAATTGTTGCTATCTCTCCATCAGAGTTGTTCTCCTCAGCAGAGTAGGATTTATTTTCCTATTCAGTGGTTGATTGGGTTGATATCCCAATTTTTCAACCATCTTTTCCTCAGCATAGTCTGCAGAGTGTTTGTTGTGGCATTTTTGCCTGCTGAATGCTCCTTCAATCCCCAGTATGGTCGGATGATGGCTCTAGCATCCCGCAAACGGATTGATTTCCTGACTGTTTGTGATCCCCAGTAGAGTGGCTTATATTGCAGAATATACTTGTTGTGATCAGTTTGCTATGTATATTCTCCCCAAGTAGAGTGGTTGGTTGCAGAATATACTTGTTTGATCTGTCCTCCCTCAGTGGGTTGTTCCCCAAGAGAGTAGCCGACAGTTTTCCCCAGTAGAATTGCTTATGCAGTCAGATTCTATTTGGATGATATCATTCTCCCTCAGTGGGTTGTTCCCAAGTGGAGTTATGTGGAGTTGCTTCTACAGCAGTTCGTGCTTATGCACCTTTTGTTTCTCAGTTGACACTGGGATCCCCTGCAGATATCTTGGGTTTTCTCTTGTTCTCCAACAGATTCGTCTTGGTGGCTGTTTTGCCCGTTGTGACTTTCTGTACCCTGATTGGGTTGTTTCCTGATATCTCTGATCCTCTGCTTCTTCAGCAGTACCCGCAGATCTTTGCTTTACAGCATGTAGATCTCCGCAGATTGGCTCTCCAGCTGGTTTTTCCCCTGGAAGTATAATACCGGGCGTTTGATTCCTGAACCTGTTGTTTTAGAATTGTCTATTTTGTCAGCATTCATCAAACATAAATCACGCATATTCATGCATATTCATAAACATTCAGATATTCATGTTGCATTTCTTGCCATATATCTTTTGTTTGTTGTTCCCTGCTTTAGGGTGATATAGATCTCTTTATAGATCTCCCCAAGCAGATGTCGGGTGTTTAAAATCTCTCCATATAGAGTCAGCCCATAAGCAGAAAATGTTTTCTTTCCTTCTGCAGTTCCCCACTGAGATATATCCTCGTGGATGACGGTTTCTTCCGTTTCCTCCCAACACATATATTGGGATGGATTTTCCTATTTGAGTTGCATCCTCATTAGGACATGTCTTGATTCAGTCCGTCTTTTCGGATTATTCCCGAATCGGCTATTTGTCAAATGTCTTGTGCTTCCCAGTGGGTTGTTCCCCAGCGGAACGTTTTGGGCCTCTACCCTCATACCGGTAGTTATAAGTCCTATTTTTTCCTGGCTTTCTTGACAGAATTTGTGGTTATACACCTTTTATTCTCCAGCCAGAGTTGTTGGTTTTCTACCCTCATACCGGTAGTTGTAAATCCTATTTTCCTGCTCTCCAGCAGTTTGTGGTTTGTTATAAACCCTATCTTGGTTTCCCGTGCGGATTTGTGATTTGTTCTATCCCCACGCAGAGTTGTTGGTCTTCTACCCCGTATTCGGTAGATGTAAACCCTAATTTTGTGGTTATCCCCACCAGAGCTTGGCCCTCTGCCTACAAAACAGCAGTCGTAAGTCCTATCTTTGCGGTTTTTCTACCTTCAAACCGGTAGTCATAAACCCTGTTCTCTCCTTGCAGAGTTAACTTTGTTGTTCATCCTAACCGATGAAAATTTCCCCTCTTTGTGGTTATCTTCATCTAGTTCTTGATGTTGATTTTTCTTTGCTTGGATAAGTTGCTCAGATCAGCACTTATATCCCTAGCAAGTCTTTTGTGGATAATTGCCGTATGCTAGCAATTTTATCCCCAGCGGGTCCTTTCACCTTTTGTCAGTGATTGTGTTCCCCGGATCATTGATTTTCATCAATGCATCCCAGCGAGTCTTCTTTCATTTACCCCCTTTGTTGGTAATGTCTGTTGCTCCCTTTGATTGGTTATCATTATATACCTAGTTTGGTATCCCGATGCCTGTCTTTTCGGTTGATTTATCCTTTATTAACCCGGTAACCGGTTGTGGATAATCTTCCATGCGAGTATATTATTCACGGTCTGCCGGTAATGAATAATATATCTCATGCACTCTTCAATCGAAGCCTTTTGTGTTTTCTTTGTTGAGTAAGATTCGTTATTTCCCTTTACGGAATCGAATATTTCTTGTTGTCGGATAATTGCCGGATGCTTGCAATTTATCCCTTTGAGTTGTCTTTCGTTTACCCGGATGCTTGGTATCGATTGTCTCTCTGTTTTGGTTAGTCACCTATTATATACTTCGGTATCTCTGGTGTCTTTTCCTTTCGAGGATATTATTCACGGTCTGCCGGTAATGAATAATATATCTCATGCGCTCTTTAGTTGGAATCCTTTGTTGATTTTCCCCAGCTGAGCAAGATTCGTATTCTCTGTAGAATCGAATATCCATCCTTTAACCAGTTTGTGTTTTGGATGATGTGTGTTTTGGCATATATACCAATCCACGTTTTCGGTAGATCACCTATTATATGCTTCGGTATCTCTGGTGTTTCTTACCATGCGAGTTTATTATCTACGTTCTGACGGTAATAGATAATATATCTCATGCGAGTCTCTTATCCACGGTCTGCCGGTAATGGATATTGTATCTCATGCACTCTTCGGGTTTGTGTCCCCAGTTGAGTAAGATTCATTTTCCCGTTGTGGATTCGAATGTCCATCCTGTAAGTCGATTTGCTTTTTCAAGCCCTCCTTTCGGATGATGAGTGTTTTGGCATATATACCAATTCACGTCTTTGGTTGGTCACCTATTATATACTCCGGTATCTCTGGTGTCTCTTCCTTTTCGAGTATATTATTCACGGTCTGCCGGTAATGAATAATATGTCTCATGCACTCTTGGATTAATCTTTTGATTGTTTTCTCCGCAGAGTAAGATTCATATTCCTTGTGAAATTGAATATCCATCCTACAAACAAGTCTGCTGTTCTAGCTTTCTTCAGGATGATGAGTGTTTTGGCATATATACCAATTCACGCTTTGGTCGGTCACCTATTATATACCTTGGTATCCTTGGTGTTCCTTTCTTTCTGCTCCCTATTATGACCTTGGTCCCTTGTGGAGTCAGATTTTTCCTGAGTTTATGTACCTTTTTCAGGTCTTTCTCAGATGTTTGGTTGATTGATATCTCTCACCCTTATACCGGTCTTAGATATTCATTCTTCCTGAGTTTGTTACCCTTTTACCGGTAACACCTCATTCTTTGGTGCTTCCCCAGTGGAACTTCTTGTTGCTTCTCCCCAGGAGTCAGCTTGTGTTTCTCCAATGGATTTATTTTCCTCTGGAATTCTTTTCCCCAGTGTGAGTCCTTCACTCCCCAGTGAGGCCTCCAGTCCGATTTTCTGTTATTCCCTAATCAGAGTCGTGTCTTGTTCACGCTGTATCAGTTTTGTCTATCCCCAACAAGAATTTTGTTAGAGTCTCTGTTCCTGGTGAGTGTATTACTCCGATGGATCGTCTTTTCTTCTGTGTGAACCATATTCCCCACAGAATTTGTGTCTTTTGCATGCATACATTTGCATCATGAGGTCTCTTAGGGACCAAAATTTGTCTCATTACTGTTATTTAAGCCCATTCTACCGCGTCGAGATGAAGATTTCTAAACTTCACTTCTCCGGCTAGAATGACCTTAAATAGGGGCATCTGTAAGACCCCAATTTTGGGCCCTAAGATCCCTCATGGCCCATATCATATCATATCATAGCCTCAAGGATCATTGCATGCCCTAGCTTCCCTCCTAGTGGGTAGGTTGCCTTGTGAGTTGGTTCTTGATCACCAAGCATGTCTTGCATTTGTATATCATTGCTTTTCATATGTTTACTAACCAAAAGTACAAAAAATATTGTCATCTAACCATGTTACTTGCAGATGAAGCCAATTAGGTCAAAATCAGTCAAAGTCAGTCATTACAGTGGATGGTGGCCATTCTTGAAGAATTTGGGCACCATGATCAATCATCAAGAGTTCATATGTGTTGTGACATCATTTGGAATCAAGATCTCAAGGAATTAGGGTTTGGAATTCATCAGAACATGGTCCAGTCATCCAAAACCCTAGAAAGTCAACTGAAGTCAACCTTGGTCAACTGTCCATTTAATCAGTGATTTGATGATAAGAATTGGTCTGAGAGGTCTCATTCATGTCTATACAAGCTTCATATATCATGTCAAGCATCCACAGTGAAGAAAATAAAGTCAGACAAGAAATTTCCAAAAATAGAAAGTTGACTTGTAATTGGAATTTGCCAAAAATGGAAACTTCTTGATCCTAAACTTACATCATGATACAAGCTTCAAATGAATTTTTGCCCAACATGAAAGTTGAAGATCTTGTTCTCCCATTTCCAAAAAGTCCAAGAACACTCAATTCCCATGTATGGTTGGCAAGTTATGATCAAATCATTCTCCAAAATTTTTGAACTTCAAAAGGCCATATCTCTCAAACCATTTGGCCAATTTGGGTGGGGTTTTTTGCAACAAGTCACATTTGATCCCCTCTTTCCAAAAATGTCATCATCATTCATCAAAACTTCACCAATCAAAATGGCATTTTTGAACTTGCATGATTTATTTTCAAGTGAGGGTGAAAAGTGAATTTTCAAATTAACCAATTCCAATCCATTTTGCCATTTGGATAAGTTCTGAATTGACATTTGAAACATGTTTGAAGGCCCAATTCGAGCTGCAGCCTCATGCACCATGCACTTAGGTGAAAATACTCAAATTAGCAAAAAGACACTTAATTAGCAATTATAATTTCATTTTCCATTAACCTTGATTAGAGATGTTAAACAGCAGTATATATGGTCATTTTCTGATGAGAGAAACCCTAGCAGCCAACATCACAAACAGAAAAAACCTTGTTCTCTCCATTTTCTCATTTTTGCATTTGGAACTTTTCTTAAAATATTGCAAAACACACGAGCCTTGGTCAGTTGTTGCATCTTATACCATCATTCTTGAGCTCATTGGAAGTCCAAAACACTGACTGTAAAGCTTCTTTCGTGGGCTGCTATTTCCTAACTCATCAATGGCAGATTTCGAATTGGTTCGTTTCAAGGGTTGCTGAGCCAAAACTCTTCATCCATTCACTTCCTGGAAACTTGATGTGCATCTGTTTTGGGCCAACACATCCAAACAACACCTGTTTCATCATTTTCTTCCAAATCAAGTAAGTTTTCGAGCATCACCATTCGTTAAACCATGCTATGTATTAGGTAGATTTCCTTGCCATGAACATGTTGAGCTTTGAAACACTGAAAATGGTGGTGTATTTTGGAAGATATGTCGACATGAAGTTTGATATCCAAACTTGTTTTTGCTTAGTTCTCATGTGTTAGCTCGATTCCATGAATTTGAATGTTAGAATGTTGATGAGGGTTGTTTGCTGATTCGAATGTCATGTTTGATTTCATTTTCTGGGCAAATATTTTTTCACGATTTCCTTTGGATGAAAATGGTGACACTGTTGCTTCACAAACCCTAAATCAATTGGCTGCCCAGAATTTTGCACGTGAGTTGCATGTTTGGCACTGTTTTATTCACATGCACCAATCAGAACATTTCCAGCCATGAGCTTAAGCGCACCGTTTCATTAAGTTGTCCCAGTTATTACAAAATTGCCACCGGTCGTGCCATTTGGTCTTATTAATCCATGTTGTTATATTTTTTATTTCATTTTGATGCATCATCTTACAAAAATCATAAGTCCATCATTTGTAATCCAAATTTCATGAGAATTTTTGCATTGTGTTCATCTGGATCTCTAGTATTTAATCATGATTTTTCCTGATTTTTTTGATAAGTGGATTTTAATTGGTATTAGGGTTTTGTTCATGTGCTCATATTTTGTACCTTTTGCCAAAACATTTGTGAAATGGTGATGCATTATCCAATGGCCTTGAAATTGTTTGTGCATAAACTAGACACATTCATGGTGATTTTGGTTTAGAGTTTATGAATTTATCATCTCTGGTTGTTGAGTTATGAATTTTTGAATTAGGGTGTGACAATTTGTGTCACACCATTGATGTGCAACTTCTTGATTTTCAATACCATGCTTCTTGAACTCCAATTGCTCTGATTTTTTGCATGAATGTACTCTTGGATGTCTAGTTTACATGTGACTTTTTGTGGAATTATTTGTGGCATTTCCCAATTGTTTGAGATTTTCTCCCCTGTTTGACCAAAATTTGACTTTTGTGATACATGTTCCCATTTCATTTGTGAAATTCTCATACTTAATTGAATGAACTTGAAATTTTACATGTGATTAGTAGACATCTTAAGCTTTGTCATGGTGTTGATCCCATTAATTTATCATATGTTATCACTGATTTATGATTTTTTGAATTTGATACATGTTTGGTTGACTTCTTTGAGCATGCTTAAACTTGCCCTGCCTTTCTGATTTTCATTGACCAACTTCCCTTGATCCAATTGAGCTGAAATTTTAGATGCATGCCATGTTATGGATTATGATTGATCATGAATTATTTGATGATTTATTGAATTGTTTCTGATTGGTTTTGAGTTGAGTCTTGCTGTTGACTTCTATGAGCTTTCATTTGCCATGCTTTGACTTCTTTTGCTTATGAAATGATGATGATGCATGATATGAACATGAAACCAATTGAGTTTGCTTCTTAAATGTTTGAATTTGATTTTGATTGGATATCACTTGCTGTTTTGACTTTCTCATCCTCTTTTGACCCTAGGCTTGTCCTAGTGGTCCTGTTGCTTATGTTTGAGTTCATGTTTTCAGGTTAAGCAACAAATGCTTCAAAGAAAACCATACAAATTTGATTAAGCTTGATTGTTTATCATGAGCTAACCTCTTTGTTTTGTAGGTTGCTTGGCTCACAAGCCTTGTGTCTTGTGCTTTGCACATCTATCTGTTTGTGTTTGACTGTTAATCCTCATCTCATTTTGCTTTGACTTTGAGCTGTGTACTGATTCTGTTTGACTATTTCAGGTACCTTTAGTTGCTTAGTTCTTTAAGAACTTGCTTTGCTTTGCTTTATAGCAATTTGCATTGAGGTAAAATCCCTTTTCTTCATGTAGTCTGGAAGACCTGGCCTGTTACTTGGCCAAGCAACTGTCTGAAGTCCTCCTTAAGAGGCAATGCTTGTGTGTGTTTACATTTGTCCCAAGCAGGAAAAGTCCTTCAAATAAGGCAATTGGTAGATCAAAGAGATAAGCAACCTATCTCCTACTATTCTGTGAGTCTTCTCCTTGCTCCCATTACATGGTTGTAGCATTGAGATCCAAACCCAAGATCTATAGAGTCAATAATTTGTGGAGAGAGTTCCTACTTTCTGAACTCCCACACCTTCTGATATTCAAATGCTCTCCCTGGCCAGGGATAAGAGCAATGAGGCACACCCCTCATCTCCTTTCATCTGCTTCACCTTAGCCCCTCAATGGCAAGGTTAAGAGCACCAGTGACCCTATTCCAGTTGGCTTCAATGCCTAACCCCTTTGTATGAGCCTCCTTGTTTGGTTATAGTGTGTGCTGAATGCTTTCATTGATTGATTGTTGTTTCATATGCACATGTTTGCTTGTATGCTTTATGCATTTATCATCATTAATTGCTCATTAGTGCATGATCATCTCATTTGTCTTTGTGACATTATCATTGTTGTTTACCCATTGAGGACAGTTGTAAGACCATCCTTTGGCTATTGTTCCTATGATGTGGAAGTGAGTATAAGACCATTTCATTGGCCACTCATTTTATCTTTGCTTGATGCATTTGTTGATTGTATGTGAGGATGCAATTATAAGTCCCTGTAAGTTGGCATTTGCTTTCCTATGATCATTTGTTGCATTGTTGGATTGTATGTGAGGATGCAATTGTAAGCCCGTGTAATTTGGCATTTGTATTCCTATGATCATATGTTGGAGGTTGGTATAAGCCCAGATAGATTGGCATCTGACATCCAAATGTTGTCTTTGTTGTTGGAGATTGGTATAAGCCCAGTGATTGGCATCCGGTATCCACTTTTATTTCTTTGTTTGAGGAGATTAGTGTAAGTCCATAGAGTGGCCTCTGATATCCAGTTCTGTTTTAGGAGATTGGTATAAGCCCAGTGATTGGCATCCGGTATCCGCTTTTGTTGACTTTCTTCTTTGTTTGTTTGTTATTATCAATTACTTATTCCAAAGGACACACTTGAATCATCTTCTATATGATTTCAAGAGGTGAACCTTCTAAGAAGTTTTACAATCCATCTTCATCCATTCATCCCCATTATGTCCTAAACTTTTTCACACATTACTTTTCAAACTTGACATAGATATTGTGCAAACATCTTCATGTTTTCAAACTAAAAACCTGGACCCAAGTCCTTGACTTTTCTCAAACTCCATTTCATAATACTTCTTCGAATTAATCTTAATCATACTTTGACTCTACTTTCATAATCGTAATCAATTAACTTCACCCATTCAATTGTTTTGGCTTTGTCCATTGTTAATCTTTTCATACATGAGCTATAGGTTTGATTTACCCTAGTTGGTTGATGTCAATCTCACCTATTTGTCCTTAGTTGATTGAATTGTAAGTCTTCCTTGCTTATTATAGGGTTAACCCCTCACTAGCAAGTTGAAGCTGTTCTCACATGGTGGACTTGTTGTTTGCATAAGGTTGAGTTTTCTCCCGTGGATAACGTAAGACCTTAGGGCTTGTGTTTAAAATTGAATCCACTAACTTTTGGAAATCTTTTAGCCGAACTATGGTGTTTTGATCCTTACCTTTGATGGAAGGTAAGTAGGCAACGGGTTCATCCGTTCGAACACAAAAATAATAAAATTGTCTATTCTTTTCTCATCATCCCAATGATGTTTGCACAATACTTATGTCATAACATATAACAATTTAATACAACAAGTGTGAAAAGGGCTCCCTAGGAGTACCTAGGACGTGGTGGGTGCCTAACACCTTCCCATTGCGTAATTTACCCCTTACCCAGACTCTCTGATCTTTTTATTAGTTTTCTACGTGTAAAACTTCTTAGGCTTTTGTTCGCTTTTTAGCCAGTCCTTTGGATAAATAAAAGTGCGGTGGCGACTCGAAATTCATTGTATGCTTTGCTTATGGTTTAGTCGATAAATCATATAGCGACGAATACACCGCTATACTATCATTCTGAGCCAACTGAGGGCCCAGATGACAATGAGAAGATGGAGGCCATGAATGACCAATTCCTTGAGCTGAGGAAGGAATTGAAGACCCTCAGAGGGAAAGATCTTTTTGGCAAGTCTGCTGCTGAGCTTTGCCTTGTTCCAGGTGTTAAGATTCCAATCAAATTCAAAGTTCCTGACTTTGAAAAATATAAGGGGAACACCTGCCCTCTTGCTCACCTGGTCATGTACGCCAGGAAGATGTCTACCCAAACTGATAATGATCAGCTTCTGATCCATTATTTTCAAGACAGTCTGTCCGGTGCTGCGCTCAGATGGTACATGAGTTTGGACAGTGCTAATATCTGATCCTTCAATGATCTTGGCGAAGCCTTCGTCAAGCAGTATAAATACAACGTTGATATGGCTCCTGACCGTGATCAGCTCAGGGCCATGTCTCAGAAGGATAAGGAGACATTCAAGGAGTACGCCCAGAGGTGGCGAGAGTTGGCTGCTCAGATTACTCCACCGCTGGAAGAGAAAGAGATGACTAAGATCTTCTTGAAGACTCTTAGCTCATTTTATTACGAGCGGATGGTAGCAAGTGCTCCCTCTGATTTCACCGAGATGGTGAACATGGGGATGCGTCTCGAGGAAGGAGTCCGTGAAGGACGATTAGCAAAAGATGAGAGCTCTTCTTCTAAACGATATGGAGCGTTTAAGAAGAAGGATGGGGAGGCACATGCTGTGCAATCCCATGCTAAGCCTAGAAGACCCTCTGTTCAGAGGAAGCCTGCACGGCGTAATAGCAATCAGCACCAGGTGGCTCACATAGCACCTGTTTTCAGAGACAGTGCTCAGCAACAGCAGCCTCACCAGCAGCAATATCAACAACCTCAGTATCAGCAACAGCAGCGTCCGCAGCAACAGGCTTACCAGCCTCGTGGTAGCACCAGTAATCAAGCTAACATGAACTATGATAGGAAAAAGATCAGTTTCGATCCAATTCCTATGTCATATGCAGAGCTTTATCCCTCCTTAATAGAGAGGAAGCTGATTACTCCAAGAGATCCTCCGACTATACCGGTCAACCCTCAGTGGTGGTATAAGCCTGACCTGCACTGTGTCTATCATTCTGGCGCTCCGGGCCATGATGTAGAGAATTGTTTTCAGCTGAAGACCAAGGTGCAAGACCTTGTGAGATGTGGCATTCTGAGCTTCGAAGATTCAGGCCCGAATATTACAAAGAACCCATTGCCCGCGCATGGGAAGTCAATGAATATGGTCCAGGGATGCCCTAGGAAGTATAAGGTCAAATATGTAAGCCATATTAGACAATCGTTGGTCGAATTACATCGGTTGATGTGTCAATACAGCCACATGGAGCATGACCACGACAAATGCCGTATTTGTTCAGTTAACCGTCTGGGTTGTAACCAGGTACGCAGAGAACTTCAAGAGTTGTTGGATGAAGGTACCATTGAGATTCTGCAGAATCGAAATGTTGATGAAGACGAACCAGAGGTCAATGTAATATCGCTTGTGTTCAAGCTTCCTGAGCCTGTTGTTATCCGCTATGATAGCAGCAAGCCGAAGGTCTCTCCTTCCCTAACAATCAAACCTGCAGGCCCTGTGCCTTATTCTTTTGACAGAGCTGTGCCATTCAGATATAATCCCGTCGCTGTGCAAGATGGGGTAGAAGTGCCGTTGCCTTCAACCTCTGTCACCAACATTGCTGATGTAAGTGGTTTGACCCGGAGTGGTCGCGTATTTTCTGCGCCTAAGCCTCAGGCCAGGGCTGTCGCTTCTGATACTGTTGAGCGTCCGGTTGGGACGGCTGTGAATGTTCAAAACCCGACACCTGCTGTTGCCAAACCCTCCTCCGTACAAAAGACTCCTGATTCTTCTGTTGGCCCGAGTGGCATTATGAATGAAGAATGTGATGAGATGCTGAGGCTCATCAAAAAGAGTGAGTACAATGTTGTAGACCAGCTTCTACAAACGCCCTCCAAGATTTCCGTATTATCTCTGCTGTTGAATTCAGAACCCCATAGGGAGGCTCTGCAGAAAGTTTTGGACCTGGCATATGTCGATCATGACGTCACTGTTGAACAGTTTGATGGTATAGTTGAAAACATCACTGCTTGTAACACTTTGAGTTTTTGTGACGCCGATCTCCCTGAGGAGGGAAGAGACCACAACATGGCTTTACACATCTCCATGAATTGCAAGGCTGATGCCATGTCCAACGTGCTGGTGGACACTGGATCATCTCTTAATGTATTGCCAAAGACCACACTCTCTCGATTATCATATCAAGGGCCCCCCATGAGGCAGAGTGGTGTCGTTGTGAAAGCATTTGATGGGTCGCGCAAGACCGTGATTGGGGAAGTTGATCTCCCAATCAAAATTGGACCAAGTGATTTCCAGGTTACCTTCCAGGTAATGGATATCCACCCATCATATAGCTGTCTCCTTGGTAGACCATGGATTCACGAAGCTGGCGCCGTGACATCCACCCTACACCAGAAGCTGAAATTCGTGAAGAACAAGAAACTAGTTGTGGTAGGGGGAGAAAAGGCTCTCATGGTTAGCCATTTGTCTTCTTTCTCGTATATTGATGCCGAGGATGAAGTTGGAACTCCTTTCCAAGCTTTATCTATTGATGAACCAATCGAGAAGAAGTCTCCTTCATTTGCTTCCTACAGAGATGCGAAACTGGCCATTGAATGTGGTGCAGTTGCTGGGTTGAGGAAGATGATTGAGCTTGAAGACAATAGATCCCGGGCTGACATTGGCTATGGTTCTGGGGCATATAATGAGCAAGGTTTTTTCACGAGCGGAGGATTCATCCATGCGGATCAACCTGAAGAAGCTGCTGCTATCTTGGAAGAGGATGCAGAGGATCTGAACAACATCATCATACCTGGTGGAGTCTGCCACAATTGGGTCGCTGTAGATGTTCCTATAGTCATCCATAGATCAGAGTAATTGTTCACTTTGTTTAAAACCCTTCTCCCATGCCAAAAGGAGAAGTGATGACATTGTTGGCAGCATTTAATACAATGATATTTTCATTCAATTAATGCATTGTCAAGCATTTGTTTTTCCATTTGTTTTCACTTTTTGCTTTTGCACGAAATCAGTGATCACAAAAAAAACCATAAAAACAAGAATAAAAATAACACTTTTCATCTGCATAATGATTTGTTTGTTTAAATTCCAAAAGTTTTTCATTAACCAAAATCATTATGCAGGTTGATCCTAAAACCCATTGAACATAATGATCCAACGCCATCTCCCAATTTTGAATTCCCTGTATTCGAGGCAGAGGAAGATGATGTTGAAGAGATTCCTGATGAGATTACCCGTCTCCTTGAGCACGAGAAGAAGATCATTCAGCCGCACCTTGAAGATCTGGAAACAGTCAACTTGGGGTCTGAGGATTGTGTTCGTATGGTGAAGATTGGGGCACTTCTTGAAGAGTCTGTCAAGGAAGATTTGATCAGTTTGCTACGAGAATATTCAAATATCTTTGCTTGGTCATATGAAGACATGCCGGGTCTAGATACAGATATTGTGCAACATTTCCTGCCTTTGAAGCCTGAGTGCGTGCCTGTGAAGCAGAAGCTCAGAAGAACTCATCCAGATATGGCAGTGAAGATCAAAGAGGAAGTTCATAAGCAAATTGATGCGGGGTTTCTGGTGACTTCTACATATCCTCAATGGGTGGCCAATATTGTGCCTGTGCCTAAGAAGGACGAAAAAGTCCGTATGTGTGTTGATTACAGAGATTTGAATAAAGCTAGTCCGAAAGATGATTTTCCTCTACCACACATTGATATGTTGGTAGACAATACAGCTAAATTCAAAGTCTTTTCCTTTATGGACGGATTTTCCGGTTATAATCAAATCAAGATGGCACCCGAAGATATGGAGAAGACAACATTCATCACAACTTGGGGAACATTCTGTTATCGAGTGATGCCCTTCGGTTTGAAGAACGCCAGAGCCACGTATCAACGAGCTATGACTACCTTGTTTCATGATATGATGCACAAGGAGATAGAAGTCTATGTTGATGATATGATTGCTAAGTCCCGAACGGAAGTTGAACATGTTGAGCATTTGTTGAAGCTTTTTCAGCGTTTGAGGAAGTTCAGACTTCGCCTGAATCCGAACAAATGTACATTTGGAGTCCGTTCCGGCAAGTTATTGGGTTTTGTTGTCAGCGAGAGAGGTATTGAGGTTGATCCTACAAAGGTCAAAGCAATACAAGAGATGCCTGCACCCAAAACTGAGAAGCAAGTTCGAGGTTTTCTTGGCCGCTTGAATTACATTTCCAGATTTATATCCCACATGACTGCCACATGTGCGCCGATATTCAAGCTCCTCCAGAAAGATCAATCTCATAATTGGACCGAGGATTGCCAGAAAGCTTTCGACAGTATCAAAGAGTATCTGTCTGAACCTCCGATCTTGTCTCCGCCTGTGGAAGGAAGACCTCTGATCATGTATTTGGCTGTGCTTGAAGACTCGATGGGTTGTGTCCTGGGTCAACAAGATGAATCAGGGAAGAAAGAATCTGCTATCTACTATCTCAGTAAGAAGTTTACTGATTGTGAGTCTCGATACTCAATGCTTGAGAAGACGTGCTGTGCTTTGGCTTGGGCTGCTAAGCGTTTGCGCCAGTACATGATAAATCATACAACTTGGTTGATATTCAGGATGGATCCAATCAAGTATATTTTTGAGAAACCTGCTTTAACTGGGAGGATTGCCCGTTGGCAGATGCTATTGTCTGAGTATGATATCGAGTATCGAGCTTAGAAAGCTATCAAAGGTAGTATCTTGGCTGACCATTTAGCGCACCAGCCGATTGAAGATCATCAGTCTGTTCAGTACGACTTCCCTGATGAGAAGATTCTGTATTTGAAAATGAAAGATTGTGATGAGCCTACACTTGATGAAGGTCCGGAATCTGGTTCCAGATGGACGATGGTGTTTGATGGCGCTGTGAATCAGTACGGAAATGGAATTGGGGAAGTAATCATTACTCCTCATGGCACACATATTCCGCTTACAGCAAGGCTAACTTTCAAATGCACGAATAATATGGCTGAGTACGAGGCCTGTATTATGGGACTGGAAGAATGCATTGATTTGAGAATCAAGCATCTTGATGTGTATGGTGATTCGGCCCTGGTTGTTAATCAGATCAAGGGTGAATGGGAGACGAATCAGCCCAGTCTCATTCCGTACAGAGATTATGCAAGAAGGATTTCAACATTCTTCACAGAAGTTGACTTTCACCATATTCCTCGAGAGGATAATCGGATGGCAGATGCTCTTGCTACGCTTGCTTCCATGATTGTTGTGAAGTATTGGAATGAAGTTCCTAATATTGTCGTGATGCGCTTGGATAGACCAGCTCACGTGTTTGCAGTTGAAGAAGTGAATGATGACAAGCCTTGGTATTTTGATATCAAGAATTTCCTCCAGAACCAGGTCTATCCGCCTGGGGCATCTGTGAAAGATAGGAAAACTTTGAGAAGGTTGTCAGGAAGTTTCTACCTCAGTGGTGAAGTGCTGTATAAGAGAAATTTTAACATGGTTTTGCTCAGATGCGTGGATAGACACGAAGCAAACCTGTTGATGACTGAGGTCCATGAGGGTTAATTTGGTACTCATTCCAATGGACATGCCATGGATAGAAAGATGTTGAGAGCAGGCTACTATTGGCTGACAATGGAGTCTGACTGCTGCAAATATGTGAAGAAATGCCATAAATGTTAGATTTATGCGGATAAGATTCATATTCCTCCGACACTTCTGAATGTGATTTCATCACCATGGCCTTTCTCTATGTGGGGAATCGACATGATCGGCATGATTGAACCGAAGGCGTCCAACGGACACAGGTTTATTCTCGTAGCAATCGACTACTTCACCAAATGGGTCGAAGCCGCTTCGTATGCGAATGTGACCAGGCAGGTGGTTGTGAAGTTTATCAAGAACCAACTGATTTTCCGTTATGGTGTGCCGGATAAGATCATTACTGATAATGGATCTAATCTGAATAACAAGATGATGGATGAGTTGTACGCTGAATTCAAGATTGCACACCATAACTCTTCTCCCTACAGACCTAAGATGAATGGGGCTGTTGAAGCTGCTAACAAAAATATCAAGAAGATTATCCAGAAAATGACAGTTACGTACAAGGATTGGCATGAGATGCTGCCATTCGCTTTGCATGGATACCGTACATCGGTACGCACTTCAACAGGGGCAACCCCTTTCTCTCTTGTTTACGGCATGGAGGCTGTTCTCCCAGTAGAGGTGGAGATCCCATCAATGCGAGTCTTGATGGAAGCCAAGTTGACTGATGCTGAATGGATTCAGAGTCGTTATGACCAGTTGAATTTAATTGAAGAGAAGCGATTGGCTGCCATGTGCCATGGTCAGTTATATCAGCAGAGAATGAAGAAAGCATTCGATAAGAAGGTCAAGCCTCGTGTGTTCCGAGAATGTGACCTCGTGCTCAAGAAAGTCTTGTCTTTCGTGCCCGATTCCAGGGGCAAGTGGACTCCAAACTACGAGGGTCCATATATTGTTAAGAGAGCCTTTTCAGGCGGTGCTTTGATGCTTACAACAATGGATGGGGAGGATTTCACTCGTCCTGTGAATTCAGATGCAGTCAAGAAATACTTTGCCTAAAAAAAAAGTTTATGCAAATGAAAAACAAAATAGCTCGCTAAGTTGAAAACCCGAAAGGGCAGCTTAGGCAAAAATGAGCGTCTCGGTGGAGAACCCGCAAGGGTAATCCAGGCAAAAATTAGAGACTTGAAAAAAAAAGTATATTTGCATCCCGCTAGATTGAGTACCTCACCCTGGGGCAATCTAGGCAAAAATTAGGGACATGGCAAGTAACTGCATCCTGACAAGACTTTCTGTTCCGTAGCTGTCTTTTCGTCAGAAGCTCTCGATTCGTCGTCAACTGAAGCTTCGAATACATCGAGATTCAAATTGGTAGAGAAAGGATCATTATGTTCAATGTAGCCCTCTTCCAATATATATCACTGATTTCAAATTTGTACAGATCTATGGAGTCTTGCCATTTGCAGACTACCATTCTATCAAATCAATTTGAGCTTTTTATCCAATTATTTGCACTCTTATTTGTTTCAATTCAACAAATGTTTTGCATGTTTTAATTGATAAAATTTCATTGTTTTAAACAAATAAATTTTTCAAAATTTTTGTTTTAAACAAAGTGAACATTCACAATGATGAAAGGATACTTAAGAATTTCTCAGTGCTCTCCCAAGGGTGGCATGATTTCCAACAGGTAAGACATTTGTTCATATTCCTGGCATTGGTTGTATCCTCTTTCTCCTGCTTTATTGTTGGGGTTATTCCCCAAGCAGAGCTTTTGTTAGGGTTGTTCCCTAAGCAGAGTGTTGTTGAGGACTTCGTGTTCTTCTCCAGCAGTATTCTCCCCCCAGAATGGGTGTTTTCCATTTGGAAGTTTCGGTAGTGGGTGGTTCGAGACCCCAGTACCCTGTCACTCTCTCCAGTGCAATATCGCCAGCGGAGTTGTGGTTTTTCTCCTCAGCATGGATGCTTTCCCTTTGAAGATTCAATGGTTGGTGGATTGATATCCCGGTACTCTACCGCTTTCCCCAGCATTGTTGCAAGCTGAGTTGTTGCTTCTTTCCTCAGCACAGTCGCTAGCGAGATCTGTGATATATCCCCAAGATAGAGTGCTTGTGGAAGACGTCGTTTTTCTCCAGTAGTACTCTCTTCCCCGGCCAAGTTGCCAGCGGAGTTGCTGTATCTCCCCATCAGTGCGCTTATTCCTTCAGCAGGGCAGTGATTGTGTTCCTCCTCAGCAGTTATGGATGTTCTCCTCAGAAGAGTCAGTATTTGGTGGTTGATCCCCAACTCTCTTCCATATTTCCCAGTGGGTTCCTCAGTGATATCCCCAGTGGATCTGCCTGTAAATTTGTGGTTTGGTGGATCGTGTGTATGCAAAATCCCCGATAGAGTTGGTATCCTCAACAGAGTCAGGATTGCATCTGAGAATTCCCCTCAGAATCTCCGCCAGAGCTGGAAACCCCTGTTTTCCCCAGTAGGGTTGGTTGGTGATCTATCATCCATAGATTTGGTTGATCTCCTGTTGCTTTTGATCCCCAGTAGAGTGGCTTGTTGCAGAATCTACTTGTGTGATCTTTTCTTCCTCCTCAGCGGGTTGTTCCCCAATGGATTGGTTACTTGCGTTATCTCCAGGTAGAGTTGCTTGTGCAGTCATATTCTACATGGATGATCTATTCTCCCTTTGTGGGTTGTTCCCCAGCGGAGTTAGGTGGAGTTGCTTTCATAAGCAGTGAGCTCTTTTTCCCCTGCATGTTTTGGGATTTCTCCTTTTCCCCAACAGATTTGTCTTTGTGGCCGTTGTTGCCTGTTGTGACTTTCTGTACTCCAGTTGGGATGTTTGTTGATCCATCACTCAGAGATTTTGTGATATCTCTGATCTTTTGCCTCCCCGCAGATCTTTGCTTTTCAGCTTGAAGATCTCCAGCAGATTGGCTTTCCAGTTGGATCTTTCCCTGGAAGTATAGTACCGGATGTTTGATTCCTGGAACTTGTTTGTGTTAGAAATGTCTATTTTGTCAGCATTCATCAAACATAAATCACGCATATTCATGCATACTCATAAACATTCAGATATTCATGTTTCATTTTTTGCCATATATCTTTTGTTTGTTGTTTCCTGCTATGGTGATATAGATCTCCTTTATAGATCTCCCAAAGCAGATGTCGGGTGTTTAAATCTCTCCATGTAGAGTCATCCCCATAAGCAGAAAGTGTCTGTATTTCATTCTACAGTCCCCACTGAGATTATCCTCGTGGATGACGGTTTCTTCCGTTTCCTCCCAACACATATATTAGGATGGATGTTCCTATTGAGTTATGTCCTCATAGGACGTGTCTTGGTTCAGTCTGTCTTTTCGGATCGATCCCGAATGGGCTATTTGTCAACTGTTTCTTGTGCTTCCCTGTGGAATAAATGAATGAACTGCCCAGTAACCGACAATAATTCTTTTATCCCCAGCGGAACCTTTTTGGGCCTCTACCCAGTAACCGGTAGTTGTAAGTCCTATGTTCTTGCGTCTTGGCGGAATTTGTGGTTATATACCTTTTATTCCTCAGCAAGAGTTGTTGGTTTTCTACCCAGTAGTCGGTAGTCGTAAATCCTGATTTTCGCCTGCTCTCCAGCAGAGTTTGTGGTTTGTTATAAACCCTATTATTGTTTCCCATGCGGATTTGTGATTCTTCCTATCCCCACGCGGAGTCGTTGGTCTTCTACCCAGTATTCGGTAGATGTAAACCCTAATTCGTGTTTATCCCCACCAGAGTATGGCTACTACCCCGTATTCGGTAGTCGTAAGTCCTATCTTCTTTCCCCCATCAGAGGTAATCTTTGTGGTTCGTTCTGGTTGACGGTGGATGTTGTGCCGTTGTGGTTTTATCCCCAACGAAGTTTGCGTTTCCCTGTGGAATAAGTTGAATAAGTGCTCAGTATTTGGCCTTCATTCACCCTGTCCCCAGTGGAGTCTGTGGTCTTCTACCCCGTATTCGGTAGTTGTAAATCCTTTCGCGGTGTTTTTCTCCCCATCGGAGTTTTGTACCTTGTGGTACAGTTGGATAATTGCCAGATGCTTGCAATTTTATCCCAGCCAGATTTTTGGTATTCTACCCCGTATTCGGTAGTTGTAAACCCTAATTTCTCCCCTTTGCAGAGTTAACCTTCTTGTTCATCCTAACCGATGATGGTTACTCTTTGTGGTTACCTTCATTCAATATTTGATGTTGATATTCCTCCCTTTGCTTGTGGATAATTGCCGGTTGCTAGCAATTGTATCCCCAGCAAGTTGTCTTCTGGATCATTGCCGTATGCTCGCAATGTTATCCCTTTTTGATGTCGCCAGTGGGTCCTTTCACCGTTTGCTAGTGATTTGTTCCCCGGATTATTGATTGTTTATCGATATATCCCCAGCTAGTCTTTGTGGATAATTGTTGTTTATGCAATTCATCCCCGGATCATTGATTTTTGTACCAATGAATCCTCAGCAGATCGCCTTTCATTTACCCGTTTGCTTGGTAATGTTGGTTGCTCTTTTGATTGGTCATCATTATATACCTAGTTTTGGTATCCCGATGCCTTTCTTTTCGGTCGATTTATCCTTTGTTAACCCAGTAACCGGTCGTGGATAATCTTCCATGCGAGTATGTTATCCACGTTCTGACGGTAATGGATAATATATCTCATGCACTCTTCAGTCGAAGCCTTTTGTGTTTCCCCAGTCGAGTAAGATTCGTTATTTCCCTTTTGCGGAGTCGAATATTTGTTGTTTCTTGGATAATTGTCGGATGCTTGCAATTTATCCCTTTGAGTTATCTTTCGTTAACCCGGATGCTTGGTATCGATTGTCTCTCTTTTTGGTTAGTCACCTATTATATGCCCTAACCGGTATCTCTGGTGTCTTTTCCCTTCGAGTATATTATTCACGGTCTGCCGGTAATGAATAATGTGTCTCTTCCACTCTTTGGTTGGAGTCCTTTGTTGATCTTCCCCAGTAGAGTAGGATTCGTATTCTTTGTAGAATCGAATATCCATCCTTTAACCAGTTTGTGTTTTGGATGATGAGTGTTTTGGCATATATACCAATTCACGTTTTCGGTAGATCACCTATTATATACCCAGTAACCGGTATCCCTGGTGCTTCTTACCATGCGAGTTTATTATCTACGTTCTGACGGTAATAGATAATATATCTCATGCGAGTATTCTATCAATGTTCTGACGGTAATGGATATTATATCTCATGCACTCTTTGGGTTTGTGTCCCCAGTTGAGTAAGATTCGTTTTCCCGTTGTGAATTTGAATGTCCATCCTGTAAGTCGATTTGCTTTTTCAAGCCCTCCTTTCGGATGATGAGTGTTTTGGCATATATACCAATTCACGCTTTGGCAGGTCACCTATTATATGCCCTAATCGGTATCTCTGGTGTCTCTTCCTTTTCGAGTATATTATTCACGTTCTGACGGTAATGAATAATATGTCTCATGCACTCTTGGGTCAATCTTTTGATTGTTTTCTCCGCAGAGTAAGATTCGTATTCCTTGTGGAATCGAATATCCATCCTATAAACAAGTCTGCTTTTCTAGCTTTCTTCAGGATGATGAGTGTCTTGGCAGTAAAAAACCAATTCACGCTTTGGTCGGTCACCTATTATATACCTCGGTATCCCTGGTGTTCCCTCCTTTCTGCTCCCTATTATGACCTTGGTCCCATGTGGAGTCAGATTTTCCTGAGTTGATGTACCTTTTCCAGGTCTTTCTCAGATGTTTGGTTGATTGATATCTCTCACCCTTATACCGGTCCTAGATATTCATTCTTCATGAGTTTGTTGCCTTTATGCCGGTAACATCTCATTTCCTTGTTGCTTTTCCCCAGGAGAGTCTCTTTGTTAGAGCAGTTTCCAGTGGAAATTCTTGTTGTGATTTTTACCCTTTGCTATATTGGCGTTTTCCCCAATATATGCAATTTTTCCCCGGCAGGGAGGTTCTTTGTGAATCTTTTCCTGGTTCGAGTCCGGATTTTTATCCGAAGTATCCTTCGTGGATAATTCGAGTCAGCTTGTTGTCTTTCCAATGGATGTGTCTTCCTTTGGAATTCGCTTTTTCCCCAGTTTGAGTCCTTTACTTCCCCAGTAATGTATCCGGTCTATTTTTGCTTTCCCCTAACTCAGAGTCGTGTCCTGCTCACGCATTTTTTTAAGAGTCCTGTTAGAGTCTCTGTTCCTGGTGAGTGTATTACTCCGACGGATCGTCTTTTCTTCTGTGAATCATTATCCCCACAGAGTTTGTGTCTTTTACATGCATACATTTGCATCATGAGGTCTCTTAGGGACCAAAATTTGTCTCACTACTGTTATTTAAGCCCATTCTACCGCGTCGAGATGAAGATTTCTAAACTTCACTTCTCCGAGTAGAATGACCGTAAATAGGGGCATCTGTAAGACCCCAATTTTGTCCCTAAGATCCCTCATGGCATCATATCATACCATATAATTGCCTCAAGGATCTTTGTGCACATTTGCCTCCTTCCTTGTGGGTGGGTTCTCTTGTGAGTGTGGTTCTTGATCACCAAGCATGTTTAGCATTTGTATATTATTGCTTTTCATTTGTTTACTAACCAAAAGTACAAAAATATTGTCATCTAACCTTGTTACTTGCAGATGAAGCAATTAGGTCAAACCAGTTAAAATCAGCCATTGAGCAATGGATGGTGGCCATTCTGAAGAATTTGGGCACCATGATTATTCATCAAGAGTTCACATGAGTTGGGATATCATTTGGAATCAAGATCTCAAGTGGTAGAGGCTTGAAGTTCATCAGAACATGGCTCAGTAAGCCATAAACCTAGCAAAGTCAACTGTGGTCAACTGTGCATAAAATCAGGGATTTGAAGGTGGGAAATGGTTGGAGAGGTCTCATTCATGTCCATACAAGCCTCATATAACATGTCAAACATCAACATTGAGGAATTGGAGGTCAGACAAAAAGTTGCCAAAAATAGCAAGTGACCTGTAATTTCCAACTGCCAAAAATGGAAAGGTCTTCTCCTCAAAATTACATCATCAAGAAAGCTTCAAATCAAATTTTGTCCAACATGAAAGTTGAATATCTTGCTCTCACCTTTCCAAAAAGTCCAAGAACATCAATTTCTCATTTGTGGTTGGCAAGTTATGATCAAATCATTGTCAAGAAAAGTTGAACTTCAAGGAGGCATAACTTTTGAACCAAAAGGCCAATTTATGTGATTCTTTTTTGAGCAAACTCCATTTGACATGAGCTATCATAATCCATCATTACATTTCATCAAAAATCATCACATAAAAAGTCCATTTTTCAAGTGAATCAATTTGAATTTTGGTGGAAAAAAGGTCATTTTGAAAAGTACACATGATTTTCACTCCAAACCAATTGCAATGGCCTTAAAACAGAAATTTGGATTTGCTGCAAGTGGAATTTTACTGTTCCATTGGTTACATTTGAAAAAGGGCATTTTTGCCAAATTGCATAACATGATCAATTCACTAATCCCTTGCATTTTTGCTAATCATGTTTAACAAGTTGGATTAACAGGTGGTATAAAGCACTAATTGTAACAGAATTCTGCATCAACACTTCACAATCTCAGATCCAAACTCAAAATCACTCAAATTCTCTCAAATTCTCTCAAGTTCTCTAAAACTTTTTTCAACTTTTTCCATCGAATCTTGATTCCTCTTGCTTGTTCCTCGTTCCAATCATCCATTCATGCATAATTGAAGATCTGTTGAAGCAAATCTTAGAAGAATCCTTGAAGATTACAATTGTTGAAGCTTAAGCATTCACATGGAAATTGGAGATTTCTTCGAATCTGAGCATTGTTGAGCTAAAGTACATCACTCATTCATCTTCCTCATCATCATAGATCATCTGTTTTCACCTTCCAGGCTTTGAATCGAGCAAACCAGCTGCTGCATCTTCATAGAGGTACATTTAGTTGCTATAGTTCATTGTGAACTTGCTATTGCTTTGCTTGATAGCTTAAGCATTGAGGTATAACATCTCTTCTTCATGTAGTCTGGAAGACCTGGCCTGTTACTTGGCCAGGCACCTGTCTGAAGTCCTCCTTAAGAGGCAATGTTTGTGATTGTTTATTTTTGTCCCCAAGCAGGAAAAGTCCTTCTGATAAGGCAATTGGTAGATAGAAGAGATATGTAGTCTATCTCCTACTATTCTATGTGTCTTCCCTTTGCTCACATTACATGTTGTAGCATTGTGGATCTTAACCCAAGATCTATCGAGTCATTAACTTGTGGAGAGAGTTCCAACTTTCTGAACTCCCACACCTTCTGATATTCAAAGCTCTCCCTGACCCGGGATAAGAGCAATGAGGCACACCCCTCATATCCTGTCATCTGCTTCACCTTAACTCTCAATGTTAAGGTTAAGAGCATCACTTACCCCATTCCAGTTGACTTTAAAGTCTAACCCTTGCTTGAGCCTAATTGCTTGGTTATAGTGTGTGCTAAATGACTTTGTTTGATTGATTGTTTGGTTCATTTGTACATGTTTGCTTGTTTGCCATTGTGCATTTATCATCATTAATTGTTCATTATTGCATGATCATCATTTCATATCTTTGTGATCCATCTTTGGTTTACCCATTGAGGACAACTGTAAGTCCATTAGTTGGCCATTGCTCTTATGATTTGGAAGGGATAGAGTGTAAGACCATTTCATTTGGCTACTTATGTCCATTGCTTAGTGCATTGTTTGTTTGTTGTATGTGAGGATGCAATTGTAAGACCATGTTGTTGGCTTTTGTATTCCTATGATCATCTGTTGGAGATTAGAGTAAGTCCAGATAGATTGGCATCTGATATCCAAGTTTGTTTTACTTTGAGGAGATTGGAGTAAGCCCATATATTGGCATCTGATATCCAGGTTTTGTTTTGCTTTAGGAGGTTGGAATAAGTCCATTTATTGGCATCTGACATCCCTGTTTGTTTTAGGAGACTGGTGTAAATCCATCTATTGGTATCCGGTATCCACCTTTATTGTGAGATTGGTATAAGCCCAGCAATTGGCCTCCGGTATCATTTGTTTGCTTCTTGTTATTGCTCATTTGCCTATTCCTAAGGACACACTTGAATCATCTTCTATATGATCTCAAGAGGTGAACCTTTCTAAGAAGTTTTACACTCCATTCTCCATACCCTCTTTGTCCTAAACCTTTTCACACTTTGCTTTCAAACTTTGATATTATTGTGAAAACATCTTCATGTCTTTCCAAATTAGAAACCTGGACCTTAAGTCCTTGACTTTTCAAACTCCATTTCATAACACTTCTTTGAATCAATCTTAATCATACTTTGACCATATTTTGTAAATACTCATAATCAATTAACTTCACCCATTCAATTGTTTTTTTGGCTTTGTCCATCGTTAATATGTTTTCATACATTAGCCATAGGTTTCAATTACCATAACGGTTGATGTAAATCTTACCTTATCCTTAGTGAGTTGATTGTATGTCTTCCGTACTGAAAACAGGGTTAACCCCTCTAGTACGTCGAAGCCGTCCTCGCATGGTGGATTGTTGATTCAGGTTGAGTTTTCTCCCATTGGTAATGAAAAGCCTTAGTGCTTGTGTTTTTAAAATGAACTCACTAATTTTTGGAAATCTTTTAGCCGAACTACGGCGTTTTGATCCTTACCTTTGATGGAAGGTACGTAGGCAACGGGTTCATCCGTTCAAACACAAAAACAATGAAAAATTGTATATTCTTTTCTCACCATCCCATTCATGTTTGCACAATATGTCATAAACAAATAAACATTTCTATACAACAAGTGTGAAAAGGGCTCCCTATGAGTACCTAGGACGTTTTGGGTGCCTAACACCTTCCCATTGCGTAATTTACCCCTTACCCAGACTCTCTGATCTTTTCATTAGTTTTCTACGTGTAAAACTTCTTAGGCTTTGGTTCGCTTTTTAGCCATTCCTTAGGATAAATAAAAGTGCGGTGGCGACTCAATTCATTGTATACTTTGCTTTTGATTTAGTCAATAAATCATAAAGTGACGAATACACCGCTACAATCATTGAGTCGTCTATTATGCATGCACTACGTGTTGATGCTCTTGGACACGTCCCCCAGATCTTGTACAGTGTCAGTCAAGTGGAGCAGGGTCCCTCATTCTGGACCCCCACGTTTTCATTAATTCAAGCTCACCCAGGCCCGGGTTAAGAGTTATGAGGTCTAACCCTCATTACCTTTCATCTGCTCACCCTGACGGTCAATATCAGTGGTTAAGAGCCTCAGACACCTTTCCAGTGTTGGCTTGTTTGTCGAGGTTGATATGACCCCTTGACTAAAGCCCAGCCTTGTATGAGCCGCTTGTTTGCATATAGCGTGTCATGATTGCGTTTGATGTTTATCTGCTTTGCTTCTCATCTCCTTTCTGTAGGAGTCGTATGATCAACTTTCGAGGAAGTTGAACGTACGTAGAGATAGACTTGAGTTGACTCACTGCCTGTGTGAGTCAAACTCTTGTTAGAGACCTCAACCTAGGGTCATAATTTGCATGATGACTATTAGGCTCGAGTTAGTCTCCCTTTTAGTCTGTTATTCCCTTGGTCTCTGGTTAGGAGAAGTTTCTCCCCTGTTAAGGGGAACCACGTCGCCCTGATCCTCATACCAGATGAGGTACGTAGGCAGAAGATCGTGCGAGATCTGTCCGGGCAACCTTTTCTTTTTTGCGTATGTTTTGCTTGACAACTTCTAGGCTCGAGTTCCAGACTCCCTTTTAGTTTGTCAATTTGTTTTCTACCTTTGGTGTTCGCTGGTTAGCGATTGCTTGTTTGTTTAGAGTCTGATGTAAGCCCAGTGATTGGCATTCGGTTTCCTGTTTGTGTTTGTGTGTTCGGAGTCGGACGTAAGACCAGCCATTGGCAGTCTGTTTCCATTTGTGTGTTTCTCTTGACATCTCAGCATCTTTGTGTTGTGTTGTGTTTCGGCGTGGGTTAGCCGAACTACGGCAGCTCTGATTCTCATTCCAGATGAGATACGTAGGCATAGGATGTGATATCCTAGCGAGCCCGTTTCCCATTTCCCCGAACTACGTCGACTCTGATATTTGTTTTTGACAAACTACGTAGGCCCAAGATGCGACATCCAGCCGAGTCACCTTCCCCCGTCTTCTTCCATTTGTGTTTTATTCCAGTGTGCGTGCATTCTTTTGAGCAGTTATCTAGCAACCTTATTCTATTCTTTTGAGCGTGGATCCCGTCGAGTACGACGGGCGTGAGGGGTGCTAATACCTTCCCCTTGCGTAACCGACTCCCGTACCTTGCAATCTCTGGTCGTAAGACCATTCCTTTTCCCTTTTCCAGGTTTACTTCAAGCGTTTCCTTTCCCTCCTTTGGGATAAATAACGCACGGTGGCGGCTCTGCGTCTTTTTTCCCGCTGGTTGTTTTTCGCGTTGCGACAGCTGGCGACTCTGCTGGGGATATAGAAGTTGACCTCTTGCTGGTCCATCTTCCCTAAGCAAGTCAATCCTAGCGCTCTCTAGGGTAGTTTTGGTTGCTTGTGCTGCTTTATTTATTGCATTTATGATTATTGTACTGTGTATATATTTGCATAAATGTTTGCATGCATCATATTATCATTGTGCTGAACTCTGTACATGTTGGTTCCTCTGATTTTGGGGTGGGTGTTCTGAGTGGGGCTAAAACCCAGGCCCGAGTATACACCTAGGATTAGTGTGGTCTCATGTTGCCTCACATGTTGGATCAACATGTTGTTGCGACGTGACATACCACAAGCCGGACGAGGTTCTTTTGAGAGAGTTCTTCCGGGTGGAGTATTCCACTTTGGTTGGGCTACCTCATCTGAGCTATTGACTTCGGCGATCGTTCTTTCCCGGATCTTTGGTTTAGACGATCTTATGAGAGCTGCAGCGGCACACCCGAAAGGGCAAACCCGTTGAGTATCTTGCCCGATTGTCGAGACCATTATCCGCCTTAGGGTGACCTTGTTAGAATTCACCTGTGAGGGGAGGGTTTGATTCCTACAGATGCATGTTCTGATGGTGACTCTCTGATGGTGACTTTGGTTCAGTTGGATTATGGATATTTATTTCTAAGACGCCGGAGTTCTGTCCGTGGTATTTATCAGTGGGGATCCGTTTATTTCAGGATTCCCTGGGTTGGTACAGATGATTTTGTTGATGTCAAATCAATGGTTCTCCAGTGATGGTGGTGATATATCCTCCGTTCCGTTTATTTCGGAACCCTGAGATGGATTTATGGTTACTCAGTACCTCAGATGGTTGTGATCAGTTCAGAGACCAGGGCTTCAGTGCAGTGGATGTTCAGATGACTTGGAGGATGGCATAGTGTATTGCATTCATACATCAGCATCATTCTCATTTTGCATTTATTCGCATCTAACTCATGTTTATCCATATGCAGGGGACATTCTTGATTGAGATCCTGGCTGAGAGGCTTCTTTGTTCCAGATATGAGGACCGGCTTGAAAGACGACGTCGTCTACAGTTTCTTCAATCCAGAGATTGATGTGTTGAAGGATATGATATCATTGATTACACCTGACCATGTGGGGATGTTCCGTGAGACTTATGGTGGTACTCTGAAGTTGGTTTTCAGGCTCACAGATATAGATAGGAGTGCCATCCATACTCTTCTCCAGTTTTATGACCCGGGTTTGAGATGCTTCGTTTTCCCGGATTACCTGTTGGGACCTTTGATGGAGGACTATGCTAGTATCCTGGGTATTCAGATCAGAGATCAGATTCCTTTCTATGCCACTAAGGAAGAACCTGATGCTGTTGAGATTTCTCGTGCTCTTTATTCGAGCCCAGAAGTGACTAAGGGGGGTTTGAAGGAGAAAGGAAAGTTGCCCGGTTTTCACTTGAGTTTCTTGGAGGCTAAAGCCAAGGAGCATGCTGCTTTGGGTAATTGGAAGACTGTCTGTGCTTTGATTGTTGTCAGCATCTATGGAATCATCATGTTCCCCAATCAGAAGAACTTTGTGGACATTAATGCCATCAGGCTATTTGTGCAGAGGAATCCTATTCCTACCTTGGTTGGGGATGTCTATTACTCGGTCCATAATCAGAACGAGAAGCGGCGGGGTGGTTTGATCAGATGTTGTGCTCCACTGCTGTACAAGTGGTTCATGGGGTATTTGCCTTCCAGAGGTGCCTTTGCTTTTGTTCTTCTTGACCATACTGTGAATTGGGCGACCAAGTTGATGGGTTTGCGAGCCAAGGACATAGCTTGGACGCACAATTATGTGGCTGGACGAGACTTCATTTACAGTTGTGGGAGCTTTCCCAATGTGCCTCTAATAGGGGTTCAGGGTTGCATTAATTACAACCCGACGCTTCTTAGGAGACAAATGGGGTTTGCTATGGAGGTTCCTCCTCTCGAGTGTGAGATTTAGGAGTCTTTCTACTTCCCGGCTGAGGGTAATCCGACACGGTTGAGGCAAGTGTCTGGAGCGTGGCGTAACATTCAGAGAAAGGGCAAGGTTCCTTTTGGTAGGGTTAGTAATAGGTCTTTTCCTCTGTTTGATGATTGGCTCAGAAAGAGGATTGAGCTCACGCATCTACCATTTCCTGGGGGTGATCCTTGGTGTCCATTGATTGAGGGGCCATGTTCTTCTGTCAGCATGGAAAAGTTCCTTGAGATGAAGAAGGCCAGAGATCAGCTGCAAGCAGAGAAGATTGAGTTGGAGATGAGTGTTGCTAGAATCCAAATGGCTAATCAGGAAATCAAAGGGAAAATAGAAGACCAGGATAAGAGACATGCTATGGAGGTGAAGCGCTTTGAGATAGACACCGCTTATTACCGCAAGATTAGCCAAGCTTTGGAGTCATCTACGAAGGAGCACGACATCACCAAGGAGAAGTTGGCTAGAGCTTTGAGGGTCATTGAGGATGAGAAGAGAAGGCGGATCCTTGTGAAGAATCAGAGGGAAGCCAGAGTCAGAGTCCTTATCGCCGAGTGGGAAGCAAAGCTGAAGATTAAGGAAGAAGAGAATGTGAAGATTATTACTGAGAGAGATCACTATCTTGCTGAGAGGGATCATTATTTCCGTCAGATGAAGATTCACCGGAAGGAGGTGGGGAGATTGCAGCAGGAGAACACTGAGCTCAGGTTCGCCGTGAAGTTTAAAAAGATGGTTGATGATGCAGAGCCATCTGTGGGACCTTCTTCAGTGTAGACTTTTGTTGTTATGTGTTGGATTACCGTCAGGCCTGTTGACGGAATTCACCTGCTTGTATTTTCTTTCTGTTTTTGGAGAATTGTAATTTGATTTGTATCAGACTTGATGTATGACTTTTGCACGTGTAGTGCACTTTTGAGATACAATGGTTATTGTCATTCATTGATCGATCTTCAAGCTTTATTTGCTTTTTGTACGCACTCACATGACACACACATGGTTGGGTGATATCTTTGCTAAATCATAATTCTCTGCTCTGTATGGTGAAACTAGATGATTTACATCAGAATGTTGCTGCCGAATTATTATCTGTCTCGATGAAACCAGGATCGAAAGACAGGGTGTTCCTCATATGGATAGACATTGCATTCATGCATGAATCATAATAACTTGTCTTTTATTTTGCAGGTCTCGGTTTCTAACGTGTTTGATTGTTTCAGGAATCATTACTCGCGCACGTAGAATCATTCCTTTGCACGTAGCACGTCCACACAGATACCCTACCAGGCGCAACAAATCCAAACTGATGGATACATCCAACACAAATATTCTCGAGCTAAAAGAGAAGATGGGAGAGCTGATCAATGGTATGCAAGGGTTCGCCTTGGGGCAGAAGGCACTGGTTGAGAAAGTGGAAAAGCTTGAGCGGGCTTCGACTGCTAACAGTGGTAATAATCTTGAGGGGGTCTCCAATAACGGTCTTGATGGTTCTAGGGATGGGGGTGATCTCAGGAAAAAGACTACTGCTGGTGTAGTGATCAATAACGGTGGTGGGTTTGGTTTTGCTGCAGGCGGTGGGCCCGGTCCTGTAGTCAATAATGTGAAGGATAATCTGCTTCCTCCTTTCTTTGGGGCTGAGGAGGATAGAGAAGAAGACCAGTTCTCCGTGCTGAATGAGCAACTTGGTCAATACGGTGTCTAACCACCAAACAAAAAGATTCAGGTGCTGGCGGAGACGATCAGAGCTCTAGAAAGCTATGCTACTCCAGGGGTTGCCAACATGTCAAACATGGGGCTGGTTGAGGGGATTGTGATCCCACAAAAGTTTAAAGCGCCTGCGTTTGATAAGTATAATGGGAGTTCTTTCCCGGAAACTAATCTCCAGGCTTTCGTCCGAAAGATTTCTGCTTATACAATGGACCAGAAGCTCTGGATGTATTTCTTCCAGGACAGTTTGTCTGGTGGGTCTCTGGAATGGTATACCAAGTTGAAATCTTCGGATATCAAGAGCTGGCAGGGTCTTGGAGATGCTTTCTTTAAACAGTACCAGTTCAATGCTGACATGGCTCCTAGTCGTACCTTGCTGCAGGGTATGTCTCAAAAGCCAAGCGAAGGGTTTAAAAAATATGCACAGAGATGGAGGGAGTTGGCGGCCAGAGTTCAACCTCCGTTGGTAGACCGGGAAATGTCTGATCTGTTTATGGGTACCCTTCAGGGGACGTTTGCAGAAAGAATGGTGGGATGCCCGATTACCAACTTTGCTGATATAGTGGTGGCTGGGGAAAGAATAGAAAGCTGGTTGAAGCTGGGGAAGATACAGGGTAATGCTTCGTCTTCTGGTTCGAAGAAACCCTTTGGTAATGGCCAACGTAAGAAGGAGGGTGATACGAGTGTTATGTATGCCCAAAGGTGACAAAGTAGGGATCGTTACTACCAGCACACTGTTGCGGTAACAATTCCTGCTGATAATTCACAACAGCAACAACAACAACCGCAACAACAACGACAACCATTTCAACAGAGACCGCAACGGGCCGGGTATCAGGTGAGAGGGCGAATGAATGATCGTCAATTTGATAGACCACCTGTGACCTACTCATTCTTGCTGAAGAAATTGAAAGATTTGGGGTTGGTCCAGCTGAGGACGTTGGCTCCGTTGAGACCTGATCAGAGACCTGCCCACTATGATGAGAATGCTAAATGTGAATTCCACTCTGGTGCCCCTGGACATAATATGGATAATTGTAAAGCTTTTAAGCATGTTGTACAGGACCTGGTGGATTCTAAGGCTATCAATTTTGCACCATCTCCGAATGTTAACGCTAATCCCATGCCGGCGCATGGTCAGATGGGGGTGAATGCAATTTCTGAGGATAAGGGCAGAATCTGGGTGATGAATGTGGACCAGTTGAGGACTCCATTGGCTGAGGTTAGGAGACAACTGTTGAAGAATGGGGTCTTCCCGGGTTGTGATGATTGTTGTGCTGCGTGCAACGTGTCTCCTAATGGGTGTGTATTATTGAGGGAGGTTGTCCAAAGGATGATGGATGAGGGAAGCCTCAGGTTTGAGAAGGTTGATTTAGAGAGGGAGAATGTCTCCATCATAACCATCTACTTTGATCCGATCGACTTGTCAGCGCTGGAAGATGCGGCTCTGGTTACCATCACGGTACCTGGGCCAATTCCTTATGACAACGATGATGCTGTACCATGGGATTATGGTGGAGAGGTATAATGTAATGGGGAGAAGCAGGAGGATGAGACTGCAGGTGAAACCACCGCTTCAAAGGTGGATAATGCCGGACCCAGTGGTTTCACTCGTAGTGGAAGGTTGTTTGCACCTGATGCTTTAAGGAGTGGGGAGGGAGAAAAAGAAAATAAAGATAAGGCCGAGGCTTTATCCAGGGCAAGAGGGAAGCAGGTGGTAAACGAGGGTACTCCTGTGGTGACACCGGCGCCTGGTGGGTCGGAGAAAGAACTTGATGATGAAGCTGAGGAATTTCTGAGGATCATCAAGAAGTCAGAGTACAAGCTTGTTGACCATTTGCAGTAAACGCCGTCTAAGATTTCGATACTGTCATTGTTGTTAAGCTCCGAGGGGCATAGGGAGGCTTTGTTGAAAATACTGAAAAGAGCCTATGTCCCGCAAGAGATAACAATCAATCAGCTAGAGACAGTGGTGTCAAACGTCAATGCCAGCCATGGACTGGGTTTCACTGATCTGGATTTGACTGTGGATGCGCGTAATCATAATAGGGCATTACACATTGCAATGGAGTGTAAAGGAGCAGTGCTCTCGCACGTATTGGTGGATACCGGCTCATCACTCAATGTGTTACCAAAGAAAGCCCTGGCAAAGTTGGACTGTGCAGGATTGGTTCTGAGGCCCACTGACCTGGTTGTTAGAGCCTTTGATGGTTCTAAGAGGGTTGTGTTTGGGGAAGTGGAGCTCCCTGTGAAGATCGGGCCCGAGGTGTTTAAGTCTGTGTTTCATGTCATGGATATTCAGCCGACCTACAGTTTCCTGTTGGGTCGACCATGGATACACGTTGCTGGGGCAGTGACTTCGACTTTGCACCAGAAATTGAAGTATATCTGGGAAGGGCAGGTCGTCACAGTTTATGGGGAGGAAGACATCTTCGTAAGCCACCTGTCATCGTTCAAGTACGTGGAAATGGACGGTGAAATATGGGAAACGCCAAGTCAAGCATTCGAAACCGTCAAGGTGGAGAATGCTGTTTTTGTCAAAGAAGAGAAGAAGCCATCCATTTCTTCGTATAAGCAGGATGCTGAGGTGGTGAAGAGTGGAGAAGCCCCAGGTTGGGGAAAGATGATTGACATCGCCGCCAAGGAAGACCGGTTTGGGGTTGGTTATCGACCGGGCCGAGGCTCGTCTGGGCAAGGCAGAGGACATCGTCAGCCATTCATGTTCACCAGTGTTGGAATGCTGGATCCAGATCGCATCTGTGTGGTGGGTGAAGAGATCGACAGTGACTGCGAGCTTGATCAGTGGATAAAACCGTGCGTACCAGGGATGGAGATCCAGAACTGGAAGGCTGAAAAGATCATCACTGTCACTCTACGTGAAGAGTAATATTTCCTGTTTTTCAATTCTATCTGCATGAAAGCCATACGTTTTGCTCGAAACGTAATGGTTCATTGTAAGGGCCACCTCATGTGTTTCATTTTGCAATATTTACATCATCAATAAAAGGATGTTTTTCATTAAAAGCGGTGTTCCCTGTTTTTCATTTATTTTTGCAGTTTAATAAAAATAAAAATAAAAATGGCAATGTTTGTTTTCATTTTCCTTTTAATTTGCTTCGTTCCGGTTCTAAAGCAATGCATGAATCAATATTCATGCAGATGCGATCATTCTCCGGATCTCATTGATAACAATCCTGTTACACCCTCATATGACTTCGACAATCCGATCTATCATGCCGTAGAAGAAGGCGAAGAAGATTGTGAACTGCCGGAGGAATTATCCAGGTTGTTAAAACAAGAGGAGAAGGTGATTCAACCGCACGAGGAGCAGGTTGAGCTTGTGAATCTGGGTACCGACGAGGTCAGGAAAGAAGTCAAAGTTGGGGCTGCTTTGGAGGCGAGTGTTAAGAGCAGAATGGTAGCGCTGTTGAAAGAGTATGTCGATATCTTCGCCTGGTCCTATCAGGATATGCCAGGGTTGGATACCGATATCGTGGTGCACAAGTTACCATTGAGAGCAGACTGTCCTCCAGTGAAGCAGAAGTTGCGCAGAACTCGACTTGAGATGGCCATGAAAATTAAGGAGGAAGTGCAGAAGCAGTTGGATGCTGGTTTCCTCACTGTTACCAATTATCCGCCTTGGGTCGCGAACATTATGCCAGTGCCGAAGAAGGATGGAAAGGTGAGAATGTGTGTGGACTACCGGGATCTGAATAGAGCTAGCCCGAAGGATGATTTTCCATTACCTCACATTGATGTGTTGGTAGATAATACGACTCAATTCTCGGTGTTTTCCTTCATGGATGGCTTTTCTAGCTATAATCAAATCAAAATGTCGCCAGATGATATGGAGAAAACAACATTCATCACACCGTGTGGCACTTTTTGCTATAAGGTGATGCCATTTGGTCTCAAGAACGCCGGTGCCACGTATCAGAGAGCCATGGTGTCTTTGTTTCATGATATGATTCATCATGAAATCGAATGCTATGTTGATGACATGATAGCAAAGTCCCAGACAGAAGAGCGGCATTTGGTGGACCTGGCCAAGTTGTTTGACCGGTTGAGACAATTCAGACTGAGGTTGAATCCGAACAAGTGCACTTTCGGAGTGCGGTCCGGAAAGTTGTTGGGGTTTATTGTGAGTGAAAGAGGAATCGAGGTTGATCCTGCTAAAGTAAAAGCAATACGAGAAATGCCTGAACCGAGAACAGAGAAGGAGGTTCGTGGTTTCTTAGGTAGATTGAACTACATTTCACGGTTCATATCTCATCTAACAGCCACGTGTGAACCCATATTCAAGTTGTTGAGAAAAGATCAGACGGTCAGGTGGAATAATGATTGCCAAGCGGCATTTTTGAAAAGATAAAAGAATATTTGCAGGACCCTCCGATTCTGATGCCTCCGATGGATGGACGGCCGTTAATTCTGTACTTGACGGTCCTCGAGGGGTCTATGGGGTGTGTACTGGGGCAGCATGATGAGTCTGGTCAAAAAGAGCATGCGATTTACTACCTTAGCAAAAAGTTTACCGACTGTGAAGCAAGATATTCATTGCTCGAGAAAACTTGTTGTGCTTTGGTATGGGTTGCTCGCTGACTGAGACAGTATATGCTGGTTCATACCACTTTATTGATTTCCAAGATGGATCCGATGAAGTATATTTTTGAGAAGCCAGCATTGACCGGACGGGTTGCGAGGTGGCAAATGATTTTGACCGAATATGATATCCAGTATACCTCTCAGAAAGCGATCAAGGGGAGTGTATTGTCTGATTACCTCGCCCAGCAACCCATTGAGGATTATCAACCGATGAAGTTTGAGTTCGCTGATGAGGACATCATGTTTCTCAAATCGAAAGATTGTGAGGAACCAATCCCGGAGGAGGGGCCTGACCCTAAATCCGAATGGATTCTGATGTTTGATGGGGCCGTTAACGTGAATGGAAGTGGAGTTGGTGCTGTTTTGGTTACGCCGAAAGGATCTCATATTCCTTTTGCTGCCCGGCTAACATTTGAGTGCACCAACAACGTGGCTGAATATGAAGCTTGTATCCTGGGGATTGAACAGGCGATTGATTTGCGGATCAAAAACCTTGTTATATATGGAGATTCAGTTTTGGTTGTGAATCAGGTTAACGGAAAATGGTATACGCATCAATCTCATTTAATTCCATACCGGGATTATACGAGGAGGTTGTTGACGTTTTTCACCAAGGTGGAATTACATCATGTGCCGAGAGAAGAGAATCCGTTAGCAGATGCTTTGGCTACTCTGGCTGCCTTGATTAAGGTGCAGTGGTGGAATCAGTTCCCCAGTGTTGAGGTGGGACGTCTGGATAGACCAACTTATGTGTTTGCTGTTTACATAGCGCCTGATGATGAGAAGCCGTGGTATTTTGATATCAAACGCTATTTGGAAACCCAGGAGTATCCTGAGGGAGCATCCAAGAAGGACCGAAAGACTCTGAGGAGGTTGGCCATGGTGTTCTATCTGAACAAGGATGGGGTTTTGTACAAGAGAATTTTCGATTGGATTTTGCTCAGATGTGTTGATGATAAATAAGCAAGCCAATTGATGAAAGAAGTACACGAGGGGTCGTTCGGTACCCATGCCAATGGGAATGCAATGGTGAAGAAATTGTTGAGGGCTGGTTATTATTGGATAACGATGGAGGCCCAGTGTTTCAGTTTCGTGCGGAAATGTCATAAATGCCAGATTTATGCTGATAAGGTGCACGTGCCTCCTAATCCATTGAGCTTAATGTCGTCTCCGTGGCCGTTTGCTATGTGGGGCATTGATATGATCGGAAAGATTGAGCCTACGGCTTCGAATGGGCACCGGTTCATATTAGTGGCTATCGATTACTTCACCAAGTGGGTCGAAGCAGCCTCTTATGCGAATGTGACGAAACAAGTTGTTGCCAGATTCCTCAAAAGAGACATCATTTGCAGATATGGGGTTCCCGAGAGAACCATTACTGATAATGGTTCTAATCTCAACAACAAGATGATGGCAGAACTGTGCCGGGAATTCAAAATCGAGCATCACAATTCTTCTCCTTATCGTCCGAAGATGAATGGGGCGGTCAAGGAAGCTAATAAGAATATAAAGAAGATTGTGCAGAAGATGGTCGTGACCTACAAGGATTGGCACAAGATGTTGCCGTTTGCATTGCATGGGTATCGAACCTCGGTGCGTACGTCTACTGGGGCAACGCCTTTCTCTCTTGTGTATGGGATGGAAGCCGTGCTACCGGTTGAGGTTCAGATTCCGTCATTGAGAATCCTGATGGACTTGAAATTAGAAGAAGCTGAATGGGTAAGGACTCAGTACGAAGAGTTGAGCCTGATTGAGGAAAAGAGGCTGGCAGCCATCTGTCATGGGCAGTTGTACCAGCAGCGGATGAAGCGTGCTTTTGACCGAAAGGTGCGACCTCGGGTATATCACGTAGGAGACATGGTGTTGAAAAGGATCCTTCCTCCTCAAAATGATCGTAGGGGAAAGTGGACACCCAATTATGAAGGTCCATTCGTGGTCAAGAAGGTTTTCTCTGGCGGAGCCTTGTTGTTGATGACCATGGATGGCGAGGATTTTCCATCCCCTCTGAATGCGGACGCAGTTAAAAAATACTTCGTATAAGAGACCCGCTGGACGAAAAGAATAAAATAGTCCAGGCAAAAATGGGCACCCCGGCGAACCAAAAAAAAAATTAATGAAAAGGTTCGGGCAAAAATTAGGGATAAAAAGGAAAAAACTGTACACCCGGCAAGTCGAAAACCCCACAAGGGCGGCTTGGGAAAAAAAGGGTATCCCGGCGGACTGAAAACCCGAAAGGGCGGTCCAGGCAAAAGAGGGATTGAAACGAACAACTGCGTCTAGCATGATCGTTTGTGTTTTGGTTAAGGCACCTGGTTATCTCCCCGGCAGGGATCGGTCGGAAGTGTCTTGTTCAAAAGGCAAAAAGCACAGAGAGTCTTGAGGACATATGGGGTGTAACCGAGTTGGAACTCGATGAGATCACGGGTTCACGTTGCCATTAGGATAGATTTTTCCTTTTGTGTGCAATTACCTCTTTTCAGGGATTGCTTCCTGTGTATTGCTCGGTTTTTGAGTCACCTTTTTCAATCAATAAAATGCATATTCAGTCAAATAATTTTGTTTTTGTTTTCATTACCGCTTTGATTGCAAAAACATCAGTTTATTTTGATAAAGAATCTTTGCATTTTGAAACATATAGGTCCCTTCCAATGCATGTTCATAAGATTGAAAACTTGAAATCTTATTCGGAAGGTTGAGTGACCTAGGTGTTGAAATTTTGGCACGCCTGGGGCACGTTTTTATCTAACGATCTCTTTTGCAGGAGTTGTTAGATATTTTCACTCACTTGCAGGTTGTGATGTGAAGCTTTTGACAAGAGATCCCCGCAGAGTCCAATCAGGGACGAGGAATTGAAGAATGGTGAAAAGATGGTGAAAGGATGACGACGATCCTGGAAGTTAATCAAGAAGACTCTTCAAAGTCTGAAAAGATGGAAAGTTGACACTGTGGTTAGCTGGTGAATACCAGGGGTCGACGAGTCGACAGGTGTTCCATGTCGAAATATTCCGTATTTTCCCTAGCAGGGTCGGGATTGTTATCTCCCCAGTAGGTTCGAGATCGGTGTTTCCTCGACAGCCAGGTCTGAAGGTTGTCGTTTCCCCTAGCATGATGGAGCTTGTTAGTTCCCCAGCAAGTCGAAGATTGTTGTTTTCCCCGCAGAGTGTGTTGGTAGTTGTTTCCCCAGCAAAGTCCCCAAGCGGATCGGGTTTAGTGGAGGTCTTCCCTGGTGAGGGTTGTCCTTTCCCCAGCAGCAGTGCTATTCCCCGACAGGGTGGAGATTTGAGCGATAGTAAGTTCCTCAGCAGAGCGTCTTGAGCTCCCCAGTAGAGTCCCCTGAGGGGGATACTTGTTTATGCATTCATCATTTAGAGAAGCATAACATATTGCATAGTAGATTGCGTAGCATTTCCATGGTTATGGAGCATTACGCTGAAAAGATTATCATGCATCAGCATTGCAAGCATAAACTAGTCTCAAGCCGTGGTTACCGTTTGAGAGTTGGTTTCGCCGGTTGGTGAAGATGTTACTCAAGCCGTGGTTACCGTTTGAGATTTGGTTCCGCCGGATGGCGAAGATGTTACTTTGAGGAGTTTGGCATCGTGATTCTGAGTTAACAGTACTCACCAGTAGTGCGATATTGGAGGAAATGTCCGTCGGGCGGAGATTGGCAATGAAGACTAAAAAGTTTTCGGGGTTCAAGAAAAGCGAAAAAAATAATAATAATCCCCAGCTGAGCGCAAATTGTTCGTTCACAGTGGATTAAGTAGGGATGGCATGCTCATGGCTTATTATCCTCAGCATAAGTTGTTGGCCCACGTGCCGTCTCATTCATCACTTTACCTTATTGCTGCCGAGGCTGACCGGCATGAAGTTTCTGATATTCAGATCGAAGAAGTTTCCGACGATCAGGTCGAAGCACTTGTGGCATTCAGGCCAAGTTTCCGATGTTCAGATCGAAGAAGTTTCCGACGATCAGGTCGAAGTACTTGTGGCACTCAGGCCAGTTTTTCCGATGTTCAAATCGAAGAAGTTTCCGACGTTCAGGTTGAAGCACTTGTGGCACTCAGGCCAGTTTCCCGGTATTCAGACCGAAGCGGTATTCAGACCGAAGTGGTATTCAGACCAAAGCGGCATTCAGGCCAGTTTTGCGGGCATTCAGGTCAATCTCTCGGTGTTCAGACCGATATTAATACTCCCAGATTCCGAAGTAGTATTCAGACTGAGGAGCGGCGTTCAGGCCATGGTGGTTCCTGTGTTACCATTTATTTTGGTATCCGGGTCGACATCCTTTCCGGTATTCAGGCCGACTTTCTCCGTACCAAACGGATTCTTCTTTGAGATCGCTTCGTTGCCGATTCTGACATGCATTGTTAATTATCCCCAGCGGAGCGCAAATTGTTCGTTTGTTCTTGGTATTCAACCACTCTTCACTCTGATCATCTGAAAGCCGAGGCTGTTCATATCGACAGGTTCACAGTGGATTGAATAGGGGCAGCTGTAACACCTCAAAATTTGCCCTCCTCTTCTTGGGACTAGCTTAGCATATTGCATTTCATGTTTTAGGATATTAGGCATTTGCATATTGCATATCATGTGATAATAAGAAGGTCATCCTCCTAAGTCTTGTCAGAGATGGAGAAGTTGTATAGTTCAAGCCTGAGGGTCTTATCGAATTGATTACCAACCGTCTAAGGGTTTGCAATGCATTAGGGTCTCTTGATCCCTCAAGGAGGTTGAGCATTATCTTGTTTGCAAGGGTATGTCACCATCATCATGGTTATGTCATCCTCAAGGGCTTCACTGTGCATGCTCAAGTTCCTTGGGATTAGGGTTTTGACCTCTAGTCAACCCTAATCAATGACATTCTTCTAGTCAGGGTTTATCAAAGAGATGAGGTATTTGTTGATGATGAAGATCACATGGTTATGTGGAGAGCTTATATGGGCTAGGGGTTTCATTTCTGAGCCATTTCCTCAGGTGGTAGAGGCTCAAAGTCCACAGTGCATTTTCAAGTCATATGGGGCCCATAAAAGTCAACTGAAAGTCAACTGAGGGCTAGGAGGTGGAGAGATGGTTTGAGACACTTCATTCATGTCCCAAAGAGGTTCATTTGTCATTGCAAATACATATCTTGAAGAATTTGAGGTCAGATCAAAAGTTTCCAAAAAAGGAAAGTGACCTGTAATTGAAAGTTTCCAAAAATGGAAAGATTTTGGTCCAAATTCAACTTGATTTTACATCATCAAAGACGCTTCAAATGGAATTTTGCCCAACATGAAAGTTGAAGATCTTTCTCTCCCATTTCCAAAAAGTCCAAGATCATGAATTTATGATGAATGGTTGAGGAGATATGAGCAAATGGTCACCAAGTGTGCATGAGACTTCAAAGTGGCATAACTTTTGACTCAAAACTCCAAATGAAGCCACTCTTTTTGCAAATTTCTTGTCTTGACCTACGCTTTCCAAATCTATCATTGCATTGCCTGAAAAAGGTTCACATGGCCATGTGTTAATTCAAGTGCATTTTGGAGGGAAATTGAGGAATTTAAATTTGGTGCAAGCTACAAGCCTAATTCCAATCCCATTGTGTTCATTAGGTGATTTTGAGTGAAAATGGATCATAGCATGTTACTGTTCACGTCCAAATTAGGCCATGCACCACACTTTTCCAAATTTGGCAAAACACCCCATATTTCATTAATCTTTCATTAGCCATGCTTAAACTCAATTTGAACATGATTAAGGAGGAGTATATAAGGCTAATCATAATAGAATTGGATCATAAACACAAGTTCTAGATCTAGATCTCATTTTCCCTCCAATTTTTCTCTCAATCAAAATTCAAAAATTCTTCAAATAACACATCATTTTTATTGTATAATCTTGCTCCTGGATCATCATTTAGTGCAAATCAAGTGCTGGATTGGAGAATTTGGTGAAGATTTATGCATAACCCATACATGAACATGAACATGGAGCTTGAAGATAAAGCTAGATATAAGCCTTTCCAAGCATTGATTCGTGCATCAGACTTCATAACAAGGTTGATAGAGCTGATTTGGACATTGCTAGGCCTTTGAATCCACTGCTGCCATTGATTATTCTTCAAGAGGTTGGAAATTCGAACCTCTTAATTCATGATTTTATGTGCATGTTATTGTAGATCTTTGAATGCTGATTCTGCTGATGCTTTTAGAATTAAAAATGGTTTAGTATTCACTGAGATATGTTCATTTAAAGTTTTGACATGCAATTTTACTTCCATCGATTTGCTTTTGTTATGAGTTATTAGGCTTAATAGATGTTGGATTCATGATCTACATGCAAAGACGAGTCGATTGGTATATAGATTGCAAAATTCTGCAAAAAAATTCATGAACACGCACTGTAGCTTCGCCGGATCCCATGAGGAAGATGGTGGTTTCCACCGTCTCCCACCGTGCGTGAATAGTGCGCCACCGCCCTGGTATGAACTTAGGGTTAGTCCCAAAGCGGTCGTTTTGGAGTGCACAGGGTTCGATCCTGCGTGAGCGCTTCCTTTTTTCAATTATTTCCTCACTTATTCAAAACGCAGTCGTTTTGACTAGCGCGCTCGTACCCCCTTCGATACCTGGCTCTGGCATTTGTTCCAAGCGCTTCATTTTTTGCATATACACGGTTCGATTCTCACCGGTTGCATTATTTCAAATTACTCAAACATTTTTCCATTTCCCTCCATATTTTCATGTACATGATCCATTTTATTTCATTATTTTCTTCCAACTTGCAAATATCATAGAAAATTGAAAACTAATCCAAATAATTCCAAATTTTTCTCACATATTCCTTGAAATGTCTTTTATTTTATGATGTGAATTTCTGGATTTATGGATTTCTGGAATTTTAAATGTGATTGATTCTTTGGACATGTATGCAAATGTGACATGCTTCATTCATTCTATTGTGAAATGCTCATACATTGGCCAATTGGTTTGAAATTTGGTATGCTGATTCCCAACATGTTGCATGATTTTTGAGGCTTGGTTGTGCATTTTTATCATTTTCCATTTCTGTTTTAGGAACATGAATGTAAGCTGTGACAATGTGTGTCACACATTTGGATGTTGATCTTGTTCATTTTCATTGCCATGCCAATTAAGCTCTTCTGATTCCGATTTTTTGCATGATGCTTGTGTTTGACATGTTGTGTGCACATAAAAATTTCCATGGTTATTTGATTCATTTATGTTTTAATATGGAATTTTGATTCTTGATGTCCAATTGTGTGCTTTGTAATTGCCTTTGTCTTAACATGACCATTAGATGGATTTTCCTTAGGATTTGAGTTTGGTCCTTTTTAGGACGTGTTCTTGCTTGTTTAAATGAGCTTCATGTTGAATATTGGTTGCTGTTTTGACTTTTTGCTTCGCCTTTGACCCTAGTCTTGGACTAGTGGTTTGTTCTCACTTTTTGAGCTGTGTATTTCAGGTTCAAGCCATTAAGCTCTAGTGGTTGATGCAATCTCATGACTTGAGATGCAAATTTGCTTTGTCCACTAACATTTGTTGTATTGTAGGATCCTTGGTGATGAACTCACTTGAGTTGATTGGCTTGCATTGTGTACATATAGTAACACTGTTGACTGTCTGTTTGATTTTGTCTGAATGTGAATATTGACTTGTTTGACTTTCTTACAGGTACTTTAGTTGCTTTAGCTCATTGCTTCAGTTGCTTTGCTTGTGGTTGGCATACCACCTAGGTAATCATCCTCTAACTTCATGTAGTCTGGAAGCCCTGTCGTTTCTTTTGGCAGGCATTTGGCTGAAGTCCTCCTTAAGAGGCGATGACTGTGTTTGTTTACTTTTGTGCCATGTACTTCAAGTCCTCCTAAGTGAAGAGGCAATTGACAGATAGAAGGGACTAGTAGTCAGTCCCCTGTTAATCGTTAAGTCATCCATTATGCTCGCACTATGTGCTGATGCTCTTGGACACGTCCTCCAGATCTTGTACAGTGTCAGTCAAGTGGAGCAGGGTCCCTCATTCTGGACCCCCACGTTTTCATTAATTCAAGCTCACCCAGGCCCGGGTTAAGAGCTATGAGGTCCAACCCTCATTACCTTTCATCTACTCACCCTGACGGCAGATTGATATGACCCTTTCCAGTGTAAGAGCTAAGAGCCTCAGACACCTTTCCAGTGTTGGCTTGTTTGTCGAGATTGATATGACCCCTTGACTAAATTCCAGCCTTGTATGAGCTGCTTGTTTGCATATAGCTTGTGATGATTGCGTTTGATGTTTATCTGCTTTGCTTCTCATCTCCTTTCTGTAGGAGTCGTATGATCAACTTTCGAGGAAGTTGAACGTATGTAGAGATAGACTTGAGTTGACTCACTGCCTGTGTGAGTCAAACTCTTGTTAGAGACCTCAACCTAGGGTTATAATTTGCATGATGACTATTAGGCTCGAGTTAGTCTCCCTTTTAGTCCGTTATTCCCTTGGTCTCTGGTTAGGAGAAGTTTCTCCCTTGTTAAGGGGAACTACGTCGCCCTGATCCTCATACCAGATGAGGTACGTAGGCAGGAGATCGTGCGAGATATCTCCGGGCAACCTTTTCTCTTTTGCGTGTGTTTTGCTTGACAACTTCTAGGCTCGAGTTCCAGACTCCCTTTTAGTTTGTCAATTTGCTTTCTACCTTTGGTGTTCGCTGGTTAGCGATTTCTTGTTTGTTTGGAGTCTGATGTAAGCCCAGCGATTGGCATTCGGTTTCCTGTTTGTGTTTGTGTGTTCGGAGTCGGACGTAAGACCAGTCATTGGCAGTCTGTTTCCATTTGTGTGTTTCTCTTGACGTCTCAGCGTCTTTGTGTTGTGTTGTGTTTCGGCGTGCATTAGCCGAACTACAGCAGCTCTGATTCTCATTCCAGATGAGATACGTAGGCATAGGATGCGATATCCTAGCGAGCCCGTTTCCCATTTCCCTGAACTACGTCGACTCTGATATTTGTTTTTGACAAACTACGTAGGCCCAAGATGCGACATCCAGCCGAGTCACCTTCCCCCGTCTTCTTCCATCTGTGTTTTATTCCAGTGTGCGTGCATTCTTTTGAGCAGTTATCTAGCAACCTTATTCTATTCTTTTGAGCGTGGATCCCGTCGAGTACGACGGACGTGAGGGGTGCTAATACCTTCCCCTTGCGTAACCGACTCCCGTACCTTGCAATCTCTGGTCGTAAGACCATTCCTTTTCTCTTTTCTAGGTTTACTTCGAGCGTTTCCTTTCCCTTCTTTGGGATAAATAACGCACGGTGGCGGCTCTGTGTCTTTTTCCTGCCGGTTGTTTTTCGCGTTGCGACATAAGGCTACTGTCAAAGTTCAGTAAACTTGACTTGTTGGGTAGTATTGGAACATTACTGGGTAAGATTTTCTCAGGGTATCGACAACAAAAGGTTGCAGAACCAATATTCTCTAGGGAGATGTAGTTTCTATCAACAAAAGGTTACAGGAAACGACTCATTGAGGGATGCTCAACGCGAAACAAAGTAGGTGTTTAAAGAAACATTGTTTGACTAAGCTGAGGATAACATCTTATCAACAAAAGGTTGAATGATGTAACTCTATGGGGAACGCCCGATAGTAGGGTAGGAACTCACTTAGAGAAAAACAACGACTCAACTGAGGGTTGGCCTGGATGCCTACGACTAAACCTTGGATTTTGATTTCTGCTATATGCGTAAATGATATGCATGCAAAGACGTCTGAGATGATGAATGTAATGTATGTGATTCATGTTTGAATGCAAAGGATGCTTAGTTTGTTTGGGATTGGCCCCCATTTTTCAAAGGCAATGTGTTTTCTGGAAACCAGTGATGGTTGTATTTGTTTTTGTGAAGGTTCCACCAAGGTGGGCTTTTGCTTTTCTGGTAATTGTCACTATGACTTGGACTATTGATTGGTGAAAGGATCTGACTTCCCGACACTCGGTAGTTGATGAAGTGATGAACACCCAATAGGTGTGGATACTCTTGGTGCCCCAAGTTTGATCTTTTGCTGATATATTGTGTATATGTCTTTAAGAAGATCTCGATTTCTTCTGAAGTGTTTGGCCAGCCTGTAACTGAGCATAGCGACATGATCAACGCATGATGATTGTGCTTTTGACGTGCCCTAAGATTCTTGTTAAGATGTGATGTTGTACTAGTATGAACTTTCGACGTTTTGTTTGTGACTTCAAGCAGTCACTAGTGTCTGACGCAATCTGCTTGACTGATTTGAGGATATGGAGGGAATTTGCTCCTTGAAACTTGTATTGCCCCTGACTGTAGGGTGTTCAAAGGAATTCTCCATGAAAGGGAACTTTAGGAGTGATTATCCCATGACATGGTCTGAGTTTGTTTTTCCCAGTTTCTATATCTTGCAATGGTCTGCCCCTGATTAGCTTTTGGGGGACTTGCCTCAGACGAACTGAATATTGAAGTGTCTTTTCCTCCGTGATCGACTGATGCTTAGAGATTTGTCTTATACTGACTACTTCTTAGGTCAATATAATCAAAAGATGCCATGCCCCTGATCCATAGGATTATGAGATGATTTTGATTCGTGTTAGTGCCAACTATCAAGTGCCTCTGGAATTGCCCCTTGTTGGAATTTACTCGATGTCAAGTACTGATTGACAATTAAGAATTGCCATTCAAGAAATGGTGATTTTAATGCAATAGTTATGCAAGTTTTGAAAAACAATCATTCATTTGGAGTGTTGTGGTAGTGTGTGGCGAGTGAATCATGTGTCTAATCGTGGTGCTTGATTTAGCTAGCGTGTGAGTGATATAGGGAGAAGAGAATATTAGCAAATCTCTAGGAGTTAGTTTACTCAACCTTGCTATAATATGCTTTCAGAACAAACCTTACTTCATTTAGGTCTTTTGAAGGTTGTAACGTGGCTTGGTTCATGGTTATTGAAACAAAAGGATATAAGGCTCAAAATTTATTTTAACCCACCCCTTCTTCATGATGATCTCCAATCCTACGTTTAGTTAATTCAACACACATTCTTCTTTTTGAAGGTGTAAGGATAAAGATGGTGATTCAAGTTCTCTTGGAATGGCAGCCACCTTATTTCGTTTTTTGGATGTCGGTGACCCCTTTGATTTTGGTATGGTGGTCACTGAATCTTGTTTTGTTTTGTTGGAGACTTTCATTGTCTTTTTTGATTTTTGTTTTGATCCCTAACTTTTGCATGGATCGCTTGGTTTAAAGCTTTAATCCATCGGGATTGCCCCCTGTTTTTGCCTAAGTCTCCTTTCAAGGTGTTGGACTTAGCGGGCTCTTTGATTTTTTTTATTGTGACTGCCAAGTCATTGGTCATTGAAGAACAACCGACATAAAATTTAGATTTGTATGGTTCCTTCGGCACTTCAAGATATGTGCGAAGAATATCATGTGGTTGATCCTTGTATGGGATATTTCACCTTGTAGTTTGAACGCGTAGTCCAACCAACTGAACACTACCCTGCCCTAGGTTAAGCGTAAGGGTTTTTTAGATATGAAAGAAACTCCTACTTCTAGGCTCGAAGTGGTTGACTAGGGATTAACTCCTTATCTCTCCAGTGTTTGGGGATTTGAAACAATGCCTGTACATCATCAGCAAGGTTTTATCCGAAAAGCATACGATCAGCAATTATGTGTATTTCGTTTTCGTCATCCTCCTTCCAACATTTACTAACAATAGTGTGATGAAGAAAGTGAGATGGAAAAGTATGTGTTTGTGATTTGCAAATGTGATAGATGTGTGAATATGAAAGATTGATTCAAAGCATGCATAATCATCCCATTAATAAAACCAAATACAAATGATAATGTTTAAAGCATACAGTACTTAGACAAACAAGATCAAATTACCAGAATGCAAAATGGTAAAAATGGCATAACGATCGCCTTCACTCAAAGCAATGGGCCATCATCTCTTGATTCTTCGTTGGGATTCGTTCTGCTTGCTCAGGCTGGTGAAGAGCTCTATCTTCGAGCTTCACTCGACTCTGCATGCGTCGGCATGGGATTTGTTGCAACATTTGGCCTCACTGGCGTGAATGTAACTGCCTTGCTATCAATCAAGTCCTGAACCTTGTGTTTGAAAGCCTTACAGTTCTCTATTGTGTGCCCTGGGGCACCCATATGATACTCGCAGTGAGCATTGGTATCGTATCCTGGAGGATATGGTAGAGTTGCAGGTGTTAGCTCCTTCAAAACAATTGCTCCATCCTTTAGCAGGTAGGGAAGGATCTTGCTGTATGGCATTGGCGGAGGATCGAAATGCCTCTCTGGCCTCCTTGCCCTCTGCTGGTTAGGCTGACGTTGTTGCGTAGCATGTTGTTGTTGGTAAGCCGACTGTTGATGAGGCTGTTGATACGGTTGCTGATATGGTTGTTGATATGGTGTCGGGATGACTGCGGTAGTTTGATGATAAGGCGTATGAGCATACGGAGGTGCCCTATATCCTCCTCCTCTCATTATGGCGTTGGTCTGCCCTTCTGGCTTCTCTGGGAGATTAGGATAAGGCTTCTTCATTCCACTTGAAGCGTTAGCAGCGCAAGGTAGCTTTCCTTTCGTGATCTGACTTTCAATTCATTCTCCCACGGAGGCAACCTTAGCAAAAGTTGGGAAGCTGGATCCTACCATTTTCTCCATATATTGGGTGTGAAGAGCTCCCATAAACATATCAATTAGTTCTTTGTCAAGAAGAGGAGGTTGAACACGAGCTGCTAGCTCTCTCCACCGCTGTGCGTATTCCTTGAATGACTCGTTGTTGCGTTGAGTCATGTCTTGCAGTTGTGTACGATTGGGCGCTAGATCAGTGTTGTACTGATAATGCCTGAGGAAAGCTTCAGCAAGGTCTCTCCATGACTGGACCTGACCCCTCTCCAGTTGTATGTACCACTCCAAGGATGCCCCACTGAGACTATCTTGGAAGTAATGAATCAAGAGTTGATCATTACTGATGTGGGCAGCCATTTTGCGACAGTAGGCTCTGAGGTGAGTTCTCGGGCAACTGATCCCTTTGTACTTGTCAAAGTCCGGGACTTTGAATTTTTGCGGAATCACCAAACCTAGTACCAGGCACATATCAACGGCGTCCAAACCGAGAGTAGTGTGAACCTCCAAGGACTTAAACTTTTCCTCCAAAGCATGGAGTCTATCAACAGCTGGGTCTGGGAGACCTCCAACAGCAGGTTTGGCGGGTTGTGGCATGAAGAAAGCGTCGTATGGATCTTCATCACCCATCATTGATCCATGTCGAGCAGATGTAGCACAATGCTCGTGGGGGTTCATGTTGACCATGGGGATCGGAATAGGGATGGGTCCTCCTCCAGGATGGGAAGGATTACCATCAAGTTCAGTTACTCCAGGGATACTTAGCGATGGTGATCCAAACTGGGCAGCAACTTTCCTGGCTTCAGCGTTAGTCTCAACATCCTTCTCCTTCTGGGCCAAGAGTAACATGGTCTCAAGCAGACGATCCATCTTTGCCTGCATGGAGTCAATGTCGGTCCTCATTGAAACCTGGTTTGCCTTAAGTTGTTCGAGTGCCATCTTGTAGTTGCGGCGTGTCTCGTACCGGTGTCGAGTAGTCAGCGTTACTGGACAAGGGTAGAATATGGTGTAAGTTTTTGTTTATGGACAATGATATGCAATGCATGTTGATGATGTGCAAATGCATGAAATTTTTCCATGTTTGCAAAGGAATACAAATATTCAAGATCATCCACACGTCGGGTACGTCAGGATAACAGGAAGAAGTATGGGTTTCTCTGATTACTAGAAATTCCCAAAGGTAGGTCCTAAAGTTATGTTTTCAAGGAAGGAACTTAGACTCACGGATCAAATTCAAAACTTCCTCGCAATGGTGGGCTAGCCACATCGTGATGGGAGTTCTGAACTGATCTAATCTAAGTGGGTTTCTCGTATTGTTCGAACAGGGTGTAGACCCTTCGATTCAATACTACATAATCACCAATCATGAAAACAAAACCTGGGTTTAAGGCGAGGTCCCTAGAGTCACGGATCGTATTTAGAATCTCCCCACAATAATGGGCTAGCCACATTGTGATGGAAACTCCAAACAGATCTACTCTAGGTGGAGTCTTCGTATTGTCCCAATGAGGTGTGCACCCCTCGGTTCAATACTACACAACTCCGGGTTCTAAGTTTTTCTCGAAGCTCGGGTATGGAGCTTATCTCACAACAAACATCAAGTACCATATTAAAGTATCGAGACAAATTACATACAACACAAGTAATCAGAATAAAATACAGAGAGATAAACATAGAAAGAAAGAATATCTTCCAACAGTCATAGCAAAATCAGACTAAGTTAGGCTAGACTCTCTCTTGCTTGGAGCAGAATCCCCAGCAGAGTCGCCAGTCTGTCGCACCTCTAAAAATGATAATGCGATCCCTCGCGATAGGACACAGAAAAATGTTGTTCGAAACAGAGTCGCCACCAAACTTTATTTATCCCAATGAAGGAATAGGAAAATATCGAGAAAACCTTTAAGAAAATGGAATAATGGTCGTCGCAACCATATTCGGGTTCGGGAGTCAATTACGCAAGGGGAAGGTATTAGCACCCCTCACGTCCGTTGTACTCAACGGGAACCTTTTAGTCTGATTTTGCTATTTGACTGTTAATTCAATGTTATTCGCTTGCTTCGAGTAATTAGAATTGATAATAGATATGGATGAAAACCTCAGGAGGGGGGAAATGGGAGGTTTTTTATTAGTGTCCTCGCGAAGATACAACAATCTCCTGCCTACGTATCCTTATGGTGCAATAAGGAAATCAGAGCATTCGTAGTTCGGGCTACTATGAATATTTGGTGTGTTTTGTTTTGATGAACGACTGTGTAAGTCGGCGTTTTAACGGCTAAACGCTGGCTTGTCTACTCTCGGTGGAGGCTCTAGGACTGGTTTGTGGTGCGCATTAGAAAGGATTTACAGTGCTCTTTTTTTGAAAGGGTTTTGGTCACGCGGGGGTGACAAGTTGAATTGATGTGTTTGGGTGTTTGATTGGTTTGATTTCGATCACGCAGGGGCGAGAAGTTAGGTTTAACGTTGGAGATGTTTTTTTGAAGAATGACGAAAGATTGAGCAATGTGGTGTACACCAATCGTCCAATTCTTTCGAGAAATAACAAGGCGAACGCATTCTATCCCTTTTTTCGGTCGAATTATTTTGAAAGTTTATTTGCGGATGTCGAATATGCACGGTAGTGAGGCGTACGCCTCCTACTTTCTTATTCAAAGAATAATGAGGCGTGCACCACTTATTCCTTTATCCAAGTTTATTTAGCGTGTTTTAGTCGGAAGTCGATAATTTGTGCAATATGGCATACGCCAATTATTCAAATAATCGAGAGATGGCGAGGCGAACGCCTCCCATCTTTTATCATCTGAGGTTTAAATTGTAAAAGATATGTTTAGATGTTTGTATGTGATTTACGAAAATAGTTTGTATCTGAATTGGTAGGTTTTGAAAGTCAATGATTTGAGCAATGTGGCGTACGCCAATTATTCAAATAATCAAGGAATGATGAGGCGTACGCCTCCCATTCTCAATTGAAGTTTAAGTTGTTTATTTTGCAAAATTGTGTTTGATATGAAAGGTGATTTGAATTTATTCGATTGCGGTTTTAATTTGGCGACGAAGATTTGAGCAATCTGGCGTACGTCAATTATTCGAATAATCGAAAGATAGTGAGGCGTACGCCTCCTATCCTCTTATTATCTGAAATATAGAATTAAAAGGATTTAACATTTGTAATTGATTTAGAAAATGTGATTTGAATATGATGGTTGGAGTTTAAAAATGATTTGAATTTAGAAATTATACATAATTTGGAGAATGATTTGTATTTTTGTAGAGCTTTAGGGTTTTAAATGAATGACGAAAATCCGAGCAATATGGCGTACGCCAATTGTTCGAATAGTCGAGAGATAGTGAAGCGGAGGCTTACTATTCTCCTTTTTATTCAAAATTAATTTAGATAATGAAACTTTTAGGATTTATAATTAACTTGAGGAAGTGATTTTAATTTTATGGAGTTTTAGGATTTTAATTGAATGACGAAAATCCGAGCAATATGGCGTACGCCAATTATTCGAATAGTCGAGAGATAGTGAAGCGAAGGCTTACTAATCTCCTTTTCATTCTAAATTAAATTCAATAGTTTTTTTAGTATATTAATTAAATATGTTGAATTTGAATTTATTAGGACTAATATGTTTTTTTTGAAAGATTATCTGGTGTTGGACCGCTGGTTCTTACGTTAATAAATCCATTTGAAATATTTCGCTACTTCAAATTTAATTACAAAGATAATTAAAATGCATGGTTAAAGATGTGACCAATATAAATACACGATTATTCAAGAAACGAGTGGACAAACGAATTTTAGGAAACAATTAATTACGGTTCAAGAAAATTAATTAACTAAGGTTAATAATTTATCTGATCACTAATCACAATCATTGACTTGATGTAATCATCAATCAAAATTGATCAACATAAAATTTGATTAATGGGATGATTTAAAATAAATAAATTTAGACGAAGTGAATAAGAAATGTTGTATTGATTTTGTAGGAGGTAATAAGAGAAAGAAACTTTTGGCTTAATGGATCAAGCCCAATCAAAAGTTGGGGTTAGTATGGAGGTGTGCAGCTGTTTAAAGGGGTGTTAAGCCCTGCCCGCACGGGTTGGGCACAATAGGCCACAAACTCTAAATGATTTTCAGCGGAATATCAAAGGCAAATCGACCCTTCGTTTTCCTAGCAGTGCGCGTCAAAACATCGGGAATTGTCATTCAGAAATTAATTCATATTACTCTAATAAATGCTATTTAAAATATGATAATCATGCTTGTCTTTTGCCTATTCCGAAACAGAAGCCTACACCAACAATTACCACATGGAAACCACTTAATTAATAAGTACGAAAAGAAATGAAATAAAAAGCGAATCTGCATATTGGAAAAGAAAAAGTCATAAAGTTTCTATCTCCCTCAACCATAAACCTCTTTCTATCCTTCTCTCTTACAAACCATTTTGAACATGAACCCTTCTTCCAAAACTAGATCAAACACAATAAAGCCTTGAATAACATTTGGGAATACCAATCAAGAACCCTTGAATGTTCTTGAGCGATTTTCCGGAAGTTCGTCAACCTAACATTACCCTAAATCGAATCATAAACGAGATTCGACCAACAATCATAACCGATCGGAATCCATGGTGATGAAACACACTTTCTCAATTTTAAACCTAAACCTTAGATTGTCGCCTCAAACACTTTTTAAAATTGGAGTCAAAACTCACATTCTTAGAAATGAAAACAAACCATTCAACAACGAAAAGAATGAAAGTAAAGCAACAGTTATCACTACACATCAAAACAAACTCAAATGCCCAAAGAGTTAAAGACAAAACGTTTAAACCAACCGGATCTGCAGTGTATAAGGTATATTCTCTCGTTTCACTTCGCCTTGCTTCCTCCTTGTCTTAATTTCTGTGTTCGATGTGCTCCTTATCAGGGTCTTAGCTCGGATTACTCAAAGTTCTAAGGATAAACTTTGAGCACCCATTTGATATATTTGAGCTTTGGTGTGAAGGTTGGGATGCGGTTTCAGCAGAGTGACGGTGCTTTTTCCTTTTTCAATGATCGAAGGTCTCTTATATAGAGAGGAGATAAAATGGTCCCTCATTCATCCGCTGGCAGGAGAGAAACGCGTCCGTCCGTTAGAATAACATCCTCCCTCAGATTTTGTGTGGTCCTCATATCAATTTGTTGGTTAGAAGGTCTCTCCAGGTAAGTGGTCCCTCTTATGGAATCTTTTGTTAAGTTATTACCACAGTGAATTCAACTCTCCCTTTTTACTGTTAGGTAACATTCTTTGTTCAATCACGTATTGCTGAATGGATTAATCATGTACGGTTTTTTATAGTTCATTTGCTCAGGGTATGGTGTGTTTGCTTGCGTGGGATCTACAATTGGCATCTTGGTATTTTAGCAGCTTACCTTCCCTTGAGTATTTGGCTATGGATGTTTAGGTAATGAATTGGAAATCTGTTGTAGGTATGCCTTCCATAGTTCATGAATATTAGTCCAATTGGGCTTTAGAATTCCTAGGAAATGGTCGGAATTGTTTTGTTGATCTTTTTGATGGCATACCCTAAATCTGATATGCAACAGGTTCTTATGCAATGCCTTGATTGGAGCAGCTTGTGCTTTGGCTAGGTTTTAGTCTCGTAACATTTTGCTGCCAATGATATGTTCTTCCTATTGTCTTTTCAAGGTTTGTAGCTTGTGGTTGTTTCACTTTGTAATGGAATTGGATGACCATATTGATTTCTTGTTTCTGTCATTCACAGGTATTGCTAGAGGATATGGTTGGCAGAAGTTGGAAGCACATGTGAATCTAGGAGCTTTTCATCCTGATCATATCAGTACACCATACGCAACTCATAGTCGCGAATTATCCTCCTTTTATTTCCAGGATCTTGGGGATTGGCTTTTCTCTATGTACACCCACAATTGCTTTACAATCTTAATCCTTGTCGTTGACGGCTGACCAAAGGTGACTTGAAGTTCGGATGATATCCCACAAAGTGTGTTGAGACCTCCTGGGCCAGTCAGCGGAAATTGCAGTAACAGGTTGCATTATGTGCCCCTTGGTGCTTTATCTTGGTGTACTTGGATTAGTGCTCATATTATTGGCGTGTCACTCCTAACTCTTGGATCCATAGGCCATTGCATTCCGCGAGGGAGTATCTTATAACGTCCTTGGAAACCAATGCCAATGGGGCCTTAGCAACTGTTATGTCCAACTGATATGTTATTTCAGTTTTGGAATCCTATTTCTTTCCTTTATCTTGGTTGTAACATTTATTTGGAAACTAGGATTGCTTGTAACCGTCGTCATGATGTGTTTCTGTTAATGGCAATTGATACAATTATGTTTGTAAAAATCCAAAATTTGTTCAGCTAATGTAATTCTACATTGATACTTTTAAACCGTGCCATACTGTAGTTTGCGATTCTTGGCCATCTGAAACACATTTGAACACTTGGTCTTTATCCTAAAGACCTCTTAATCCGTGGCCTAAGGCAATGATGATTATAAATGAAGAACAAAAATTGTGAATTTAAGTCATTCATTTAATATCTTGTCAACTTTTGCCAACTTGGTTCAATAAGGTGCAAAAATAAAATAAGCAATGTTCTCAAACAACCATGCTCACGATTTTGCTTATGGATTTAGTATTATGGTGTTGGCAAGACGAAACTCAAACCTGACCTTGATCCATACTAGCATCCCTCCTCAAGAAGATATCCCTTTTCCTCGTATTTGTGCAATAAACCATACTCCTAGACAAAATTGATTTTATGAAATGCATGTTTTATGTATTATTTATGATGGAATGCATGTTATGCTGTGCATATGATGTAAAAAAATGAAAATCAATTTTTTATCGAAATTTAAATATGCCCGGACAAAATTGGGGTATGACACTATGTCCTCATCGGGTTGAGTCTTGATTGACCTTTTCTTTCTAGATCTTACCTAGATAAATGGTTTGGGTCCCCTAAGAGTCTATTACCTAGTAACTGGTAATATTCTTATTAGTTTGCAGTTTGTTACTTCTTTCCCAATACCTGGAAAAAGTAACTTTTTTCCCCCCAACGGATTCATTTTCATGTTCCCCCCAAGAAGTATTTCCTTGATATGTTCATCCTAACCGATGACGGATATTTTCTTCCCTTACTTTGAGTCTATCCTTGATATGTTCATCTTAACCGGTGACAGATATTCTCATCTTTGGTATTCTACCCAGTAAAAAGGTAGTTGTAATCCCTATTTTGTTCCCCAGAGAGTTAATCCTTGATATGTTCATCCTAATTGATGACGAATTTCCTTCTCTTGAGGTCTTCTGCCCAGTAATCGGTAGTTGTAAATCCTGCTTTTCTCCACTTGCAGAGTTTATCCTTGATATGTTCATTTTAATCGGTGACGGATATCCTCTTTATGGTCTTCTATCTAGTAATTGATAGATATAATTCCTATTTCTCCCCTCGGAGTTTATCCTTGATATGTTCATCCTAACCGATGACAAATATTCTCTTTGATTGGTATTCTATCCAACATTCGATAGATGTGATTCCTACTTTTTGTTGAGGTAGTTTATTCTTAATATGTTCATCCTAACCGATGACAAATATCCTCCTTAGCATTTCCAAGCAAGTCTATCCTTGATATATTCATCCTAACTGATGACATATTTTCTTCCCTTTGAGTCTATCCTTGATATGTTCACTTTAACCAGTGACGAATATTCTCTCTTTTTGGTCTCCTGTGCAGTATCTTGCAGTTGTAAATCCCATTTTTCGGCTTTTCCCCAGCAAGGCTATTCTTACCCAGTAACTGGTAATGAATGCACTTCTTGGCGGCCCTCAGTGAGTCATCCTTGATACGTTTACCCCAACCAGTAACGAGTGTCTTTTTTGTCAGAAATTTTATTGTCTCCTTTACCCAATAGCAGGTAGTAGATAATAAATTTCTGCTCCGCCTATGATGAAGTTTATTTCTTCCCCAGTTGAGTTGAGTGTGCATTTCCTTGGTGAAATCATTTTTCCTGCATGATTCAAGTATTTTAGTTTTATTCTGATCTACCTATTTCCCCTGCAGACGTCTTTTGTTTCTTCGGCCGAGTCTTTCCATTTTCATGGAATTCCTCTAGTCTCCTAGTAATTTTTAAGTCGTAGCCTGGCCTATGCATAACCTCTTTTATCCCCTTAGAGTCTCTGTCTCCCAAGTGAGCATTTCCTTATGGAATACATCAGGCTCCTACGGACCTTCGGTCTCTCTGACTTCTTTTCCCTTGTGGCAATATTTCCCCATAAAAATTTTCTTTTACATCCATATCATATGAATCATGAGGTCTCTTAGGGACCAAAATTTGTTTCTATATGTTGTTATTTAAGCCATTTTCTACTGAGTCGATATGAAGATTTTTACCTTCACCTCCTCAGTTAGAATGTCCTTAAATAGGGGTAGCTGTAAGACCCCAACTTTGACCCTAAGATCCCTCATGCAATCTCATCATATGCATTAGCGTTGGGATCATACCTTGGTATTCTCCTTACCCCTATTTCATTGGGTTTGTTTTGGTAGAGATTACCAAGCACCATTGTGATTGTATCATACTTGTATATTATCATTTTACTAACCAAAATACCAAAAACATGTCTTTGCATTTTCCTAACTCTTCTGTAGGTAGGGCATGATCACCTTTGATATATCAAGTTCACATCTAGGGTTTAAGACCCTCTTTGCTAAGAGCACAACCAAGGAAGGATCCATAATGGCTCTAAGCATCATATATGAGTCCCAATAATCTCTACATCTTATTTTGATCAAGCATTCTTCAAGAGTTTGGAGTTGGTTTTCCTTGGAAACCCTAGTTCACCTGGGTATCTTGAGTAACTTCTTCAACAAGCTTCTTCATCAATTTATCAAATTTCTCAAGGTAAACTTCAAAATTCATCATCTTATGCATCTATGATCTACCATGAGCCTAAAAAGTCAAGTGTATTGCAAGTTAGCAAGTTGGTTGATGGTGGTTGGCCAGATGGATTCATCTGATCAAAACTAGGTCTCCCTAGACCCTATCTCCTACAATTTTCATCATATGAAAATGATTTCAAGAGAAACGTTACTCTATATTACATTCCAAACAACATTCATGTTGAGGTCTAGAGCTAATTTTGCTTTAAAATTCATTTTCTATGTTGAAACATTATAGGTCATTTTGTCTAAACCCTAATTTGAAAGTCAACTTCCCAAGGCCATAACTTGCTCAATTTTTATGAAATGAAATATTTCCAAGTTGCACAATCAAATTCAAGATGTCTACTTCAAGTTTGATGTTTGGAGTAAGAGATAAATAACTTTTATGAGCATGTGATATGAGGATCCGTTATAGGTCATTTTGGACCAATACCATTGAACAAGTGATTTTCCTCAACTTCAAAAATGCATAACTCACTCATTCTAAATCCAAATGATGCCAAATTGGTGACATTTTGAAGTTATTGTAAATAGTTATTACTTTGATAAAGACACTTTTCTCATTTGGAGCTCACATAAAAAGTTAAGCAAGGTGGAATAATTGAATATGTGACTTGACAATTAGAAAATATTTTAACATGTTGAAATTTCCAAACTTCCACCTCAAAATGAATCATGATACAAGTTCCAAATGGAAAAGTGTCCAACACAAGAGTTGTTCCTCTTGATCTAAGATTTCCAAAAAGTCCTAATTCATTAATTTTGGACTAAGTTTGATAGGTCTGCACATGGTGTAAACAGACTTGTATCAGTTGGCAAAATCAAAGCTTCAAATGTTCAAACAACTTCGCCTCGCCATTCAAGCTTCATGCATACCTTATTTAAGTTGATTTTGGACCTAAATGGATTGCTTCATGGGACTAAACACGCTCATGCAAGCATGTGCATTGCATTACCAATTTTGGAGAATTTTTCAAGTGTGCAAATAACACTTCTCATGGCTATAAATAGAGGTCCCCTGCATCAATTCAAAGGACTTTTACGTGCCAGTTTTGCCGCCAATCTTCCAAACCCTCTCAATTCAAAGGAAAACCTGAGAAATTTCATTTGAAATTTGAGTTTGAATCTCACTGTTTGGAGATTCAAAAACTTCAGGATCCAAAGCTTTGCATTGTTCTAAGCCACTTCCACAAGCTCCATAAGCAAGATCAAGCACGAATTGAAGTAAGAGAGATCCATTTTTGCACAACATTGAAGGTAATTTTCCATATTTTTCTTCTCTTTGATTCTCTCTTAATACTCATCAATTCTTTTGGATCCTTTATTGTCTGAAGTCCTACCAATGTAGGCAAGAAGATTGAGTTGCTTTGAGGTAAAATCGAACCTACTCAGTTGACACACCTCAAAATTCAACTCCACGTATCTCTTTATATATTTGGAGTTAGTTAAAATTGAGGTGATATTCATGACCTACGCCATTTTATCTTCAAGATCATGTCCTCTTTTTTCATTTATGTTGTGGTGATGACTGAACTAGTCCGGCCAGGGTCATCGGAGAAGAAGACTGGCCTTTGGCTCCGAAGATGCGCTGGAAGCATTCAGAGCCATTAGATGAGTTTGAAATGTTTTAATGAGGAGCATACATTGTGATTATCAAGCATGTGGACGTTTGACTTAAGCGCATCATGGAACGCACGCTCTCCACCACTTGATCTGCCACCTCAATTAATGAGGGAGATCAAGTGGTCCACGTTTTTTTGGTTATCTGATTTTTATTTTTATTCCTTTGATTTTCATTAATTCATATTAATTTTAATATTGGTCCAAAAAATATGAGAGTTTCACCAAAAAAATTTAAATAAAATCCTCTTTCATTTTCTGAATTAAAATTAATTTTTTGGATCATTATTAATATTTTTCATGATTTAATTGATTTTGTGATTATTTTAATTGTTTTAAAAATACTTTTAAGTTTCCAAAAATTCTGGAAAAAAAATTCCAAGGTACTTTGACCTTGTTTGACCTATGATAAATCTCATGGCCATTTCTTTGGTGTTTTGATGAGGTTTTAGGAAATTCTCCAACCATATTAAATTTAATGTATTATTTTTAATATTTTTAATTGTTTAAATGCCAAATTAATTGTGTTGAGCCATTTTAATTGACTTTGTGAGTTTACCTTGTGTTGTGGGGCCTTGGTCAAGGTTGATTTGATTTTGTTAGGTTAAGATCATTGGATTTAGGGGATTGATAGAATGTACATTCCATCTTCCAAAATGAATGAATGATCTTAACTTGGTAAAAGTCCTCCTTTGTCCAATTTGAGTTTGATCCATTTCCCCTCCCTCTTCATCTCATTCCCCTTCTTTTATGCATTCATGTATGGATAAGATTAGGTCCCCCACATTGCATACTTTTTTTGTGTGTGGTATGTTTCATGAGCATAGTTCATCATATTATGTCTCTAACATGCCTTAACACCAAAATTCTATTGCCCGACCTCAAATAATTGTGACTTCTACATAAGTCCAATTACGATTGCTTAACATAGCGCTAAATTTGTGACACAAAAAAGGCATAGCATTATAGTTAGTGAGATTGTAAGTCTCCCCTCTTTCATGGTATTATGTGAAAACTTGGCATTTTTTCCTTCCTTTGGAAGATGTCTTGGTTCAAGGATCCATTCTTGTGATAAGTGGGTTGAGTGTTCTCCAAAGAATGACTTCAAAAAAGTAAAGCAAAATCAATACTAACTTCTGACTTATTAACAACTAACATTTAATTTCAAGTCCTTTATTTTAATGCACTTTATTTTTGAGCTTTATTCATTTGCCATTATTCATCATTCTAATTGTTTATGTTAATGTCATTTTTATTTTGTCCACTTGGACCATATTGTGTGATATATTTTGTTGAGTATATTGTGTTTATTTGTGTGGTCTTTGACCATTAATGTACATAATAAGAACAAAAAACTCTAAAAAATATCTTGTGTGTACTGTTGGTTTGATCTGAGACAATTGGACTTAGAATTTAGGCAACACTCCCTATGCAGAGGACTTGGCCAATGCCAAATTTCATGTATCCAAGTGCTTGTGATTTGAAACTTCATTTGATACATCATTGAAGTTCCATTTGAGTTCATCTGCAACATAATCTTTGTGAAGCTTTTATTTTGAACTTATTACTTATGCCACCCTTTGAAGTCATCTGCTACATAGGCAAAACTTGAAGAAGATCATGGAGTTGTCAAGCTTGGATGTGGCTATCTTTATTTGATGCATTGCTCTTCCACTTGTTGTTTGTATATTGATTGTTGTGTGATTCTGAAGTTCAGGGGAAATTTGGGTTTCTATATGACATTCATGTCTATTGGATTGCAGCCTATTGGTCAGACCTTTTCAACTCTCAACTTTTAAATTTTATGCTTAGGATTAGTCTTTTCATCTCCTCCCCACTTATTTAATTTCAAAATCTCTCTCTCCTTTTAAAAAATTTCTTTGCTTGTGTTTGTTGATTTCTAAACTTTGGCCATTATTGTAAATTAGAAACTTTGGCCTTATGCCATTGCATTTTCAAACTTCTTTTCTTAATCAAACTTGTAAACAAACTTAACTATACTTGACTTAAAATTTCAAAATACAAAAATAACTAACTCATTCAAACCATTTTTAGGCCTTTTTGCCTTTCAAACTTAAATTTTTGTTAAAAGCAATGCATCCACTTTGAAATTGTTGCCATGAACTACGAGGTTTTAATTCCTCATTTTAATGTTGGTACGTAGGCACAAGTCCGAAGGTCTTGTCAAACACAAAAATATAATTAATGAATTCTTTTCTCATCCCCCCATTCTATTTGTTTGCAAACATCATTTGTACAAAAACACATGTGCACATAAAAAAGGGCTCCCTAGGAGAACCTAGGATAGTTTGGGTGCTAACACCTTCCCTCTGTGTAACCAATCCCCTTACCTGTAATTTCTGGCATTTTATTAGTTTTGATTTGAAAACTTCTTATTTTTGGGTTTTGTTCGTACTTTTCCCTTTTCCCTGGAAACAATAAAAGCGCAGTGGCGACTCTTGTTTATTTGATGTCTAGCTTATCCATAGCTTGATAATCATGAATTTACCGCTACACGACTCAAGCTGCAACTCTTCATGCTTTCGACTCAAAGCATGGAACCGCTCCTCCCACATATCTTTCTCTTGCTTCATCTTGGTGAGTGCGTCTTCCAACTCCTCTACATCTTGGTTAGGGAGATTTGATGGCTCAGCCACAACCACAGACATTGGTCTTTCACAAGCGTACGACATCTTGAGCTCCAAAGCTCTCTTCTTCACCCAAATAGTGTAAGCTTCCAAAGCTACAAAGTTGCATAGACAAAGCTTGGATCTTCCTTTCCTATGTACATTATGCCACACATGCATCATACTTTGCTTCAAATGTTAGGGATCTTTACCCTCTTGAAAAATCAAACGTTCTAACTCGGTGTTATTAGGATTATCTCTCAAGGGGAACCCAAGTTAACGACGAGCCAAAGCACGGTTGTAGTTGATTCCTCCTTGTGTACCAATGAGAGGCACATTCGAGAACTCACCATAACTATCAATAATGTCCAAGCTACTCAATGCAGAATCATACCAAACAATATCATCATTATAGAGATATAAGTCTCTAAGACCACTGTAGACATTGCTTGTTCTCTAAAAAAGCAGGCATCTGAGACAAGTGTGAAATAAACAACTTGTACAAAAGAGGAACACAACATACAATAGTCTCACCACCTTTAGAATTCAGCAAATGCAAAGAGAAATACATGTCACCCAACAGAGTAGGAACATGACTCCCAATCAAGAAGATTCTAATGGCATTAACATCAACAAAACTGTCAATGTTAGGGAACAAAGCCAAACCATAGATGAGCAATACAAAGATGGCTTCAAAAGCATCCATACTACCGGCTTGAGCAAAGACAATAGCTTTACCAATGAGAAACTCAGAAGTCAACCCAAGAATACCTCATTTCTTCATCAAATGAGCATCAATCTCAGATTTCTTCAGATGAAAAGCTTTAGCTATAACATGAGATCTTGGAATCTCCTACAATCCACTAAAAGGTACCTTGTTAGATACGGGCATTCCTAAGAGATAAGCATACTCCTCCAACGTAAGCACTAGTTGGTAATCAGGAAAAGTGAAACACTGGTGGAGAGGATCATAGAACTGAACCAGAGCACTCAGAAATCCTTCAACTACATTAACAGATAATACAGACAAAAGCTTCCCATTACGTTTCTTGAAGTCCAAGGGATCTAATACAAAAGATGATAACTTCCTTAGCTCTTTCAAATTAGGACATCTGAACCTGTACTTCTTAGTGTTCCTTCGTCCATAATCCATGGTCTGAGAATATTTTCAAACAAGACCTCAGTTCCTTGAAATTTATTTTTTTATGATGAATGTTATGATGCGCATGTATGCATGAATGCAACAATCACAAACAAGGGACCACACACAAGGAAAACACAAACAAATGTCAAGGGAGGGATCAAGTCATCATCAAGATCAATCATCCATTTTAGTGGATTATGGTTTTCACCTTATCAACACCCAAGTTCCATTGATATTCACAAGACTTGATCGGATCAACCGAGAATCAAAGGGTTTGTTATGAGTCACGAGCATGGAGTCAGGTTAAGAACCATCCCAAAGGAGTGTACTAAGGTTAAAAACCTGTAGATCATGTTCTAAGAAGTTCCTAGAGTCTTGATCCCATCTATCAGATATTATAGGTTAGGATGACTAACTCATCAACCCATAATATTTTCAAGAGAAACTCGTCTGAGTGTAGTATCACATAATAATTGTTATCGGGTCTACATCTGGACAGTCTTTGCACTACGTCCTAAATAGGACAAGTTGGGTTAAATGTTCTACAGTTCTTAGCTTCTCCGACCCCAAATCAGAGAAAGTAATGCCTATCTACAAATAACTTGTGTGACATTAGTAACTCCAAAGAGGTCTCTACTAAGTAGATGGGTCTCAAGACAACTTGTTAAGGACTACTCCACACAAGTTGAACATGACTATACCATCCTCCTATCTTAATTGCACTCAAGTTCGGGTTAGAACTTAACTCACCACTCAGAGATCACCAAGCACAACAGACATATTATATCACACAAACAAATATAGCCACATCAAATATACAAATATATACACATAAAAAAGTAGGCTAAACCCACTGAGGACTACTCCCCAGCAGAGTCGCCACTTAATTTCTGTAGCGGTAAATTCATGACCATCAAGCTATGGATGGGCTTAACGTTAATAAAACCAGAGTCGCCACCGCGCTTTTATTGTTTCCAAAGGAAAAGGGAGAAGTACGAACAAAACCCAAAGATAAGAAGTTTTCAAATCAAAACTAATAAAATGCCAGAGATTACAGGTAAGGGGGTTGGTTACACTGAGGGAAGGTGTTAACACCCAAAGTGTCCTAGGTACTCCTACGGAGCCCTTTTTATATGTGTAAGTGTTTTTGGTATAAAAGATGTTTAAGAAAATACAGTGTGGGGATGAGAAAAGAATTCATTGATTATATTTTTGTGTTTGAAAAGACCTTTTGACTTTTGCCTACGTACCAACATAAAAATGAGGGATCGAAACCTCGTATTTCATTCTAAAAATTTCAAAGAAGTTGGTGAGTTTCGTTTAACAAAAGTTTAATAAGAAGAGGCACAAAGGGCCTAAAGTTTGAATGGGGTTGTTCGTTCCTTTTGTATTTTGAAATTTAAGTCAATATGGTTAAGTTTATTTACAAATTTGATTTAAGAAAAAGTTTGAAAATTCAATGGCATAAGGCCAAGGTTTCTAATTATTAAAACAAAGTCTAAGTTTAAAATTAGAAGCATAATATGTTTTTGAAAAGAGGGAGAGATTTTTAAATTTAAGAAATGGGAGGAGATGAAGAGGCTATCTTAAGAATAAATTTAAAAGTTAAGAGTTGGAAAAGATCTGACCAATGGGATGCAATCCAACAGACAAGAGTGTCATATAGAAACCCATTTTTCCTTGGACATTTAATCAAGCAATAACCAATAAGCAATGAGCAAAATCCAAATATCATAAAGATCAAGGCATCAAATAAAGATAGCCACATGTATCAGATGAAATATTCCTTGATCAACTCAGAGCAAAGCATCAGACACAAGATCAAAATAACTTTTAAGCACAAAGACAGAGTAGAAAATGAATTCAAACAATTCCAAGGCTTGTATCAGATGAAGGCTCAGTTCAAGATAGCCCAGTCTCAGAATGTTGGCATTGGCTAAGTCCTTTTTACATAGGGAATGTTGCCTAATCCTAAGTCCAAAAGATCAGATCAAATTCAACAGTCCACCAGATGTTTTTTTAGGGTTTTTGTTGTTATTAAGTATTTTAAGGTCCTAAGACCACACAAAAAATCAAGGCACACAAACAAATATATACAATCACAAGATATGGCTCAAATGAGCAAAGTGAAAATGACATAAACATAAATAAGTTATATGAAATGTAAATGGCAATGAATGATAAATGACTGAAATTTAAATTTCATAAAGTAAATGACTTGAAAGTAAAGTAATATTAACAAGAGTTAGTCAAGTGTTAGTTAAGAGTTAGTTAAGTATTAATGATTATTTTTAATTGATTAAGTCATTATTTGGAGAACACTCAACCATTCATTCACAAGTATGAATCCTTAAACCAAGACATCTTCCATGACAAGGGCTCCAACTTGGATAATTTAACAAGTATGCCACTAGCTCTCGTGAAATAAAAAAAGGTCAAGTCTCCATACAATTCCATGAAGAATGGGAGACTTATAATCTCACTTACTAGAATGCTATGCTTTGAGGGTCAAACTTAGCCCTATGTTAAGAAATCCTAATTAGACTTATGTAGAAGTCACAATTTTCTGAGGTCCGACAATAAAAATTTAGGTGTTAATGCATGTTAGAGATTTGGTATGAAGAACCAAACTCCTAAAACATACCACACACTAAAAGAAGAGATCAAGAGGGAGGGTCTTATCTCAGTCATACTTTTATTGATTCATCTGACACAAGGTCATTGATGAATCAATTAGCCTTTAGACATTAGAGATTTCATTGGTCAAATGAGGGAATGGGAAAGAATAGGGATGAATATGAAGAGGGATGGGAAGATATAAATACAAATTGATCATGGAAGGAATTTCACCAAATCAAAACTATTCATTCATTTTGGGAGATGAAATGTACATTTCATCAATCCCCTAAATCCAATGGTTTTAATCCAACAAAAGTCAAATCAACCTTAACCAAGGCCCAAACAGAAAGTCAAACATCACAAGACCACAAAAATGGCTCAACAACATTTTTAAACATTTAATCAATTAAAAACAACTTAAAAATGAATTAAAATACATTTTTAATTTGGTCAAAACCTAAAATCCCTTCAAAATACCAAATAAATGGCCAAGGGATTTATCCTAGGTCAAACAAGGTCAAAGGATCTTAGACAAAAAAATTTCACTATTTTTGAAAAATCAGAAGTATTTTTAAATAATTAAAAATATGCACAAAACATTGAATTCATGAAAAATATCAAAATTAATCCAAAAAATAATTTTAATTCAGAATATGTAAGACAAAAATATTGAAAGTTTTTTGGTGAAAGTCCCATATTTTTTGGATTAAAAATAAAATTTCTATGAATTAAACAAAATAAAGGGATTAAATGAAAATTCAGAAAATAAAAAGAAATTGAAAAGTCTGATGGCATATCTGATTGCCACGTCCGTGCTATCCATGGTGGACTCAAGTCAATGCAATGGACACATGGTAATTAAAAGGAAAGGCTCAGATTTAAACAAATTAACATGATCATATGGTTAGGAGGCATGCCAATGCATCCTCGGAGCTAAGGCTCCGGTCTTCTTCTCCGGTGGACCTCACCGGACTGGTCCACCATCAACCTTTACTAAAATGAAAAACAAGGACATGGATTCAAAGGAAAAATGCTCAGGAGCTCGAATCTTGCCTCAATTTTCTCTAATTCCAAGTATATTGAAAGATACATGGATTTGAATTTTGAGGATCATGAACTGAGTTGCTTCGATTTGACCTCAAAGCAACTCACTCTTATTGCCTAGATTGGTAGGACTTCATCCAACCAAAAATAAAATATAATGGTGAATAATTGAGAGAGAATCGAATAGAGAAAGTTTATGAAAAATCACCTTCGAGGGAGCTTGAATCTTGCTGGATTTTGCTTCCAATTGGCCTTGGCTTGACTTTAGAAGCTTGCAGGAAGTGAATTGGATCAATGAATCGCTTGGATTCTTGGAGTTTCAACTTCAAAACAGAAGTGAAATTGAAACTCGATTTTCAATTGAAAACCTTCGAGTTTATCCTCTAATAGTGAAGGGTAGGGTTGCATGATCATAGTTTGGGCAAGGTGTCCATAATTCTGAGCATGAGGCAATGCATTTATAGGCTAGACAATCGATTTCCACACACTTCCATCAAAATTCCAAAAATAGCAATTCTCACTTGCATGGATGCATGGGGGTGTGACAGGCCCATGAAATGATGCCAAAAGGTCCAAAGTTGATCATGAGTGATGCTGAAAGTGTGTCATGAAGCCATGCAATTGGAATTGAGAAATGGTAATGAGATTCATCCAAATGGAACCTTGAAGAAAAGTCATGCGTAAGTAATTTAAACCTTGGGAAAATGAAGTGATTTTGGACTTTTTGGAAAGGTGAGATCAAGGCGAGTAACTTTCATGTTGAATACATTTCCATTTGATGCTTAGATCATGATGAAATTTGATGTGGAAGTTTGGAAATCAAACATATTTGAAATGTTTCTAAGTACCAAGTCAAATGTTCACTTCTTCCAAATAACTTTTGTTATGAGTTTCAAATGGAAAAAGTTCCTTCATAAAGGTTGTATATCTTTCAAACCTATTTAATTTTGTCATAAATGTTAACTCATTTGGATTTGGCATGAAGGAGTTATGCATTTTAGAAGTTGAGGAAAATTGTTTGTCAAATGGTAATGACCCAAAATGACCTATAATGTTTCCTCTTGGCACATGCCATTGCAAGTTGAATTTGAAGTTTCTCAAAGAATAAAAGTTGTATAGGACACCTTGAATTTGATCATGAATCTTGGATGGCCTTAATCTCATACAAATTGAGCAAGTTATGGTCCTTGTAAGTTGACCTCCTAACTAGGGCACAAACAAAATGACCTATAATCTTTCACCATATAAAATGACTTTACAATCAAAACTGGCTCTTTACCTCAACATGAAAGTTGTTTAGAATGTCATAAGTAGTAACTTTTCTCTTGGAATAATTTTCATATGACAACAATTGTAGGAGATAGGGTCTAGTGAACCCCATATTTGACCAGTTGACTTTCTCTAGTCAACCACCATGAACCAACTTGCAAACTTGAAGTTCTCTTGATCGCTTGGACTCATGGAGGATCATATATATACAAGATGATGTAATATGAAGCATCCATTGAAATATTGGATCGAATGTTGAAGAAACATGTTGAGGAAGTCACACAAGATACCTAGATGAATTAGGGCTTCCAAGGCAAACAAGCTCCAAACTCTTGATGATTTGTTGATCAAAATGATAAATGAAGATCATGGGGACCCATATATGATGTCTAGAAACAATGTTAACCATCTCTTGATTTATCTCCTTGCATTGAGGGTCTCAAACCCTATATATGAGCTTGATGAGGCATTGGTGGATGCACACACTACCTACAAAAGAAGTAAAGCTATACATAGACATATTTTTGGTATTTTGGTTAGTAAATAATGAAAAACAAAGTATGATACAATCAAATGTGCTTGATAATCTCTCTCAATGCAAACCCAATGGATGAGGGTTAAGGAGGATACCAAGGTGCGATCCCAAAGCTAATGCAAATGATGAGATAGCATGAGGGATCCTTGGGTCAAAATTGGGGTCTTACAAATACCGAGTCTCACAATTGGTGAACTTATTACTGAGGTAGTAAACTGCATATTCTTTCTTCCTGGATTCATCTTGCTAACCAAGAACATAGCCCATACTTTCGTCAAGCACTGTTAAATACATGATTAGAGGTCTTCCTTCAACAAGCGGAGACAAAATCGAAGGCTCACGCAGATACTCTTTGATATTATCAAAAGCTTTCTGGAAATATTTGGTCCAATCACAAGACTGATCTTTCCGAACAAGCTTGAATATAGGCGTACATGTGGCAGTCATATGCGATATAAATCTTGAGATATAGTTCAAGCGGCCGAGAAAACCTCTGACTTGCTTCTTAGTTTTGGGCGCAATCATTTCTTATATTGCTTTTACCTTGGCATGATCAACTTTAATACCCTTCTCGTTGACAATAAATCCTAACAAATTACCAGAACAAACACCAAAATTACACTTATTGGGATTCAAGTGGAGTTTATATTTCCTCAAACGCTGGAATAACTTCAACAAATGCTCAACATGCTATTCTTCGTCACTAGATTTAGCAATCATATCATCAACATAGACCTCGATCTCTTTGTGCATCATATCATGAAAAAGAGTGTTATGGTTCTTTGGTACGTTGCACCAATATTCTTTAAACCGAAAGGCATCACCCTATAACATAATGTTCCCTAGGGTGTAATGAATATGGTCTTTTCCATATCTTCAGGCGCCATCTTGATCTGATTATAGCCAGAGTATCCATCCATAAAGGAAAAGACTTTGAATTTAGCTATATTGTCTACCAACATATCAATATGTGGTAGAGGAAAATCATCTTTTGGACTGGCTTTATTCAAATATTTATAATCGACACACATGTGGACTTCTCAATCTTTCTTAGGAACAGGCACAATATTGCCCACCCACTACGGATACTCGGAGGTAACAAGAAAACCAGAATCAATCTGCTTTTGTACTTCCTCTTTAATCTTCATTGCCATGTCAGGATGAGTTCTTCTCAACTTCTGCTTGACCGGCGAGCATTCTGGTTTCAAAGACAATCTATGCTCCACAATCTCAGAATCCAAACCAGGCATGTCCTGATAGGACAAAGAAAACACATCAGAATAATCTCGAAGGAGATCAATCAACCCCTTCTTAGATTCTGGACACAATTGAGACCCAATCTTGACTTCCTTCACATCATCCTCGGAACCTATAAGACCCTAATTTAAACCCTAAGATCCCTCATGGCATCATATCATTTGCTCAATGCATTGCCTCAAGGATCATAGCATGTGTAGCTCCTTAACCCTTGGGTGGAACTTGTGTGAGTTGGTTTGAGACCACCAAGCATGCTTGTATTGTATATTATTGCTTTTATTATTTGTTTACTAACCAAAATCACAAAAATATGTCACTAACCTCTTTTGTTTTGAAGCTCAAGTAATCATGTGATCCCCTGCTCCTAGGAGGCTCCTATGCTCAATGAAGGGGATAGATGAAGATGAGAACAAGCATGAAAATGGTCCACAAATCTCTTAATCATCATATATGTCTCCCAAGTATCTCAATTTTCCAATTTGATCAAGATAACCCAAAGGGCTTGAGAATTGTTTCCCAAGGAAACCCTAATTCAAGTGTGCATTGACTATGCCTTGCTCATGAAGAAACCTCAACCTATGATCAAATATAATAAATGGAAGTTATTTCATTCATTATTTTATGCATATGTAAGCTTATGTGAGTATCCTCAATCATTCATTCATCAATATTTGAAGTTTGGCCTTGAGAAGTTGACCAGTCAAGTCATCTAACTAAATTGAGGATTACTGAGACACAACGTTTGATGTGTTTGTCAAATGAAGATTACCCCAAGAGAAAAACTGTTCTTAAGAACCATATGAACAACTTTCATGTTCATAAAAAATCCATTTGAAACTTGGAAGGTCATCATTCATATCAAAACATTATAGGTCATCTTGACCGAAACCCTAATTTTGGGTCAACTTTCCAAAGACCTAACTTCCTTATTTTTCAAGATCTTGAGGTGAGACAAATTGAATTGGAAATCTTGATATGTCTACTTAAAAGTTTATGTTGGACAAAATTTCATAATCCTAAACGAAACATATGTGATAATACAAAACATTATAGGTCACTTTGGACTAAAACCATTGAATTTGAAAAATATCCAACTTCAAGTGCCCATAACTTTCTCATCAAAATTCCAAATGATACAAAATTTAAGTCTGAATTGATCCTCTTGAAAAGATATACAACTTTTTTGTTGTAGGGTTTTCCATTTAAGGCTTACATCATTGAAACAGAAGGGCTTGAAGTTGCTTGTTTTTGGCAAATGTTTCAAAGACATGTTTTGTACCTCAAACTTCAAAGCCAATTTTCATAAATTTTCCAAAATTCAAATGGATTTTTGCCCAACATAGCTTTTGTTCCTTATGTAAAGATATTTCCAACCATTACTCATACCACCATGTTTGGAATTTCCATGTGTGACTTTCGAAGAGATGAATGTTTATGATCAATTATGCAATTCACTTTGTAACTTGATGCACAAGCTAATGTAGCTCCAATTACACGTTCAAACCATCTGCAAATGATCTTAGCTTGCAATTCCATTTACTTTTGGGCCTCACATGCGCCTGTACAGACCCATGCATGGAGGACCCAAAGTTCATGCACACGAGCATTTCACCTCAATGCCTTCAGCTCAGCTATAAATAGAGGGTCGTGCTCATTCAAATTTCAACCTCAAGGTGATCTGAAACTTTGCAGAATTCAAAACCTAACCTCACTCAAAGGATTTCAGTTTTTATTTCTCAATTTCAAGCTTGTCTTTCAACATCCTTAGTTGATCTTCAAGTCTTAATTCCTTAGCCTTCCATCCACATTACATCTCCTGATCAAATTGGAATCAAAATCTTGAAGGAATCATGTTGTTCAAAGCTGCACTTCAAAGGTATATCACTCAACTGTTTTGATCTAGATCTTGAAATAAAATGTGAATTTCTTTGATTTGAACCGTTTTCTGAAGTCCTCGAGCAAGAGGCAGGCCAGTGGTGGTCTTGATTTCATGAATTGAGACATTTCAGTTTGTGCACCTTGATCTTCAACCTCATATTTCTCACTAAATAGAAATATTGAGGAAGATCCAAGGTTACATGGGTGAGGTACATCACCCCAGCTTCATTTTGGTACCTTGTTTGTTCATTTTAATTGAGGTTCAAAAACCTACGCGTGGTGGCCTGTGTTTGTTCTCTGGCCGGAAAAGATGGTGGTTTCCACCACCATCCCCACGTGGGAGCATCATGTCCATCAGATCTTGTGGAAACGTTTTAATCCTGACCATGTGTTATGCTTACTTATTTTAAATCCTCATGTGATGCGCTTGACCAAGGCCTTTCATGCACCATCACCTCTGAGCCCTTGGATGATGCCACGTCAATTAATGAATCAGATCCAATGGGCGCTGATTTTTGCTATTTTCTACTTTTTTGTTTTATTTCTTTTAATTCCTTTTAATTTCAAAAATTCATAACTATTTTATTTTAAGACACAAAAATATGAGACCAACACCAAAAAATTTCTTGAAAAATCTAGTTTCATAATCTGATTTTTAATTATTTTTGTGACTTCATTTAATATTTTTTATGAATTATTTTGTTTTTAATAGTTTTAAATTCATTTTAAATACTTTTTGATATCTGAAAATTCCAAAAATATTTTCTTAACACATATGGATCATGATAAGTCTATTAGAAATATTCTCATCAATTTCTTAAATGATTTGAGATTTATTCGAGATTTTAATTTATTTGTGTTATTTTTCATTGTTTTTAATTGATTTTAAATAGTTTCTGTTTTCAAAAATTATTGAGAAAATTTTTCAAACCTTGTTTGACCATGTTAGACCTACGATAATTCAATTGGACTTGTTGAAGTTGATTTGAATTGAATTTGAGGTTTGACCATATTTTGTCCATTTTAATTTTGCATTTATTTTAATTCCAAAAATACCAAAAAAAAATATGTTTGACTAGTTGACCTCTAATCTTCATTTCTCTTCTATTTAACATTGGTTGATGATTACTTGGTTCACATCTGATCATTCTGTTTTGATTATTTCATTTGAATTCTCCTTTTATTCATTTCATCTTCATCTCATTTCTTCTTTTTATTTTGGCCAATGAGTTAATGATTTGTGGTTGGTCTTGACATATGAGAGGTTTAACCTTCGTTGATCCAAATCAAACTCAACTTGATCAAAGATCAAGTGAGTTGCTTTGTGTCCAAGATAGGTTGCTTCTTGGTTAAGCAAAAAACCTATCGTCCATACAAGACCTTTCTTCTTTTCTTTTGGCATGGCAAGTTGTAGGAGCTTGCGTATAGTTTTATTGACCGACCTCAGATAGGTGTGACTACTACATTAGTCCACTTACGATTACTTAACATAGCACTAAATTGTCTTATGACACACTAACATTACAATTAACTACTAACTTTAAATTCAAGCATTTAATTTTTTGCAATTTACTTTAATGCACTTTATTTATTTCTCATTTATTCATATTGCTTTTTACTTTGCTCACTTGAGCATATATTTTATGTTTATGTCATTTTCCTTTTTCTCATTATTGTATATAAATATACAATTGCTTTGTGTTTGTTTTGTCTTTGTTTGTGTGAACCCAATGCAAAAAGGAGAAAGGACTTAGAATTAGGACCTTACCTATGCTTAAAGGAGTTCAAGAGCAACTAGGCCTCATGCCTTTAGAATGCTAAACTTATTAAAGAGCAACTAGGCCTCATGCCTTTAGAATGCTAAATCTTAAAGTTGACTTCAAAGGACCCCTAATCTAAACTCATTCTTTGTCCATTCCTCTTATTGTATTGTGAACTTTTTGATGTTTGCTCTTGTGTGATAGGGCTTCCATCTTGAGATAGTAAGAAGGACCATTGTCATGAGTAGCCAAGTTAAGAAAGACAAGCCAAATGGAGATCCTATGAGCTTGAATGTATATTTGTTTTGATTGCTTGTTGCTTGCTAAGTCCAAAGGAAAAGAGCATCTTGAATCATCTTTATGATTTCAAGAAAAGGAACTCCAAGGGTTTTATCTCTTCTCTCATCCTTCTATGCTTTAGGACTAGCCATTCTCTTCTTCTCTCCACTCTAACCCTAGCCAAACTCTTTTTGTGCAAACTTTGACATTGTTTTTTTAAACTAGAAATCTAGGCCTTATGCCTTTGATTTTTCAAACTCTTTTCATTAATACTCATTGTGAATAAACCTTAATTCAACTTTGACTTCATTTTTGTAAATAAATCTAACTTGTAAATACAATTCATTTCAAATTTATTTTGTGGTTCCAACGGCCACCTTTGTTAAACCTTTTTTTCATAAACATTAGCCATAGGTTTGAGTTATCATAGTGGTTGATGTAAACCTCACCTTATCCTTAGTGATTGGACTCTAAGTCTTCCATACTTATTATAGGGTTAACCCCTAACTAGTATGTTGAAGCCCTCCTCACATGGTGAATTGTTCGTTTAGGTTGAGTTTTCTCCCTTTGATAACAAAAGACCTTAAGGCTTTTGATCAAATCAATTCACCAATCTTTTGAGATTTTTACCCCGAACTACGAGGTTTTGATCCTACCTTTATGATGGTACGTAGGCAATGAATTTATCCATTCAAACAACAAATTTGTAAATATAATGTATATTCTCTTGTCATCCCCCCAATCTTGTTTGCACAAATCTTTTCACAAATACCAACCTACAACACACATTTGCAAAAAGGGCTCCCTTAGAGTCTAAGGATGTTTTGGGTGCTTAAAACCTTCCCATTTCATAACCAACCCCCTTACCTAGATCTCTGAAATTTTTATTATTTTTTGATTTGATAAAACTTCTTACTTGGTTTTTGTTCGCTTTTTAACCTTTCCTTTGGATAAATAAAAGTGCGGTGGCGACTCGAATTGTATGTTTACTTTTGATTTAGTCAATAAATCTAAAGGTAACGAATACCCCACTGCAGAAAAGTGGCGACTCTGCTGGGGATCTTCTTCCTAGTGGATTTAGCCTACTTTTTGCCTTTGTGTGTTGTATGTTTATATTTATTTGTGACATATTTTTGTGCGAATTTGGGATGACTGTATTGTTTGTAATGTATGAATTGCTTGATATACTACTTTCTTGTATGCTTGGTGGTTTCTTGTGAGATGAGTTCTTTACCCGAACTCGAGTGCACTTATGATAGGAGAATGGCATAATCTTGTTGACTTGTGTAGAGTTATTCCTTAGTAAGTTGACTTGCAAGCCCATTCACTTGGTGGAGGTCTTGTTGGGATCAATAATGTCACACGAGTAGTCGTGGTTAGGCATTAATTTTTCCAATATAAACCTTAGAAGCCAAGGACCTTAGATTACCTAGCCCATCTTAGCCTATTTTAGGAGGTAGTGCGAAGATCGTTCAAGTGTAAGATTTGATACGATTGTTACGCGATACTACACTCATAAGAGTATCTCTTGAGAATATTTTTGGAACACGAGTAGTCGTTTTATCCGATAATATTCGAAAGATGAGATGATGACTATGGGGACCTTTTTAGAACATGATTGTCAGGTTTAACCATAGTACACTCCCTTTGGGTGGTTCTTAACCGAGACTCCATGCTCGTGACTTACAACAAACCCTTGATTCACGGTTGATCCGTTCTCGTATGTCCTCAATATCAATGGAACTTGGGTGTTGATAAGGTGTAAACCATAATCCACCAAAATGGATGACTGATATTGAGGATGACTTGAGCCATCCCGTGACCTTTTGTGTGGCGTGACTTGCTTGATCCTTGAGTGTGATTATTGCATCCATGCATTCATGCATTCATTTGCAACCATATCATCAACAATGAAAATTTGAAGGAACTTAAGAGGTCTATTTGAAAATTTTCATACATGGATAAGCAAAGAAAGAATACGAAGAAGTACAATTTCAGACAACCCGACTTGAAAGAGTTAAGGAGTTTGACATCTTATGTATTAGATCCCTTGGAGTTCAAAGCTCGCCATGTGAGATGAGTGTGTTGGTGCAGTTCTACGATCCTCTATACCGTTGCTTCACTTTTCCGGATTTCCATCTTTTGCCTACACTTGAGGAGTATGCCTATCTTGTGGGTATACCTATCTTGGATCAGTTGCCGTTCAGTGGCTTGGAGAGGGTTCCTTCTTCCCAAGAGATTGCTGATCTGCTTCACATAAATGTATTTGATATTCTTGCTCATATGACTACCAAAGGTGGAATTCAAGGTCTCCCATCTGATTTTCTCATCGCCCAAGCTACTTTGTTTAGGAAGGCCATGAGTGAGGATGCCTTTGGCCGTGTTTGTACTTCTCATCTATGGGCTAGTGTTATTCCCCAACATCGACAACTTTGTGGATGTGAATGCTATTAGGATTTTCTCTACTCTTAATCTCGTTCCGACTCTGTTGGGTGACACTTATTTCTATTTGCATATGAGGAATGCAAAGGGTGGTGGATCCATTGTATGTTGTCTGCCTCTATTGTACAAGTGGTTTATTTCGCACTTGCCTCAGACCTCGCCTTCAAGGAGAATAAGGGATGTCTACGGTGGTCTATGAGACTTATGTCTCTCACTAATGATGATATCTTTTGGTATAACCGTGTGTATGATGGTGTCCAAATTATTGATTCTTGTGGTGAATTGTCCAATGTGCCTCTTCTTGGTACATGTGGTGGAATCAACTACAACCTTGTTTTGGCTCGCCGTCAGCTTGGGTTCCCCTTAAAGTATAAACCTAACAACATTCTGTTGGAAGGTGTGTTCTTTCAAGAGGGTAAAGATCCCCAGAACTTGAAGGGCAGGATGGTCCGCACCTGGCGCAAGGTTCATAGGAAGGGAAGGAAAGAGCTTGGTCCGAAGAATTGTATTGCTTTAGAACCATGCACCGCTTAGGTGAGGAAGAGAGCGCTTGAGTACCGCATGCCTTATGACTATCCGAGACCTACCCCTATGGTTATGGCTGGGCCTTAAACCCTCCCTAACCAAGGAGTAGAGGAGTTGAGAGATGAAGATCGTTCGCGTGCTTGGGTTCGTGATCGAGAAGAACTACTTCAGCAACTCAGAGATAAGGATGCTGTGATAGAATTTCTAGAGCATCAGGTTATTGATGAGCCTGATGACGTGGTTACTTCTCTTCTTCCTCAGTCATCCTGATTTTGGAAGAGGAAGTATGATTGACTCGCCAAGGAGAAGGTCGATATGGAAGCAGCCTATGAGAGAGAGGTGAAGAGGCTTCGTGCAACTTATCTTTCGATCTAGAGAGCTTTGGACGATTGTTTCTAGGGCTCCATAGGATGTTTATTCTCCTTTCCTCTTGTATTGTATTTGGTTACCAAAACTGTACTATATCTTTGGTGTAATTTTTTTTTCCAAATATTATTTCTATGAATATTCCATGTATGTCTTAAAAGATTAATATTTTCAGATATTTGCAAATAGATCTCTATAAAGTTCCTCAAATAAAAACAAACCATATGCACAAACATGGCATGCATCATATGCATAAGCAGGTTTTATTCAGCTCTGATCAGTGGTCTAACTCTTTCCTATTCGTTTATATTGAAGACAAGCTGATGCACCGGTATAACACAAGAGCTCATTTTCCAAAGATCGTGGAGCATTTGGAACAAGAGAACCGGGAACTGAAAGACGAGATTGCTAGGCTGGCTGCCATGATGAAGTCAGTGCTGGCTGCTTAGAGTCAATCTTCGCCAACTCTTGCAAGTCCTCCCGCGAGGACGGTTATTTCTGAGGCTGCTTCTTCTACTGTTCCTGCTGCAACTTCCCACTTCGCTCCAACTATGCCAGCCGGATTCCCCTGGGGAATGCCCGCAAACTTTGTGCCCGAGGGTTTCACTCCTACTCTCGCTTCTCTGCCGGCATCTAGCCCGGTCCTTTCTGTGCCACCTCCTGTTGTGCACACCTTACCAAGAGTTGAAGACACCATCTATCATTCTGAGCCATATGAGGGCCCAGATGTTTATGAAAAGATGGATGAGATGAATGACCAATTTCTTGAGCTGCGCAAGGAACTGAAGACTCTGAGGGGTAAGGACCTCTTCGGTAAGAGTGCTGCTGAGTTGTGCCTTGTGCCCAACGTAAAGATCTCTATTAAATTCAAAGTACCTGACTTTGAGAAGTACAAGGGAAACACATGTCCTCTCAGCCATCTTGTGATGTATGCTCGCAAGATATCAATGCAAACAGATAACGATCAACTTCTTATCCACTACTTCCAGGACAGCTTGTCTGGTGCTGCTCTACGGTGGTACATGGGATTGGAGAGTTCGAACATCCGCTCCATCAATGATCTTGGCAAAACTTTCGTCAAGCAATACAAATACAATGTGCATATGGCTCCTGATAGGGACCAGTTGAGGGCGATGTCCCAAAAAGAGAAGGATACTTTCAAAGAATACGCCCAGAGATGGCGCGAGTTGGCAACTCAGATTGTGCCACCCCTAGAAGAGAAAGAGATGACGAAGATCTTTTTGAAGACTTTAAGCTTTTTCTACTATGAGAAGATGATAGCCAGTGCTCCCTCAGACTTCACCGAGATGGTGAATATGAGAATGAGACTGGAAGAAGGGGTCCGCGAAGGACGTTTGTCCAGAGAAGGTAACTCTTCTGTAAAGAGATATGGGGGCTTTGAGAAGAAGAAGGAGGTAGAGGCACATGCTGTGTCTTCCCATATCTAGAGAAGGCCCTCTGTAAATAGGAAGAACGTGCGCCCTGTCGTTAACCAACACCAGGTGGCTTATATAGCACCTGCTTTTAGAGAAGTTCAACAACATCAACAACAACAACAATAATATCAACAATAACATCGTCAGCAACAGCAGGCCTACCAGCCTCGACACAACAATAACACCAGCACCAACAACTACGAGAGGAAGAGAGTCACTTTTGATCTGATTCCAATGTCATATGTTGAACTCTATCCTTCTCTGATAGATAGAAAATTAATTACTCCACGAGACCCTCCTACTGTACCGACCAACCCTCAGTGGTGGTATAAGCCTGAACTACACTGTGTATATCATTCCGGTGCTCCCGAACATGATGTGGAGAACTGTTACCCGCTGAAGACCAAGGTGCAAGACCTTGTGAGAAGTAGTATTTTGTTTTTCGAGGACGTAGGTCCGAATGTGAAGAAGAACCCATTGCCCGAGCATGAGAAAGCTGCTGTGAATATGGTCCAGAGTTGTCCTGGAAAATATAAAGTCCTGTATGTCAATGATATCAGGCAATCTTTGGTCGAGATGCATAAACTGTTGTGTGGATACAATCACTATGAGCATGACCATGATAGGTGCCAGGTGTGCACTATCAACGAAAGAGGATGCCGACAAGTAAGAAAGGACATCCAAGAGATGATGGATCAGGGAATGATCGAAATACTTCAGAATCGTAATGAGGGCGAAGTTGATGTTATTTCTCCTGTTTTCAGAATTCCAGAGCCTGTTGTCGTCAAATATGATGGCAGCAAGAAGAAAGTATCTCTATCTCTTGTGATAAAGCCAGCAGGCCCTGTCCCGTATGTGCCTGACAAAGTTGTTCCTTACAGATACAATGTCGTGATGCTAGAAGATGGGAAGAAGGTGTCGTTGTCCTCAATCTCTGTTTTTAGCATCTCAGACGTCAGTGGTGTGACCCGTAGTAGTCGTCTTTTCTCGGCTCCGCCGAAACCCCATTGATCAGTCACCATTTATGCTAGACATTCCACTATTTAACCGTAAATAAATCAGGTAAACTGTGTAAACTGAAGCATTTTTAGTTAGAAATAAGCTCAATTCTATGATATTAAGTGTGTTGTTACTGATGAGTTTCTTGAGGATATTTTACACTTTTTGGTATGTCAGCAGGTAAAAAGCTAGTTTGGAAGCTCAGGGGATCAAACGTCAGATGAGAAATCGAGCCCGAGCAAGAAAACGGAAGAAAAAGTCAATTTTTGGAGAACCTGCTGTCCATACGCGTATGACCTTATATGATACGCGTATGGACCTTCCCAATACGCGTACCATACGTAAATGACCAGAGGGAAGGAAAATTCAGCCAAAATACAAGCTTCTGGTGATACGCGTACCAGCCTGGGCAATACGCGTACCAACTTGGGCAATACGCGTAACAGGCTGGGCAATACGCGTACCAGATGCTGTGTTACGTCCAATACGCGTTTCCTACTAGGCAGTACGCGTATGGGACAGCGCAGTACGCGTATGGAGCACAAATTCAGGAAAAATCCAACTGAATAGCTATTAAGAGGCCAGACCACGATTTTCCGGGGGTTGGACATTTTGGAGAGAAAATATACGCGTTTTGAGAGCTGGAGACTCAAGGAAGATCAAGGGATTCATATGTTCAAGAGTTTTCCGATTATTGAAGATTGATTCCTCACGAAATTCTGTAATGACAACAATATTAATCTTTGTTTTTACTTTTCTTATGAGTAGCTAAACCCCCCATTGCTAGGGGGTGACCCTGATTCTGAATGTGACAGTATTGATGTTTATGAAAGTATTGCTTATTTCTTCTTTTCCATTAATTTGTTCTTATCGCCGTTCTTTATGCGTTATTTGTCGGACCAACGAATGATGATTATTATGAATAGTGTAAGCTGGACCGCAATTATTCATTGACCTGGATAAGAACTTTGGATAGTAAAAATAACCTAGGACTAGGGATTTTCTATCTGACCGGTAATTCTTGATATGTGAATGCTTGAGTATGAACCTAATTGTTTATGGACATAGTAATTAGGTTACATAATCAAAGGTCTATTACTAAGGACTTAGGAATAGATACCCTTGAGGACCGGAATTAATTTGACAGGAATAGCTCTACGCCGTCATAAATTATATCTGTTACAAGAAGTTTCATTCACCGAACCCTAGCAATCTTCTCTCATTTGTATCTCGTTCAACCTTTTTACTTGTTTTATTTATTTGCAATTGGTAGTATAATTACACCACAACACAAAAACCAAAGGCTTTTGTCTAATTGAAACAATCTATAAACTCTGTATCGTCAAGCAGTCCTTGAGATCGACAAACGGGGAATGTCCCTTTTATTACTACAGTGAGAAAAATAGTACACTTGCTATTTTCACATCAAGTTTTTGGCGCCGTTGCCGGGGACTGCCAAAGATAGTAGAGTTTATTAATTTATTTTCAATTAGAATTTTGTTGCTCTGCATCCAAAATTTTATTTATTGTTAATTTTTATTTTTATTATTATAATAACTAACTTCTTCTAATCTGTGTATGCGAGGTAAGGCCTCAGCTCATTTTCATTTTGACGCAGAACCAGAGAGAACACTGCGCAAAAAGCTCAGAGAAGCTAGAAGAAAGAAACTGGCCAACTCTGACACCGAAGAACCGGCCACACCTGTCACTCCAGTTTCTGTTCACTCCGAAAAATCTGAATCAGACACAGCTTCACATCCAGACACCGAAAACATGGCTGCAGACCCACCTCCAGCGGAGAGACTTTTAGGTGATTATGGCAGACAGAATAACCCAGCAGTGCGGTTGACCATTGTTAACCAACCTGTTAATGTTGCTCACTTCCAGTTACATCCCTCAACCATCCGCCAGTTAGAAAGTAAACCTTTTGCAGGAAAAATCAATGAGGATGCAAACAAGCATCTGCAGAGGTTTCTGACTATGACCACATCATTAAAAATTGATGGGCATTCTGAAGAGGCAAAGAGATTGGTCATGTTCCCATTCACCTTATCTGAGGACGCTGAGGAATGGTTCTATTCCCTACCCGCAGGAAGCATTACTACTTGGCAACAAATGGAAACAACATTCTTGAACGAGTATTTTCCTGCTTCTGTGTATATCCGTAAGAGGTATGACATTGTGAATTTTAAACAGAAAGACGGAGAGACCCTTGGAGATGCATACAAAAGATTCAAGAGATGTTTAGTTGCATGTCCTACACATAATTTGGATGAAACTGAACAAATGCAGAATTTTGTAAACGGACTGAAAATGAAAACTAAGCAACTCATTGATACAGCTGCTGGTGGCTCATCTAATTTTTCAACAGCAACCGGTATCAAAAAGATCATCGAAGCTATTGCAGCAAATGAGCATTTGGAATTATATGACCGCACTGTGAATCAGCCGGAGGGAAAAATTGACTTGAAATTAGCAAATCAGGTAGTGAAAATGGAAGACCAAATTGCAGCTGAGGTTGAAAGAAGATTGAAAGCTATGAATATAGGTACCCAGACTGTTGCTCAAGTGCAACCGGTTCCGACCATGATTTGTGAGATTTGTAGTGGACCACACTTTACCATGCATTGTGTTGCAACCGCAGAACAAGTGCAAGCTATAAATTACCTGAGGCAGAATAATCCCTACTCAAATACTTATAATCCGGGGTGGAAAAATCATCCTAATTTCTCTTGGAAAGATCAGCAGGGTAATATTCAAGGACCTCCACAACAACAACCACCGTACCAACAGCAACCTTATCAGCAACAGGTACCGAAGAAAGCGGATTGGGAGATTGCTATAGAGAAGATGGCAACTCATAATATGCAATTTCAGGAGGAAACCAGGAATAATCAGAAAAGCACCAATGCATCAATTAAAAATCTGGAGATTCAATTGGGTCAGATAGCACAACAGATAACAAATTCCCAAATACCAGGCGCATTACCTAGTGCAACAGTGACAAATCCAAGGGAGCACAATAATGTGAGTGCGGTAACAACAAGAAGCGGAAATCTGTTGAAGATCTTAAGAAGAAGGATGAGGAAGAAGATACATTGTGTGAAGTGGACCTGGAAATCTTAGAGAATAAGACACCACCTGAGGAAGAAAGTGTGAAAATGCCGGTGGTACAAGAAAAGCTACCTGAACCAAAACCCATCATTAAGCTTCCTTTCCCACAAAGAAACAAAAAGAAGAAGCAAGATGAGAAAATTTTTCAGAAATTCATGGAATTGTTCAAGAAATTAGAAATCAATATTCCATTCTCTGAGGCACTCGAGCAGATGCCTATCTATGCGAAGTTCATGAAAGACATCATCTCCAAGAAGCGCACCACTGACACTGACCCTGTTATATTAATTGAAACTTGTAGTGCTATTTTGCAGGGTATGAAGATTCCAGTAAAGAAGCCAGATAGAGGGTCTGTGACCATCCCGTGTACCATTGGAGATAGGTCTTTTAAAAGGGCGCTGATTGATTTGGGGGCTAGTGTTAGCCTTATGCCTTTGTCTATTTACAGGAAGCTGGGAATTGGCAATGTTCAGGATACCAGAATGACACTTCAATTTGCTGACCACTCAGTGAAGAGACCTTTTGGGGTGGTTGAGGATGTTCTGGTCAAAGTTGATAAATTTGTTTTTCCTGTTGATTTTGTAATTTTGGAAATGCCAGAAGATGAAGAGATACCTCTGATTCTGGGAAGACCGTTCTTAGAAACAGGTAGATGCATGATAGACATTGAGGGAGGTACCTTGACCCTAAAGGTATATGATGAAGAGCTCAGAATTGATGTCCGGGATACTATGAAACATAAAGAGGAAATGTGTACAAACCACTCTGTTGAAGTAATTGATCAAATAGTGACTAGCACAATGCAAAGAAAGTTTCCTGAATTACCATTGGAAAGAGTTCTGAGTCTGTCAGTCAGAGAGATTGAAGAGAATGATGATGAAAAAGAAAAAGAAGTGCTTGCCATGCTGGATACACAACCTCTTTGGATGAAATCCAAACCACGTCGGTGGGAGGACCTGAGATCTTCACCAGAATTAGAAAATGAAAAGGTAAGTAAACCAGGTATAAATTTTGAATTAAAACAATTGCCTGTAAATCTTAAATATGTCTTTCTAGGATCTGGGACAAATTATCCTGCTATTATCAGTTCTGAGCTAAATGCCATAGATGAGGAAAAGTTAATACAGGTACTAAAGAAGCATAAGAGTGCTATTGGGTGGACTATTGAGGATTTAAAAGGTATTAGCCCCACAGTATGCATGCATAAGATACTGATGGAGGATAATCAGAAACCGGTAGTGCAACCACAGAGGAGGTTAAACCCAGCAATGAAAGAAGTGGTAAGGAAAGAGGTTGTAAAGTTGTTAGATTCGGGAATGATTTACCCCATTTCTGACAGCTCGTGGGTGAGTCCAGTGCATGTGGTACCCAAGAAAGGAGGAACCACAGTAATTCTAAATGAAAAGAATGAATTGATCCCAACTCGCACAGTGACAGGGTGGCGAGTATGCATCGATTACAGAAGACTGAACACTGCAACAAGAAAGGACCATTTTCCTCTCCCGTTTATTGATCAAATGTTAGAAAGACTTGCAGGTCATGAGTATTATTGCTTTCTGGATGGATATTCGGGATACAACCAAATTGCTGTAGCCCCGGAAGATCAGGAAAAGACGGCATTTACATGTCCTTATGGTATTTTCGCTTACAGACGGATGCCATTTGGGCTATGCAATGCCCCAGCTACTTTTCAGAGGTGTATGACATCTATATTCTCCGACATGCTTGAAAAGTATATGGAGGTGTTTATGGATGATTTCTCTGTGTTTGGTTCTTCTTTTGATAATTGTTTAGCTAACTTGTCTCTTGTTTTGCAAAGATGTCAGGAAACTAACCTTATTCTCAATTGGGAGAAATGTCATTTCATGGTGCAGGAAGGAATTGTTCTAGGACACAAAATTTCCCACAAAGGAATTGAAGTGGACAAAGCCAAAGTGGAGGTGATAGCTAACCTCCCACCTCCTGTGAATGAAAAAGGGATAAGGAGTTTTTTGGGTCATGCAGGTTTTTATCGCAGGTTTATCAGAGACTTCTCAAAAGTCGCCAAACCATTGACTGATTTGTTAGTCAAGGACAAGCAATTTAATTTTGATAAAAACTGCATGGTAGCTTTCGAAACTTTAAAGAGTAAGTTGATCAGTGCACCTGTTGTCATCGCCCCCGATTGGTCCTTGCCTTTCGAAATAATGTGTGATGCAAGTGACCTTGCTGTGGGGGCTGTCCTAGGACAGAGAAAGGACAAATTATTGCATGTGATTTATTATGCTAGTCATGTCCTTAACCCGGCCCAAATGAATTATGCAACTACCGAAAAGGAGTTGTTGGCCGTGGTTTACGCTTTTGACAAATTTAGATCATATTTGCTTGGTTCAAAAGTCATTGTGTATACTGACCATGCTGCTTTAAAGTATTTTTTTGCTAAGCAGGAATCAAAGCCGAGACTTTTGAGATGGATCCTCCTCCTTCAGGAGTTTGATTTGGAAATCAAAGACAAAAAGGGGTGCGAGAACACGGTCGCGGATCACTTATCTCGCATGTCCCCAATCAAAGAAACTGAGGAGGAACATCCTATTCAGGACACATTCGTTGATGAGAAAATACTTGCTGTTCAAGAGATACCATGGTTTGCTGATTATGCAAATTATGTGGTAGGTGGGGTTATACCTGATGACTTTAATTCTCACCAAAAGAAAAAGTTTCTTTATGATTGCAGGTTATACTTATGGGATGATCCATTTCTTTACAAAAAGAGAGTGGATGGTTTGATCAGAAGATGTGTTCCAGAAAGAGAGCAAGCCGACATTCTGAAAGCTTGTCATAATTCTGAGTATGGTGGACATTTCAGTGGAGATAGAACTGCAGCAAAAGTCCTCCAATCGGGTTTGTATTGGCCGTCGCTATTCAAGGATGCAAATTCTATAGTCCGAGAATGTGATAGGTGCCAACGAATAGGTAACATTACAAAACGGAATCAGATGCCACAAAACTCCATGCTAGAAGTTGAGCTGTTTGATGTTTGGGGAATTGATTTTATGGGACCCTTTCCGCCATCATCTGGTAAGAATTACATATTGGTTGCGGTAGATTATGTGTCAAAGTGGGTAGAAGCTGTGGCATTACCAACTAATGATGCTAAAGTGGTGGTGAAGTTCTTGAGGCATAACATCTTCTCTAGGTTTGGGGTACCACGGGCTTTAATTAGTGACCAAGGTACGCATTTTTATAATAAACTCTTTGAGAATCTGTTGAAGAAGTATAATGTCAAACATAAGATAGCCACACCATATCACCCCCAGACGAGTGGGCAAGTGGAGGTATCCAACCGTCAAATAAAGCAAATCTTAGAAAAGACGGTAAGTGCTTCCCGGAAAGATTGGTCAGTAAAGCTGGATGATGCATTGTGGGCATACAGGACTGCATTTAAAACACCAATAGGTATGTCTCCCTATCAATTAGTTTACGGTAAGGCTTGTCATTTACCACTCGAACTCGAGCACAGAGCCTTCTGGGCCTCCAAATTCCTTAACTGTGATCTTTTCAAAGCTGGTGAATCCCGAATTCTTCAACTTCACGAGTTGGAGGAATTCAGGAATCAAGCTTATGAAAATGCCAAAATTTACAAAGAACAAACAAAAAAGTGGCATGATCAAAAGATCCAGAAAAAGGAATTTCGGGAGGGACAACTTGTACTTTTGTTTAATTCCAGGTTGAAGATGTTCCAAGGGAAATTGAGGTCAAGATGGTCTGGACCGTTCGTCATTAACAAAGTACTCCCTTATGGAGCAATAGAGCTTAAAAATGAGAAGAATGGCGACACTTTCAATGTTAATGGTCAGAGGTTAAAGCCATACAATCCCGGTGAAGGGGGGCCAATTGAATCCGTTAAACTCCTCTGAGTATGAGGTGTCCCGTCGAGCCATGCGACGTTAAACGAAGCGCTGCTTGGGAGGCAACCCAAGGGAGGTTTGATTCTTTCTTTCATTTTATTTTTGCCGAGTCAGTTAGTATGTAGAAAAGAAAAAAAAATTTAATAGAAAACAAAAAGAAATTTTTTTTTGAAAATGAACCTGCCAATACGCGTATGGGTTTATGATACGCGTATTGGTCATCAAAAATGCATGCCTCTGGTGAAACGCGTATGATACGCGTATAGACGAAGCATACGCGTATGATACGCGTAAGGGACCAGGCCATACGCGTATCATCTTATGATACGTGATCTGTTACGCAGATCACTTTTTACACTTGTTTTTGCAGCGTATGATACGCGTATGGCAAAGTGATACGCGTAAGGTACGCGTAAGGCAGTCTGATACGCGTATTTGCAGCGTATCTTACGCGTATCTGTTTTATGGGGCTGTATATATATTTTTTGTCCGTACGGACTTCATTTTCTCACTTTTTCATTACGTATTTTCTGCGTATTACTGTGAATTTTCTCTGTTTTCTTCTTTTTCATTCAGTCCACAGAGCAACATCATGTCTCAATCACCGTCCGAGATCAACAACTTCCGTACCACCCACCATGCAGAGCGTTATGAACAAATAAAGGGACGAAGCATGGTTGAAGAAAAACATTGGATGTATCAGAAGGATACGTATCCAGAGGTCACGAATATCCTAAAGAAGCAGAAGTTGATCTATTTTAATGACAAAATCCAACCGGTTTCACTGGATTTGATCTGGGAGTTTTACGCGAATGCGCTAAGGGTAACATCTGACGAAGACGATCCCACAGGTAATGCAGCGTTCGTATCATGGGTCAGGGGCACAGCGATCAAATTTGATGGAAGAACGATCAATAGTGTGCTGAAATGCAAGTTTTATGATTCCGTTTGTCCGTTTAATGAGATGAAACGGTCGGACAAAAACTATTGGCCTTACGCTGACATGAGAAATTCACTGATTAGGCCAGGCCACGATTGGGCACCCACGTCCAAAATCTCTCCTGCAAAGGTTATGGTGGTTGATCTAGCACCGATTCCGAAGGCTTTGGCCTATTTCATTCATCACAATCTGATTACTAATCGAAGCGGGTCAGAATTAATATCCGAACGTGCCTTACTGCTCCATCAGATCCTGCATCAGAAACAAGTGAACATTGGACAAATCATAGCTGCTGATATGGATGACATAGCTCAGTCGCCTAAGAAATCCTTAGGCCATGCGACTGTGATTTACCTGCTGTGCAAGAAAGCGGGTGTCCCGGACTTCTCTGATTCGCTGATGTTGCGACCAGCTGCACCCCTGAACGCCCACTGGATGAAAGAGAGGACGGTCACAGATGATCAGCCCCGCCCTCTGAGGCAACCACGAGATAGGGAGGGAAGCACCAGTGCTCCGCAGCAGGAGGCTCAGCCGACTGCAGCAGAAACACAGCCACCTCAGCCTCCTCCGATTGATGAGAACTCCAGAGAGTATCGGATGCAGATGTCCCAGTTTTGTTTGATGCAGGACTTCTGTTTTCAGTATGGGCTGTCAGGGAGAGTTCTGACTCATCAGACGGATCTGTGGGAGGAGGCACAGCGCTTCAGAGATAGATTCTCGGGACCGCCTCCAGCCCCTCATTTTGGCCAGTTCACCTATCCTTGGTGGAACCAGCCAGTGCAGATAGGGGGAGAGATTCCGCAGCAGCCACCGCAGCAACCACCGCATCAGACACCACCTCAGCAGCAGCAGTCTCCGTCGGGCCACACAGAGACATTGACGCCTATCTCGGCATTCGCACGAGGGCAGACTATTTTGGACCCGACAGATATGATTAATTTTGATACCCACATGCAGGACGGTGGACAGAGTGATTGACTTTGATTGTTGTTTTTGTACTTTTGGTTTTATTTGTGTAATTTTTGGTTTTTTTTTAGTTATGCAGTTTTAATTTCTGTTGCTTTGATGTAACCACCTATTATGGGTTGGCGAATTCTAATGAATGTGATTTGGTTTATCTCAATTTTCCTGTTTATATCCTTAGATACGTGACTATGTCTGGCTATTGGTTCGCGATCACTTACACCAACTACTTGGGCATCCTCCCTTTCAGTCCCCTGACGTTAGATACTGTTGTTTATGATTGGACGCACTGGTTAAGATTAACATCAGAACCACGAGCATGAGCTTTGAACTCAGAGGTATGATAGAACAAGTCAGCTTAACCCGTCCTGGTGAGTTCATAAAAAGCCAAACACTTATTATCATATGAGCGATATCAGGTATGTCTTTATCAATCTTGGTTTGCGTACGTTCTTTTGTTATTATTAGCTGGACGAATACACACACTGAGGCATGTTTTTTGTTATCACCTAGAGCCTTTCTAGCCATCCCATTATTATTATTATTATCCATTGTTTTACCCGTTGAGCCTTTAATCATTTATTGTTGATATACCCGTTTTTTTTCTAAACCCATGACCCTGGACCTATCTTACCCTGTTCAGAGTATGTGAGAAGTGAGTTCATATCTACGTTTCTATCTAAGTTTGGGGTTGCTGTTGGTATAGCAACCTTTAAGTTTGGGGTAGCTTTGCAGTCAATGAATAGTAAGTGAATGTCGTATAAAAAAAAAAAAAAAAAAAAGAAAGAAAAAGAAAAAAAAAGTAATAATAACCAAAAGAAAGAAAGAGAAAAGCGAAGAACAACTTTTGAAAGATGCTACATTCACTAGAAATAAAAGGAAAAGAGGATTGCATAACCCTACAGGAATAATAACAAAGAAACGTAGTAAGAGAATGATTTCATGTACTCTGAACCAAAAAAAAAAAAAAAACAAAATACAATAAACATAAACCCTAGGTTCCACCTTCATAGCCTACCTAAACCCAAGCCCCGTTACAACCCTAAAAGACCTCAAAAAGTGTGTGTGATTGTACATGTTGATAGGATGAGAGAATTTATTCAAACTGTTGATTTGATATTGCATATTGTGATTTGAGAGTGATAAAACTTTAACCCAGAGAGACTTGGTGAGAGTGTGATATAAGCTGACAGGTAAAGTCATATCTCTGAGGGAAAGAGTTTCTAGCTCGTTGGCTATGTGGAAGAATCAGAAAACCTGAAAAACATCAAGAGGTCCAGTGCGAAAGATTTCAGCAGTATTGTGGTAAGAACTGTTTTACAGTAAGTTTGGGGTGACATGATTTTTGATGGTAATAAGATGTTACTTGAGGACAAGCAACAAGCTAAGTTTGGGGTTGTGATCAGTCACCATTTATGCTAGACATTCCACTATTTAACCGTAAATAAATCAGGTAAACTGTGTAAACTGAAGCATTTTTAGTTAGAAATAAGCTCAATTCTATGATATTAAGTGTGTTGTTACTGATGAGTTTCTTGAGGATATTTTACACTTTTTGGTATGTCAGCAGGTAAAAAGCTAGTTTGGAAGCTCAGGGGATCAAACGTCAGATGAGAAATCGAGCCCGAGCAAGAAAACGGAAGAAAAAGTCAATTTTTGGAGAACCTGCTGTCCATACGCGTATGACCTTATATGATACGCGTATGGACCTTCCCAGTACGCGTACCATACGTAAATGACCAGAGGGAAGGAAAATTCAGCCAAAATACAAGCTTCTGGTGATACGCGTACCAGCCTGGGCAATACGCGTACCAACTTGGGCAATACGCGTAACAGGCTGGGCAATACGCGTACCAGATGCTGTGTTACGTCCAATACGCGTTTCCTACTAGGCAGTACGCGTATGGGACAGCGCAGTACGCGTATGGAGCACAAATTCAGGAAAAATCCAACTGAATAGCTATTAAGAGGCCAGACCACGATTTTCCGGGGGTTGGACATTTTGGAGAGAAAATATACGCGTTTTGAGAGCTGGAGACTCAAGGAAGATCAAGGGATTCATATGTTCAAGAGTTTTCCGATTATTGAAGATTGATTCCTCACGAAATTCTGTAATGACAACAATATTAATCTTTGTTTTTACTTTTCTTATGAGTAGCTAAACCCCCCATTGCTAGGGGGTGACCCTGATTCTGAATGTGACAGTATTGATGTTTATGAAAGTATTGCTTATTTCTTCTTTTCCATTAATTTGTTCTTATCGCCGTTCTTTATGCGTTATTCGTCGGACCAACGAATGATGATTATTATGAATAGTGTAAGCTGGACCACAATTATTCATTGACCTGGATAAGAACTTTGGATAGTAAAAATAACCTAGGACTAGGGATTTTCTATCTGACCGGTAATTCTTGATATGTGAATGCTTGAGTATGAACCTAATTGTTTATGGACATAGTAATTAGGTTACATAATCAAAGGTCTATTACTAAGGACTTAGGAATAGATACCCTTGAGGACCGGAATTAATTTGACAGGAATAGCTCTACGCCGTCATAAATTATATCTGTTACAAGAAGTTTCATTCACCGAACCCTAGCAATCTTCTCTCATTTGTATCTCGTTCAACCTTTTTACTTGTTTTATTTATTTGCAATTGGTAGTATAATTACACCACAACACAAAAACCAAAGGCTTTTGTCTAATTGAAACAATCTATAAACTCTGTATCGTCAAGCAGTCCTTGAGATCGACAAACGGGGAATGTCCCTTTTATTACTACAGTGAGAAAAATAGTACACTTGCTATTTTCACATCACCCATGAAGGTGTCGTGAGAAGAACAGTTGATAATTTTGTCGGTCCCGTGGGGACTTCTTCTTCTAATCCTGTTGTGAAGGGTGTTGACCCTGTTGTTGATAGAATTGTTAAAGCTCCTGTTCCGGGTGTTGACAATGTTGTTGATTAGCTGCTACAAACTCCATCAAAGATATCTGTCTTATCTTTGTTGATGAATTCTGAGCCACACCGCGAAGCTTTGAAGAGGGTGTTGGACGTGGGATACGTGGACCATGATGTCACTATTGAACAGTTTGATACAATTGTTACAAACATAACCGCTTGTAACAATTTGAGCTTCTGTGATGCTGATCTTCCCGAGGAGGGAAAAGACCATAATTTGGCCTTACACATATCAATGAACTATAAGGATGATGCTTTGTCCAATGTGTTGGTGGACACAGGATCATCGCTTAATGTGTTGCCAAAATCCACTCTGGCCAAACTTTCATACCTGGGGCCTCCCATGAGGCAGAGTGGAGTGGTATTAAAAGCCTTTGATGGATCGCGCAAGACTGTGATCGACGAAGTAGAACTCTCGATCAAGATTGGACCTACTGATTTCTAAATCACTTTCCAGGTCATGGATATCCATCCATCATGCAGCTGTTTGCTTGGCAGACCATGGATTCACGAGGCAGGCGCCGTGACATCCACCCTACACCAGAAGTTGAAGTTTGTCAATAACAAAAAGTTGGTGGTGATAGGGGGGAGAAGGCTCTCTTGGTTAGCCATTTATCTTCCTTTTCCTATATTGACGCTGAGGATAAGGTTGGGACTCAGTTCCAAGCCTTGTCTATTGCTGAGCCTTCAAGGAAAGGACTTTCTTCATTTGCTTCCTATAATGATGCAAAGTTGGCCATTGAGCATGGTGCAACTACTGGTTTAGGGAAAATGATCAAGTTGGAAGGTAATAAATCCCGAGCTGGCATATGGTATTCTTCAGGTGTTTCCAATGAGCGTGGTTATTCCAGAGTGGAGGTTTCATCCACACAGTTGAAGATCATGTTGAAGATGATGAAGAGGAAGATCTGGGCAACTTTGTCATCCTGGGTGGAATCTGCAATAATTGCGTCGCTGTTGATGTTCCAACAGTTATCCACAAGTCCACCTAATGTGTTCATTTTGTTTGAAAACCCTTCTCCCATGCCAAAAGGAGAAGTGATGACATTGTTGGAATATTTGATTAATACAATGATATTCATTCAAAAATTACATGTTAAATGTTTATTTTTCCAAATTATATTTCCTTTTTCCTTTTTTGCATGAAATTGGTGATCACCATAAAACCCTAAAAAAGAGAATAAAATCAATCTTTTCATCTGCATAATGATTTGCCTTGTTTGAATTCTGAAATCACTTTTATACTCAAAATCATTATGCAGGTTGATCAAACCCATTGAACATAATGATCCAACATCATCTCCCAACTTTGAGTTCCCTGCATTTGAGGCAGAAGAAGATAATGTTGAAGAGATTCCTGATGAGATTACACGTCTGCTTGAGCATGAGGAGAAGATCATTCAGCCACATCTTGAGAATCTGGAAACAGTCAACTTGAGGTCTGAAGATTGTGTTCGTGAAGTGAAGATTGGGGCACTCCTTGAAGAGTCTGTTAAGAAGGGGTTGATTGAGTTGCTATGAGAATATGTCGACGTCTTTGCCTGGTCGTATGAAGACATGCCTGGTCTAGATACTGATATCGTGCAACATTTTCTGCCTTTGAAGCCTGAGTGTGTGCCTGTGAAACAAAAGCTCAGAAGAACTCATCCTGATATGGCAGTGAAGATTAAAGAAAAAGTTCATAAGCAAATTGATGTGGGGTTTATGGTGACGTCTACATATCCTCAATGGGTGGCCAATTTTGTGCCTGTGCCTAAGAAAGATGATAAAGTCTGAATGTGTGTGGACTACCGTAACTTGAATAAATCTAGTCCGAAAGATGATTTTCCTCTACCACACATTGATATGTTGGTAGACAATACAGCTAAATTCAATGTCTTCTCATTTATGGATGGATTTTCCGGCTATAATCAGATTAAAATGGCACCCAAGGATATGGAGAAGACAACATTCAACACACCTTAGGGAACATTCTGTTATCGAGTGATGCCCTTCGGTTTGAAGAACGCTGGAGCTACGTATCAATGCGCTATGATTACCTTGTTTCATGATATGATGCACAAGGAGATCGAGGTGTATGTTGACGATATGATTGTGAAGTCAAAAACGGAAGTTGAACATGTAGAACACTTGTTGAAGCTTTTCCAGCGTTTGAGGAAGTACAAACTACGCCTGAATCCGAATAAGTGTACATTTGGAGTCCGTTACGGTAAGTTATTGGGCTTTATTGTCAGTGAAAGAGGTATTGAAGTTGATCCTGCCAAGGTCAAAGCAATACAAGAGATGCCTGCGCCCAAAACTGAGAAGCAAGTCTGAGGTTTTCTTTGCCGCTTGAATTACATTTCCAGATTCATATCCCACATGACTGCCACATGTGCGCCTATATTCAAGCTCCTCCAGAAAGATCAACGTAATCATTGGACCGAGGATTGCTAGAAGGCCTTTGACAGTATCAAAGAGTATCTGTCAGAGCCTCCGATTCTGTCCCCGCCTGTTGAAGGGAGACCATTGATTATGTACTTGACTGTGCTTGATGACTCTATGGGTTGTGTATTGGGTCAGCAAGATGAATCAGGGAAGAAAGAATATGCAATATACTACTTGAGTAAGAAGTTCACTGATTGTGAGTCTCGGTACTCAATGCTTGAGAAGACATGTTGTGCTTTGGCTTGGGCCGCTAAACGTTTACGCCAGTATATGTTAAATCATACAACTTGGTTGATATCCAAAATGGATCCGATCAAGTATATCTTTGAGAAGCCTGCTTTAACTGGGAGGATTTCCCGTTGGCAGATGTTGTTGTCTGAGTATGATATTGAGTATCGAACTCAAAAAGCTATTAAAGGTAGTATCTTGGCTGACCACTTGGCACATCAACCAATTGAGGATTATTAGTCTGTTCAGTACGACTTCCCTGATGAGGAGATTTTGTATTTGAAAATGAAAGATTGCGATGAGCCTACGCTCGATGAAGGACCAGAGCCTGGTTCCCGATGGGGTATGGTGTTCGATGGCGCTGTTAATCAATATGGAAATGGTATTGGGGCAGTGATTATTACTCCTCAACGCACACATTTTCCTTTTACAGCAAGGCTAACTTTCAAATGCACGAATAATATGGAGGAGTATGAGGCCTGTATTATGGGTTTGGAAGAGTGTATTGATCTTAGGATCAAGCATCCTAATGTTTATGGTTATTCGGACCTTGTTGTTAATCATATTAAGGGTGAATGGGAGACGAATCAGCCTGGCCTCATCCCATACAGAGATTATGCGAGGAGGATTTCAACTTTCTTTACTAAGGTTGACTTCCATCATATTCCTCGAGATGAGAATCGGATGGCAGATGCTCTTGCTTCGATGATTGTGGTGAAATATTGGAATGAAGTCCCCAATATTACCGTGATACGCTTGGATAGACCATCTCATGTATTTGCAGTTGAAGAAGTGAAAGATGATAAGCCATGGTATTATGATATCAAGTGCTTTCTCCAAAGTCAGACTTACCCGCCAGGGGCATCTGCTAAAGACTGGAAGACTTTGAGGAGATTATCTGGCAGTTTCTACCTTAATGGTGATGTGCTTTATAAGAGGAATTTTGACATGGTTCTGCTTAGATGCGTGGATAGACACAAAGCAGACCTGTTAATGACTGAAGTCCATGAGGGTTCATTTGGTACTCATTCCAATGGGCATGCCATGGTAAAGAAGATGCTGAGAGCAGGCTACTATTGGCTGACAATGGAGTCTGACTACTGCAAATATGTGAAGAAATTCCACAAGTGTCAGATTTATGTGCATAAGACTCATATTCCCCCGACACTTCTGAATGTTATTTCCTCACCGTGGCCTTTCTCCATGTGGGGAATTGACATGATTGGCATGATTGAACCTAAGGCTTCGAACGGTCACCGTTTTATTCTCGTAGCAATTGATTACTTCACCAAGTGGGTTGAAGCGGCAACGTATGCGAATGTGACCAGGCAGGTGGTTGTGAGGTTTATCAAGAATCAACTCATATGCCGTTATGGTGTGCCAGACAAGATCATTACTGATAATGGATCTAACTTGAACAATAAGATGATGAAAGAGTTGTGTAGCGAGTTCAAGATTGCGCATCATAATTCTTCTCCTTATAGACCCAAGATGAATGGGGTTGTTGAAGCTTCTAACAAGAACATCAAGAAGATTATCTAAAAGATGGTTGTTACGTACAAAGATTGGCATGAGATGCTGCCATTTTCTTTGCATGGTTATCGTACATCTGTCTGCACTTCAACAGGGGCAACCCCTTTCTCTCTTGTATATGGCATGGAGGTTGTACTCCCCGTGAAGGTTGAGATCCCATCAATGAGAGTCTTGGTGGAAGCCAAGTTGACTGAGGATGAATGGGTTCAGAGTCGTTATGACCAGTTGAACTTAATTGAAGAGAAGAGGTTGTCTGCCATGTGCCATGATCAGTTGTATCAGCAAAGGATGAAGAAAGCCTTTGATAAGAAGGTCAAGCCTCGTGTGTTCCGAGAAGGTGACCTCGTGCTCAAGAAAGTTTTGTCTTTCGCGCCCGATTCAAGGGGAAAGTGGACTCCAAACTATGAAGGTCCAGATGTTGTTAAGAGAGCCTTTTCAGGCGATACTTTGATACTTACAACTATAGATGGGGAGGATTTCACTCGTTCTGTGAATTCAGATGCAGTTAAGAAATACTTCGCCTAAAATAAAAATAGAATAGCTCGCTAAGTTGAGAACCCGAAAGGGCGACTTAGGGAAAAATGAGCGTCTCGGTGGATTGAAAACCCGAAAGGGGGGTCCAGGAAAAAGTTAGAGACATAAAAAATGAATGTATATATCCCGCTAGATTGAGTACCTCACCTTTGGGCAATTTAGGCAAAAATTAGGGATTTGGCAAGTAACTGCATCCTGACAAGACTTCGTTCTACAACTGTCATTTGTCAAAGATTCTCGCTCAGTCATCGTTAACTGAAGCTTCAAATACATTGGATTCAGAGTTGGTGGAGAAATGATCATTATGTTCAATGTAGCCCTTTTCCAATATATATCATAAATTTCAAATTTGTAAAGATCCATGGAGTCTCTCCATTTGCGGACTACCATTCTATCAAATAAATTTGAGCCTTTATCCAATTCTTTGCACTCTTATTTGTTTCTGTTTGACAAATGTTTGCATGTTTTAATCGATAAATAACATTAATTTAAACGAATAAAGTTTTTATAAACTGTTTTTAAACAAAGTGAACATTCATAATGACTGAAAGGATAAATGGAATGTCTTCAGTGCTCTCCCAAGGATAGTATGATCTCCCAAAGGGTAAGACATTTGTTCACATTCTGGCATGTTTGTATCCTCTTCATCATCTTTCAGGTTGTCTCCTCAGCGAGCGCAAAAAGAATTAAACATTATCAAATCCCCAGAGAGTCTGGAGTTTTGGCCTCGATCTTTTAGAGATATGTATACCTCTATATCAGGCACTAGTATTTGTGTTTTATCAATTATATGGTTGTCATCCCTTGTGTGTACTGATCTAAAATCCCTTATAAATTGATAAAAGTTTATATGCTACCTATTCACAAGGAAGTTGGTCTTTCCCTACATAAGTAGAGAAGTCCTCGGCGGAGTAAGCATATGTTCTCTATAAAGCTATTTTTCAAATATCTCCTCAGCAATAGTTTCCTAGAGCAGTTGGTGAAGGGTTTGTTCCCTTTTCATCCCCGACATGGCACGTGTTGATGAAGGATTCACTTCCGATTCCCTCAGCCAAGACAGTTCCTCCGGAGATACTTGTGGTTTCTCCCCAGCAGGTTTGCCTACAGCTCACCCCTAGTAGGGTTGCTTGCAACAGATTATCCCCAGTTGGATCGCTTACAGTCCATCCCCTGTAGGGTTGCATGATCCTAACTTGACATTGGTATCCCCTCCGAGTGGAAGACATTTTCCAGTATTCAGGGATTTTGAGGAAGATGTGTTGTTTCCTTCCCCAGCGGAGCAATTTGTTCCTTCTCCCGTTAGCAGAATGTCTCTTCAACGGTTAGAGGAGAATGCTTGATTGATGTGTATCTGTTTGGTGGTTGTTCCCCACGGAGCTTCATATCATTCCCTGATAAGATCCCCAATAGAGTTTCTTCTACGATGAATCTTATCCGTGTTGAGCTCTCGAGTACCTTTACGATGGATCTTATGTCTGTTCAACATCATATCTCATTGATATCTCTGCATGTTCCCCAACTAAGACTTTTCCTATCCCCAGCGGTGGTCCGTGTCTCCTAGTATTTGATGCTTCCCACCAGAATTGATTTCTTCTGTGGGCCTGACCTTTCTCTTTTGAGATGTTATATCGGATGTCCGTTCATTGATTTTCGGACTTGTTTGTGTTAGATATGTCTGTCTGTCAGCATTAATCATACATAAACCATGCATATACATGCATAATCATAGCATTCAGATATTCATGTTGCATTCTTTGCCATATATCTTTGCTTGTTATCTCCTGTTGTTGGTGAAATATTCTTCCCCCAAGCAGATGTTTGTGTCTGATCTATCCATATAGAGTCAACCCTATAGGCAGAAAGTGTATATCTTTCCTTCTATATTCCCCACTGAGTTATGTCCTCGTGGATGATTTTTGTTTCAGTTGCCTTCCCAATTGTGTATTTGGATGGAATTACTCCCCTGAGTTATATCCTCATCGGGTTGAGTCTTGTTTGATTGTGTATTTCTAGTTTGTTCCTAGATTGACTCCTTTCTTGTTATTCCTATGCAGCTCCCTGTGGTTTAGTTGTTCAATTTCTCAGTAACCAGTAATTGTCCAGCTCTTCCCCAACGAACTTTGTGGCCTTCTACCCAGTAACCGGTAGTTGTAAGTCCTATCTCTGTGGTTTTCTACCCAGTAACCGGTAGATGTAATCCCCTCTTTGTTGGTTATCTTTATCCAATATTCGATATTGATATTCCTTCGTTTTTGAGTACAATGCCCAGTAACCGGTGATATCTCTCTCGGATGATTGCTTTTGCTAAGCAATTCATCCCCCACGAGTCATCTTTCATTTACCCTTGTTTGGTAATGATTGTTTCTCCTTTGGATTGGTCATCATTTTATACCTAGTACCCGGTATCCCGATGTCCTTTCTTTTCAGTTGATTTATCCTTTATTAACCCAGTAATCGGTTGTGGATAATCTTCCATGCGAGTATGTTACCTATGTTCTGACGATAATAGATAATATATCTCATGCGCTCTTCAGTCGAAGTCTTTTTCTTCCCCAGTTGAGTAAGATTCGTTTTTCCTTGTGGAATCAAATACCCATCCTGTAAATTGAGTTTTCTTTTTTAGCCCTCCTTTTTGGATGATGAGTGTCTTGGATATGTTCCCAATGCACGCCTGGTTGGTCACCTATTATATGCCCAGTAACCGGTATCCCTGGTGTTCCTTCCTTATGTTAGACGGTGTGGCTAGTGATCGAGAGGGGGGGGGGGGGTGAATAGATCACCTCTTTGAAATTTAACGGATTTGAAATTTTATCAGAGTTTTCAAAGTTGGCGGAAAAATCAGTCCCGAATCGACTTCCGTCTATTCTGAACCGCTACTAGAAAGCCGGACACACAAGTTTAATTGCTGGATTTTAATGAGAATGACAGAAACAATTCACACCAGAATTTTAACTAATTGAATGCACTTATCATTAAAGTCTATTTCCAATGAATAAAATCTAGCTAACCGTTTTGTCAAACAGTTGGTGTGTATGTGATCGATGATAAACAGCAATGGAGTTTGATTAAAAGTTTTCTTGCCACTGCTGTCTTGCAATAGGAACAATCACCACACACTAACTGAAATTGCGAAAACAGTTTTAAAAACGTAAAGAGGAGTAAGGTAAGAATACTATACGCAGAGATTTGGTAAGGAAGTTCCCCACGTCGTCCTCGCGTGTGGGTACGTCTCCCTCTCAATTTCAAATGAAATTGAGAACTTTGATTATCAATTTTTGCCGAATCCGTTGATACAAGGTTATGATACAAAGACATAATTCTAAACTCTAAGAACCTCTTCTTGTATGAACCTTCACTTGATCTGAGCACGATCAAGATTTTCCTGCACGAAATTGCAAACAATTCACCGGTTCCACGACCTGCTTGCGAAATCCCCCGATCTCCAAACGCAACGCTGCGGCTGAATATGTTCTGCAAACGTGACTCCCAAACCCTCAAGAACACTCCAGTTCTTGAAGGACAAACCAGTAGGTTTTTCCTAGAAACCCCCTTCAATTTTCAACTCAGCTAGATCCTCGATCGTTCCACTGCAAACCACAGCTAGATCCTTGATCGTACCACTGAACGTTATCTCGATGCTTCTTTAATCCAAAGAACAAGAATGGTTATGTGTAAATGTTCTTGAAGAAAAGTGATTGAGAAGATGAAGAAGATGAAGTCTCTTTCAGGTTTCTAATTTCTCTCAAACAATTGCTCCAACACTGCTTTTGATCTTGTGTTCAATTGTTTTCCCTCAATGAATTCGTAATCTGCACTGTTGTCATAACCTGTCTTATATATGCTGCAAAACAGTTACTGTTATAACATAAAACAGCTTTATGTATTGATGCATAAGAGTGTGTATCGATGCATACTGTAAGATATGTGAATTTTTGGTGAAATTTATTAATCATGTATCGATGCATAATTCGTATGTATCGATGCATGTGATTATTTCACTAGTATGTATCGATGCCTAATGCGCATGTATTGATACACAGGCTGTTTCAATTGGTCATGTATCGATGCAGGGATCGTGTGGATCGATGCAGGGATCGTGTGGATCGATGCATAGAGTCTTTAGCCTTCCATGTATTGATGCATGACTCGTATGCATCGATGCATACTGAACAGAAAGGTTTAGTGATTTATCACATGCTGTATGTATCGATGCAGAGGCTTATGTATTGATGCATACTGACATAAAATGCATTTTAATTGTTATTTTAAAGGGAAGTATCAATGTAGGTTTATATGTACAGTTATGCAACAAATAGAGTGGGATGGAAAACATAATAAAAACACAAATGTATCGTGTAATGCAATGCACAACCAACATTTGGATGATGATCACACAATTTGCTATCATTAAAAAATAATTCAAGGTAAAGAATTCTCTCACAAACTCCCCCTTTTTGATGATGGCAAATTCTTGGCAAGATGTGTGATACTCCCCCTGAGTTTGTGCATATTTGCATTTTCTCCCCCTTTGTCAACATCAAAAAGAGGAAGAAACAAATTTATCAAGGTAGCATAGTGTAGCAGGACATGGCAAAAAATGGATAACAGGCTATCAATCACAAAGAATGAAGCTTCAAAGTAAAGAATCATTCACAAAGAATGACGAATAAGGGCAATAACAATAGAGATAAACAGACATAGAAAAGCATTTTAAAGATACGAACGAGTTTAAGAGTTACATAAGCTAAACCATATATTGTGCAACAAAATAAAACTTGAGCAATATGAAATGAAATGCAGTGAGATGAAAAGATGGTTGGTTAATTTGGATTGTGGCCACCATAGGACTCCTCATCATGTCTGTCAGGATCTCTGTAGCTTGGCGGAGGCGGAGGAGGAGGCATTGTGTCTGGATTTTGGCCCATGAAGGAGTATTGCCTAAATCGGTTCTGAACTTCAATGCTTCTAAAGCTGTCCATAATACCAGGATTTTCACGGCAGTCGTCCATAAAGCCGGACATTTCGTTGTAGAAGACCTGATGCCATTTAACCAAGTCTTGGTGCCAAGCGTGTTGATTCTGATACATCCGTGTATGCTCATCATGCCAGTCCCGATGCTCGTTGTGCCATTCAGATTGTTGAACATGCCAGTACCGTGCTTCTTCATGGCGTTCTTTGTTGACAATTTCCATCTGTTGAAGCATATGAGTGATGTCAGCATTTGGTGTTGAGGCTGAAGTACCACCGGAGAATGGAGGGGCTGTAGGTTCAGGTACATAGTTGGTAGGAGACCACCTTCGTGGCACCCAATCACCCCAACCAGCATTGGCCTCAGCTTGTGGTGCATCTGTTTCAGCCGCATCCTGCATTTCTTCATCAGGCTGATCTTCAGCAACATGGATGCGTTCCGAGGGCACGTCAAAGTTGTAAATTCTGGTTTTGGATTTTCTTTCGAAGAGATAGAAACATTTGCGGTCCTTGTCCCACCGATATCCCATATGCGATAGAGTGGCAGAGTCAAACTCTTGAGCAGCAGATGGAGATAGGAGAGGAACAATAGGTATTGCAACTTTCCAAAACTTAAGAATTTTCATTATTTGAGAGGCATAACCTAGAGCCACATTCTTAGAGTTGTCTCGCACGAAAAATAGACGTTTTACAAAGTAATTAGCCCAATTTAAGAACACATTATTTTGCAAAATGTAGAGAAGATGTATGCTGGGCCTGTCCAACCGCGAATGTCCACTGTTTGTTGGACGCAGAATATGTGTAATAATCCAGTGAAGAATACGCGGAGTTTGCTTGATCATACCAGACGTGACGTGTTCATCATCACTCAACGGTCTGTCTATCTTTAGGATAGATGGAGTAAAGTCCTTCATGTCAAATTCAGGATCAAAATGCAGGTCATGCCAGCACTTGAAAGCCATCGACGGAGGCGGCATTTGAAATACTGTTTCCCAATCAGAGGCTTCAAAGGTATATGTTCTGACTCCGATAGAACACCGGAACATATAGCCTCTACCAGTTTGTAAGCCAGCATAAAAGACCCGAATGAAATCCTCATGATAATCATCCTTTGTTGACAGAAACGACCCAAGTCTTTGTGCATGTAAGAGTTCAACCACTTCATTTAGGTGTAGGTGAATAGCATCTGTTTTATCAAAGACGTGAGGTTTCATGACTAACCTTGTCTTGAAGGACTCCTCAAATTCAGCAGCAACAGCAAGATGAAGTAGCTCTAAGGCATTTGAAGGAACTTCTGGTGGTTGCTGAGATGTACCGGCTGTTTCCTTTCCCTTTCCTTTTCCTTTGGTTCTGGCTGGAATAGTGCGTGGAGGCATGGTGATGTGAGATTTAGGGTTTTAGAGAGAGAGAGTGAAGATGAGGAGGATTAGGGTTAGCCACTGGTTTTGGGGTTTTTGAGGGCAGATGATATGAAGTCTTGAGATAGGAAGTGATATGATTGGCTGATGTGTCGATGCATGAGAGAGAAAGAAATGCATTTAATTCAGATAGCATCAGTATGTATCGATGCAGATGGTCATGCGTCGATGCCAAATATTCACAATGGGCATGTGTATCGATACATGTGATGGATGCATCGATGCATCCTGAAGCAGTTTTTAAAAAAATTTGAATTTCAGAATGTATGGATCGATGAATGCTTCGTTTGTGTCGATGCATACTGATGCTGAACTAGCTTTTAATGAATTTTAATGCAGTATGAATATGCATTATGCACTATGTCATGATGATTATGCTCAAGAGAGATTCAGAAGTCAGATTGTTAATGTGCACACAATATGGACAAGGAGTATATGCAGTCAAATTTTATATCAACTAGAGTAAGAACATTTGTTCTAACATACACAATCACTTAGCAATAAGAAAATTGTAGAAAGGATTGATATTACCTCTGTTGGAGAACTCTTGTGATGGATAATTGACATCTAAAACAGCTCTTATCAACCATGGTGAGGCATAATATAATTAAGAGGTAACATGCTTATGACATCAATTGAGAAAGATCTAAGATTCCCAATTCGCGACGAATGTTGAAGAAAGGTTCCGTTGCCAATGGTTTAGTGAAAATATCAGCAAGCTGATTTTTGGAATCAACGTGCTCAAAGACAACGTCTTCTTTTTCAACATGATCACGAAGGAAATGATGTCTAATCTCTATGTGTTAGTGCGTGAGTGTAAAACAGGGTTTTTAGTAAGGTTTATGGCACTAGTGTTGTCACATTTGATAGGAATACGTTTGAGTTGAATGTTGAAGTCTTGTAGTTGCTGCTTCAGCCATAAAATCTGAGCGCAACAACTACCGGCTGCAACGTATTCTGCCTCTGCAGTTGACAAAGCCACAGAAACTTGCTTTTTGCTATGCCAACTGACCAAGGAATTTGAAAACAGGTGACATGTACCACTTGTGCTTTTCCTATCTGATTTGCAGCCGGCAAAATCAGAATCGGAGTACCCTACTAAGCTACAATCACTTCCTTTGGAATACCAAAGCCCATATTTAGGTGTTCCGTGAAGATATCTAAATATGCGCTTCACCGCTTTTAGGTGCGATTCCTTAGGATTTGATTGATAGCGTGCACACATACAAACACTAAACATGATGTCAGGTCTAGAAGCAGAAAGATACAAGAGAGATCCAATCATACCTCTGAATCTTTTGACATGTACACACTTACCGTGCTCATCCTTATCTAGATTTCCGTTGGTAGGCATTGGGGTGTCAATCGATTTTGAGTCATTCATTCCAAAGCGCTTGAGTAGTTCTCTGCAGTATTTTGTTTGACATACTGCTGTACCCTCATCAAGTTGCTTTATTTGCAGTCCTAGGAAGTAGTTCAGCTCCCCCATTAGACTCATCTCAAATTCACCCTGCATAACCTTAGAAAATTCTTCGACCAAGTGTATGTTAGTTGAACCAAATATGATATCGTCGACATAAACTTGAACTAAAAGAATGTGCTTCCCTTTGTGTTTAATAAAGAGAGTATTGTCCACTTTACCTCTTGAATATCCGTGATCAATTAGGAATTTGCTAAGCCTTTCATACCAAACCCGAGGGGCTTGTTTAAGACCATACAAAGCTCGTTTTAATTTGTAAACATGATCTGGATTTTCAGCATTTTCAAAACCGGGAGGTTGTGAAACATATACTTCTTCATTTATGACACCATTAAGAAAGGCACTCTTGACGTCCATTTGGTAAAGCTTAAAGTCCTTAGAACATGCATAGGCAAGCAAAAGACGTATAGCTTCAAGGCGAGCAACTGGAGCATAAGTTTCCTCATAGTCTATGCCCTCCTCTTGGTTATACCCTTGTGCTACTAAACGTGCCTTGTTCCTAGTAATCACTCCGTTTTCATCAAGTTTGTTTCTAAAAACCCACTTAGTGCCTATGATATGATGATCTCGCGGACGAGGGACAAGTTCCCAAACGTCATTTCTTTTAAATTGATTAAGCTCTTCTTGCATGGCCATTAGCCAAAATTCATCAATCAAGGCCTCTTTGGCATTCTTAGGTTCTACTTGTGAAACAAACGCGAAGTGAGAACAAAAATTACTTATCTTAGAACGAGTCATTACTCCCTTTGAAATGTCTCCCAAGATGTTGTCAATGGGATGGTCTTTTGAGGATCTCCAAGCTGTTGGAAGATCATTCACTTCAGCTGTCCTTTCTTCCTCAATTTCTTCATGACTAGTATCTTCCTCCTTCTCATGGGCAGCTGTTTTGGACTGATCAGTTTCCTCAACAGCTTCCTTGAGTATGTCTTCTGTAGATACACCTGCGTCATCAAAAGAAATACCTTTTCCGACATTTTTCGGATAAGACTCATCAAAAGAGACATGAACAGATTCTTCAACCGTAAGTAAACGCTTATTATACACTCTATATGCTTTACTTGACAGTGAGTAACCAAGAAAGATACCTTCATCTGCTTTTGCATCAAACTTCCCAATGTTTTCCTTACCGTTATTCAAAACAAAACATTTACAACCGAATACGTGAAGATGTGACAAGTTTGGTTTTCTTCCTTTCAAAAGTTCATAAGGAGTTTTGTTTAAAATAGGGCGAATTGAGATTCTGTTTAGAACATAACAGGCTGTGCTGACAGCATCAGCCCAAAAGTATTTTGGTAATCCACCCTCATTAAGCATTGTTCTTGCCAACTCCTCCAAAACACGATTTTTACGCTCCACAACGCCATTTTGTTGTGGAGTGCGAGGGGCTGAAAAGTTATGCTCAATACCATACTTGTCACAAAACTTCTCAAAGTGATAATTTTGAAACTCACCACCATGATCGCTACGAATTGTAACTATTTTGGAATTCATTTTGTTTTGGGACAGATTTGCAAAATTTTTAAAGCAGAAAAAGTTTCATCTTTGCTATGAAGGAATATAGTCCAAATGAATCTAGAGTAGTCATCAACTATTACAAAGCCATAGTAATTTCCACCTAGGCTCTTTGTCCTAGAAGGTCCAAAGAGGTCCATATGGAGAAGCTCGAGGGGTCGTGAAGTTGAAATTACATTTTTAGATTTAAAAGACACCCTTGTTTGCTTTCCCATTTGGCACGCGTCACATAGGTGGTCTTTTGAAAATTTTATTTTTGGTAGACCGACTACTAGATCCTTAGATACAACCTTATTTAGCAAATCGAAGTTAACATGCGTTAAACGTCTATGCCAAAGCCAAGAATCATCATTCAAGGTGACTAGACATTTAGTATTTTTTAAAGGTACATCAAACAAGTCAAGCATATAGATATTGTTTACTCTTACACCCTTAAACACAATGTTTTGTTCAACATGTTCAATTATGCAGCAAGTTTTTGTAAACGACACTTTATAGCCCATGTCGCATAGTTGACTTATGCTTAACAAATTATGTTTAAGTCCCTCAACTAAATGGACATTTGAAATAGTAGTGGTGGAGGGATTACCTACACTACCTTTGCCGAGTATAGCTCCTTTGTTGTTGTCTCCATAAGTGACATATCCCTTCTTCTTTGCGTTGAAGTTTATAAAGAGCGATATGTCACCGGTCATGTGCCTCGAGCAGCCGCTGTCAAGAAACCACCTTCTATCTGCGGAGGCAAGGCACTCATCCTACAACATCAAAAGAGAGAAGTTGGTACCCAATTTTCATTGGGTCCAAGTGGGTAAGTGCTAACATGGTTGCCTTTTGGCTTCCATTGATAAATGCCTTTAGGGACAAGAAATCTCCTAAATTTGCATTTCTCAATGGTATGGCCAGCATGGCAACAATAATGACATAAACCATGATGATGTGTTTGTTGTTTCTTGTTCATTGAATCCTTTAGAATAAAAGAGTATTTTGCATATGGAGGATTCAATGACTTCTTAAACAACTCTGGGTCAACGGCATAAGTAACTTTAGGTTGTAGCGCTTTCTCTAATTTGACCTTAAGAGTGTTTACCTCTTTTTGCCAAATATAACAAGCGTCACAATACCTAACTCTACTACATCCGTCAATGTCAATAATTTTTGAATTTTCTGCAATACTAGCTTTCAACGCTTCTAACTCAATTTCAGCTTTGTTTACTTTACCTTCCAAAAATGAAAAAATATGTTTTTCGGAAGATAGTCTTTTAAAAGCATCTACAGCTTCGTTATGCAGTTTTTCAAAAGCTATTTTTAGTTCCAAAAAGACATAGAAGAGAAATTATTGTAGTAGGCTTGTTTTACCTTTTTGTCATTGTTTTTCTTCTTGTGGTAGGACAGATTTTTTGTGTGAGCCATAAGGCACAGATTTGGTGCTTCATCATCATCACTTGAGCTTTGTGTGCTTGATGAATCGCTATCACTTTCCCATGCAATGTACGCTCTTCTTTGTTTGCTGTACCCTTTTGGTGAATCCTTTCTTTGATCCTTATACTTTATAGGGCAATCCGTTTTATAATGTCCAGATTTACCACAATTAAAACAGGATCCTCTTCCTCTACTCTTCTTGTTCTCTTCTTGTTTCGAATTTGTAGATTGTTTTCGAACCTTCATGAGATTTTTGTCGGAATGCTTGACTCCATTCTTTCGAATGAATCTATTGTATCTCCTTACAAACAGTCCCATTTCCTCATCATCCGAGTCTTTGTCACTACTTGAATCATTGTCGCTTTGCTCTTTTCGTGAGGACTTAGAGCTAGAGGCCACAAGAGCTATTGGCTTCTTCTCTCCCTCTTTGTCTCTTTTCTTCTCCTTTTCCTTCTTACTTTTGTTCTCATATTTTTCAAGACTTTCCAATGCTTGCTGATGTTCTTCCAGCTTTCCAAACAAGGTTGTAATCGTAAGTCTTGTTAGATCGTTGGCTTCCTTGATTGCTGTTACTTTAGGTTGCCACTCCCTGCTAAGACACCTGAGAATTTTATTAGTAGCAATTTCATTGGAAATAGGTTTTCCAAGAGCATTCAATCGGTTAGTTAGATGAGTGAATCTCTTTTGCATGTCGGAGATGGATTCTCCTTGTTTCATGCGAAAGAGCTCAAACTCTTGATTGAGTGTGTTAATGCGGGACTGTTTTACTTCAGTAGTACCCTCATGGGCAACTTCTAAAGCGTCCCACATTTCTTTAGCTGTCGTGCAATGGGATACTCGATAATACTCATCAACACCAAGTGCTCAAATTAACATGTTTCGAGCTCTCCAATCACACGACCACTTTTTCTCATCTTTCTCATTCCAATCATCTTCTGGTTTAGGTACTATGGCGCCAGCTGCATTAGTCATAGTAATTTGAAACGGACCGTTTTCAATGGCAGCCCATACTAGCCTATCCACAGAATTTATATGAACTCGCATGCAGTCTTTCCAGTAGCCGTAATTTTCACCGTTGAAAATAGGCGCTCTATTATACGCCCCCTTTGGTTCAGAATCCATACTGTTACAGGCAGCCACAGAGCACCAGCGAACCGGCGCTCTGATACCACTTGTTAGACGGTGTGGCTAGTGATCGAGAGGGGGGGTGAATAGATCACCTCTTTGAAATTTAACGGATTTGAAATTTTATCAGAGTTTTCAAAGTTGGCGGAAAAATCAGTCCCGAATCGACTTCCGTCTATTCTGAACCGCTACTAGAAAGCCGGACACACAAGTTTAATTGCTGGATTTTAATGAGAATGACAGAAACAATTCACACCAGAATTTTAACTAATTGAATGCACTTATCATTAAAGTCTATTTCCAATGAATAAAATCTAGCTAACCGTTTTGTCAAACAGTTGGTGTGTATGTGATCGATGATAAACAGCAATGGAGTTTGATTAAAAGTTTTCTTGCCACTGCTGTCTTGCAACAGGAACAATCACCACACAATAACTGAAATTGCGAAAACAGTTTTAAAAACGTAAAGAGGAGTAAGGTAAGAATACTATACGCAGAGATTTGGTAAGGAAGTTCCCCACGTCGTCCTCGCGTGTGGGTACGTCTCCCTCTCAATTTCAAATGAAATTGAGAACTTTGATTATCAATTTTTGCCGAATCCGTTGATACAAGGTTATGATACAAAGATAGAATTCTAAACTCTAAGAACCTCTTCTTGTATGAACCTTCACTTGATCTGAGCACGATCAAGATTTTCCTGCACGAAATTGCAAACAATTCACCGGTTCCACGACCTGCTTGCGAAATCCCCCGATCTCCTAACGCAACGTTGCGGCTGAATATGTTCTGCAAACGTGACTCCCAAACCCTCAAGAACACTCCAGTTCTTGAAGGACAAACCAATAGGTTTTTCCTAGAAACCCCCTTCAATTTTCAACTCAGCTAGATCCTCGATCGTTCCACTGCAAACCACAGCTAGATCCTTGATCGTACCACTGAACGTTATCTCGATGCTTTTTTAATCCAAAGAACAAGAATGGTTATGTGTAAATGTTCTTGAAGAAAAGTGATTGAGAAGATGAAGAAGATGAAGTCTCTTTCAGGTTTCTAATTGCTCTCAAACAATTGCTCCAACACTGCTTCTGATCTTGTGTTCAATTGTTTTCCCTCAATGAATTCGTAATCTGCACTGCTGTCATAACCTGTCTTATATATGCTGCAAAACAGTTACTGTTATAACATAAAACAGCTTTATGTATTGATGCATAAGAGTGTGTATCGATGCATACTGTAAGATATGTGAATTTTTGGTGAAATTTATTAATCATGTATCGATGCATAATTCGTATGTATCGATGCATGTGATTATTTCACTAGTATGTATCGATGCCTAATGCGCATGTATTGATACACAGGCTGTTTCAATTGGTCATGTATCGATGCAGGGATCGTGTGGATCGATGCATAGAGTCTTTAGCCTTCCATGTATTGATGCATGACTCGTATGCATCGATGCATACTGAACAGAAAGGTTTAGTGATTTATCACATGCTGTATGTATCGATGCAGAGGCTTATGTATTGATGCATACTGACATAAAATGCATTTTAATTGTTATTTTAAAGGGAAGTATCAATGTAGGTTTATATGTACAGTTATGCAACAAATAGAGTGGGATGGAAAACATAATAAAAACACAAATGTATCGTGTAATGCAATGCACAACCAACATTTGGATGATGATCACACAATTTGCTATCATTAAAAATTAATTCAAGGTAAAGAATTCTCTCACACCTTATGCTCCCTGTAATACCTCAAAATTTTCCCCCCTCATGCATGCATTCATTTTTAGGTCATTTAACATTTCATATTGCATTTCATCATGTCAATCGGAATTAGATCCAAGAAACTTGAATATCATCCAAGACACTTTGTGAGTCCTATCTGGGTGATCAATCAACACAAGGGAATGGCTTGAGATACTTCCAACATGTTCAAATGGGGTCTATTCATCAGTTAAAATGTTAATCTTGAAGAAGCAAAAGTTTGTTCATGAACTGTCATGCTCACTAGGAGAAGCCCACACGTTTCGAAAAAAAAAACGAAAAGAAAAAACGAAAACCCACGACGTATGTTGCGACTGTGACCATTCCAGCTGCAGCACCACTACAACAACAACAACCACGACGTCAGCAAACTCAGTACCAACAACAGCAACAGGGTAACAGACCCGCCTATCAACAGAGGCAAAGGACGATGGACCGGCGTTTCGACACTCTTCCAATGTCGTATGCTCAGCTACTTTCTAGTCTTCAACAACTACAACTTGTGCAGTTACACACTCTGGCTCCTCCCGTTGGTAGACTTCCGATGGGTTACGACGCCAATGCTAGGTGTAACTTCCACTCTGGGGCACCTAGCCACAATATTAAGAACTGCAAAGCTTTTAAGCACGTAGTTCAGGACCTCATAGATTCAAAGGCCATCGACCTTGCACCGGCTCCGAATGTCGTCAACAATCCCATGCCCCAGCATGGTGGTGCAAATGTTAATATGATGGAAGGGGAAGCCAGGTCCGTCAAAGATGTTAATACCTCAGGATTGGCAATAATTTTAGAAAACAAATAATGTAATCACCTCTGTTGTTTTAATATGTTGGGTTGAAGAAATTCAACATCTGGACCAACATGTCATGTACGATGTCACGACGTCAGGTCTGTGACATCGCACATGTGGAGAAGACTGAATTAATTAATTCAGTATATGTCATGGGATCAGCAAGGATATCTGGTGAATATCCTAACTCCCTTGTGAAGGCCTTGAAGACTAATTCAGAATATATATAGGCTCTAAATATGGAGATATATATGGAGAGAGATTAGGAACTTGAAGACCTTGTTTATAGCAGAATTTTTCTGCTGAAGTTGCAACAGCAAAGAACAAGTCTGCTGCAATTTTCTGAAGGCCCAAATCCAGTTGGGTGATTAGGTTATAAATAGCTGATTGTAATCTAGTTTTTGTAAGCCTCTTAGAATGAATTTTTAGGGGTGTGTGTAAGGTAAACCTCCCAATCTGTGGGAAGGTTACCATGTGTTTCTCAGTGGTAAACCTGAGAGTGTTTGTTACTCAAAGCCTGTAGGCAAGAGTAATTATGTTCTTGAATGAAGCTGTGAAGCAAGTTCAAGGTGTTTGCACATTACATTGTATTTGTAGTGATAGGAATGGAAACTGGAGGTTTCTATCTAGGAGTTCCTAGGTATAGATTGCATTGGGTAGGGATTAAGTGATGAGTTGTAAACGGGGGAGTTTAACTCTGAATTGATACTACTAATAGTGGATCTTCTTCCTGGCTTGGTAGCCCCCAGATGTAGGTCATGTTGGACTGAACTGGGTTAACAATTTCCTGTGTTGGTTTTTCCTTCTGTATGATATAATCGTGTCTGCTAAAACTAAGCATGTAATTCAGTCTGTTCAGCAAGATAATAGCAGACCTGATACATAGCCTTCTGTTGGAATGTCAAGCAGAATGTTTTGACATTCTTCAACAACAGCACATACTATTTTAATAAGCTGATGAATTCAGTTCAGTATGTAGTGAAGTCTGGATTTCAAAAGCATCACAGACCTGGCCATAAGATCATTGTGAAACTGTCAAACTGGGTGTCTTGACAGTTCTTCCAGTAAGCTGATACTGAAGTATAGACTGGTTGGTCTTTTACAGTACAGCAAATTTAGCACAGTTTGTTTTCAGGAACCAAACAGACTTAGCATATGGTTCTGGACTTGGATGTCAAACGGAATGTTGTGACATTCACTCCTGACTGCACATGCTAAATTGTTGGATAGTTAGTTTTTCTGTTTCAGGATTTTTCTCAGGCTATTCTTCAGGAATCCACCAGCTGATCTAAAATCTAGGAAACTAACAACTAAGCTACAATTAATGAACCTGGCAAATAATATATTTGTTAGCTCCTTAATAAGTGGAGATTAGTTTAACTTGTTACAACCTTTAATTTAGGAAATACAAGTACATGACCAACAAACTGGAACAATGTAACAGATGATATCTGTGTAGGAAAACAACAGAAGTGAAGGTTATGATGCACATAACAAATTGTTCCTCCTCTATAGGATGACATAGAAGGAGAGGTTGTGACACTGTGAAAAGGTGCACAATAGTACAGAGTGTAATAACTGTCTTGCTGTAATAAGTACAATGTTAGATCAGATGTCATGACTTGAAGTAGAACATCTGAATACTGACTACACCAGAATTTCAATTGGTATCAGAGCAGGCATCCTGTTCTGTCTCTGGATGAGATCTATGGCTGATACTTTCTGGTAGCTGGCAAGGAGTTATGTTAGTACTGAAGCTGGAACCTGTGTAAGGTTTTGTAATTCCCTCAATGGTCCCTTGAAGTAGGTGGATGGACTGTTCGTGACAGGAATGGTGTGTTCCTGTCGCTGGAGGTTGGCAATTGGCCTGTGTGTGGGACAGCTGTGCCAGTACTAAATCACATTCAAACCTGGTATGGCCTTGGAGGCAAATCTGGTGAAGTGTGTGTTCATAGGTTGAGTTGTATTATGATTTCCGCTGCATAATACCCGGCGAAACTCAAACTCTGATGTAGTTTCCCCTCATGTGGATGAAAGGCCGCTGTGTTCAAGATCTCATCATAATCTACTGAAGATGTCAGAGATACTTGAGTCTCCTCAAGTCCACTCATCACGACGTTCTCTCTTCAGGATGGTAAGAATCACTTAATCACTGAGTCTCTTACTCTCTTGAGTAGTGTATATGAAGACCTTGAAGACCTTCAAGGAAGGTTTGTTCCAAGGAGGTGGAACCAATGTTCTATGTGATGTTAGAACATGTTGTTCAACGAGTATGCAGCTACTGGTTGAAGAGCAGATGTTTTTAGGGTTCAAACAAAGGGATAATTCTGTTTGGAACCTACTCCTGACCTGGAAGAGGAGACATCTGTGTGCGCTAAGTTGACAAGTGCTGGGTCAAGTGGGCGTGTGCTCAAGAAGGTCATCCCTAGAAGTTGAGCTGGTTGAGATGTGACATTGTGCAATCTCCTGCTGTTAGGCATCTTCTTGCAATTTGATCAGGATTGGATAGTTGTTCCCTGAAGTACTATGGTGTGTTGGAAGACAAGTCTCCTGGATGTTAGCAGTCAATAATGGGGTAACCTGATTGTGATATCATTTAAGGGGATTGGAACCATGAATCTTGTTATTCAAACACCACGTTCAGAAGTGGTAGTTCTTACTAGGAGTGAGAATATGAAGATTCAGAGGTTGGTTGAGGTGATATGCTCTGGCAATGCATATCTACTATTGACTGGTGTTGTGTGTCTCACTAGTACCTATGGTCAGCTGAAGCCTGATTGGTGTGATTGGAGGAGTTAGTTGCCACTGGTAAGGGATGGTGGATGTCATGTTGAGACATTTGTGTACAATGCATGGATATTGGTGTGGAGTTTCCATGATTGTTGATTTGAGGGGGAGTTTTGGTCAACCTCCTCACGTTTGGTCAGCCTAGGGTCGGGTTGGCTGTTGACCTGTGTCACATGGGTTCTGGTTGATGTGTGACACATTTGCAAGGAAGGATTCATCTCTCTCTTTCCTAAGGGTGAATCTAATCTGGAAAGAGTCTCAAGACTGTTGAGGTGCTTGCAAGCAGAAGATGTTGACACAAGAAGAGTACCTTCAAAGTATTCTTATGGTGGAAGTATCTGAAAGGATAATTGGGAAAGGATTTAAGATCAATGTCTACTTGTGTCAAGTACAAGTATTTAATTGATTATCCTTGGAGCTCAAGACAACTGATGTTCTTAAAGATGTTGGAACATCACTTCTTCAAGACCCTGTGCAGAATCACAGGAAGGATAGTACATTGGCTTAGGATCTATCTCTTTGGTGGCAGCAAAAGCGTATGATCTCTGAAAAGGTTCCCTGGCAAGAAACATGTACAGCCTCGGTGTGTACCAGAAGAAGAAGACATCATAGTCCTGATGGTGGTTACTTGGGTCAGGTTATTTCTGATCTAGGTAAGGAAGTGCATTGGCTACTGCACACTGTGGAGTCAAGAACAAGTGACAACATTCTTGACATCATGGAAATAGCCTTGCTTTAGGAAGTAGAATCCTTGGCAGAGCTGAAGGGTTAGGTTCCAACTGGTCCTTCTGAAGACTCATGCATCAGAGTGTCTGATGTCTTTAGAGAAGAAGCAGGGATTCATCAAGGTGTGAGCTTGGATGACTTAACTGCAGACCTGCAGGATGGAGGTTGTTTACTCAAACTTGGTTCCAAAATCAAGTCTATGAGAACATTGAACTCTTGTTCTGTGAAGGGAGGAAGTTCTTTCAAGTGGCAGAAGAAGGAGCTGAATTCAACAGCTGGATGTCAAGCACAATGTTGTGACATTCAGTTCAGCATCAGATTCTTAGTTGGTGAAGTGGCACATCAACTTGAGATAGAAGGATCTACAAGGGTGTAGGCTGGACAGTTCAAGAAGTTGAAGTTCAAATCTCGCTTGGAAGGTCAGAATATCTTGGGGAGAAGTCTGATAAACTTGGGGAGGTCAAAAGGCAGCATTTGACCTTGTCATATGAGAATTCATGAAGGAGGTAATCAACCAGTGGCATTTGGTCTATCTCAGAAGTGAGTTCGAAGAATCAAGATAATCAACATAAGGCAGCTGATTATTCTTGAGGAAAGTCTAAGACAAATTACCTTTGGGCAGAAAAGTATTAAGTTGAAGACAAAAGGAGGTGTTTCCCATTCATCCCTTGGAGCTTGTGGTAGGAGTTCTGAGCTATCTATGGAAGACTGACTCTGGGAGTGGGATGAGCGTGTATATATCCCAATGTATGTATGGGTTCCTCTGGCCCAAGCTGGTGACTCAGTAATATCTGAAGACTATCAGATAGTGCTCCTTGTGATGCTGTGAAGGATGTCCCAGCTGATGTTAAAACATCTTGTGAAGTGACCTTCTATTCTGGTTAGAAGAGAGATTGACACAGAGTGTGGATGTGTTCAGCCAAGAGGGTTGGACAGAGGGTGCGCTCTTGAAGACATGAAGATGCGTCTTATGTTTTCCTTTCATCAAGTGGTCTGGAATCTCCTTGAATCAGGAAGTATGTGAAGGTCCAACCTTGGGGTGTTGGATATGATCATGTGTGACCTCCAAGAGAGTAGGTTGTCCATGACAGGGGGAGTGTGTCTTTGTGCTGCAAGCAATCACCAAGCTTGTGGGCTGTGTGTTCTCAGATGACAAGGTAGTTGTCAGGATGCTGTGATGTATGTCAAGGCTGAGTGAGCAGAAGAATGTCTGACCGGATGTCATGACATTGCCCTGGACAGTGCTGTTAATTCCTTCTGCATCTTAAAGTCATTAGGAATTATGAGGGTGATGTGGCTAAGTCTGATAAACCAGAATAAGCCTGTTGGCTACAGCTGTGTGGTACAGGGGGAGTAACCATCAACCGAAGTGTGGCAAGTTGGCTGTAGCAGTGCTAGGTGTCAAGTCTCTACTGGAGGTATGACAGAGGTCTTGTTGAATACTGGCTGAATGCAGGAATGTTAAGACATCGCGTGCAACGTGTCTGACTGCATATATGGAATGGTCTCCATGCACTGGAACGGCTGTTTTGGAAAAGAAACAGTCAAGAGCTATAAAAGGTATTCAAAGATAGGCTGAGATTTTGTTGGTGATTCTCTGACTGTTTCTCAGCAAAAATAAATGCATCTTGACCAAGCATTTATTTCTACCGGAAATTCCTAAGCACGGGCTGGACTATTTAAAGGATGCAAGAGCCCTCCTCTCCCCACAACAGAAACACTCCAATCTCAGAACCATGGGGTATGTTAAGGTCTGGGCAAGCTGCGCCTGGATCTGGTTTTGTGAAGGGTGCCTTTACAAATGTTTAGCTAAAAAGGGGGAGAGAAAGAAACATAGTCCTGGGGTCGAGAAGCAAACAGATCACTGTGGTAGCAAACAGAAAGTTGGGGTTGGGGTTAGACACAAAGTTCACCAACTGAATTACCACTTGTGTCTTGTGATCTGAGTTAAGAGAACAGTTGTGCCCTGTGATCTGAGTTACATTGTCTACGTACTCAGCATTACATACTCTTCAGGAAGCTCTCCTGTTGAAGGGAAGGGTTCTGGTACAACTGAGTATTGTCCCTCTTCTTCCTCATGTACACCAACATTGGTGTTCATGGTGGGGGAGATAATAACAGAGGAATATTAATATTTGTTTTAGCTAAAATTTGCCAAAGGGGGAGATTGTTAATACCTCAGGATTGGCAATAATTTTAGAAAACAAATAATGTAATCACCTCTGTTGTTTTAATATGTTGGGTTGAAGAAATTCAACATCTGGACCAACATGTCATGTACGATGTCACGACGTCAGGTCTGTGACATCGCACATGTGGAGAAGACTGAATTAATTAATTCAGTATATGTCATGGGATCAGCAAGGATATCTGGTGAATATCCTAACTCCCTTGTGAAGGCCTTGAAGACTAATTCAGAATATATATAGGCTCTAAATATGGAGATATATATGGAGAGAGATTAGGAACTTGAAGACCTTGTTTATAGCAGAATTTTTCTGCTGAAGTTGCAACAGCAAAGAACAAGTCTGCTGCAATTTTCTGAAGGCCCAAATCCAGTTGGGTGATTAGGTTATAAATAGCTGATTGTAATCTAGTTTTTCTAAGCCTCTTAGAATGAATTTTTAGGGGTGTGTGTAAGGTAAACCTCCCAATCTGTGGGAAGGTTACCATGTGTTTCTCAGTGGTAAACCTGAGAGTGTTTGTTACTCAAAGCCTGTAGGCAAGAGTAATTATGTTCTTGAATGAAGCTGTGAAGCAAGTTCAAGGTGTTTGCACATTACATTGTATTTGTAGTGATAGGAATGGAAACTGGAGGTTTCTATCTAGGAGTTCCTAGGTATAGATTGCATTGGGTAGGGATTAAGTGATGAGTTGTAAACGGGGGAGTTTAACTCTGAATTGATACTACTAATAGTGGATCTTCTTCCTGGCTTGGTAGCCCCCAGATGTAGGTCATGTTGGACTGAACTGGGTTAACAATTTCCTGTGTTGGTTTTTCCTTCTGTATGATATAATCGTGTCTGCCAAAACTAAGCATGTAATTCAGTCTGTTCAGCAAGATAATAGCAGACCTGATACATAGCCTTCTGTTGGAATGTCAAGCAGAATGTTTTGACATTCTTCAACAACAGCACATACTATTTTAATAAGCTGATGAATTCAGTTCAGTATGTAGTGAAGTCTGGATTTCAAAAGCATCACAGACCTGGCCATAAGATCATTGTGAAACTGTCAAACTGGGTGTCTTGACAGTTCTTCCAGTAAGCTGATACTGAAGTATAGACTGGTTGGTCTTTTACAGTACAGCAAATTTAGCACAGTTTGTTTTCAGGAACCAAACAGACTTAGCATATGGTTCTGGACTTGGATGTCAAACGGAATGTTGTGACATTCACTCCTGACTGCACATGCTAAATTGTTGGATAGTTAGTTTTTCTGTTTCAGGATTTTTCTCAGGCTATTCTTCAGGAATCCACCAGCTGATCTAAAATCTAGGAAACTAACAACTAAGCTACAATTAATGAACCTGGCAAATAATATATTTGTTAGCTCCTTAATAAGTGGAGATTAGTTTAACTTGTTACAACCTTTAATTTAGGAAATACAAGTACATGACCAACAAACTGGAACAATGTAACAGATGATATCTGTGTAGGAAAACAACAAAAGTGAAGGTTATGATGCACATAACAAATTGTTCCTCCTCTATAGGATGACATAGAAGGAGAGGTTGTGACACTGTGAAAAGGTGCACAATAGTACAGAGTGTAATAACTGTCTTGCTGTAATAAGTACAATGTTAGATCAGATGTCATGACTTGAAGTAGAACATCTGAATACTGACTACACCAGAATTTCAAAAGATACGTTGAAGCTGAAGACTCCGTTGTCGGATATCAAGAGATACTTGTTGAAGGCCGATGTTTTCCCCGGTTGTGGGAAGGGTTGTTTGGATTGTGCTACTCAGAGTGGAGGTTGTTTGAAGCTACAACAGGGTATCCAGGTCTCACTCGACAAAGGTATCCTCCAGGTTGAAGATTTGTCTGTCCAAGAGTCTGCGGAAGGGGTTGAGGAAGAGGTGGTTGAAGATGCTACTGATGAATTCGCAGATGTTGTTCCTACTGATTCTGTGATCCATGGTGATGTTGTCGCTGATATTCCAAATATGGCGTTGGATTCTGATGTACTTGCTGAACTTGATTCCGATGTTTCAGATGTGTGTACTTCAACGCCTCAGACTCGTTAGGGGCCGATTACTTTTTCCAGTGCTGGCATCATTCAGTATGGCCAGGTCTCTGCGGTCAACGATGAAGATGGGGATAGAGATTGCAACATCGATAAATGGGTGCGTCCGAGGATCCCGGGTGAAGTCATCAACAATTGGTCTTCTGAGGAGATCGTCCAAGTCACTTTTCCGGAGGAGTAATTTTTCTTGTTTATTCATGCATATCCAAGTCTTACGTTCCGCCCAGGGCGTAATGACTCATTGTAGGGCTCATCTATGTGGATACTTGCATTTTTTATCATAAATAAAGGATGTCTTTTTGAATTCAAATATTTTGTTCACTGTCTTTCTATTTTTGAAGTTTTCAAAATAAAAAAATACATTTTGGCAATGTTTTGTTTAGTTGTCACTTCTTGTTCACACTCATAAGCACATACCATCACTCATGCAGATGCACGTCACCGGATCCCATTGATAACGGTTCTGTTATGGCTCGCTTCGACTTTGAAAATCCAATCTTTCAAGCTGAAGAAGAGGGTGATGAAGACTGTGAACTCCCTGAAGAACTTACCAGGTTATTAAAACAGGAGGAAAGGGTCATTCAACCGCATCAAGAGTCTGTTGAAGTGATTAATCTCGACACCGAGGACGCCAAGAGAGAAGTCAAGATAGGGGTTGCTTTGGAAGATAATATGAAGAAATGGCTGATTGAATTGCTGCAAGAATATGTTGACATCTTCGCTTGGTCTTATCAGGACATGCCAGGGCTTGACACAAATATTATGGTACACCGTTTTCCTCTCAAAGAAGGTTGTCCTCCGGTCAAGCAGAAGCTCAGAAGAACAAGACAAGAGATGGCTGTCAAGATAAAGGAGGAAGTGGAAAAACAGTTGGATGCAGGGTTTCTAGCAGTCACAAATTATCCACCATGGGTTGCAAATATCGTTCGAGTACCTAAGAAGGATGGAAAGGTACGGATGTGTGTTGACTACCGGGATCTGAACAAAGCTAGTCCTAAAGATGATTTCCCATTACCTCACATCGATGTTTTGGTGGATAACACAACTCAATTCTCGGTATTCTCCTTCATGGATGGCTTTTCTGGCTATAATCAAATTAAGATGGCACTAGAAGACATGAAGAAGACAACATTCATAACCCCATGGGGCACCTTCTACTACAAGGTGATGCCGTTTGGTCTGAAAAATGCTGGAGCAACATATCAACGAGCGATGGTGACTCTTTTCCATGATATGATTCATCATGAAATCGAGGTTTATATTGATGATATGATTGCCAAATCTCAGACGAAAGAAGAACATTTGGTGAATTTGCAGAAATTGTTTGAGCGTTTGAGAAAATTCAAGCTGAGGCTTAATCTGAACAAGTGTACTTTTGGGGTGAGATCTGGAAAATTACTGGGTTTTATTGTTAGTGAAAAAGGGATTGAGGTGGATCCGGCCAAAGTGAAAGCGATACAGGAAATGCCTGAGCCAAGAACAGAGAAACAAGTCCGTGGTTTCTTAGGGAGGTTGAACTACATTGCAATGTTCATCTCTCACCGACCAGCCACGTGTCGCATACGCGAAAAACAACCGGCGGGAAAAAGACACAGAGCCTCCACCGTGCGTTATTTATCCCAAAGGAGGGAAAGGAAACGCTCGAAGTAAACCTGGAAAGGAAATGGTCTTACGACCAGAGATTGCAAGGATCGGGAGTCGGTTACGCAAGGGGAAGGTATTAGCACCCCCTCATGTCCGTCGTACTCGACGGGATCCACGCTCAGAAAGAATAGAAAAAGGTTGCTAAATAACTGCTCAAAAACTGCACAAAACTGGAATGAAACACAGACGAAAGACGGAGAAAGCGGACTCGGCAGGATATCGCATCCTGGGCCTACGATGTTTGTCAGACACAAACATCAGAGTCGACGTAGTTCGGGGGAATGGGAAACGTGCTCGCTAGGACACCGCATCCTATGCATACGTATCTTCTCTAACCAGAGCAAGAATCAGAGCACTCGTAGCTCGGCTAATGCACGCCGAAACAAAACACTGAACGGAAGACGCTGAGACGTCAGAGGAAACGCACAACTGGAAACCGAATGCCAATCACTGGGCTTACATATGACTCCGAACAAAGAAACGCAAATAGGAAATCGAATGCCAATCGCTGGACTTACATCAGACTCCGAACAAACAAACACCAACAGGAAACCGAATGCCAATCGCTGGACTTACATCAGACTCCGAACAAACAAACACCAACAGGAAACCGAATGTCAATCGTTGGACTTACATCAGACTCCGAACAAACAAACACCAACAGGAAACCGAATGTCAATCGCTGGACTTACATCAGACTCCAAGCACGCACACAAAGCAGAAGGGTCTCAATTGCAACTAGGGAAAGAGAAAGGGAAGGTCTCAATCGCAACGAGGGCGAGAGAAAAGAATCAAAGTTAGTTATTAGTCAAACTCGACAAGACATCGCATCTCGTGCCTACGTATCTCATTTGGACATGAGAATCAGAGTTGCCGTAGTTCGGCTAAACTATTTCTATTTGTTTTGTGTTTTTTATGTGAACGACGTTACTACGCAATCTACCGGATGCTCGACCTTTGGAGACTTACTCACCTGTAGTAGAAGGAGTTAACGTGTCCTTAAGAGAAGATCAAGTTTGTTTGTGTTTTAGGAATGCCCACGCAAGAAAGGAAGTCCTAGACGAAGGAACTGTGCTACCTTAATTGACATGCAAACGAGACTATGCAAAGTCTAGCAATCCTATGGGGATACAATCACACCACAAAAACACATACAACATGAAGTAAACACACCAACAAGGGGGCTCAAACATCAAGGGTGAGGCTTTAGTCAAGGGGTCATATCAACCTCGACAAACAAGCCGGCACTGGAAGGGTATCTGAGGGCTCTTAACCACTGACATTGACCGTCAGGGTGAGCAGATGAAAGGTAATGAGGATTGGTCCTCATAGCTCTTAACCCGGGCCTGGGTGAGCTTCAATCAATGAAAACGTGGGAGTCCAGAATGTGGGACTCTATTCCACTTGACTGACTCTATATACAAGGATCTTGGGTGTTTATTCAAATGCATCAGCACGTAGTGCGAGCAAGATGACAGACTCAACTGACTAGCAGGGGATTGACTGCAAATCCCTTTTATCTGCCCATTGCCTCTTCACTTAGGAGGACTTGAAGTACATGGCACAAATATAAACAAGCACAGTCATTGCCTCTTAAGGAGAACTTCAGCCAAATGCCTGCCAAACAGAAACGACAGGGCTTCCAGACTACATGGATTTAGAGGATGATTACCTAGGTGGTATGCCAACCACAAGCAAAGCAAAGCAACTCAAGCAATGAGTTAAAGCTACTAAAGTACCTGTAAGAAAATCAAACAAGTCAATATTCACATTCAGACAAACCAAAAGTCAATCACAGTGTTACTATATGTACATAATGTCATGCTCTATGTGCAAGCATTCAATTCCACCACACTCATGGAACCTACACCTAACAAGGTTAGTGGACAAAGAATTTTGCATCTCAATTCATGAGATCAACATCAACCATCAAGACTAGAAGCTTGAACCTGAAGTGCAAAACTCAAAAGATGAGTACAAACCACTAGCACCAAGGCTAGGGTCAAAGGCAAAGTAAAATCTCAAAACAGCAACCAATATTCAACATGAAGCATATTTATTCAAGTGGGAACATGTCCTAAAAAGGACCAAACCTAAATCAAAAAGCAAGGTCATCACATGAGCAAGATATGGCAAAGGCAATTTCAAAGCACACAATTGGATATCAAGAATCAAAATTCCATATTAAAACAGAAATGAATCAAATAATCATGAAAACTTTTATGAGTATACAAAATGCCAAGCACAATCATCATGCCAAAAATTAGAATCAACAGAGCTCAATTGACATGGAAACGAAAATGAACAAATATGACATCAAATTGTGTGACACACATTGTCACACCATAAGTTCATGTGCCTAAAACAGAAATGACAAATGCTAAAAATGCACAACCAAGCCTCAAAAATCATGCAACATGTTGGGAATTAGCATACCAAATTTCATGGCAATTGGACAATTATTGAGCATTTCACAATAGAATGAATGAAGCATGTCACATTTTGCATCATGTTCAAATAACAGTCCACAATTCAAAATCCAGAAATGATAAAAATCAGAAAATCACATCATAAAATAATAGACACTTCAAGGAATATGTGAGAAACAATTTGGAATTATTTGGATTAGTTTTCAATTTTTTATGAATTTTACAAGTTGCATGAAATAAAATGGAATTAAATGTGAAAACATGAAAATAATATGAAAATGAATGGAACTTGGAAATGCATCCAGCCAAGAATCGAATGGAGGTAACAGTCGCATTCAAAACGACACCGTTTTGGTTATAAGGAATTAAAATGAAAAATGAAGAAATGCGCTCAGTGGGAATCGAAGGAGGTGTGCAAGCGCGTCAAAACGACGTCGTTTTGGCTTATGAATCCTAGGGTTTGCAGACGGCGGCGGGACTGTTCACGCACGGTGGAAACCACCGTCTTCTTCATGCAGACGGTGGCGCTACAGTAGCTCCACATGAATTTTTTTCCAGAATTTTCAAAGGCATATATGGTTGGAAAGCTTATCACACGTACATTCCAAATTTAACATCATTTTCAGCTCACACTCCATGGATTAAGAGAATCGATCAAGAACATTTTCATGCATCAAACTTTAAACTAACATATCTCCATGAATATTGCACCATTTTTCAAGATCTTTATATCAGAATGATCAGGAGAACACGCACTACATGATTATGGCAATGAAACAAAGAATTAAGAGATGCGAATTCCTGACCTCTTGAAGAACAATCAATGGCAGCAGTGAATTCAAAGGCCTAGCAATGTCCAAATCAGCTCTATCAACCTTGTTATGAAGTCTAAAGCACGAATCAACTCTTGGAAAGTCTTGGATCTAGCTTAATCTTCAAATTCCATGTTCATCTTCATGTATGGATTTGCTTGATTCTTCACCAATTTCTTCAAATCAATGCTTGAATCCTACCAAATGATGATCAAGCAACAAGAATATGCAATAAAATTCATATGCTATGTGGAGAATTTTTGAATTTTGATTGAGAGAAATTTTGGAGGGAAAAACTCAAATCTAGATCTAGATTGTGAAAACTGAAAAATTTTGTTAGGATTAAGGCTTTATACTATCTCCTAATTACTTTGCTAATGATGATTTGCAATGGCTAATAAAATTTTAATGCAAAATGAGGTGTAGTGCAAAATTGCCAAATTCACCTTATGCATGGCAAATATGAACGTGAACAGTAGCATGCATGGTGTATTTTCACTTAAAATGAGCTTATGAACATGATGGAATGGTTAAAAAACTCATGTGATGCACCAACTTTAAATTCTTCATTTTCCCTCCAAAAATCACATGTATGCACCAATGATCATATGAGATTTTTCCATGCAATGCAATGATAGATTTGGAAATTATGAGTCATAAGGAGCAATTTGCATAAAGAGTGGCCTAAATTGGAGTTTTAGATCAAAAGATATGGCACTTTGAAGTTTCAAGCACACTTGGCAATGATTGGATCATAACTCCTTAACCATCCATCAGATGCTCATGATCTTGGACTTTTTGGAAATGGGAGAGAAAGATCTTCAACTTTCATATTGACCAAAGTTTCATTTGAAGCTTCTTTGGTGTTGGAAAGTGAAGTTGAATATGGTCCAAAAACTTGCCATTTTTGGAAACTTGAAATTACAGGTCACTTTCCATTTTTGGAAACTTTTGATCTGGCTTCAAAATCTTCAATGTAGATGTTTGACATGATGAATGAACCTCTTTTGGACATGAATGAAGTGCCTCAAACCATTTCTCCACCTCCTAGCCCTCAGTTGACTTGCAGTTGACTTTTATGGGCCCCAGATGACCTGGCAATGCACTGTGGACTTTGAGCCTCTAACACTTGGTCAAGTTGCTTCAAAATGAACCTTGATTCATATAAGCTCTCTAGAATACTCATGTGGCCTTCATCTCAAGGAAATGCTTGGTCTCTTTGCACAGATGAATTCTCTTGATGCCAGTTCTTGTTGATAAGGTGCAATGCAATATGCAATGTTAATGACCTAAAAAAATGAAATGAATGCATGAGGAGGGGGTGCAAATTTGAGGTGCTACAGTTGCCCCTATTCAATCAACTGGGAACCTGAACGGATGAGAGCAACGGCTGTCAGACCTTCAAGGTAAACAGGGATTGAATACCGAAAGAACTTGGAATTTGCACTCTGCGGGGGATGACGTGAAGAAAGCGAGGCCATTTACCGATGGCGGCTTCAACTGGATTCAATATTAAAAGGAAGCAAGACCATTTACCGATGGTGGCTTCAAAACAACATTTGATATTTACCGATATCAAAGACAGTGATGCCATTTACCGATGGCGGCTGGGGAACGGATCACAGATAGCGGGGCCATTTACCGATGGCGGCTAAGCTGGGCACTCGATATTTACCGATATCGAAGGAAGCGAGACCATTTACCGATGGCAGCTTCAAAGCAACATTTAATATTTACCGATATCAAAGACAGCGAGACCATTTACCGATGGCAGCTGGGAAGTAGGAAAGCAAGGCCATTTACCGATGGCGACTTCCATTGGGGAAGAAAAAGATATTCACAACTGGAACCAGACAAGACGTTTACCGACGACTCTACTGGGGATTTTGATATTTATCAAAGAAAGGATACATGACCAGCCATTTACCGATGACCGGGAAGGGACTCGATGTTTACCGACATCGAACGATGATGTTTACCGACATAAAAAAAAAAGGACGACCAGACATTTACCGATGACTGGGAAAAAAATGAATCACAACGAGACATTTACCGATGATTGGGGAAAAAAAATGAATCACAACCAGACATTTACCGATGACTGAAAAAGAAATCATGACCAGACATTTACCGATGATTGGGAAAAAAATGAATCACAACCAGACATTTACCGATGACTGGGAAAAAGCTTGATGTTTACCGACACCGAGACAATGGCGTTTACTGACACCAGGGAAAGAATACTCTCATGATACGAAACCATTTACCGATGGCTGATATCCACAGATAATAAATTTGCTGGCGATTTGAAACAACAAAACCATTTACCGATGGTCAGCAAACGACTCGATGTTTACCGGCATCGAACGATGATGTTTACGGACACAAAAAAAAAATAGACCTTACGGGGGTCGACACGACACTTACCGGTATCACAAGGATGACATGTACATATGTCACAACAAGGAAGACACCTGTCGGGGACCACACTAGGGAGAATCAAGCTTTCCTTTCACGGACGGGTGAGGAAATAAATCTCTCTGGGGATTATCGATTCTGAATGCTGTCAGGAGCAACTGTAGCAAATGTGTCGTACAGATGTTGAAAAATGATTCGCATCTGCTGGGGATATGATCCAATCTGGCTTAACACATGTATGCATATGTTTGAGTTTTTCTATGGCGTAATGCTCCATATTGGGTGGAAATGCTACGCATTCTGAGGATGCAAATGCAAATGATTACTATATGCAAGATGAAAATGATATATACTCCTGCTGGGAGAGTGAACAATCACTCTGCTGAGCACACGATTCTGATTCGGTCCTCTAACTCTGTGGGGAGACGCAACAACTCTGCTGCGGATGCTTACTGATCTAACATCCTTGGAACGACAGAGAAACCAACTCAACTGGGGAGTCACTTGTTGGGAAAGCAACCACCTTCCAACCATGCTGGGGAATAACACTGCTGTTGGGGAAAGGATAGTTCTCATTGGGGACGACCTCCACTGAACCCAATCCACTTAGGGACTCCGCTAGGGGGAAACAACTGACGTAAACCTCCGCTGGGGAAACTGCCAACTTCAGACTTGCTAGGGGAAAACATTCTTATCCCTGCTGGCGATTACAACACTTCAGGCCTGGCTGCTGATGAACAAACTACCCACATACCCATCCGCTGGGGAAATAACAATCTTCTGGCTTGCTGGGGAACTAACAGTCCTCAGATTTGTTGGGGAAAGGTAGCCTTCAAACCTAACTGGAAAAAACATCTTCCACCCTGCGGGGATTGCAGTCAACTTCAGGCCTGGCTGCCGAGGAAACACTAGTCTCGGACTCGCTGGGGAGACAAGCTCTGAACCTGCTTCGGACAACCCAACCTCTCACACTACTGGACGGTGCTGAAACACCTTTGAACAAACTGTGGCTTATCTGCTTCAGCCAGCAATCAAAGGTAGCAACATGCAAAATAGCAAGACATACATGCCCCAGGGGATTTGTATGGACAAGATACACTCAAGTGTACTCAACATTCAAAATGATTTTCAAATGTTTTAATTTTCTGCACATTATTGTCTAGCCTTCACGTTTTTAGATGCAATATTTATCAAAAATTCGGACGTTTTTGCAAACAAAACAGTAAAATAAAAACAAGAGAGCAATTTGACTGAATAATGACTTTTACTGATTGAAAATGGGCCTATAAAGGCAAATACATCAGGAAGCAATTCCTAGGAAGAGGTAATTGCGCCAAACAAGGAAATAAACTATCCTATTGGCAATGTGAACACGGCATCCACCATTTTCCAATTCTGTTATGACTCGTATATCCTCAATTTTCCCCAAATTCCCTGCTTTCTGAGAAGAATGATTGGACCGGTCATATCCTTCGAGAAGGTAGACGTTGAAGCGCGATGAAATACAGATAACTCATACTGTAGTCTTCGCTTTAATCCCTCTTTTGCCTGGATCGCCTTTTCAGGTTTTCAACCCACCGGGATACCCATTTTTGCCTAAGCCGCCCTTGCGGGTTTTCGACTTACCGGGTGTACATATTTTTCATTCTTTATCCCTAACTTTTGCCCGAACCTTTTTCTTCTTTTTTTTCTTGGTTCGCCGGGATGCCCTTTTTTTCCTGGACTCTTTTATTCTTTTCGTCCAGCGGGTCTCTTTATGCGAAGTATTTTTTGACTACATCTGAGTTCACAGGGGACGGAAAATCTTCACCATCCATAGTTGTAAGCATCAAGGCTGCACCGGAGAAGACCTTTTTAACAACATATGGACCTTCGTAATTCGGAGTCCACTTGCCCCTGTTATCTGTACCGGGAGGAAGGATCCTCTTCAAAACCAAATCACCTGTCTGATAACTTCGAGGACGCACTTTCTGATCAAAGGCCTTCTTCATCCTTCTCTGATACAGTTGCCCATGGCACACGGCTGCTAACCGCTTCTCTTTGATAAGGTTCAACTCATTAAACCTTGTTCGAATCCATTCAGATTCGTCTAGCTTGACATCCAGCAGGACTCTCAAAGAAGGAATCTCCACTTCAACAGGTAGGACTGCTTCCATACCATACACAAGGGAGTAAGGGGTTGCCCCGGTCGACGTACGTACTGAGGTACGGTACCCATGCAAAGCGAAAGGCAACATCTCATGCCAATCCTTGTATGTCACGACCATCTTCTGCACAATCTTCTTGATGTTCTTGTTTGCCGCCTCTATAGCACCATTCATCTTTGGTCTGTAAGGAGAAGAATTGTGATGTTCGATCTTGAAATCTCTGCAAAGCTCTTTCATCATCTTGTTATTAAGATTCGAACCATTGTCAGTGATGATTCTCTCGGGAACCCCATAACGATAGATAATCTCCTTCTTGATGAATCGGGCAACCACTTGCTTGGTAACATTAGCATATGAAGTTGCTTCCACCCACTTGGTGAAGTAATCAATCGCCACCAGGATGAAGCGATGTCCATTAGAAGCAGTAGGTTCAATCTTCCCAATCATATCGATGCCCCACATCGCGAATGGCCAAGGCGAGTTCATAACATTCAGAGGGCTTGCTGGCACATGCACTTTATCTGCATAGATCTGACATTTATGGCACTTCCGAGCGTATTTGAAACAATCGGATTCCATGGTCATCCAGTAATAACCGGCTCTCAACAATTTCTTGGACATTGCATGACCACCAGCATGGGTACCGAAAGACCCCTCGTGCACTTCTTGCATTAACATGTCTGCTTCGTGTCTACCCACGCAACTGAGCAGAACCATGTAAAAGTTCCTCTTGTACAACACATCATCCTGATTCAAATAAAAGCTTCCAGCTAGCCTTCTGAGGGTCTTCTTGTCATTCTTTGACGCTCCCTCAGGATACTCCTGGCATTTGAGGAAATTCTTAATATCAAAGTACCACGGCCTCTCATCAACAACAGACTCGGCTGCAAACACATACGCAGGCCTCTCGAGTCGATTCACCGTAATGTGTGGCACATGATTATGCCAATGGACTTTGATCATGGAAGACAAAGTAGCCAAGGCATCATCCATCTGATTTTCATCTCGGGGTACATGATACAACTTAACTGTCTTGAAGAAAGTCAGGATTCTTCTGGTGTAATCTCGATAAGGAATCAAATGCGGCTGATGAGTATTCCAGGCTCCATTGACTTGGTTAATCACTAGAGCGGAGTCTCCATAGATGTCCAGAGTTTTGATCCTCAGATCGATACCTTCTTCAATACCCATGATACAAGCCTCGTACTCAGCTTCATTGTTGGTTACCTCAAAAGTCAACCTGGCAGAAAAAGGTAAATGCGCACCTTTAGGATTGATAAGTACTGCCCCAACGCCGTTTCCATTCACATTAACTGCCCCATCAAACATCAGTGTCCACTTGTCATCAGGATCTGGTCCTTCCTCGACAAGAGGCTCTTCACAATCTTTCATCTTTAGATACATGATGTCTTCATCAGGGAATTCAAACATCATTGGCTGATAGTCATCAATCGGTTGCTCGGCAAGATAATCAGACAGAATACTACCTTTGATGGCCTTTTGCGATGTGTACTGGATATCATACTCAGTCAAAATCATCTACCAACGAGCCACACGTCCGGTGAGAGTCAGCTTCTCAAACATATACTTCACGGGGTCCATCTTAGAAATCAACAAGGTAGTATGGTTCAACATATACTGTCTCAGTCGGCGAGCAGCCCATGCCAAAGCGCAGCAAGTTTTCTCGAGCTGCGAATATCTTATTTCACAGTCGGTAAACTTTTTGCTAAGGTAGTATATTGCATGCTTTTTTCGACCAGACTCATCATGCTGTCCTTATACACACCCCATCGAGTTCTCGGTCACTGAAAGGTACATTATCAGAGGCCTCCCAGGAACTGGAGGTATAAGGATTGGAGGTTTCTGCAAATACTCTTTTATCTTATCAAAAGCTTTCTGACAATCATTGTTCCACCTGATTGCTTGATCTTTTCTTAACAATTTGAATATTGGTTCACACGTGGCAGTTAGGTGAGATACAAACCACGCAATGTAGTTCAACCTTCCTAAAAACCCACGAACCTGCTTTTCAGTTCTTGGTTCAGGCATTTCTTGAATAACTTTTACTTTTGCTGGATCTACCTCAATCCCTTTCTCACTGACAATGAAACCCAACAGCTTACTGGATCTCACCCCAAACGTACACTTGTTTGGATTCAGCCTCAGTTTGAACTTTCTCAGCCTTTCAAACAATTTCTGCAGATTTACCAAGTGCTCCTCTTCTGTCTGAGACTTCGCAATCATATCATCCACGTACACTTCAATTTCTTTGTGCATCATGTCATGAAAGAGAGTCGTCATAACCCTCTGATAGGTAGCACCGACATTCTTCAACCCGAATGGCATCACCTTATAACAGAACGTGCCCCAAGGTGTAATGATAATCGTCTTTTCCATGTCTTCTGGCGCCATCTTGATCTGATTATAGCCAGAAAATCCATCCATGAAAGAGAAAACTGAGGATTGAGTAGTGTTATCAACCAATACATCAATGTGAGGTAATGGGAAGTCATCTTTCGGACTGGCTCTGTTTAAGTCTCGGTAGTCGACACATATTCTGACTTTACCATCTTTCTTCGGCACGGGTACGATGTTGGCCACCCACGGGGGATAATTGGTAACTGCCAAAAAACCCGCATCTAACTGCTTCTGAACTTCCTCTTTGATCTTGACAGCCATATCAGGACTAGTTCTGCGAAGCTTCTGCTTTACCGAAGGACAATCTTCTCTGAGAGGTAGCTTGTGCACCACGATATCTGTATCCAACCCAGGCATATGTTGATACGACCATGCGAATATCTCCACGTATTCTCTCAGCATTTCAATCAGCCCTCTCTTGACATCTTCCTTCAAAGTAGCCCCGATCTTGATCTCTTTCCTGGCGTCCTCAGTACCAAGGTTAATAATCTCCAACTCTTCCTGATGAGGTTGGATGACCCTCTCCTCCTGCTTCAATAATCTGACCAATTCTTTGGGGAGTTCACAATCTTCCTCACTCTCCTCTTCAGCTTGGTAAATGGGATTATCGAAATCATACTAAGCCATAACAGAACTGTTTTTAGTAGAGTCCGCGAGATCGATTCTGCATGAACGATGTTTAATGCTTTGTTTTAGAAAAGAATTCAAGAAAGTCACAAAAACAAAAACATTCCCATTTTTATTGTTTTGAAAATGAAAGCAAAAACAGAAAGACAGGGATCACAAATTTGTTTGCAAAACGTCCTTTATTAATGATAATCATTTCAAAACATGATGTGGCCCTACAATGAACCACTACGCCTCGGACAAAGCGTAGGTTTTTTGTGCAAAATGGAAAACAAAAGAAAATTACTCTGTCTGAAGAGTAACTTGGACTATTTCTTCGGCTGTCCAATTGTTCACCATGTCCCCTGGAGCACACGGGCGCACCCAATTGTCCATATCACAATCACTGTCTCCGTCTTCACTGCCTGCTGCAAAGACGTCACCATGATTCATCAACCCAACGCTGGTGAAGGTACTCAGCCCTTTCTGAATACCCTGCTCTGACTGAAGAGGCTGATAACCAATACCAAATTTGTCTTCCTTGATGGGCATATCAACCATCTTGCCCCAGCCTTCTGCGTTACCAGAATTAACGACCTCCAAAGCTTGCTTGTAGGACGCAATTGAGGCACCTGGCTTCTTCTGATCCACAAAAGCCACCTTCTCAATAGCAATGGTCTCGAAAGCTTGGCACAGAGTTTCATGAATCTCGCCATCCATCTCTACATACTTGAAAGAGGATAGATGACTCACAAGAATGTCCTCCTCGCCACGAACAGTCACAACCTGACCATTCCATACATTCTTCAGCTTTTGATGGAGAGTTGACGAAACTGCCCCAGCCCCATGTATCCAGGGACGCCCCAATAGACAACTATATGTTGGTTGAATATCCATCACATAGAAGACAATATCAAATACCTCCGGGCCAATCTTTACGGGCAACGTGACTTCACCAAAAACAGATCGCTTGGATCCATCGAAAGCACGAACCACAAGATCACTTGGGGTGAGGACAACCCCTTCAACATCAAGTTTAATCAAAGCCTTCTTTGGCAACACATTCAAGGAAGAGCCAGTATCAACCAACACATGCGACAACACTGCGCCTTTGCACTCCATAGTGATATGCAGGGCTTTGTTGTGATTGCGACCCTCAGGCGTCAGATCCAGATTTGTGAACCCCAGCCCGTGTCTTGTGCTCACATTCGCAATAACACCCTCGAGCTGGTTGACCGAAATCTCTTGAGGCACGTAAGCCAAATTCAACATTTTCAGCAAGGCGTTACGGTGTGCCTCAGAACACAATAACAACGAGAGGATAGAGATTTGCGACGGAGTTTGGTTCAGTTGGTCCACAATCTTATAATCACTTTTCTTAATGATCTTCATGAACTCCTCCACATCTTTCTCAAAGGAACCCTCAGGCACTTCCTTCTGCCCTGATCCTTCTTCAACCACAACTTGCTTCCCTTTTGCTTTGGCAAGAGCCTCAGCATTGCTATCTCTCAGAGTCTATGGTGCAAACAGACGACCACTTCTAGTAAACCCTCCAGGTCCTCCCACATTGTCCACAGCCGGACCAACAGTTACAGGAGTTCTGTTTGGCACACCAATGGTCACTGGAGTCTGATTTACCGGTCTGATCTGATTCTCTGACCTTCTGTTGCTGCAGAAAGCGTTGTCATACTTCCAAGGAACTACCCTACTGTTCTCAACAGGTCTTCCACCAGAAGCAACAATGGTGGCAGGAGTACCAACCGTCACTGGTGCAGATATGGTCACAGGAGTACTAATAGTTACGGGTGCATTAACAGTTCTTGGAGCACGTCCAGGACCCTCAGACGGTTTAAAATAGATAGTGATAGTTGATACCACCCCACGATCTTTCGCAGCCCGACTAAACTATAGGCAACCATCATCCATCAGACCCTGGATACCTCTTCTCAACTTTTCACAACCATTCTCTTGATCACCACAAACTGAACAACTTTCATCACAGCCCGGGAACACTCCCCCTTTCAATAAACGTTCTTTCACCACCAACAACGAAGTCTGAACATCATCGACATCAATTACCAAATCCACAACTTCCCCATCTTCCACATTGTTCACCCTAGGCCCACCATGCTGAGGCATAGGATTATTCACAACATTCGGAACAGGAGCAAAGTTGATTGTCTTGGCATCAATCAGATCCTGGACCTTATGATGGAAAGCCCGACAATTTTCAATATGATGCCCCGGTGCACCGGAATGAAAGTCACAACAAACATTGACATCATACCCAGCAGGTATCTTCGTCAATGGAGCCATGGTGGGAAGTTCAACAAACCCCAACCTGAGCAGCTCGGGAAGCAATTCAGCATATGCCATTGGCAACGGGTCGAAACGACGAACCGGCATCCTCTGTCTCGACTGAAATGGGCGTTGTTGCTGTTGTTGTTGTTGTCTTGGTTGTTGTTGCTGAGATTGAGGTTGGGGTGCTGGGATAGTCACAGCATCAACCTGACGATACTGTTGTCCTCTGTTCATATTTCTCCGACTGTGCACAACATTTGTTTCACCTTCCCTCCTTCGGGGTGCCCCAGAAAATGGCTTCTTCGAACTGGAAGATGAAGAACTAGAATCTTGAATCTTCCCTTCTTTGATGAGACTCTCAGTCCTCTCTCCACAGATAACAACATCAGAAAAGCTACCGAACGGGCAACTTCCCATACGGTCCATAAACACACCCTGCAGAGTCCCAATGAACATGTCAGTCAGTTCCCTCTCCAACTTCGAAGGTTGCACTCTTGCAGCTAATTCACGCCACCTCTGGGCATACTCTTTGAAGCTTTCACCAGACTTTTGAAACAAGCTCTGCAGTTGGGTTCTGCTCGGAGCCATATCCATATTGTGCTTATACTGCCTCAAGAAGGCTTCACCCAAATCCCTCCAACTTCTAATGGATTCTTTCCTCAAATCCATGTACCAGTCCAAAGACGCTCCAGACAAGCTGTCTTGGAAAAAGTATATCCACATCTTCTCATCATCAGTGTATGCGGATATCTTTCTGTAATAAGCCTGCACATGGGTGCGAGGACAAGAAGTGCCATTATATTTGTCAAAGGATGGCGCCTTGAATTTATAAGAGATTCTCAGCCCATCAACCAAGCCCATATTGGTTACATCAAATCCCAAAGAGTTCTGACACTCCATGGCACGGATTTTCTCAGCAAGGGCATCAACTTTTCTATCCCTCTCTTCAGTCCTTCCCACCTCATCGTCATCACTGAGGAGAGTAAACATATCCTCTTGTCTATCAACCAAAGGAGCGGGATGGCGAGCCGGAGCACGGGCCGCTCGAACATTAGCAGTCTCTGGAGCGATAGGTTGTCCGTTAATTCTGATACCCCTTAATTCATCACCCATAGCATAGTTATTGACGGGAATGGTAGCAACAACAATGTCATTAACAAGGACTCCCTCTGGCGAATTCCGGTTGACCGGTGAAATCACAGCTTCCTGTCTCTGGGCCAAGGCTCGCAGCTCCTCTTGCCCTTGAACAACCCCTTGCATCATATTCATGAACTGGGCCATGTTGGCCCTCTGCTCTGCCAATTCAGCCTGAACTTGATCCATGCTTCTCTGTTGATTCAGTCTTGTCGCGTAGCGGTGCGGACGACGATCAGCAATCCTGCCTAAAACAGGAACCAGAATGAGAAACCTCTTCAAGAACACCAGTAATGCAAGAATGATATGTGTATGATGTGTATGATGCGTATGCTGTTTTATCAGGAATGATCCTGAAAAAGGATATGCATATGCGGGTTAACTTTTTTTTCATTTTTATGCATTTTTTTTTTGAAAATAAACATGCTATGATGCAAAATGATGACACCCTGGCAGGTTGGCTGAGTATCACAAGGCATAGGATCAGAACTTCGACATCAGAACCCTCGGTCATCAGTAGAGCCAGTCATCATCTGAGCAAGTACCCTCAAATTCGGCCCAGGGATCCGAAATAAACGGAACCCTCTGATAAATACCACGATCAAACCTCCAGCGTCTCAGAAATAAATCCATAAGTCTGACTGACCCAAAGTCACCATCACAGAATCACTGGCAGAACCTGTCCTTGCAAGGATCAAACCCTCCCCTCACAGGTGAATTCTAACAAGGTCATCCTAAGGCGGATAATGGTCTCGACAATCGGACAAGATACTCAACGGGTTTGCCCTTTCGGGTGTGCCGTTGTAGCTCTCATAAGATCATCTAAACCAAAGATCCGGGAAAGAACGGTCACCGAAGTCAACAGCTCAAAAGAGATAACCCAACCTGAGTGGAATACTCCAAATGGAAGGACTCTCTCAAATGAACCTCGTCCGACTGTGGTATGTCACGTCGCAACAACATGCTGATCCAACATGTGAGGAAACGTGAGACCACGTTAATCCTAGGAGTAAAAGCAACCAAAACTATCCTAGAGAGCGCTAGGATTGACTCGCTTAGAGAAGATGGACCAGCAAGAGGTCAACTTCTCTATATGTCCCCAGCAGAGTCGCCAGCTGTCGCATACGCGAAAAACAACAGGCGGGAAAAAGACACAGAGCCGCCACCGTGCGTTATTTATCCCAAAGGAGGGAAAGGAAACGCTCGAAGTAAACCTGGAAAGGAAATTGTCTTACGACCAGAGATTGCAAGGATAGGGAGTCGGTTACGCAAGGGGAAGGTATTAGCACCCCCTCACGTCCGTCGTACTCGACGGGATCCACGCTCAGAAAGAATAGAAAAAGGTTGCTAAATAATTGCTCAAAATCTGCACAAAACTGGAATGAAACACAGACGAAAGACGGAGAAAGCGGACTGGGCAGGATATCGCATCCTGGGCCTACGTAGTTTGTCAGACACAAACATCAGAGTCGACGTAGTTCGGGGGAATGGGAAGCGTGTTCACTAGGACATCGCAACCTACGCATACGTATCTTCTCTAACCAGAGAAAGAATCAGAGCACTCGTAGCTTGGCTAACACACGCTGAAACAAAACACTGAACGGAAGACGCTGAGACGTCAGAGCAAACGCACAACTGGAAACCGGATATCAATCGCTGGGCTTACATCTGTCTCCGAACAAAGAAACGTAAACAGGAAACCGAATGCCAATCGCTGGACTTACATCAGACTCCGAACAAACAAACACCAACAGGAAACCGAATGCTAATCGCTGGACTTACATCAGACTCCGAACAAACAAACACCAACAGGAAACCGAATGTCAATCGCTGGACTTACATCAGACTCCAAACAAACAAACACCAACAGGAAACCGAATGTCAATCGCTGGACTTACATCAGACTCCAAGCACGCACACAAAGCAGAAGGGTCTCGATTGCAACTAGGGAAAGAGAAAGGGAAGGTCTCAATCGCAACGAGGGCGAGAGAAAAGAATCAAAGTTAGTTGTTAGTCAAACTCGACAAGACATCGCATCTCGTGCCTACGTATCTCATCTGGACATGAGAATCAGAGTTGTCGTAGTTCGGCTAAACTATTTCTATTTGTTTTGTGTTTTTTATGTGAACGACGTTACTACGCAATCTACCGGATGCTCGACCTTTGGAGACTTACTCACCTGTAGTAGAAGGAGTTAACGTGTCCTTAAGAGAAGATCAAGTTTGTTTGTGTTTTAGGAATGCCCACGCAAGAAAGGAAGTCCTAGACGAAGGAACTGCGCTACCTTAATTGACATGCAAACGAGACTATGCGAAGTCTAGCAATCCTATGGGGATACAATCACACCACACAAACACATACAGCATGAAGTAAACACACCAACAAGGGGGCTCAAACATCAAGGGTGAGGCTTTAGTCAAGGGGTCATATCAACCTCGACAAACAAGCCGGCACTGGAAGGGTATCTGAGGGCTCTTAACCACTGACATTGACCGTCAGGGTGAGCAGATGAAAGGTAATGAGGATTGGTCCTCATAGCTCTTAACCCGGGCCTGGGTGAGCTTCAATCAATGAAAACGTGGGAGTCCAGAATGTGGGACTCTATTCCACTTGACTGACTCTATATACAAGGATCTTGGGTGTTTATTCAAATGCATCAGCACGTAGTGCGAGCAAGATGACAGACTCAACTGACTAGCAGGGGATTGACTGCAAATCCCTTTTATCTGCCCATTGCCTCTTCACTTAGGAGGACTTGAAGTACATGGCACAAACATAAACAAGCACAGTCATTGCCTCTTCAGGAGAACTTTAGCCAAATGCCTGCCAAACAGAAATGACAGGGCTTCCAGACTACATGGAGTTAGAGGATGATTACCTAGGTGGTATGCCAACCACAAGCAAAGCAAAGCAACTCAAGCAATGAGTTAAAGCTACTAAAGTACCTGTAAGAAAATCAAACAAGTCAATAATCACATTCAGACAAACCAAAAGTCAATCACAGTGTTACTATATGTACACAATGTCATGCTCTATGTGAAAGCATTCAATTCCACCACACTCAAGGAACCTACACATAACAAGGTTAGTGGACAAAGAATTTTGCATCTCAATTCATGAGATCAACATCAACCATCAAGACTAGAAGCTTGAACCTGAAATGCAAAACTCAAAAGATGAGTACAAACCACTAGCACCAAGGCTAGGGTAAAAGGCAAAGTAAAAAGTCAAAACAGCAACCAATATTCAACATGAAGCATATTTATTCAAGTGGGAACATGTCCTAAAAAGGACCAAACCTAAATTAAAAAGCAAGGTCATCACATGAGCAAGATATGGCAAAGGCAATTTCAAAGCACACAATTGGATATCAAGAATCAAAATTCCATATTAAAACAAAAATGAATCAAATAATCATGAATTTTTTTATGAGTATACAACATGCCAAGCACAATCATCATGCCAAACATTAGAATCAACAGAGCTCAATTGACATGGAAACGAAAATGAACAAGTATGACATCAAATTGTGTGACACACATTGTCACACCATAAGTTCATGTGCCTAAAACAGAAATGACAAATGCTAAAAATGCACAATCAAACCTCAAAAATCATGCAACATGTTGGGAATCAGCATACCAAATTTCATGGCAATTGGACAATTATTGAGCATTTCACAATAGAATGAATGAAGCATGTCACATTTTGCATCATGTTCAAATAACAGTCCACAATTCAAAATCCAGAAATGAAAAAAATCAGAAAATCACATCATAAAATAATAGACACTTCAAGGAATATGTGAGAAAAAATTTGGAATTATTTGGATTAGTTTTCAATTTTTTATGAATTTTACAAGTTGCATGAAATAAAATGGAATTAAATGTGAAAACATGAAAATAATGTGAAAATGAATGGAACTTGGAAATGCATCCAGCCAAGAATCGAATGGAGGTAACAGTCGCATTCAAAACGACGCCGTTTTGGTTATAAGGAATTAAAATGAAAAATGAAGAAATGCGCTCAGTGGGAATCGAAGGAGGTGTGCAAGCGCGTCAAAACGACGTCGTTTTGGCTTATGAATCCTAGGGTTTGCAGACGGCGGCGGGACTGTTCACGCACGGTGGAAACCACCATCTTCTTCATGAAGACGGTGGCGCTACAGTAGCTCCACATGAATTTTTTTCCAGATTTTCAAAGGCATATATGGTTGGAAAGCTTATCACACATACATTCCAAATCTAACATCATTTTCAGCTAACACTCCATGGATTAAGAGAATCGATCAAGAACATTCTCATGCTTCAAACTTTAAACTAACATATCTCTATGAATATTGCACCATTTTTCAAGATCTTTATATCAGAATGATCAGGAGAACATGCACTACATGATTATGGCAATGAAACAAAGAATTAAGAGATGCGAATTCCTGACCTCTTGAAGAACAATCAATGGCAGCAGTGAATTCAAAGGCCTAGAAATGTCCAAATCAGCTTTATCAACCTTGTTATGAAGTCTGAAGCACGAATCAACTCTTGGAAAGGCTTGGATCTAACTTAATCTTCAAATTCCATGTTCATCTTCATGTATGGATTTGCTTGATTCTTCACCAATTTCTTCAAATCATTGCTTGAATCCTACCAAATGATGATCAAGGAACAAGAATATGCAATAAAATTCATATGCTATGTGGAGAATTTTTGAATTTTGATTGAGAGAAATTTTGGAGGGAGAAACTCAAATCTAGATCTAGAATGTGAAAACTGAAAAATTCTGTTAGGATTAAGGCTTTATACTATCTCCTAATTACTTTGCTAATGATGATTTGTAATGGCTAATAAAATTTTAATGCAAAATGAGGTGTAGTGCAAAATTGCCAAATTCACCTTATGCATGGCAAATATGAACGTGAACAGTAGCATGCATGGTGTATTTTCACTTAAAATGAGCTTATGAACATGATGGAATGGTTAAAAAACTCATGTGATGCACCAATTTTAAATTCTTCATTTTCCCTCCAAAAATCACATGTATGCACCAATGATCATATGAGATTTTTCCATGCAATGCAATGATAGATTTGGAAATTATGAGTCATAAGGAGCAATTTGCAAAAAGAGTGGCCTAAATTGGAGTTTTAGATCAAAAGTTATGGCACTTTGAAGTTTCAAGCACACTTGGCAATGATTGGATCATAACTCCTTAACCATCCATCAGATGCTCATGATCTTGGACTTTTTAGAAATGGGAGAGAAATATCTTCAACTTTCATGTTGACCAAAATTTCATTTGAAGCTTCTTTGGTATTGGATAGTCAAGTTGAAATGTGGTCCAAAAACTTGCCATTTTTGGAAACTTGAAATTACAGGTCACTTTCCATTTTTGGAAACTTTTGATCTGGCTTCAAAATCTTCAATGTAGATGTTTGACATGATGAATTAACCTCTTTTGGACATGAATGAAGTGCCTCAAACCATTTCTCCACCTCCTAGCCCTCAGTTGAGTTGCAATTGACTTTTATGGGCCCTAGATGACTTGGCAATGCACTGTGGACTTTGTGCCTCTAACACTTGGTCAAGTTGCTTCAAAATGAACCTTGATTCATATAAGCTATCTAGAATACTCATGTGGCCTTCATCTCAAGGAAATGCTTGGTCTCTTTGCATAAATGAATTCTCTTGATGCCAGTTCTTGTTGATAAGGTGCAATGCAATATGCAATGTTAATGACCTAAAAAAATGAAATGAATGCATGAGTAAGGGGGTGCAAATTTGAGGTGCTACACCACGTGCGAGCCAATATTGAAGTTACTGAGAAAAGATCAGGCTATCACGTGGAATGATGATTGTCAAAAGGCTTTCGAGAAGATAAAAGAGTATTTGCAGAATCCTCCCATCCTTATGCCTCCGGTCCTAGGGAGACCGCTGATTATGTATTTGACAGTACTAGACAATTCCATGGGTTGTGTTCTCGGTCAACACGACGAGACAGGTAGGAAAGAGCATGCCATCTACTACCTGAGTAAGAAATTCACAGATTGCGAGTCGAGATACTCGATGCTTGAAAAGACATGTTATGCACTTGCATGGGCTGCTAAGCGTTTGAGACAATACATGCTGTCTCACACAACCTTACTGATCTCCAAGATGGATCCAGTCAAATACATATTCGAGAAGCCAGCTCTCACCGAAAGGGTTGCTCGTTGGCAAATGGTACTGACAGAGTACGATATCCAGTATACATCCCAGAATGGGTTCGGACAAGGTTCAATGAATTGAGACTTATCGAAGAGAAGCGAATGGCAGCCATTTGTCATGGGCAGTTGTATCAGAGTCGGATGAAGAGAGCCTTTGATCAGAAAGTGCGTCATCGATGTTTCCAAGTTGAAGATTTAGTGTTGAAAAGGATCCTTCCTACTCAGACAGATCACGGGGGCAAGTGGACTCCTAACTATGATGGACCGTATATTGTCACCAAGGTTTTTGATGGTGGGGCCTTAATGCTTGCAACGATGGATGGTGAAAACTTCACTTCCCCTGTGAACTCAGACGCAGTTAAAAAAATACTTCGCATAAAATAGACCCGTTGGACAGTAAAAAGAATAGTCCAGGCAAAAATGGGCATCCCGACGAACCAAGAAAATGAAAAGGTTCGAGCAAAAATTAGGGATTAAAAATGAAAAGATCGTACACCCGGTAAGTTGAAAACCTGAAAAGGCAACTTAGGCAAAAATGGGTATCCCGGTGGATTGAAAACCCGTAAAGGGCGATCCAGGCAAAAGTTAGGGATTAAACGAATGATTGCCTTCTGAATCTCATCTCGTGTCAATGACTGGAAACTTTTGAAGGATAGGAAACAGTCCAATCACTCTTTTCAGAAAGCTGATCGTCTGGAGGATCTTGAAGACGAGCAATTTATAGCAGAATTGGAACCCAATAGAAATCCATTTCACATTGCCATTAGATTAATTTCTATTTTTATCTTTTGTGCGATTACCTCTTTCCAGGGATTGCTTCCTGATGTAAATGCCTATTTAGAGGTCATTTAATCAATAAAATCATGTTATTCAGTATATCTCTGTTTTCATTTTCATTTTACAGTTTTGTTTGCAAAAATGACGTCCAAATTTTTGATAAACATTGCATCATGAAACATAAGAGCTTTACAGGTACATTCTTAATAAACATTTAAAATTGTTGTAAATGTTAAGTGCTTTAGATCGTCCATTCAGAATAGGTACCCTCGGGGCATTTCCTTTAGGTTCCCAGCCGATGATTGCGAAAGTTTTCCCCCAACAGTCAAAGTTGGTATCTTATCCCTGCAGAGCTGATCAGAGCATTGGATTCTTCGATCCCCAGCAGGCTCTCACTATTGTACCTCCCCCAAGCGGTTGTTTCAGAATATACACTCCCCAGTAGAGTTGACAGTGCCAGACTATATATCCCCAGCGGAGTTGACAGTGCCAGACTGTATCTTCCCAGCAGAAGCGGCTGCTCCTTAGGGTTCGATGTCAGACTGATGATCTCGACGCCAGATCCATGGTCTTTTTCCTTGAAGCAGAATCTCGGTACCGTATCGGTGTTTGCTTCCCCTGCTAAGTCGTCTCTCTCGCAAATTATGGTTGCCAGAACCACTATCGCTTTCCCCGACAACAGGTTTTCAGTGTCGTTCTCTCCCCAGTCAGAGTCTCGGTATTTCGTCATTGCTAGAACACCGTGTGGCGGGTCATTTCCCCATAGAGTTCTTTGCGTTGTGCATCTCCAACAGCCTTGCCAGGGTCCAGAAGATGGTGATCAGTTCCCCAGCAGATTCCCTTGCCTCGGCTTGGCATTCTACCCAGCATTTCGCATCCCTGCATGTAGAATCATATTGCATTGCATCCTCCCAAATCGCGTAGCATTTCGATTTTCATGGAGCATTACGCCATTGAAAAATTCAAACATACGCATGTAAGCATAAAACATTCTCGGTATCCCAAGTGATAAGCCAAAAGTTGTTTCCAGTACTCAAACTGAAGATTGTTCATGACTTACCTTTATTATCCCTAGCAAGTGTCATTGGCCCATGTGCCGCCTCTACTATCTTTCCCTATTTCTGCCGACTCTGACAGGCATGAAGCTTTTCCGGTATTCAGAACGAAGTGGCATTTAGGCCAATTTTCCGATGTTCATATCGAAGAAGTTTCCAACATTCAGGTCGATGCAACTTGTGGCATTCAAGCCAGTTTCCGGTATTCAGACCGAAGTGGCATTCAGGCCAATTTTCCGATGTTCAGATCGAAGAAGTTTCCGACGTCCAGATCGATGTAACTTGTGCCATTCAGGCCAGTTTCCGGCATTCAGACCGAAGTGGCGTTCAGGCCATTTTCCGATGTTCAGATCGAAGAAGTTTCCGACGTTCAGGTCGATGCAACTTATGGCATTCAGGCCAATTTTCTGATATTCAGATCGAAGTGGCATTCAGGCCAATTCTCCGATATTCAGATCGAAGTGGCATTCAGGCCAGTTTTCCGATGTTTAGATCGAAGAAGTTTCCGACATTCAGGTCGACGCAACTTGTGGCATTCAGGCCAGCCTCTCGGTGTTCAAACTGATATTAATAATCTCATATCTTCCGATGTTCAGATCGAAGTCATTTCCAGTATTCAGACTGATGAGCGGCATTCAGGCCATGGTTATTTCTGTGTTACCATTTATTTTGGTATCCAGGTTAACATTTCTTTTTCGGAATTCAGACTGACTCTCACCGTACCAGACAGATTCTTCTTTCAAGACCACCTCTTTGCCGATTCTGACAGGCATTGTTACTTCACTTCACTTCAGTGCAAATTTTCGGGCTTTTATTGTATTCAATCCCTTGATACCTCAAAAGTGCGAAAGTCGCTGCTATCTTCTTTTCGGGTCTCTAGTTGATTGAATAGGGGCAGTTGTAATACCTCAAAATTTGCCCCCCTTATGCATGCATTCATTTTTAGGTCATTTAACATTTCATATTGCATTTCATCATGTCAATCGGAATTAGATCCAAGAAACTTGAATATCATCGAAGACACTTTATGGATCCTATCTGGGTGATCAGTCAACACAAGGGAATGACTTAAGATACTTCCAACATGTTCAAATGGGGTCTATTCATCAGTCAAAACGTTAATCTTGAAGGAGCAAAAGTTTGTTCATGAACTGTCATGCTCGCTAGGCGAAGCCCACGCGTTTCGAAAAGAAAAAAAACGATAAAACGAAAAAAAGAAAAAAGAAAAAAGAAACTAAAAAACGAAGAAAAAAAAATGAAAAAACAAAAAAATAAATAAATAAATAAATAAATCAATAAATAAATAAAATATAACAGAAAAATCTTAGACTTGGACCTCTCTCTTTTGAGCTTACAGAGTCACAAAAATCAGGTTATAAATTCTAGACTTCCATCTCCCAAAAAACCCTGGGAAAATGATAGTGAGAGAAGAGCTAACAGAGTTCAGAGCAACCTCCAGAGACTGAAAGGAACTCATCTGCAAAGAGCCAATTCCATCTCATATAAACCCTCAGATTGCTTTGCAAACCCAACCGGGAAATTCAATTTCATTCGACCTCTCCAATAAGGTTTGCCCTATTTCCATTACTCTATGCTTTCAATTTGAATGCTCTGAATGTATGAGGTATTATCGTTAGGTTTTGCATGTGGGCACATGTTTTAGTATGTATGTCATGTCTTGATGTGTAGATCCTTTCCCCTGACTTTGAATTTTGATACCCTTTTGATGCATGTGTTTAACAAGAGGTTTAGGCCTCCTACACTTGGTTGCTTTTTGTGAGCTCTTCTTGTGAATTTTAATGGCATGATTCATCGGGTTACATTTTGATTTGGGGCAACTCTTGATTACGCCCCATCTTGTCACTCTAACCTATTTGTTGAGTTTTTTGTGAGGGCTCACATGACTCCTTAAAGGATAGCTTGCTTGGCATTCCACTTTATTTGTGGGATACCATTTGGAGATTATTCCGATTACCTGTATTGACTTGCTTTCTTTGATGGTGCCAGCTCGAGAGATCTCTGGGTTTCTTATTTCTTTAGCTGTTATTACTTCGGATCTTTATCCGTGTGGTAGATCTCTTGATCCTTTATCTTTCCCGCATTTTACCGCTTTCTTAGCTGGAAGATCTCAATAGGAGGCAATGTTTTCTTTTGTTTGTTTACTTTTGTGCCCAAAGACCTCCAAGAAGAGGCATCAGTGCTAAAGACCTCCCTGAAGAGGAAGTTGACGGATAAAAGGGATTAGTAATCAATCCCCCGTTATTCAGTGTGTCATTCTTTAAGCTCACACTACGTGTCGATGCTTCAGAACAAAAGCCTAAGATCTTTTGTTCGGTCAGTCAGTGGAGAGGGTTTCAACTTTCTGAATCCCCACTTTTTGTCATGAGCTCACCCTGTCCAGGGTTAAGAGCTATGAGGTCTTATCCTCATTACCCTTCTGATCTGCTCACCCTGACCTTCAATGTCAGTGGTTAAGAGCCCATTTGATTACCTATTCCATGGCTTGTTTGTAGAGGTTGATATGACCCCTCTTGACTAAAGCCCTACCCATGTATGTTTGCGCCCCCTTGTTGGCATTTTACTTTATACATGTTTTGTGTGGTTTGATCGTTTCCCCATAGGATTGCTAGGCTTCGTATAGTCTCTCGTTTGCATGTCAATTAAGGTAGCACTATTCCTTCGTCTAGGACTTCCTTTTTTGCATGAGCATTCCTAAAACACAAACCAACTCATTGATTTCTCTTCTCCTAAGAACACGTTAACTCCTTATACTACAGGCGAGTAAGTCTCTAAAGGTCGAGCATCCGGTAGATTGCGTAGTAACGTCGTTCACCCAAAAACATAACCCTTAACCCGTAGTTAGCCGAACTACGGTTTGCTCTGATTCTCATTCTAGATGAGGTACGTAGGCATAAGACGCAATGTCTTAGCGAGCACACTCCTCTTTAACCCCTAGGTAGCCGAGCTACGAAGACTCTGATTCTCATGTTCAGATGAGATACGTATGCAGTGGATGCGACATCCGTGCGAGTCATTTTCTTTTGACCCCCTTTTAGTAAATAGTACATTAGATAAACCTACACCCTTTAGACAAGAACAACAAAAGTGGATCCCGTAGAGTACTACGAATGCGTATGGGTGCTAATACCTTACCTTCGCATAACCGGCTTCCGAACCCAAGATTTGGTTGCGAGACCTTGTCATTTCTTTCTCGCCGGTTGTTTTTTCGCATCTCCTTTTTCAGGTCGCGACACTCCCTATTAAGACTTTTTGTCCCCTGTGGAGTCATATTTTCCTGAGTTGAGATATGCCTTTTAGGTCTTCCTCAGATATTTCGGATGATTGATATCTCTCACCCTTATACCGGTCTTAGATATTCTTTCTCCTTGAGTGTCTTTTTTTCACCCAATAACCGATGTTTTGATTACATGTCTCTCTTTGAGTTTATTACCCAATAACCGGTAATATCTTGTTTGTTTCTCCCTTAGCTGAGTCCTTTGTAGACATCCCCGTCTGAGTCCAGATGTTTATCCGAAGTATCCTTTGTGGATAGTTTCCCTGTATTGGCATATTCCCCAATACATGTATCTTTGCGTCAGCTCGAGTCTTTTCATCAATTTATTTTCATGGAATCCCCTCGTTTCTCCCAGCAAGTTCCCAAGTCGTGACCTGCTCACGCATTCTTACCCTATTTATCCCAAGTCTCTGTCTCCCTAGTGAGTGTGCTACTCCTATGGGCTTTCGGTCTTTCTCTAATTTCTTTTTCCTTTGTGGCCATATTTCCCCATAGAGTATTAACTTTTGCATGCATACATATGCATCATGAGGTCTCTTAGGGACCAAAATTCATCTCTTTATTATTATTTAAGCCCATTCTACCTCGTTGAGATGAAGATTTTAACCTTCATATCTCTGGCTAGAATGACCTTAAATAGGGGCATCTGTAAGACCCTAGTTTTGACCCTAAGATCCCTCATGGTATCATATCATTTGCTCAATGCATTGCCTCAAGGATCATAGCATGTGTAGCTCCTTAACTCTTGGGTGGGACTTGTGTGAGTTGGTTTGAGACCACCAAGCATGCTTGTATTGTATATTATTTCTTTTCTTATTTTTTTACTAACCAAAAGCAAAAAAATATGTCACTAAACCTCTTTTGTTTCGAAGCTCAAGTAATCATGTGATCCCCTGCTCCTAGGAGGCTCCTATGCTCAATGAAAGGGGCTAGATGAAGATGAGAACAAGCATGACAATGGTCCACAAAGCTCTTAATAATCATATATGTCTCCCAAGTATCTCAATTTTCCAATTGGATCAAGATAACCCAAAGGGCTTGAGGATTGTTTCCCAAGGAAACCCTAATTCATTTATGCATTGAATGTGCCTTGCTCATGAAACAACCTCAACCTATGATCAAATATAATCAAGGTAAGTTCTTTAATTCATTATTTTATTCATATATAAGCTTATTTGAGTATCCTCAATCATTCATTCATCCAGATTTGAAGTTTGGAATTGAGAAGTTGACCAGTCAAGTCATCTGACTAAACTGAGGATTACTGAGACACAACTTTTTATGGGTATGTCAAATGAAGATGACCCCAAGGGAAAAAATGATCTTAAGAACCATATTAACAACTTTTATGTTCATCAAAAATACATTTGAAACTTTTAAGGTCATCATTCATTTCAAAACATTATAGGTCATCTTGATTGAAACCCTAATTTTTGGTCAACTTCCCAACGACCTAACTTCCTTGTTTTTTATGATTTTGAGGTGAGACAAATTGCATTGTAAAGATTGAGATGTCTAATTCAAATTTTATGTTAGACAAAATTTCATAATCCTAAAAGAAACACATGTGATAATACAAAACATTATAGGTCACTTTGGACCAAAACCATTGAATTTGAAAAATGTCCAACTTCAAGTGCCCATAACTTTCTCATCAAAATTCCAAATGATACAAAATTTAAGTCTAAATTGATCCTCTTGAAAAGATATACAACGTTTTTGTTGTAGGATTTTCCATTTAAGGCTTGCATCATTGAAACAGAAGGGCTTGAAGTTGCTTGTATTTGGCAAATTTTCAAAGACATGTTTTGTACCTCAAACTTCAAAGCTAGTTTTCATAATTTTCGAAACTCCAGATGGATTTTTGCCCAACATAGCTTTTGTTCCTTATGTCAAGAGATTTCCAACCATTACTCACCACCATATTTGGATTTTCCATGTGTGACTTTCGAAGAGATGAATGTTTATGATCAATTATGCAATTCACTTTGTAACTTGATGCACAAGCTAATGCAGCTCCAATTACATGTTCACTTTGTCACTTTTAGGCCTCACATGCGCATGTACAGGCCCATGCATGGAGGACCCAAATGTCATGCACACGAGCATTTCACCTCATTGCCTTTAGCTCAGCTATAAATAGAGGGCCGTGCTCATTCAAATTTCAACCTCAAGGTGATCTGAAACTCTGCAGAATTCAAAACTAACCTCACTCAAAGGAATTTCAGTTTTTATATCTCAATTTCAAGCTTGAATTTCAACATCCTTAGTTGATCTTCAAGTCTTAATTCCTTATCCTTGTATCCACATTACATATCCTGATCAAATTGGAATCAAAAGCTTGAAGGAATCGTGTTGTTCAAAGTTGCACTTCAAAGGTATATCACTCAATTGTTTTGATCTAGATCTTGAAATACAATGTGAATTACTTTGATTTGAACAATTTTCTGAAATCCTCGAGCAAGAGGCAGGCTAGTGGTGATCTTGATTTCATGAATTGAGACATTTCAGTTTGTGCACCTTGATCTTCAACCTCAAATTTCTCACTAAATAGAAATATTGAGGAAGATCCAAGGTTACGGGGGTGATGTACATCACCCCATCTTCATTTTAGTACCTTGTTTGTTCATTTTAATTGAGGTTCAAAAACCTGCGCGTGGTGGCCGGAGTTTGTTCTCTGGTCGGAGAAGTTGGTGGTTTCCACCACCATCCCCACGTGGGAGCATCTTGTCCATCAGATCTTGTGGAAACGTTTTAATCCTGGCCATGTGTTATGTTTACTTATTTTAAATCCTCATGTGACGCGCTTGACCAAGGCCTTTCGTGCACCATCGTGTCTGAGCCCTTGGATGATGCCACGTCACTTAATGAATCAGATCCAATGGGTGCTAATTTTTTCTATTTTCTATTTTTTTGTTTTATTTCTTTTAATTCCTTTTAATTTCAAAAATTCATAACTATTTTATTTGAAGTCACAAAAATATGAGACCAACACCAAAAATTTTCTTGAAAAATCTAGTTTCATAATTTGATTTTTAATCATTTTTGTGACTTCATTTAATATTTTTTGTGAATTATTTTGTTTTTAATAGTTTTTAATTCATTTTAAATACTTTTTGATATCTGAAAATTCCAAAAATATTTTCTTAACACATATGGATCATGATAAGTCTATGAAAAATATTCTCATCAATTTCTTAATTGATTTGAGATTTATTTGATATTTTAATTCATTTGTGTTATTTTTCTTTGTTTTTAATTGATTTTAAATAGTTTCTATTTTCAAAAATTATTAAGAAAATTTGTCAAGCCTTGTTTGACCATATTAGACCTATGATAATTCAATTGGACTTGTTGAAGTGTATTTGAATTGAATTTGAGGTTTGTCCATATTTTGTCCATTTTAATTTTGCATTTATTTTAATTCCAAAAATACCAAAAAAAATATGTTTGACTTGTTGACCTCTAATCTTCATTTCTCTTCTGTTTAGCATTGGTTGATGATTACTTGGTTCACATTTGATCATTGTGTTTTGATTATTTTATTTGAATTCCCCTTTTATTTATTTCATCTTCATCTAATTTCTTCTTTTTATTTTGGCCAATGAGTTAATGATTTGTGGTTGGTCTTAACATATGAGAGGCTTAACCTTCTTTGATCCAAATCAAACTCAACTTGATCAAAGATCAAGTGAGTTGCGTTGTATCCAAGATAGGTTGCTTCTTGGTTAAGCAAAAAACCTAAAGTCCATACAAGGCATTTCTTCTTTTCTTTCGGCATGGCAAGTTGTAGGAGCTTGGCTTACTAGTCATGATCTCTAACTTGTGTTTATTTGCATATAGTTTTATTGACCGACCTCAGATAGGTGTGAGTACTACATTAGTCCACATACGATTGCTTAACATAGCGCTAAATTGTCTTATGACACACTAACATAACCATTAACTACTAACTTTAAATTCAAGCATTTAATTTCTTGCAATTTACTTTAATGCACTTTATTTCTTGCTCATTTATTCATATTGCTTTTTACTTTTCTCACTTGAGCACATATTTTATGTTTATGTCATTTTCCTTTTTCTCATTATTGTATATAAATATACAGTTGCTTTGTGTTTGTTTTGTCTTTGTTTGTGTGAACCCAATGCAAAAAGGAGAAAGGACTTAAAATTAGGACCTTACCTATGCTTAAAGGAGTTCAAGAGCAACTAGGCCTCATGCCTTTAGAATGCTAAACTTGTTGAAGATCAACTAGGCCTCATGCCTTTAGAATGTTAAATCTTAAAGTTGTATTAAAAGGACCCCTAATCTAAACTCATTCTTTGTCCATTCCTCTTATTGTATTGTGAACTTTTTGATGTTTTCTCTTGTGTGATAGAGGTTCCGTCTTGAGATAGTAAGAAGGACCATTGTCATGAGTAGCCAAGTTAAGAAAGACAAGCCAAATGGAGATCCTAGGAGCTTGAATGTATATTTGTTTTGATTGCTTGTTGCTTGCTAAGCCCAAAAGAAAGGAGCATCTTGAATCATCTTTATGATTTCAAGAAAAGGAACTCCAAGGGTTTTATCTCTTCTCTCATCCTTGTGTGCTTTAGGACTAGCCCTTCTCTTCTTCTCTCCACTCTAACCCAAGCCAAACTCTTTTTGTGCAAACTTTGACATTGTTTTTTTAAACTAGAAACCTAGGCCTTATGCCTTTCAATTTTCAAACTCTTTTCATTAATACTCATTATGAATAAACCTTAATTCAACTTTGACTTTATTTTTGTAAATAAATCTAACTTATAAATACAACTCATTTTAAATTGATTTTGTGGTTCCAATGGCCACCTTTGTTAAACCTTTTTTTTATAAGCATTAGCCATAGGTTTGAGTTATCATAGTGGTTGATATAAACCTCACCTTATCCTTAGTGATTGGACTATAAGTCTTCCATACTTATTATAGGGTTAACCCCTCACTAGTATGTTGAAGCCCTCCTCACATGGTGGATTGTTGGTTTAGGTTGAGTTTTCTCCCTTTGATAACAAAAGACCTTAAGGCTTTTGATCAAATTAATTCACCAATCTTTTGAGATTTTTACCCCAAACTACGAGGTTTTGATCCCACCTTTATGATGGTACGTAGGCAATGGGTTTATCCATTAACAATAAATTTGTAAATATAATGTATATTCTCTTCTCATCCCCCCAATCTTGTTTGCACAAATCTTTTCACAAATACCAACCTACAACGCACATTTGCAAAAAGGTCTCCCTTAGAGTACTAAGGATGTTTTGGGTGCTTAAAACCTTCCCATTTCATAACCAACCCCCTTACCTAGATCTCTGACATTTTTATTAGTTTTTGATTTGATAAAACTTCTTACTTGGTTTTTGCTCGCTTTTTAACCTTTCCATTGGATAAATAAAAGTGCGGTGGCGACTCGAATTGTATGTTTACTTTTGATTTAGTCAATAAATCTAAAGGTAACGAATACCCTGCTACAGAACCCAAGTTGACTAATTCAGTATGCTCTTCAAACGGTTGAATGGCTTGTCCTCATGCTCAAGCAAACGTGATAACTCATCAGATACTTCCTCATCATCATTCTCTTCCTCAGCTTCAAACATAGGGAAATCAAAGTTTGGAGAGGGAGTAGGATCATTATATTCATTGGGTTTGATAACCAACCTGCATAATGATTTTATATTTTGATTTTAGAGAAGTGGAGTACAAACAAATAATTATGCATATGGAAAGATTATTATTTATTTATGTTTTTTGTGATTACCATTTTCAGAAAAAGTAAAAAAGTAAAAATAAAACATCACAGATGTAGATGAATAAAATTGTCTTTTATTGATGATAATAAGAAAATGCCCGCCAATGTTCACTTTCTCAAAATAAATGAAAACAAATTACTTAGAACGGTTCATAACAACAGGAACATCAATAACAACCCAGTTGTTGCCAATATGGCCATGCGTCACAAAGTTGGCGCAATCCTCGTCTTCATCACCACTGTATTCAATAATTGCAGTTAAGTGTTGATCATTCTCATGAATAAAACCTCCACTGTGGAATACTGGTTGCATAACCTTGACATTATCGTTGAATGGCCCTGGTTGAAATCCTAGCCCTGTTGTGTTCTTGTTCTCGATGACTTCCACAACACGGCCCCATTTATTAATACTGCCAGCTTGAATAGCCTCTTGAGCATCTTTTAAAGAAGACATGGGTGCCCTAGCTTTCTTCAATTCATTAGCAATAGACAAAGCTTGGAACGAAATTCCAACTTCCTCCTAAATGTCAACATAGGTAAAAGATGACAAATGGCTTACCAACAATGCCTTCTCTCCACCCACAATGACAAACTTGCCATTTTTCAAAATTTTCAGCTTTTGGTGTAGAGTAGACCCCATAGCTCCAGCTTCATGAATCCAGGGCCTTCCCAATAAAACACTGTAGGCCGAGTGAATATCCATTACCTGAAAAGTCATTTGAAAATCACTCGGACCTATCTTAATTGGGAGGTCCACTTCTCCAATGACATTTTTATGAGAACCATTAAATGCCTTAACAATCATGCCACTGTACCTCATCAGGGCACCCTGATAGGAGAGTCTTGATAAAGTTGACTTTGGCAACACATTCAACGATGATCTTGTATCAACTAAAACATTGGACATAGCGTCCTCTTTGCAATTCATCGAAATATGTAGCGCGAAATTATGATTCCTGATTTCCTCAGGAAGTTCTTCGTCACAAAAGCTCAAATTGTTACAAGTGATGTTGGCAACAATATGGTCAAACTGATCCACAGTAACATCGTGTTCAACATAAGCTTGTTCCAACACTTTCTGTAAAGCTTCCTTGTATGCCTCTGAATTCATCAACAATGACAACACATAAATCTTTGGCAGTGTTTGGAGTAGTTGCTCCACAATGTTAAATTCACTCCTTTTATCAGGCTTAAAACCTGATCATCATTGTTAGTCTTCAATTTGTTGGATTCACCAGACTGACACATTGGAGCATTAATCAGATCAACTGCAGGAATCTCTGCCTTCTTACCTACCGACACATCATCTACAACCTTCAAGAATATCGGACTGAACACCCGACCACTATAGGTGACCTTTGCAATATCTGCAATATTTACTACTGAGTCTGCAACTGGTAGAGGAACCTCTTTCCATTTTCTATCATTGTGGCATTATACTGATATGGCATAGCTTTATCAGATGCATAGGGGATAGGGTCTGCTAATCGTATAACTAATGGTGATACCGATCTATTGACATTATTGTTGTTGCTGTTATCGAATGGAATAACTACCTGCTCAGGGGTCTTGAGTACTGACACAATGACGTTCACATCATCTCCCATATCCCTTGAATGTTGAATCTGGATAACATTCTCATCAATCAACTTTTGAATATGCCTCTTGACAATCATACATCCATGGGGGTTCTCACTGCAAACTATACAACCATCATGGTCATGTTTACAATCACTAATCAAACACAAAGTTCTATATATATCTACCAAAGATCTACAAATACGCGGCACATCAAAAACTCTGAAATTCCCGGGACAACCGTCCACCGTGTTGACAGAAACGTTATCATGAGCAGGCAACATGTTGGCTTTTACATTCGGAGCTCTGTCTTCAAACGACACCATACCACTCTAAACAAGCTTCTGAACTTCATATTTCAAAGGGTAATAGTTTTCAATATCATGACCAGGGGCTCCTTGGTGTAAAGCACAATGTAAATCTGGTTTGAACCACCATGGTAGTGGCTCAGGAATTTGAGGAGGGTTCCTTGGCTGGATAAGATTCTTAATGACCAAGGAGGGGTATAATTCTGTGTGGGTCATAGGAATATGGTCAAAAGAGACCTTCTTCCTCTCAAAAATTTGCTGATGATGATTGTTGTTGTTGTAATTGGTACGTTGTTTCGGTTGTTGTTGATGTTGTTGTTGCTGAATAGGAACTGATTGATTTGTTGAATTGTTGGAAAATACTGGAATTACATATGAAACTTGGTGTTGATGTTGACGCGATAGAGATTTCTTCCTCACATGAGGCCTCCTCTGCCTCCCTGCTGATACTACATTAGTCTCTCCTTCCTTCTTCTTAGAGAAATTCCCACTGTACTTCTTGTTGGTCGACACTTCATCTTTGGGCAGACGTCCCTCACGGACTCCCTCCTCTAATATCATGCCCGTGTTTACCGTTTCCATAAAATCATTAGGGAAACTAGCAATCATTCGTTCATAGTAAAATTAACTCAGTGTCTTCAAGAAAATCTTGGTCATGTCCTTTTCCTCCAAAGGTGGACTAATATGAGCAGCTAGCTCCCTCTATCTCTAGGCATATTCTTTGAACGTCTCTTTGTCCTTATGAGACATAGACCTCAACTTATCTCTATTTGGTACCATATCAACGTTGTACTTATACTACTTGACAAAGGCCTCACTCAAGTCATTGAAAGTATGAATGCTAGCACTGTCTAGGCCCATGTACCATCTTAGGGATGCTCCAGTCAGACTATCCTGGAAGTAGTGAATTAGCAGCTGATCATTATCAGTTTGAGTAGACATCTTCCTGGAATACATAACAAGATGGCTCAACGGACAGGTATTCCCTTTGTATTTTTCAAAGTCTGGGACCTTGAACTTTATCTGAATCTTTACGTTGGGAACCAAATAGAGTTCAACAACACTCTTTCCAAATAGATCCATTCCTCTCAGAGTCTTCAACTCCTTGCACAACTCAAGAAATTGATCCTTCATTTCGTCCATCTTCTCAAATACATCTAGACCTTCAAATGACTCAGAGTGGTAGATAGTCTCCTCCACACAAGGAAGAGTATGAACGCTAGGAGGAGGCACTGACATGATCAGGCTATATGCCGGTAGAGAAACAAAAGTGGAAGCATACCTTTTAGGCACAAAATTTGGTGGCATTCCCCAAGGGAATCTATTGGCACGGAAGGAACAGACTAGCTAGCCGCCACAGGAGCAATTGATGCAGTAATCTCTGATATGACATTCCTCTAAGGAGGAGGAGTTGCAAGAGGCGGAGAGGACTAGTTCTGAGCAGCAATCACGGATTCCATCAGCATCGTAAGTCTGGCGATCTCATCCTTCATGTCTCTATTCTTTTTCTCTATATGCTCCATTCTTTGTACATGATTAGCTCGAGTGTTGTAGTGGTGAGTCAACTAGGCTGATAGACAGAAGAAGAACTGATAAGACACCTGGAGGAAGAACCCTGTTATGCAAATGATTCATGAAATACAAGTGTTTTTTTATTGTTTTTAAGTGCATCTTTGTCTTTCGACTCGAGTTGCAACTCTTCATGATTTTGGTTCAAAGCATGGAACCGCTCTTCCCATAAGTCTCTCTCTTGCTTCATCTTGGCAAGTGCATCTTCCAACTCGTCTACATATTGGTTAGGGAGAGTTAATGGCTCAACAACAACCAAAGACATATGTCTTTCACAAGCGTACAACATCTTCAACTCCAAAGATCTCTTCTTCACCCAAATAGTGTAAGCTTCCAAAGCTACATAGTTGCACGGACCAAGCTCAGATCTTCCTTTTCTATGAACATTATGCCAAGCATGCGCCATCCTTTTTTTCAGTTAATGGGGATCTTTACCCGACTGATAGAATAGACCTTCTAACTGAACCTTATCAAGCTTATCTCTCAAGGGGAACCCAAGTTGACGATGGGCCAAAGCAGGGTTATAGTTGATTCCTCCTAGCGTACCAACGAGAGGCATATTAGAGAACTCACCACAACTATCAATAATGTCCAAACTACCCAATGCAGAATCATACCAGACAACATCATCATTAGTGAGAGACATGAGTCTCTGAGACCATCGTAGACATTGTTTTTCTCCAAAAAAGCAGGTGTATGAGGCAAGTGCGAAATAAACCACTTATACAGAAGAGGAGCACAATGTACAATCATCCCACCACCTTTGGAATTCATCAAATGCAAAGAAAAATACATGTCACCGAACAGAGTAGGAATAGGATTTCCAATCAAAAAGATTCTAATAGCGCTAACATCAAAAAAACTGTAAATGTTAGGGAACAAGTCTAAACCATAAATGAGCAATACAAAGATGGCTTCAAAAGCATCTAGGCTATCGGCGTGATAAAAAACAGTAGCTCTACCAATGAGAAAATCTGAAGTCAACCCGAGAATCCCTCATTTGTTCACCAAATGAGCATCAATCTCCGACTTCTTCATATAAAGGGCTTCAGCTATGACATGAGATCTAGGAATCTCCTCTAATCCACTGAAAGGTGCTTTGTTAGATACGGGTATACCCAAGAGATGGGTGTACTCCTCTAACATAGGCACAAGTTGATAATCAAGAAAAGTGAATCACCGGTAGAGAGGGTCATAGAACTCCACCAAAACACTCAGAAGTCCTTCAACTACATCAGTAGATAACACAGACAAAAGCTTCTCATGATGTTGCTTGAAGTCCAAGGGATCTAATACAAAGGATGACAATTTCCCTAATTCCTTCAAATCAGAACATCTGAAACTATACTTCTTAGTGTTCCTTCGTCCATAATCCATGGTCTGGAAATATTTGCAAATAAGACCTTAGTTTCCTTGAAACTTATTCTTCTGTGATGAATGTCATGATGCACATGAATGTATGAATGCAACAATCACAAACAAGGGATCACACACAAGGCAAACACAAACAAAGGTCAAGGGATGGATCAAGTCATCATCAAGATCAATCATCCATTTTGGTGGATTATGGTTTTCACCTTATCAATACCTAAGTTCCATTGATATTGATGAGACTTGATCGGATCAACCGAGAATTAAAGGGTTTCTTGCGAGTCACGAGTATAGAGTCATGTTAAGAACCATCCCAAATGAGTGTACTAAGGATAAAAAAACCTGTAGATCATGTTCTAAAAATTTCCCAGAGTCTTGATGCCATCTATCGTATATTATAGGTTAGGATGACTGACTCATCAACCCATACTATTCTCAAGAGAAACTCGTCTAAATGTAGTATCGTGTAACAACTGTTATCAAGTCTACACTTGAACAGTCTCCGCACTACGTCCTAAATAGGCCAAGTTGGGTTAAATGTTCTACGGTCCTTAGCTTCTCGGACCCCCAAATTAGAGAAAGTAATGCATATCCACAAATTACATGTGTGACATCAGCAACTCTAAAGAGGTCTCCACTGAGCCGGTGAGTCTCAATCTAACTTGTTAAAGACTACTACACATAAGTTGAACATGACTATACCATCCTCCTACCTTAATTGCACTCAAGTTTAGGTTAGACCTTATCTCACCACACAGATATCACCAAGCACCACAGACAGAGTATATCACACAAATAATATATACCAACAAATATCAAATATACAAATAATATACACATAAAAAGTAGGCCCAACACACTGAGGACTACTCCCCAACAGAGTCGCCACTTAATTTCTGTAGCGGTAAATTTGTGACCAATCAAGCTATGGATAAACTTGACGTCAGTAAAACCATAGTCGCCACCACAATTTTATTGTTTCCAAAGGAAAAGAGAAAAGTACGAATAAAACTCAAAGATAAGAAGTTTTCAAATCAAAACTAATAAAATGCCAAAGATTACATGTAAGGGGGTTGGATACACAGAGGGAAGGTGTTAGCACCCAAAGTGTCCTAGGTACTCCTAGGGAGCCCTTTTTGTGTGCATATGTTTTTTGGGTATAAATGATGTTTGATCAAATATAGAGTGAAGGGATGAGAAAATAATTCATTGATCATATTTTTGTGCTTGACAAGACCTTCGGTCTTATGCCTACGTACCAATATAAAAATGAGGGATCAACACCCCGTAGTTCGTGGTAAAAATTTCAAAGGAGTTGGTAAATTGATTTTAACAAAAAAAGTTTAACAAGAAAGGGGCACAAAAGGCCAAAGATTTGAATGGGGTTGTTAGTTCTTTTTGTATTTTTGAAATTTAATTCAATATGGTTAAGTTTATTTACAAGTTTTGAATTAAGAAAATCTTTTGAAAATTCAATGACATAAGGCCAATGTTTCTAATCATTAAAATATGTCTATGTTTGAAATCACAAGCAAAGAAATATTTTGAAAGGAGGGAGAGATTTTGAAATTAAAGAAGTGGGAGGAGATAAAGAGGCTACCCTAAACAAAATTTAAAAATTAAAAGTTAAAAGGATCTGAGCAATGAGGCGCAATCCAACAAACAAGAATGTCGTATAGAAACCCATTTCCTTTGGACTTTTGAGCAGACAATAAGCAATAGGCAATAAGCAATGAGCAATATCCAAGCATCATATGAAGATCAAGGCATCTAATAAAGATGCCCATAATATCCAGGAAAGCACTCCAATAGCTAGTAGTCTTCAATTTCTTCCAATGTAGCATATGAAATATTCCTTGATCAACTTAGAATAATCATCAGATGTAGACAAGAATAACAAAATAACAATTAAGCACAAAGATAGAGTAATAGATGAATAAAATGCACTAAAGATCTTGCATCAGATGAAGGCATAGTCAAAGATAGCTCAATCTCAGATGTTGGCATTGGCCAGGTCCTTTAGCACAAGGAATGTTGCCTAGATCTAAGTCCCAAAAGTTCAGATCAAGTCCCAAAAGTCCAACAAATGTTTTTTAGGGTTTTTATTGTTATTAGGTGTTTTAGGATCCTAAGACCACAAACAAAACAAAGGAAAACAAACAAAATACACAATCACAAGATATGCCTCAAATGAGCAAAGTGAAAAGGACTTGAAACATAAACAAGTTGCATGAAATGTAAATGGCAATGAATGATAAAGGTACTTAAAGTTTAAAGTGCATAAAGTAAATGGCTTGAAAGTAAAGCAATATTAATAAGAGTTATTCAATGGTTACTCAAATGTTAGTGATGAGTTTTAATTGATTAAGTCATTCTTTGGAGAACACTCAACCATTCATTCACAAGTATGAATCCTTACACCAAGCTATCTTCTATGAGAAGGGCTCTAACTTGGATAATTCAACAAGTATGCCACTAGCTCTCATGAAAGGAAAAAAGGTCAAGTCTCCATACAATGCCATGAAGAGTATGAGACTTCCATCTCACTTACTAGAATGTTATGCCTTCTTGATCAAATTTAGCTCTATGTTAAACAATCGTAATTGGATTTATGTAGAAATCACAACTATCTGAGGTCGGGCAATAAAAATATAGGTGTTAATTCATATTAGAGATTTGGTGCAAAGAACCAAACTCCTAAAACATACCACATACTAAAAGAAAATGGGAGGGATCTATCTTCGTCAGACTTGTATTGATTCATCTGACACAAGGTCATTGATGAGTCAATTAGCATTTAGGCATTAGAGAAATCATTGGTCAAATGAAGGAATGGGGAAGTATAGGGATAAAGTTGAAGAGGGAAGGGGAAATAGAAACACAAATTGATCATGAGAGGAATTTCATTTGATCAATACCATCCATTCATTTTAGGAGATGAAATGTACATTTCATCAATCCCCTAAATCCAATGGTTTTGATCAATCAAAAGTCAAATCAACCATGACCAAGGCCCAAACAAAAAGTCAAACATCACAAGACCATAAAAATGGCTCAACATAATTTTTTAAATATTTAATCAATTAAAAATCAAATTAAAAGTGAATTAAAATGCATTTTTATTTGGACAAAACCTCAAATCCTTTTAAAACACCAAATAAATGGCCAAGGGATTTATCCTAGGTTAAACAAGGTCAAAGGACCTTAGACAATAAATTTCATGATTTTTGGAAAGTTTTAAGTATTTTCAAACCATTAAAAATATGCACAAAAAGATTTAATTCATTAAAAATATCAAAATTAATCCCAAAAATAATTTTAATTCAGAATATGGAAGGGAAAAATATTTGAAGATTTTTGATGAAAGTCCCATATTTTTTGGATTGAAAATGAAATTATTATGAATTAAACAAAATAAAAGCATTAAATGAAAATTTAGAAATTAAAATAATATGAGAAAAAACAAGGGCCATCAGATCTTCCTAATTAATTTAGGTGGTAGATCTTATGGCCAAGTGTGCGCTTCCATCATGTTCTGCAGTCAACGCGTGTACACACGTGGTAATCAGGAAGGAGGACCAGGATTAAAACGTTGATATGATATCAGATGGCCTGTGTCGCACCTCGAAAAATGAGAACACGACTTAGTGAAGTGCAATTGCACGCTCGCGTGATGGGCTGAACAGAGTCGCCACCGAACTTTATTGATTCCTAAAAAGGAAAGGGGAAATATTGATAAAACCCAAGAAAGACCGACAATGATTATGGTCGTCGCAACCAAATCAGGGTTCGGGAGTCAATTACGCAAGTGGAAGGTATTAGCACCCCTCACGTCCGTAGTACTCAACGGGAACTATTAGGATAATTGTGTGTGTTAGTGTTAGCTTGAAATGTTAGGCTTCTCAGGTTATTAGGAGGGAAAGAATAATAAGACCAAAAGACAAGAGAAGATATTTTTGGATTTGGAAATGAAGGGGACTAAACCTAGGTTTTTTTATTAAGGGGTCTGACAAGATTTCGCAATTCTGCTCCTACGTATCTCAATAGAGAACTCAAGGCTTATGTAATTCTGGATCGAAAAATGTTTATTTATTGGTCAATTTTAGAGAAAGCTATTTTATATTAATCGACAAAAAACATCGTTTTACCCAAAACAGATGAGGAACAGACGTATACCACACATCGAATGGATTTACAAATAAACATTCGGAAAAACGTCACATATCTCAACTCAACAATTATGGACGAAGCATTGCTTTACATCATCTTAAGATAAGATTTCTTTCATTTATGAAAAAGTTTAAAGATCGCACGACGGCGAGAAAGAGTTTGACTGGTTGAATGTATTTTTGGGCTTGAAAGACGAGTATTTATGACTTGCAAGCTCTTACAACTTAGGCCTAATACTCGGGACTATGTCTGGACCTTTCACCTAGGTAATCTTTTTCTTCCAATTTTATTGAGAAAAGAAGTTTTAATATTTACAAGTATTTTGAAGAGAAGACGAATACTTATGGCTTGCAAGCTCTTACAACTTGGGCCTAATATTCGGGATTACGACTGGATATTTCATCCAAGTAGACTTTTTCTTCCATCTAACTTAAGAAAAGGGTTTGAATATTTACAAATATTTTGAAGAGAAGACGAATATTTATGGCTTGCAAGCTCTTACAACTTGGGCCTAATATTCGGGATTACGACTGAATATTTCTTCTAGATAGTATTTTTCTTCCAATTTTATTGAGAAAAGAAGTTTGGATATTTACAAGTGTGTTAGAGGAAAAAGACGAATGATTATGGTTTACAAGCTCTTACAACTTGAGCTTAATATTCGGGATTATGACTGGATATTCCATCTAGGATAATCTTTTTCTTCAGATTTTATTGAGAAAAAAGATTTGAATATTGAAGTGTTTTGAAGAGAAGACGAACACTTATGGCTTACACGCTCTTACAACTTGGGCCTAATATTCGGGATTACGACTGAATATTTCATCCAGGATAATCTTTTTCTTCATATTTTATTGAGAATTTTTTTTTGAATATTGGAGTGTCTTGAAGAGAAGACGGACACTAATGGCTTGCAAGCTCTTACAACTTGGGCCTAATATTCGGGATCACAACTGGATATTCCATCCAGGATAATCTTTTTCTTTATATTTTATTGAGAAAAAAGATTTGAATATTGGAGTGTTTTGAAGAGAAGACGAACACTTGTGGCTTGCAAGCTCTTACAACTTGGGCCTAATATTCGGGATTACGACTGGATATTCCCTCCAGGATAATCTTTTTCTTCATATTTTATTGAGAAAAAAGATTTGAATATTGGAGTGTTTTGAAGAGAAGATGAACACTTATGGCTTGCAAGCTCTTACAACTTGGGCCTAATATTCGGGATTACGACTGAATATTTCATCCAGGGTAATCTTTTTCTTAAGATTTTATTTAAGAAAATGGTTTGTAATTAAATTAAAAATGATTAATGTACAAATGTTTGAAATTATTGAAAATTAAGTTGACATTGCTTAAAAGCTAATTGTAAGAAGGCCCAAGAGTAAGCCACGGGACTGAAAGTCAACCGAAATCGAGAGAAAACTGAATTTAGCTCTAAGCAAACTTAGAGTGGATTCATGTAAGAATCACTCTATAAGAAGTTGAGCCAATCAATATATGCGTCCAAGCGATTTTTGAAAGTTAAATTAGATTTAACTCCGAGATCGCAACGCAATGAAAAAACCAAATAGCAGTAGCCACACAAGCATATATTATTTTCAGCAATATTCCAATTTTATTGCATCAACTCAAAGTAATTGACAAATAAAAAGCTAAACACGACATGCACGCGTTATCCGCATTGCTATGTTATTGAAAAATATAACTAATACATATATAAAACAATCAAAGTACATGTTTTATATATGTATAAATACTAAGCTTAAAACAACAACAACAACAATATATATATATATATATATATATATATATATATATATATATATATATATATATATATATATATATATATATATATATATATATATATATATATATATATATATATATATGTATGAAACACACGTTATATATATACTAAGCTTTAAAAAAACAAAAACAAACAATTATAAACGCACATGATATGTATATACCTTAACCTCAAATGTATATTGAACTTGGTAAAATATATATACATGGAATAAGTCAAAATATGGTAAAATATATATTAGAAAGTGTATATTAAAAAAAAGGTCAAAACAAAGTAAAATATATATACATGTATATCAAACATGGAACAAATGAATGAAGTAACAGAGAAACAAAATTAAAAGATATGAAAACAAAACTTAGCTTTATCCCATTCTTCACACACAACATTTCCTTCTAAAGTTTTTAATAAAAGAACAAACTCAATTTAAACCACAAAAGCATATTTCACTTTCTATCTTAAAATTTGCTTTCAAATTCAAGCTTAATTTACACAGACCCGCAAAACACTTCAAGATTGAATAAAGCTCAAAAGTTAATGGAGAAATTACTTTCAATGGTGACGACGGTCAGATAGAGTTGTGAAGCAGCTCCGACGGAAGAAGACGGAGATGTCGGCAAGGGTAGTGACGTGCGTTGGTGGCTGCACTTTTCGGAGGTGATTTGTGTGTTATTTTTTCAGTTGAGTTGTGTTACCGGCGATATTAAGCGGTGGTTATGGTACATAAAATAGTGTCTTCGTCGGTAATTTTTTAGCTCCTCCCTTCTTAGTGTTTTCCTTCTTCTTCCTTTTTTTGGTCAACATTGGATGTTGTAAGCATGATGTTGTAGTTAGATGGATTTTAAGGAAGAGAGCAATGAGGTGGGTGGAAATAAGTTGTGGTGGAGGTGAGCATTAGCTTGTTGTTGTTGTTACATAAGAGTAGTAGTGTTTATGAATAGAATATGATTTGCGCTATTGTGCCCCAAAAAAGAATATCGTCTTTTTTCCTCTTTTAAAATCATATGAACGTTAGAGAAAACAAATTGGTAAGGGGCGTCACGTGGGATTCTCTTGTTTTTTTTTCTTTCTCAAGTTCATCAACACTTGTATTAAAGTTTCTTTTGTTTTTAAAATACCATAAATTCCATTTTAGAGTGTTACTATCGCAAAAATGATTAAAAGCAACTTGAATTAAGACAAATCAAATTATCCTAAATAAACAAAATTTAATCGAAACTAAAACACAGAAAATTCTATTTAATTATTTTGAACCTATTGACAAAAAACTAAAACTAAAAGGACTCAAAATGAATAAAAGTCGGGAAAACAAATGCTCGAAAATTTAAAATGAATGCATCAAAATGATTAGTGCGAAATAAACTTATTTGAAAAATACAGCGTTTCTTTTAATTTTGAAATAAATTTTGACTGGTTAAACACGGTCGAGCTGATCAAAAAGTGGCCGAAAAATTAGCTGAATAATCAATCGAGCATACTAGATTAAACTACGTGAAATGTAGATTAATAAAGCTGATGTCTGGAAGCTTGATTTTAAAAATTTCGTCCACTGATTTGACGCACATCCGTCAATTAATTCAATAGGTTTTCATGTAGATCTGAAAAAATTATTTTGACTGATATTCTAGGCACTATGCATGGTATGCTATGTAGAGATGTGACTGAAGGAGAAGGGCGATCCAAAACGCAGCGGAATTTAAAATTTTCTCCTTTAGTGATCCTTACGAATGGGCATGATCATTGATAGAATCGTTACCTCTTGTGATGATTAAAACCTTTGATGCAGATCTACGGAGCAATCACGAATGTTGAACGATGAAAACGCCTCTACTCAGTCCAGACGAATGGATTCCTACAATCTCAGTGCTAGCTACTACGAATGAAGGCTTTGAGAGAGAGAGAGAGAGAGAGAGAGAAAGAGAAACGAAATTGCAACTTCTCTAATGCTTCTACACAAGGGTTCTATTTATAGAACCACTTGTGTGGGCTGCAAGCTAAAAGGCCCACTCAAGTGTATATGGCCCATATCTTATAATATGCCAAAATCACTTAAGCGCGTGGTACCTTACCATACTTCGTATTCTACTTAAGTACACCATACCTTACGATGTTCTAAAATTCACTTAAGGGCACCGTACATTACGGTATTCCTTAGTTACTCTATCTCTCATCAATCTGTCCTTTGTGTGTGACCCTATAGGTTTTCGCGGCATTGACAATTATATTAAATCACGTATTTAACATAATAAACAGTGAGCGGTATCTAGCAACACATCACTGCTACCCAAGACACGAAAATGTCATGTGATCTAACAAATCCTTCTGTCATAATATTTATGTGTACAATTACCCTTTTTCCCTTATGTCTATATTGAACACAAGGCAAAGACCGTGTCATCCTTGTCCTGTTCAATATTGGGCCCATAGACATTTATCCTGTTACGCAGGATGGGCAAATTCCATATAGGTCACTCATGTTCCTTAGCATGCTTCGTGGAGTACCCATCAACTGTCTTTATGGTCATCCAATTACGGACAATGTTTGATCAACAATAAGGCACTCGACTCTATATCTAGGATCCATAGTGGTTTCAGGTCGAAGGGTGGTATACACCATTATCACCATAAGAATAACTTATGACACTTTGCATAACATTCTATATAGTATTATCATAGCGGGTCAATCCAGTATAAATATTACTCTTAATATTCATACCTATGTTTAAGAATTGATAACTCCTTATCCATGATCCATGAGATGTGATCATCAGTCTATATACATAATAATCTTAATGCTTTAATGTTATCCCACTTCATAATAAAGCTCGACTATGGATACTTTAAGAATAGTGTCCTTATGTTTAATATGATCTCATGATTAAGTCACACTTGATACATTAAACGGACTATATATTCTAGGGAACTTATTAAACAAACATAATAAAGAAAAAGCCTTTTATTATTAATAAGTAATTCGATACAAGTACCAAAAGTATTGGCCTCTAGGGCTTACACCAACAATCTCCCACTAGCGCTAGAGGCAATCAGGCATACCCCTAATGCCCATAGATCTAGTATGGCCATCATGCTTTTGCTGCGCAAGAGGCTTTGTTAGTGGGTCAACAATATTGTCAAGTGTCGGTACTCTGCATATTTTCACATCTCCTCTATCTATTATCTCTCGAATGAGGTGATAACGCCTAAGTATGTGTTTGGATCGTTGGTGACATCTAGGCTCCTTAGCTTGTGTGATAGCACCATTGTTATCATAATAGAGACCAATGGGATTCACTAATGAACTTTTTGATCCAAACAACTTCCTTTGCTGCACTTGAGGCAGCAATATACTCGACCTCGGTTGTAGAATCAGCAACTATTTTTTGCTTTGAACTTTTCCAGCTCACAGCGCCACCGTTTAAGCAAAACACATAACCAGATTGCGATCTAAAGTCATCCTTATCTGTCTGGAAGCTAGCATCGATGTATCCAATTACAGCCAACTCTTCCTGACCTCCATATATCAAGAATGAGTCCTTAGTCCTTCTTAAATACTTAAGGATATTCTTGACAGCTACCCAATGAGCATCACCAGGATCAGATTAGTACCTACTTGTTATACTTAAAGCATACGAGACATCTGGTCGAGTACATAACATGGCATACATGATAGATCCTATTGCAGATGCATATGGAATCTTATTCATGCGATCCCTTTCTTCCTTAGTTGAAGGGGATTGTGTTTTTGATATACACATGCCATGTTGCATAGGTATGAATCCTTTCTTGGAATCATGCATATTAAAGTGTCTCAGCACTTTGTCTATGTACGTACTCTGACTTAGGCCAAGCATTTTTTGTGATCTATCTCTATAGATTCTGATTCCTAATATATAGGCTGCTTCACCTAGGTCCTTCATAGAAAAACATTTCCCCAACCAAGACTTTACTTGTTGTAGGGTAGGGACATCGTTTCCAATGAGTAATATGCCATCTACATATAATACCAGAAAAACGATCATGCTCCCACTAACCTTCTTGTAGACACAAGGCTCATCTTCGTTCTTGATGAATCCAAATTTTTTTACTGTTTCATCAAAATGAAGATTCCAGCTTCTGGAAGTTTGCTTCAATCCATAGATTGATCTTTGTAACTTACATATCTTTTGGGCTTCTTCTGGTATGTCAAATCCTTCTGGCTGTGTCATGTACACATCCTCAAGAAGATTCCCATTAAGGAAAGCAGTCTTGACATCCATCTGCCATATTTCATAATCATGATATGCAGCGATAGCAAGTAAAATTCGAACAGATTTAAGCATTGCAACTAGTGAAAAGGTTTCATCATAGTCAACCCCATGAATTTGTTTATATCCTTTTACAACCAGTCTAGCCTTATAGGTATGTACCTTACCATCCATGTCAGTCTTCTTTTTGAAGACCCACTTGCATCCTATAGGGTTAACTCCTACAGGAGGCTCTACCAAGGTCCAAACTTGGTTTGTGTACATGGAATCCATTTCAGATTTCATGGCTTCTAACCACTTCTCAAACTCGGGACCAATTATGGCCTCTTGGTAGGTCACAGGCTCATCTTGATCCATGAGTAATACATCATCTTGAACAGTTATGAGATATCCATATCTCTCAGGTTGGTGACGTATCCTGCTTGACCTACGCTTGTCTTGTTCTACTTGAGCAGGATGCTCTTCCATAACTACTTATGTTTCCTGCTCTAATTCCTCCATAGGTGTATCGATGCTTTGTGATTCTTGAATTTCTTCAAGCTCTACTTTCCTCCCACTGATTCCTTTGGAAATAAAATCCTTTTCTAGGAAAACTTCAGTTCGAGCGACAAACACTTTTCCCTCAGAAGGATTGTAGAAGTAATACCCTCTTGTTTCTTTAGGATACCCCACAAATAAGCATTTGTCAGATTTGGGCTCAAGCTTAGTTAAAATTTGTTGTTTCACATAAACTTCGCAACCCCAAATCTTCATGTAAGATATATGTGGTTTCTTACCACTCCATATCTCATATGGTGTCTTCTCAACCATTTTGGATGGAACACGGTTAAGTGTGTAAGTTGCTGTCAATAGTGCATGTCCCCAAAAGGAGTTTGGAAGATAGGCGTGACTCATCATGGACCGGACCATGTATAACAGGGTTCGATTTCTTCTCTCAGATACACCATTCCATTGGGGTGTTCCAGGAGGAGTAAGTTGCGATAGGATCCCACACTCTTTCAGATGGTCATCAAACTCTAGGCTTAAATACTCACCACCTCGATCTGATCGAAGAGTTTTAATATTCTTACCTAGTTGGTTTTGTACTTCATTCTTGAATTCCTTGAACTTTTCAAAGGACTCTGATTTGTGTTTCATTAAATACATATAACCATATCTACTAAAATCATCAGTAAATGTGATGAAGTACTAAAAACCTCCTCTGGCTGGTATGTTCAGTGGTCCACATACATCAGTATGTATGAGGGCCAAAAGATCATTAGCTCTTTCACCTTTTCTTGTGAATGGAGACTTTGTCATCTTTCTAATTAAACAAGATTTGCATGTCTCATATGATTCATAATCAAAAGAGTTCAACAGTCCATCTTTATGGAGTTTGGAAATGCATTTCTCATTTATGTGGCCTAATCGACAATGCCAAAGGTAAGTTGGATTTAACTCATTAGGTTTCATCCTTTTAGTATTAATGTTATAAATAGGCATTTCAAGATCAAGGACATATAGTCCATTGTTCATTTGTGCAGTAGCATAGAATATATCATTCAAATAAATCGAGCAACAATTGTTCTTTATTATAAATGAAAAACCAAACTTGTCCAAATAAGAAACAGAAATAATATTCCTGCTAATTGCAGGTAAATAATAACAGTTCTCTAACTGAATTATTAAACCACTAGGTAAAGTCAATACATAAGTTCCTACGGCTAAAGCAGCAACCTTTGCTCCATTGCCAACTCGTAGGTCGACTTCACCTTTTTCCAAATCTCTACTCCTTTTTAGTCCCTGCACATTGGTACAAATGTGAGAACCGAATCCAGTATCTAATACCCATGATGCAGAAGTAGATAAATTAATTTCAATAACAAAAATACCTGAAGTTGAAGTCTCTACTCCATTCTTCTTATCTTCCAGGTACTTTGGGCAGTTTCTCTTCCAGTGTCCGGTCTTACCGCAATGGAAGCAGGTGCCTTCTTTTGCTATGCCTCCACTAGGCTTCAAAGCAGCAACAGTGGGTTTGGTTTTTGCAACTTCCTTGCCTTTCCCTTTATCACCCTGCTTGGTGGGCCTTTTGTTCTGTCTCTTTTCATTTCCGATCATCAGAATGGACTTCCCTTTTGACTTCAGATTCTGCTCAATAGTTCTTAACATGGCTAGCAGTTCGGGAAGAGATTTTTCCATATCATTCATATTGAAATTTAGGACAAATTGATTGAATCTATCTGGCAACGATTGCAAGATCAAATCAATCGCAAGTTCCTTTCCGAGGGGAAAACCCAACCTCTCAAGGTTTTCCACATACCCAATCATCTTGAGCACATGCGGACCTACAGGGGCTCCCTCGGCTAACTTGCCTTGAAAAAGGGCTTTTGAAACTTCAAACCTTTCATGCCTTGCTTACTCTTGATAGAGCATCTTCAAGTGTTCGATCATATCGAACGATGCCATGTTCTCATGTTGCTTTTGCAACTCTAAGTTCATGGTAGCTAGCATGAGACAAGCAGTTTCATTGGCATCATCGACATGCTTCTTATAACCATCTCTTTCTGCCTTAGGTGCAGAACTAGGAGGTTCCTCTTCAGGAACAAGTTTCTCCAAGACGTACAACTTTCTATCATGTTTGAGGACAATCCTCAGATTTCGGTGCCAATCCAGAAAATTTGTCCCAGACAATTTTTCCTTGTCAAGGATTGATCGTAAAATGTTGTTAGAGGTATTTGTTTTCATGGTAATCTACATGAAAATAATGAAAATATAAGTATCAAAAACATATTTAATTAGGCCTTTAATTAAATATTCTCCCACTATTTTACTCAAAACAAATGACCCTCACCATTTGATTCGGAAAATCTCGTTGGAAGATTTTCTAGTGGGTCGAGATCCATATTTCACTTTGTTTTAAGTCCGCATAGGCGGATTACACAAAACTAGGTTATTTAGGTAGGAACTCCTTCCAATTGTATCTAATACAACTCTCGAATATTTTAGTTGGGTGAATAACTCCTTATTCCAATCCATCACATGGATCATTTCCAACTCTTGCTTCTAAACATATATAATCTTATTATAATTTGTTTAGTTAAGTTTGACCCATTGTTTTAACAATTGGATATTACAGTTATCCCATCGCACCTTACTAATATAGAACATGCATCTTGCGTAGGCGAAACCTACATTATCCGATACTAGTCTTGATGAGTGCTAAAACTTGGAAAGCATAAACTTAATATTTAACTTGAGGGAATTTGCAATTATTCTGATCTCACCGGCTTATTTATCATATAAATCGTCTCTCACATGCATCAACATACATTCACATGCATCAACATACATACATAATGAAACAGTTATGGCCCCTAGCGCAATTGTTCTCCCAAGCCAATGAGAGAACCTAAGTTAACCTAATAACGATCTAAGCTTCTCCAAGCAAGATATTCAAGGTTGTCCTCCTTTGATATTAAATTCTTCTCTTTCTTCATAACATTACATTACATAAAAGAAACTCGTTTTACATACGAGGGAGTGAGATGAGAAAAGAAGTTACATTAAGAGATTAAAAGAGAGGCACGACACGCAGGTCGTATTTTAAAACCCAAAACAAAATAAAGGAAAACTAAGGCCATAATCGATCACCACAAGACAGTAATAATAAACACATTGTTATTATTATTAATTTTAATTCTTTTAATTAATTAAAACCAAATTAAATTTTGGCGACCGATCACACTACGCAGAGTTAGCCGGGGGTCCGCTGCCCGGTCAACACTTCATTTGAAATCGACGTCGTTTTTCGCATCAACACTTGATACTTTAAAGCACAACTCTTGCGCAGCCACAACCCTAAAAGCATAAATCTTTGACAACACAACCCTTGTGTCGTCATTAACCCTAATGCACCAATTTCAGACCGTCAAACACATCTCGATTGTTGATTCAGTATGATTGATCAATACGTCATTGCTTCACCATACTAATGTCGGATCAAGAAGCAAACGACCATTGATCGCTCAAAGGAAAATAACCATTAAGTGTTTCAATGAATGAAACAGAAACAATATATCATATATACCGTATTTTGGATCAGGATTACTTATATCATATATATAACTTGATCGATCTCAATTTAATTACTCGTTTATTCTTTGATTCATTTTGTCTTTTAGTCATATTAATACAGAAAATACAGAAAATAAACAGCTATCAGATGCATGGTTTTATAAGTGGCCTTGATACCACTGAAGGAGTAGGGCGATCCAAAACGCAGCGGAATTTAAAATTTTCTCCTTTAGTGATCCTTACGAATGGGCATGATCAGTGATAGAATCGTTACCTCTTGTGACGATTAAAACCTTTGATGCAGATCTACGGAGCAATCATGAACGTTGATCGATGACAACGCCTCTACTCAGTCCACACGAACATATTCCTTCAATCTCAGTGCTAGCTGCTACGAATGAAGGCTTTGAGTGAGAGAGAGAGAGAGAAACGAAATTACAACTTCTCTAATGCTTTTACACAAGGGTTCTATTTGTGGGCTTCAAGCTAAAAATCCCACTCAAGTGTATATGGCCCATATCTTATAATATGCCAAAACCACTTAAGCGCGTGGTACCTTACCATATTTTGTATTCTACTTAAGTACAACATACCTTACGATGTTCTATAATTCACTTAAGGGCACCGTACATTACGGTATTCCTTAGTTACTCTATCTCTCATCAATCCGTCCTTTGTGTGTGACTCTATAGGTTTTCGCGACATTGGCAATTATACCAAATCACGTATTTAACATAATAAACAGTGAGCGATATCTAGCAACACATCACTGCTACCCAAGACACGAAAATGTCATGTGATTTGACAAATCCTTCTGTGATAATCGTTATGTGTACAATTACCCTTTTGCCCTTATGTCTATATTGAACACAAGGCATATATCGTGTCATCCTTGTCTAGTTCAATATTGGGCCCATAGATATTTATCCTGTTATGCAGGATGGGCAAATTCCATCTAGGTCACTCATGTCCCTTAGCATGCTTCGTGGAGTACCCATCAACTGTCTTTATGGTCATCCAATTACGAACAATGTTTGATCAGCAATAAGGCACTTGACTCTACATCTAGGGTCCATAGTGATTTCAGGTCGAAGGGTGGTATACACCATTATCACCATGAGAGTAACTTATGACACTTTGCATAACATTCTATATAGTATTCTCATAGCGGGTCAATCCAGTATAAATATTACTCTTAATATTCATACATATGTTTAAGACTTGATAACTCCTTATCCATGATCCATGAGATGTGATCATCAGTCTATATACGTAATAGTCTTAATGCTTTAATGTTATCCCACTTCACAATAAAGCTCGACTACGGATACTTTAAGAATAGTGTCCTTATGTTTAATATGATCTCATGATTAAGTCACACTTGATACACTAAACGGGCTATCTATTCTAGGGACTTTATTAAACAAACATAATAAATAAAAAGCCTTTTATTATTAATAAATAATTCGATACAAGTACCAAAAGTATTGGCCTCTAGGGCTTACACCAACAGTGACAACTATGATGAATGTACGGAATCCGTGATTTAGGGTCAAAATCAGGGTGTGACAGTTGCCCCTATTTAAGTATCTTCAACAAGAGAGTATGAAGTAGGGCACTCCTCAAATGATCATGGTGGAAGATAGTTAAATACTAAGAAGACCCGGATTTTGATCCTGGATCCCTATGGCATGATATGATATGATATGTACTGATCCAAGACTCTCCCCTTTTTTATTTTGATCTTCTAGGGATATGATCAGACATAAAATAAATCCTAGCAAGATGCTTTATGATGGATGCAGAATGAAATAAATATTTGTGGGGAATGATGGAGACATATGGTAAAGGTGGCTCAAGGAAAAATGAGGGTAGAAATTCAATAGGATAACAATCCTGCTGGAGGAAAGACAATTGGAGAATATTCAAAGAGATTTTAACAACAGGTTCATACATGACCTGACAACATGAAATATTCAAAGAATTTTCAATAACATGTTCAAACATGACCTGGAAACACTTGAATATTCAAAGAGTGCTCAGTTAGCAGATTCAAAAATGACCTGGCAGCATTAGGGAACATACAAGGAAAGTTTAGTCAGCAGGTTCATACATGACCTCGACATTGGAAAAAATAAAATAATTCCATCAATAGGTTCATACATGACCTGATCATTAGAATAATCAAAGAGTTTAAATAACAAGTTCAAACATGACTTGACAATGCTAGGGGATATCAAAAGGTTCCATCAACAGGTTCAAATATGACCTGACAATACTGGAAAACATACAAAGCAAGTTCCATCAACAATCTCATACAAGAGCTGACAACATTGGAAAACATACAAAGCAAGTTCCATCAACAATCTCAGACATGACCTGATAATGATAGAAAATCAAGGAAAGTTTAATCAATAGGTTCATACATGACCTCAATATTAGGATATTTAAAAAAAGTATCAGTCACAGGTTCGGACATGACTTGACAATTCTGGAGGTTTCAAAGAGATTTTATTAACAGGTTCAGGAGTGATCTGACGACACTAGAAAACCCAAAGAAAACTTCAATAACACGTTCATACATGACCTGACACTTTATGATACATCTGGAAGTTCTGGAGATTTCTCGCAAGGAAATTATGAAAAACAAAGATAAAAAGGAGTCTTCTTATAAGTAGATCATCCATGCAAAAGGAATGATTATTCACAAAGAAATCAAACAAAACCAACATCATTGGAGTTTTCTAACACGAAAAACCTCCAAGCTTCTGGGAATTCCTCAAGATGATGAGTCATACATGACTTTCACAGAACCATCAGGAAAGACAGAGTAATCAAACTCTCTGTACGTGCCAACAACGATTGGACTTTGACCGTAAGCAATGGATTACAACCAACTTTTAACGAATTTTGCTAACAATTGGACTTTGACCATAAGCAATGGATTACAACCAGCTTTTAATGGATTTTGCCAAGAACAATTGGACTTTGACTATAGGCATTAGTAAAATAATTACCGGCTACGACGGAGTTTTCCAGCAACAACTGGACTTGAAAAGATGTTGGCGACAACCAAACTTTAGATACCAATCACAATTGTATTACAGACGGAGTGACAGTGATTCCAAAAAAAAATGGGTTTAAACTGAGTTCTAGTGACCACTGAGCTTGGAATAATGCCTAGTAACAATTGAACTTTAGAAGACACCAATGAGTCTTCAAATAATGTTAGGGAATGGCATATGGGTTCAGAACAAAAATGACATGTCCAGGAATTCATCGGAGAGTAAAAGAAACAAATTCTAGAAATGCATCAAAATTACAAGTGACATTCTTGAAATACAACAAAATATAGACACATCCGGTAATACATCGAGGAAATTCTGGAAATATATCAGAATACAAGACAAACATATTCGAGAATACATCAGACAAAATTCTGGAAATATATCAGATAAAGATATACATATTTGAGAATGCACCAAATAGGTGGGGAAACATCTAGAAACACGCCAGACAAGTTATGGAAATACATCAATAAACAAAGGAGTAATCCGGAAATTCATCAGATAATCCAAAAAGGAATTAAACCTATGGAAAATTTTCTGATAGGTGCCAACTGGGCTGGACTTGAAAATGAATGCGAAAACCGAATGATGGTTTAAATGCACCAAAGACAAACTAGAATTAGAGGTCAAAGGATATAAAATCAACAACAAGACCTGGGTCAATGCAAAATGAGCGTGAAGTACATTTCCGTTATGCGTGATTTGAAATTTATTTTTATGCATGATATATGATTGATCATGATATGAAAATGCTGACACATGAGTGGACTAGGAGTTTGCAAAGGATTTTTATAGAGGTCATGATTCCTTAACACCGAGAACTCAACCAAATATTTTGTGATAGATGTTGTCAAATGAGAACTCTATCAAGCTTGACAGCCAAACCATATCCAATGGGACCCTTTTCGAGGATTAATGAATCGTGCTAGCATAATTTTCGGGTACTCGCCTTAAACTTAAAAGTTATTGACGTATGGCAGAATTTGTTTGAGCAGTTCGAAAGCATGGAGAAAGAGGTTTTGCCCATCTGTGGCTCATCTTGCCCCAGTCTGTTGGGTCTTTGGAAATGTTCACCTTGATAGTGAGTTTGAAATAGCTTGACATGAGATGATCTCAAGATGGCTTGCCCTAATGTTTGAATACCACAAGGATCTGACCCTGATTAACTAAAACCTAAAATGGTAGACTTCTGATTGACTGTCTTTGGATAGTTAGATTCAATGAGCTTCTGAGGCGGCTTGCCTCAGTATGAGTCTTGAAGAAAATTATTCTTGACTAGATGACCCTTAGGGTGATTAGCTCGAATTAACTGATGCTCTAAGTGATTTTCCCCTGACTGAACTTCTTTCACTTTATCAAGTTCCTCAACTGTATATTATTGGAATTTCTTTGATGCTAAGTGTTGACTCGCAAATAAGATTGTTCATTCAAAAATGATAATTTTAATTCAATGCTTATGCAAAAATTTGAAATCAAAGTTTATTGATATGAATGGGTGAAATACAGTGAACGAGTCATTGATAAGAACAGAATGGTGATCAAGTTATTCACAGTATGCAAGTTGGTGCCATCAAATGATTAATAAAAATCGTTTGGAGTCAGGTTAACACGACCTTGTTGTAGTATGCTTTCGGAATAAACTCTGCCTCAATTAGGTCTTTTAAGGGTTGTAATGTGGCCTGGTTCACGGTTTTTTAAACAAAAAGGATATAAGGCTCAAAAATTGATTTTTACCCACCCCTTCTTCTTGATGATCTCCAGTTCCTAAGTTCAGTTAACTCAATACACGCATTCGACTTCGAAGGTGCGAAAGTGAAAATGAGGATTCAAGATGAGATTTTCTTGAAATGGCAGTCACCTTATTTTGTTTTTGTTGAGGATTTTGGTGACCTCTTTTGATTGATTTTATTTATCCCTAATTTTTCCTGGACCGCTTCTTTGAAGCTTTCGGTCCATCGGGATGCCCTGATTTTTGCCTAAGCCATTTTTTAGGAGTTTGACTTAGCGGGCTTTTTCTTTTGAAAGGTGGAGACTGCCACATTATTGGTGGATGAGGATCAACCAACACTAAGTTTAGATTTTCTCAGCTTCTTTGACACTTCAACATGTGCGCGAAGGATAACATGTGGTTCAACCTAATTGGAGGGTGTACAGATGGACATATTCTTTTGAAAGATCAAATGCATAGTCAAACTATCTGAACACAACTACCCTGCCCCAGGTTAAGATTAAAGGTTTTAGATCCGAAAGAAACACAAAATTCTAGGCTCAAAGTGGTTGACTAGGGACTAACTCCTTATCTCTCCAGTGTTTGGAGATTTGACACAATGCCTTACATCATCAGCAAGGTTTTCTTCAAAAGCATACCACCTCAATTTCAGGTGTTTTTCTTTTTCATCATCCTCCTTCCAATCCATTTTTACACAACAGTTTGATAAACAAAAGTGAATGAGAGAAGTATTTTTATTTTTAACATAAATGAAAAACGAATGAATACGAATGGATTAACTCAAAAGATGCATAAACATTTAATTAATCTTACCAATTCAAAGAAAACAGCAATGCGTAAAAGCAACTAACAATCAACATGCAAGGATATTACAAAAGAAATGTTGAAAAAACCAAATGATTTCCAGATGTAGGGAATTGACTTCTTCAAACTTGGTCCATTAACTTCGGGAAACACCCCTTGAGGTTTTCTCACTTATCTGGACGATAGGTTAACGTTCACCACCAAGCTTCCTTCTTGAAAGGCTATGTACCTGTTGTCAATCAATTGTTGTACTTTGGCTTTGGAAGCTTAGCAGTCTTCAGTTGAGTGCCCTTCTGATCCGGCATGATATCCACATTTCACATTTGGGTCATACCCGGGTGGGTAAGGTTGTGGAACCGGCTTAAGAGACTTAGGAACCACCAACGAGTTTGAACCAGAGGTTGTAGAAGTTGGCTATATGTCATGAGGATTGGTAATGAGGATCATTTCTTATTTCCAAATTATTTTGAGGCCTATGCTGATTTCGATATCTCGGGCCTTGGGCTTGTTGATTTGGATGAGAAGCAAACCAGGATTGTTGGTAATGAAGACCAAAAGGTAGTGGTTGCTGGTATGGCACTTTGGGCATTATTAACTGCTCATTTTCATCCACGTGAAGGTTGGGATCAAAAAGCTTTTTGACATTGGCACGACGATCTTCAAATTCTTTTCCTTTAATCTCAACGTTGGACGCAACCCTCTTGGATCCACTACTCATTTCTCCTTTGCTTCCGTTTCCATGGGTCGTGACATTAGAAATCCAAGGTGATATCTCAATTCTCTTATCGGGAAACGATGATATCTCGTTAGCCACCTCCCTGACTTCTTCCTTGTGGTACAAAACCTTGAGGGGTTTCTGAGGTCTTTTGCCTTTCTCGCTACTTGGCCTAGAAATCAAGATATATGTACCTGAGCTTTCCTCCTTGAGTGTTGGTGACCTAATGTCAATCAATCTTTGCAACTTGAACTTACAACTCTTTCATTCCTCAATGGAGTGCCCCATTGTTCCAGTATGGTATCCGTACTTGACCTTCTGGTGATCTTCTTCAAAGACTAAGCTTTTTTTGTTAATCAGCTCTCGTACCAAGGCTTTCAGTGCTAAGAAAGAATCTAGGTCATGTCCTACTGCCCCTTTATGGACTTCACATGTTGCATTTGGCTTGTTCCATGGCAGGTATGGTTATGTAGGTGTGAGAGCTCGAGGGGTCACCAAAGCATTCTGGATCAGCTGTGGGTAGAGCTTGTTATATGGTACTGGAATCGGGTCGTTATGATTTTTGTTCCCCTTGTTCTGATTCTGATTTTTGTTCCGAACCTGACTTCGATGATTTTGAGGAGGAATATCCAAAGGATGTTGATGATGACATCCTGAGGGAGGGCCATATGCCGGTAGATGAGGAGTTTCCACATAGAATTTCCCCTGACTTGGGCTAACACCGAATGGATGTGGAGTAGTAGCTCCCTCCGTTGCAGTAATAGGTATGGGACGATCCTCTTTTCTCAATAAGGCTTGCAGGATTTCCAAGACCCATCCCATTTGGCTTTTCAAAAGATTGAGTTCCTCTTTAAATGCTTTTTGACTTTTCCTTAGCTCGTCCATCATTTCCTGAGACATGGTTCTTTATTCTAAACGCATGTCGGGAATCACTTTGCTGATCATGGGCAAAGGATTGATGAGTTTTTTTGTATTTTTTCTGGAAAATGACATGCATTCTGATGAGATGCAGATGCAATGGAATGTGAATGAATGCAATGCAAGCCATGTATAATTGTTTTTTTTCAATACACAGGTTCGAAAGTATAAGGTACTGATGAATCTAATTGCTTCCCATGAATAGGTTCTCACCCGGTATGATCTAGGGTTACAAAGGTTCCCAAAGTCATGGATCCATTAGACTATTTGCTGCCTATGGAAAATTACTTGTCGGGCATAAACTTCATCCAAAGAATCTACTCTAGGTGAGGTTCTCGTGTCGACCCAACGAGAAATTCATCTCGTGCACCCACACTATGCAACCATCTTTCCTAATTGGCTAAAGTATTAAGGTTCTACAAATGGTCCTCAGAGTCATGGATCCTAATGAAAATATCGAAGCTTACGACAACTTACTTGCCGCGCGACAACATCCTCCTAAGGATCTACTCTAAGTAAGGTTCTCGTACTGACCCAATGAGAAATTCATCTCGTGGACCCGCACTACTCAACCTCTTCCTATCTTATGTTTTTACTCGAGACTCGGGGAAAAAGTCTTTCCCACAAGGATTCCAATCAGAGTATCCAAGTACCAACGCATAATGGAACCAATACAACATATTATATCAATATTACAATAAAGATAACAAAAGAAATAAATAAAATCCACACAAGTAAACAAACAAAGGCACACAAATAACCTAACTAGGCTTGACTCGCTTAAGGAAATCATCACTCCCCAATAGATTCGTCACCTGTCGCACCTCAAAAAATGAGAACACACTTAGAGAAGTGCAATCGCACGCTCGCATGATGGACTGAACAAAGTCGCCACCAAACTTTATTTATTCCTAAAAAGGAAAGGGGAAATATCGATAAAACCCAAGAAAGAACGACAATGATTATGGTCGTCGCAACCAGATCAGGGTTCGGGAGTCGATTACGCAAGGGGAAGGTATTAGCACCCCTCACGTCCGTAGTACTCAACGGGAACCATTAGGTTAATTGTGTGCGTTAGTGTTTGTAGCGGGAAATTCATGATCATCAAGCTATTGACAAGCTAGAGATCAATTAACAAGAGTCGCCACCACGCTTTTATTGTTTCCAAGGGGAAAGGGGAAAAGTACGAACAAAACCCAAATAGTAAGAAGTTTTCAAATAAAAACTAATAAAAATCAGAGATCACAGGTAAGGGGGTTGGTTACACAGAGGAAAGGTGTTACCACCCAAAGTGTCCTAGGTACTCTTAGGGATCCCTTTTTGTATGCATATGTACTTGGTATAAAGTGATATTTACAAACAAATAGAATGGACGGATGAGAAAAGAATTTATTAATTATATTTTTGTGTTTGAAAAGACCTTCGGTCTTGTGCCTACGCACCAACATAAAAATGAGGGATCAAAACCTCGTAGCTCGTGCTATAAATTTCAAAATGAGTGTGTTGAAATTTAAGTTTGAAAGGCACAAAGGCCTAAAATGATTTGAATGAGTTAGTTCCTTTTGGCTTTTTTTTGAAAGTTAAGTCAAGTATAGTTAAGTTTATTTACAAGTTTGATTTAAGAAAATAAGTTTGAAAATGCAATGACATAAGGCCAAAGTTTCTATCTTTTGCAAAAGTGGTCTAAGTTTAGAACAAAAGTAGTTCACATAAAGAAGGTTTTGAAAATGGAGGGAGAGATTTTGAAATTAAAGAAATGGGGAGAAGATGAAGAGACTACCCTATGCATAAAAAATTAAAAGTTTAAAGTTGAAAACATCTGACCAAATGGGAGTAATCCAATAGACAAGTATGTCAATAGAAACCCAGAATTCCCTTGGACTTTTAGATCAAGCAACACACAAATGCACAATTACATTAATCTTGAAGAGTAAAGGCATCAAGTAAAGATGGCCTTATCCAAGCTTATCCACTTCATGATCTTCTTCAAGATAGCCTATGTAGCAGATGAATTCCACAAGTCACGGGTTCAACATAACAGCTTAACAATGATCAATGTTGTAGATGAAACTGGAGAGATCTTGAATGATGTATCAAATGAATTTCAACTTGCAAGTACTTGGCTCTTCAACAAATTGGCATTGGCTAAGTTCAATAGAAAAGGCATGTTGCCTAAGTTCTAAGTCCAATTGGGGAAGATCAAAAAAACAGTCCACTCAAAAGTCTTTTAGGGTTTTTTGTTATTATTACCTGTATTCATGGTCAAGGACCAAACAAGCAAACAAGGTATACATAAACAAAATAATATCACACAATATGGTCCAAGTGGACAAAGTGAAAATTACATTAACATAAACAATTAGAATGATATGTATAATAGCAAATGATATAAAGTGCTAAAAGTAAATTGCATTAAAAGTAAAAGCTTGAAAGTAAAAGCTTGAAAGTAAAAGTTAATAGTTAGTAAGTTAGTAGTTAGTTTTGTTTTGCTTTTGATTTCAAGACATTCTTTGGAGAACACTCAACCCACTTGCCACAAGCATGGATCCTTGAACCAAAATGTCTTCCAAGGGAAGGAAAGAAGGCCTAGTTTCCACACAATACCATGGAAGAGGGGAGACTTACAATCTCCCTAACTAGAAAGCTTATGCCTTTTATATCACAAATTTAGCGCTATGTTAAGCAATCATAATTGGACTTATGTAGAAGTCACAACTATTTGAGGCCGGGCAATAGACTTTTGGTGTTAATGCATGTTGGAGACATAGTATTATGAACTATGCTCATTAAACATATCACACACAAAAAATATGCAAAGGTGCGGCCTAATCTCATCCATACTCGTGTTAATCTTTCAATCAACTAGCATTAGGACTTTGAGATGTCATTGGCCAATTGAAAATGAAAGGATGAAGAAAGGGAATTAGATGAAGAGGGAAGGGGATGAATGAGATCACAAATTGGTCAAAGGAGGACTTTTATCAAATTAATATTATTCATTCATTTTGGGAGATGGAATGTACATTCCATCAATCCCCAAAATCCAATAATATTAACTTGACAAAGTCAAATCAACCTTGACCAAGGCCCAACAACAAATAAGAAACTCAATTAAGTCAATACAAATGGTCAACACAATTAAAATGAAATTTATTCAATTAAAAATATTAAAATAATGCATTAAACTTAAATACGTTTTGTCCAAATCCTAAAATCTCATCAAAACACCAAATAAATGGCCATGAGATTTATCATAGGTCAAACAAAATCAAAGGACATTGGAGAAAAAATTTCATAATTTTTGGACACTTAAAAATATTTTTAATCAATTAAAAACAAATGAAAAATCAATTAATTCATGCAAGCCAAATACCAATTCCATGATGATTATTGAATGATTTTAAGTGAATTTGAACCTTGCATGGGTACTGTTCACGTGCTACATGGCCATGCTAGGTGCATTTGGAAATTTTGCAATTCACCTCATATCTCTCTAATCTTAATTAACCAAAGCCTAATCTTGATTTCAATGTGATTAGTGAGTGATATATAAGCCAAACCCTAACCGCATTTGAGAAAGAGAATAACAGAATTCAGATCAAAATTTCCATTTCCCTCCAAAATTCTCTCACTTTGATTTTCAATTTTCTTCACATAAACTTCAAATTTCTTTGCATAATCATGATCATGGAGTATCACTGAGCAAGATCCAACCACTGGTTTGAAGAATTCTGTCCAGATTCGTGCAGATCCAAGGCTTTAACATGTTGATGGATTTCTAAAATTGAGCTGGTTTCGAGTGGTTTCAAGTGACTCTTTGTGCATAAAGTTTCAAGATACAAGCATAGGAAGAGATCTGGAGATTCTGAAGGCTTAAGGACACGATTTCAGTGAACTTCATCTCAAGTAAGTTGAAAATCGATTCTTATATTTTGCTGTTTCATGTACATGATTACGTAGATCTTGCATTGCTGAGCACACTGATATGTTTAATTTTGAATTTGGATAAGAAATGAGGTCGTATGATGAATTGGAAGTTTTGATGGTGATTATGTTTTTGCTCGATCCAGAAAATATATGATGAATTAGGTTAAATGAATATGATATTCGAGTTGTATGTTGAAAGATCTTTCGAATGGTGTATGCATCTTGCAATTCTGGAAAAAATTTCATGAATCTCCGCCGGAGACGGCCGGAGAAGACGGTTGTCGCCACCGTCTGTAATTACCTAGGGTTTCTACCACGTGTTCGCCATGTCATTGCTTACTCGTATGTACCATTGGCCTTGAATCGCTTGACCAGGCCACGCGAGCTTTGACTCGCTGAGTGTGCTGCCACGCATTTTAGTGAAACGTTGCGTTTCAATCTGGCTTAAGTGTGTGCTGATTGTGCTGCTAGCGTAGCGTTTCCATTGGCTACCATTTGCTTTGACTGCTTGCGTGTGTGTGTTGACTGCTGACTGGCTTGCCACGCTGATTAGTGATGCGCTGTGTTTTGGATGTTTGAATCTGAGCCGCTTGATCTATTTTTCGCGCCTGATCTAATGGTCATGATCATTTCTGGATTTAATTCAAATTTTATTTCCCTCCATTTATTCATGCACATTTCAAATATTTTTCTCATCTTCAAAAATTCATAAAAAATAGTAGAATAGTCCAAATTGAGTCCAATTTTTTTTCATAATCTTGTTTTAATCTCTAGTTTTTTATAGGATTAATTCCATGATTTGTTCGCTTCTGGATTTTTATTTTGGAATTTTTCATTGGACATTGTGTTAATTTGACATGTTGTGTTCAATGATTTGTGAAATGCTATGTGTTGATCCAATTGATATGAATTTCTGTGTGCTCAATCTTCACATGTGATATGATTTTTGGAATTGGTTTGGTATTTTTATCATATGCTATCACTGTTTTTGACACATGAAGATATGTTGTTACAATTTGTGTCACATTTTGGGCATTGCATTTGTGCATTTTTGTTTACCTATCACTTGAACTCTTATGGATCTGATTTTTTGCACATTGTTTGTTCATGACATGATGAATTCACATAAAACATTTCATAGCCATTTGATGCATTTCTGTTTTGATTTGGATTTTCTAATTTGAATGTCCACTTTGTGCACCTTTGCTTGCCTTTGCTTTACATTGATCATTTGATGCCTTTACCTTATGCATTGATGTTGGTCCTTTTGAGGACATTTTCTTAATTGTTTGAATGTGCAACATGAAAAAGATTGACTTCTGTTTTGGTCATTTGATTTAGTTTTGGACCTGGTCTTTGTACTAGTGTTTTGTACATGAACTAACCTTGACTTGTGTTTTAGGTTTGGACACTTAGCATTAATGGTTGAGTTGCTCCCCTTTTGAGATGCAAATTGGATTGTGTCTGACTTCTTTGTGTTTTGTAGGACCCCAATTGAGCTTTTGAGCTCATGATTGCTAGACCATTGTACATTGAATTGTGTAACTGTGTTGGATCCACTGTTTGTCTGTTTGTTTTATGATTGAAATATTAACTGTTCAGCTTTTGTACAGGTACATTAGTCGCTTGCTTTTAGCTCTTGTTTGAGCTTTGGATTGTGGTTGATACACCACTTAGGTAGCTATTCTCTTACTTCATGTAGTCTGGAAGTCCTGTCACCTTTTTGGCAGGTATTTGGCTGAAGTCCTCCTTAAGAGGCTCTGTTTGTGATTGTTTACAGATTGTGCCAAAGACCTCCAAGTTGAGGCATGTTATTTGATAAGTCATCCTAAGTGAAGAGGCAATTGAAGAATAGAAGGGATTAACAACCAATCCCCCATTATATCGTATCCACAGAGATTGGTTGTTATTATCGCCGTTCTATAATCCAAATTGTTCTAAGTTTAGAAAGTAACCAAGTTGTTTTGTTTGGGAAGTTATCTTTTTGAGTAAACTGTCACTAAAAACACTAAAATGGTTTTAATCAAATGTAAAAGCTTGGCAAGATTGGAGTTCACTATTCAAATTGTTTATGCTTCCTTATGACAACTATATAGATTCAAGATTATTGATGATGTTCAAGTATCCTCTCAACATCATTTATGTCTAAATGATATTGTGATAATCACTATATTGATCCTTAGACGATCTCTCCACCTAAATATCAATATAGAAATCGTTAATGGTTAATACAAAAGAAGAGTAATGAATAAATCTATCTCTACAACTTATTCACTACTTGAAAACATATTTTCTGTCAAGACTTAAATAATCTCTTTCAACAACTACTCAAATCTAATATTCAAATTAGGGCAAAAATATCTTTCAATACATCAACAATCTTTCATCATAGATAAAAGTCAAATGAAATACATAACCAAATAAGAATAGCTACTACCTCCAATCTTGCCAAAATGGGGTTTAGCTCCTCATCATCATTTTGGAAAGCAAAATGCAATGGAAGAAAACTCTGTTTTTCTCTCTTACAAAATATCCAAACTATCAATGAATGTGTGAATAATTAATGAACAATTTCCATTCTGATTTTCTAAAAGGGTTCACATTTTCTAAAATTATCATTTCCATCTAAAGCTGAAAAGCCCCCCTAAGACAGACACAAAAATGGTAAAACACAGCTGGCCTTGAAAACAGCACACTTGGCCAAAACAACTTGCTGGATTCACAAGCTTCGCGGCGCGAACTGAAGCTACTTCAGCTTCCTTGCCTTGCAAGCTTCACCCAAAGAGTCTTCCAAGTGGTATTTTTCCAAGTTAGGCCTCCAAGTTGCATTCAACACTTCTTTAAAATTATGATTGTGCATTCCAAAGCTCTCTTGCCCAAAAATTCTAAAAAGCTAACAAATATGTGACATAACTACTCAAAATAACATAAATTAAACCTAATTGCATTTATACACAATAGTGAGAATGAAAGTGTGTAATTACATCAAAACTTGGTAAAAGGGACCAATAAAATGATATAAAAAGTAGTACTAATTGGTCCCTAACAACTCTCCCCAACTTAGCATTTTGTTTGTCCCTAAACAAAAGTTTCCACCATCACAACCAAAGCAATGACACAAAAGATTGAAACAAGGATTTACCAAGGACATTCAAATGGTTCAAAAGTGTTTGGCACTTTCTCAATCCACCTATCTCAATTCTAGACAAAACATGAATAAGAGAAATGGTTGAGTGCAAAAATCATTCCAAGGAATTCAAAGCCATATATGTCAAAGTTGAATCAAACTTACACACACATCATAATAATGATGATTAACATGAAGGGTTACTTTCACTCATCCAAGCAATTAAATAAACAACAACCCAAATCATACGGTTATCACAACAAATAACAAATCATGTGAAAAATGAGAATCAATAGGTCTTTCAAAGGTTGTAATGTGGCTTAGGTTACAAGAAAGGATATGATTAAGAGAATTCAACAAAGTTGCTTATCCTAAGGGAGCATTCCCAAACATTCAACTCTACACAATTTCCATTTCTTTGATCCCTATCTTTTCTTTTTCTTTTTCTTTTCACATCGACACAACCATGAGCATTTTCTTTGCTTTTTTCTTTCTTTTCTTTTTCTTTGCTCTATGGTTTCAAGGGTGATTTATTTTTCTTGTTTCTTTTCATATTTTCACCCTTTCATAAAAACTCACTTTTCCAAGTTTCTAATCACATATTTTTACTTTACTCTCCCCAACTTTAGATTCCAAAACCAAATTTATTCAATAATGCTCCCTACTTAGACATAAGCAAAAGGCAAAATTTGCAAACAACTCGGTTTGAGGGTTCAATTGATACGAAAGAAATTAGGATTCATTTATTCCAAAATTTTCAATTGATTTTACAATTATCAATCAAATGAATCCTAAAATAAGCTCAAAGGGGTTTAACTAAGGATTACTCCTCACAAGGTTAGTTGATTCAAACTTTTTGGTCAAGTGGTTCTTCTCAACAAACAATTCCTCTATCATTTTCAAAATTTTCACACAAAAATAGATTGATGCATGATTTAGCATGATAAGAATGAGTTGAAATAATGCTCGGTTTCCCACATTTTAGTGTACAATGGAAAGCTTCCTTACAATTGGTTAAGTCCTATTTTGATTCAAAATTGACATATATTTCAATGAATTTATGATATGCAATTTGCACATACCATTAAACTACTCATGCTAAGTCTAGAAAACGATAAAGTGTACCTTGAAATGCCGACACTAATTCTTATCATCACCACTCGAAGGGTCCTATGCTTCTTTCTTTGCGAACATTTCTTGGTTGCTTTAAGCTTGACTTAAGAGTAAGAACAATTAAACAAAAAAAATGTTGGTAAACCAAATTGATTGTAACACACTTAAATCTCAAAGAATATTCATGCAATTATCAAAACAACTAACAAACTTAAGTTTTGGTGAACTAGAGCCACCCAAAAGTACATCAAAAAATTTCAAAAGCAAACTTAATACAAAGAAAACTCAAAATAAAACAAACTCCTGAAATTCACCAATTCCTCAATCTTCCTCCTCTTGGCCACCACTAACAGGTCCAAGGACGTCCTCCATCTCCTCATTATGGTTTGCACCACTTCCTGCACCCCCCATGAAAGCTGGCTTGCCCTCAGGCCAATTAGCATAAGCAACATATTCCGCCAGAGAAGGAAATGTGCGGGCTTCGGGTGCAAGAAACGTGTTCTGGAATTGTTGCTGCATAGCATTAAAGATAAATGATTGAGACCTCCTAGAGGCCTCAAAGCTCTCACAGCAATAATTGGCAAACGCCATCTGGTCGAAGACTGGAGTAGTGCGGGCTCGGGGTCTAGAGGATGAAGTCCCAGCTCCTTCGGCTCTGTTCATCTGGCTTTGGCAGAACCTACTCAGATAAGCATTGTTAATCACATTAGTGATAGAGAAATGTACTTCATCCAGAATGGCAACATTCGCCCGTCGACAAAGTCCCATAATCAGCCCCGGGTATGCAAGCACACCTGCTTTACCATAAAATTTTGTTCCGCTTATATCCATCTTACGCATTTCCCCGGCTATGATTGATGCTACATCCACAGATTTGCCGATTATGATGTAATACAGCAAACACCCTACATCCAAAGGGATCGTGGTGTCGTGGCTCCTTGGCCGGATATTGTTCAACAGCAACACCAGAAATGCCCTTGCTTCCAGATTTAGATTTTATCTTTTCCATGATTTTGGAAGTCCTTGATCATTTAGGTGAAATGTCTTTCCTTTAAGGCACAAGGTAGCACTCACCGCTGGAAGATCCCAAACGTTTGCCAATTCTTGGGTACGATACTCGCACCGTTCATTCACTCCCAAGGTTAGAGGATTACCAAGATATGAGTTAATTGCATCTCTGCCAAAAGAAATAATCCTGCCTCTTACCCTTGTTTGGTAGTTGAAAGTTACTCCCTCTTCAAGATGCATGGCGTTTGCATAGAACTCCCATACAATATCATAATTGATTGCCGCCTCTGGTTCACAAAGTTTGGTCCATCTTCTTCTCTCAAAATTTGATACCAAATTCCGATAAGTCCCACCCGGTGATAAACGGATGAACCTTTCCGGTTGGATGGTTCTCTTGATTAAGTTTTCAAAATGTTCTTCATGTTCGTCACTTGTGAACCGTCTCAATGAACGAGGATGAACATAAGTCGTGGTTTTGGTTCTTTTAGACATCTGCAATAAACATCAGAACAACCACACAACAAAACATGAAGAGAGTTAGCAATCAACAGCATAAAACATGGCACTGGAATTTCCCAGTTCACGACGCGAAGGCCCGTTCGCGGCGCGAACCCTGCGAACCAGGAAAATTCCAGGAACCTACTAGGGTCCCTAGGGTTTTCACTACCAACAGAAATAATCACAATCTCTATTGTTGATTCTAAGTGTTGGCAGCAATTTTGGTAAAACAAAGAGTGTTCACAAGATGTCATGTGTGATGTCTTAACATAAGATATCCTATGTACCTGCTGGAGTTAAAGAACATGTGCAAGCAGGATTGTTTCAGAATGCCACTTACAATGCTAAGGCGTCTGATATTGGATGTACCTGCTGGAGCTTAATTGGAAGACATGCTCATGCAGGATTGTTTCAGATGACATACACAATGTCATGGTATCTGATATGGTTGTACCTGCTATAAAAGGAAATTGGATTATGCAGGATTTTTTCCAGGTGTCAGACCCGATGTCATGACATCCTGTACACAGAACATTCAGTATGAATGTCTGGTGTTTTGTGATTGCACAATTAATCGCAATCATTGGTTGATTGAAGATATGGCTAGCTGGCGCATTCTTTCAGGGATTTCAACCAGATTTGTTTATTTTCTAAGGAGATCTTTACAGCTGATATGAAAAGATTTGATTGGAAAATATATTTAGGGTTTTCAAGCTGTCCAATGTTTCTATAAAAAGGGACTCAGAAAATCTGTTTGAACACACAACCAAGACTGAGCGAAATTTAGAGAGAGAGCTAGGGTTTGTGTCTGTAGGTCATTCAAGTCATCCATTGATGATTGAATTGGACTGATTTGTCTTCTTGATCAAAGCTTTGAAGCAAGATCAAGAGTGTGTCTTCTTGATTGAAACTGTGAAGTAAAATCAAGAGTTTGTAATTGAAAAGTATTTTCTTTTCACAAGGAATTGTTGTTTAAAATCACGGGTGTGTGATTGTAAGGGAAGTGAGTGGGTTCTCATATCTAAGAGTGCTTAGGTAGAAATTGCACAGGTAGAGATTAGGTGAGAAAGACTGTAACTTGGTGAAGTGTACGGATAGTCTTTGAACTAATTCTATTATAGTGAATTTCCTTCCTGGCTTGGTAGTCCCCAGACGTAGGTGAGTTGCACCGAACTGGGTTAACAATTGCTTGTGTTATTCGCTTTACCATTCTGTTTATTTTATCCATTGTGTATTAGCAGATATCAGTGTCGTGACATTACCTTCGACATCTTATATCTGATACCAGAATTTCATCTATCCTCATCCTAATCTGAATCCATATTAGACATGCAAGGTTATTTCAAGTGTCAAGTTTCAATTTTTACAAAAGCCTAACCTTACCTAAATGAGAACCCGAAAGGAATGGAGAAGAGAACAAGAAAAGAACAACATACCTTATTGAATTGCACTTAATTCTTTGTTAACAAATGAGGATTTGGGAGATGTAGAAGGAAATTCTTGAGTTTTTAGAAGTTTTGGATGTTTTGGTAGTGGGAGTGGGAAAAGGGTTTCTGTTTTGAAAATAAAAGATTGACTTTGAAAATAACCTAACAGAACTTAAGTGGTTCTGCCACGCACCGTTCGCGGGGCGAACTTTGTTCGCGGCGCGAACTGAGTCTTTGCATTCAGTTCGCTGGGCGAAAGATGGTCGCGGGGCGAACTGCAGTGGACAGAATCCAAATTTCACAAAATTTAACACAGCAGAATTGAGAAAATTTAAAATACAGACTTACAACGTTGGGTTGCCTCCCAACAAGCGTTTTGTTTAATGTTGTTTAGAGCTCGACGGTTCAATGATCAGCCCGATCCAGATAGAGCAATGACACACACATCCCGATTTACGTCGCTACTATGGTAGACTTTGAGTCTTTGGCCATTTACAGTCCAGCTCTCTTGTGACTTTGGATCCTCGATCACAATGGCCCCATAGTTGCGCATCTCTTTGACAACAAACGGTCCTGACCACTTTGACTTCAGCTTACCAGGGAATAACTTCAACCTTGAGTTGAAAAGCAATACCATTTGTCCAACATGAAACTCCTTATGACGGACCTTTCCATCATGGTATGCCTTTACCTTTTCCTTGTAAAGTTTATTCAAATGGTAAGCGTTGTTCCTTGATTCCTCCAATTCATGGAGTTGTCCTTTTCTTCTTTCTCCAGCTAAAGTGGAGTCGAAGTTCAAGAATTTGAGAGCCCATAATGCCATATGCTCCATTTCTACTGGAAGATGACAAGTCCTCCCATACACCATTTGAAGCGGAGTTAGCCCAATAGGTGCTTTGTAGGCGGTACGATACGCCCACAAAGCTTCATCCAGTTTTAAAGACCAATCTTTTCTTGAATTCGAGACTGTTTTCTCAAGGATCCGCTTGACTTCCCAGTTTGAAACCTCCGTTTGACCATTCGCTTGTGGGTGGTAGGGAGTGGTCACCTTGTGCTTTACACGATAATGTTGCAAAACGTTTTCTAGAGGTGTATTGCAAAAGTGTGATCCTCCATCACTTATCAACACCCTAGGCACACCAAAACGTGAAAATATATTTTTCTTTAAAAAAATTATCACTGTTTTGGCATCGGCCTTAGGTGAAGCAATTGCTTCCACCCACTTCGAAACATAGTCAACGGCCACTAGTATGTACTCATTTGAGAAAGAAGAGGGAAATGGGCCAACGAAATCAATACCCCAACAATCAAAAACTTCTACTTCTAGCATGTTGGTTAGAGGCATTTCGTCCCGTTTGCCTATTCCTCCACTCCGTTGGCATGTATCACAACTCTGCGCGTGTTCATATGCATCTTTAAATAAAGATGGCCAATAAAAGCCCGATTGGAGCACTTTAGTGGTTGTTCTTAAACCGCTATAGTGACCTCCATACGGAGAATTGTGGTAATGCCAAAGGATGTCTCTTGACTCCTCACTTGTTACACACCTTCTCAAAATATTGTCTACACCCACTTTAAACAGATAAGGATCATCCCAAACATAATATTTTGCATCCGCCAAGAATTTCCTTCTTTGATTACAAGTGAGGTCTTCCGGTGTTAAACCAGTTGCCTTGTAATTTGCAAAGTCGGCAAACCAAGGTCTCACTTGAATCGCATACAGTTTTTCATCCGGAAATTCTTCTCTTACTTCCTCTTCTTTGTTTGTAATGTCCATATTGACCAAACGAGACAAATGATCCGCCACCAAGTTTTCGGAACCTTTTTTATCCCGGATTTCCAAATCAAATTCTTGCAGTAAGAGAATCCAACGAATTAGTCTTTGTTTGGAATCCGGCTTGGTTAGCAAATATTTGATCGCCGAGTGGTCAATGTAGACTACAACTTTTGACCCGATCAAGTAAGCTCTAAACTTTTCCAATGCGTACACTATAGCTAGTAACTCTTTTTCAGTTGTCGCATAATTGACTTGAGCCTCATTTAACACTTTACTAGCATAGTGGATAGCATGAAAAACTTTATCTCTTCTTTGACCCAACACCGCACCAACCGCATAATCGCTTGCGTCGCACATAAGTTCAAAATCAAGTTTCCAATTTGGTGCCACGATTATGGGTGCGATGACTAACTTTTCTTTTAGATCAAGGAAAGCTTTAAGACATGACTCATCGAAAAGGAAATGCGTACCTTTGTTGAGCAAGTTACTCAATGGCTTTGCTATCTTTGAAAAATCTTTGATGAATCTCCGGTAGAAATCGGCATGTCCGAGAAAGCTCCTTATTCCTTTTATATTTGTTGGAGGTGGTAGTTTCTCGATAACTTCCACCTTAGATTTTTCAACTTCTAATCCTTCGGAGGAGATCTTGTGACCGAGTACAACACCTTCGGTGACCATAAAGTTGCATTTTTCCCAATTGAGCACTAAGTTGGTCTCCACGCATCTTCCCAAAACCACATCAAGATGTTTTAAGCACAAATCAAAAGATGATCCATAAACTGAGAAATTATCCATGAACACCACAATGCATTCTTCTATTAAGTCCGAGAATATCGCTTGCATACACCGTTGAAATGTTGTCGGTGCATTACATAACCCAAAAGGCATTCTTCGGTAAGCAAAGATGCCAAAAGGACATGTAAAAGCTGTCTTCTCATGATCCGCCGGATTGACCGAAATTTGGTTGTACCCCGAATACCCGTCCAAGAAACAGTAGAAATTTTTGCCTGCTAACCTTTCCAACATTTGATCCATGAAAGGTAGTGGGAAGTGATCTTTCCTTGTAGCTTGGTCCAGCCTTCTATAGTCAATACACATCCTCCACCCGGTTACCGTTCTTGTTGGAATCAACTCATTTTTATCATTTTTGATAACCGTCATGCCACCTTTCTTGGGAACTACTTGTACCGGACTCACCCATTCACTATCGGAGATAGGATAAATCATTTCGGCTTCCAAAAGTTTGACAACTTCTTTCCGAACTACTTCTTTCATCGATGGATTTAGACGCCTTTGAGGTTGTGCAACGGGTTTGAAATTCTCTTCCATCATGATCTCATGCATACAATAGGCCGGACTAATACCCTTCAAGTCGGATAACACCCACCCTATTGCACCTTCATTCTTTTTCAGCACTTGTACCAATTTGTATTCCTCTTTTATGGACAAGGTGTTGCTAATGATCACCGGTTTAGTACACTCGTCTCCAAGGAACACATACTTCAAGTGTGAAGGTAGCATTTTCAACTCGAGTTTTGGTTCTTCCATTTTCTTTGTCGCATCCAAGTCTTCCTTTGTTTCTTCTTGATAAGCAAGCTCACCACAAGACTCTAACTCATGCAACATTGTTTCAATCTCTTTTTCTTCATTTTCGGTCAACACATTGTAGGCTCCGATAAGAGATCTTTCTAGAGGATTAGAAATATGAACTTGATTTGCGACCTCCACTACTTCCTCTTCTATTGCATCGATTCGGAAAGAATCATGCTTGTCATTTGGATGCTTCATGGCTTCAAAAAGATTAAAGGTCACCTCTTCATCTTGCACTCTCACCTTCATTAGTCCATCATCAATGTCAATCATCATCCGGGCTATTTTCATGAATGGCCTTCCAAGAATTAGAGGAACATCACGATTTTCATCCATCTCTACTATCACGAAATCTACCGGAAACAAGAATTTGTCCACTTGCACTAACATGTCTTGAGCAATTCCATATGGTGAAGTGGTAGATTTGTCAGCTAGTTGTAAAGTCATCCTTATCCATTTGATCTCAACATTTCCCAATCTTTTAACAATGGATAGGGGAATTAGATTGATGCTAGATCCCAAGTCAATCAAACCATTACCAATGTATGTGCTTCCAATGGTTACTGGTAAAACGACTCGGCCCGGATCGGATTCCTTCCTTGGAAGAGTCTTTTGAATGATGGCACTACAACGTGCATCGAGCAAGATTGTTTCGTCTTCCACATGTCTCCTTTTCCTTGTGAGAATATCCTTCATGAACTTTGCATACCGTGGAATTTTCTCTAATGCATTGGCAAATGGAATATTGATTTGAAGTTGTTTGAATATGTCCATAAACCGTGCATAGTGTCTAGCATTATCCTTCTTTGATGGTGCGTACGGATATGGTAGATGTTGAATTGGAATGACATTCACTCCTTTGTCTCTTTTTTTCTTCTTTCTTGGTTCGATTTCCTTATTCATTTCCGTTTCACACTGCTGTTCCTCCATCAATTGTTGGTTCTACTGTTTTCGCGGCGCGAACTGAGCAGTTTCTGCCACTTTCTCCTTTCCACAAGCCACATCCTCATTTTCCAGTACAGCATCCATATCATTCTCTACTGTAATTTCCTCACTTTTTCCACTTGTCAACTCTCTACCGCTTCTAGTAAAAATTGCTTTACAATGCTCCTTTGGATTAGTTTGAGTGTTAGCGGAGAAAGAGGATCCTGCAGTTTGTTCCGACAATTGTTTCGCAAGTTGACCTACTTGGTTTTCCAATTTCTTGATTGCTGCTTGGTTACTCTTCTGATTTGCCATGGAAGCTTGCATGAATTGTTGAAGAGTGTCCTCTAGCTTGGAATTTCCTCCTTGCGATTGTTGGCCTTGAGAGTTTGGGTGTTGATAGGGACTTTGTTGCTGAAAATTTTGATTGTTGAACCTGGATGGTTGATAGCCTTGATTGTTTCTTGGTTGATAACCTTGATTGTTAGGAGGTTGTCTTTGATAACCTTGATTTTGATTGTTCACATAACTCAATTCTTCTAGTGGAGGACAAAAACCAGTAGGATGATCTCCTTGACATAATTCGCAACATGCTACTTGATGTCGAACTTGAGACCCTTGAATTTCCTTCATTTGTTGTGGAAGCTTGGCCATTTGTTGAGTAAGCAACTCCACTTGTTGAGAGAGTAGCTTGTTTTGAGCAAGAATGGCATCATTGGTATTTAACTCAAGAACTCCCGGTTTACGTTGTGAAGGGCTACGGTCATGTTGACTTTGGCGATCATTGAGTGCCATCCAGTCAATAATGACTTTAGCTTCTTCCGCATTCTTTGACATAAGAGAGCCACCCGCGGTAGCATCCAAAAGTGTCTTGTGAGTTGATTGGAGTCCATTTAGAAAAATATGGATTTGAGTGAGCTCATCAAAACCATGACCCTTGCATTTTCTCAACATTGACTTGAATCTTTCCCAAGCTTCATTTAAAGACTCGTTGCTTCCTTGAGTGAATACCACAATAGCCGTTTTGGCTTCCATGAATCGGGATTGAGGGAAATATCTTTCTAAGAACTTTTCTTCTAGTAAATTCCAATCCGTCATCACTTTGGTTGCTTGATCAAGGTACCACTCCTTTGCCTTTCCCACTAAGGAGTGTGGGAACATCCTTTTGAATAATGCCTCTTTACCCGTTTCATCAATTCCCGTAGAACCCGAAATCTCATAGAATTTGATGAGATGGGTATACGGATCTTCATGGTCCATTCCGGTGAATGGATTTGCATAGAGAAGTTGGAGGATTCCGGTCTTCATCTCCGTATTTCTTCCTCCACGGGCAAATTGAGCATTCCTTCTTGGACTATTAGCGGACATTTCGGTACGATTGTCATCCGCCATGTTTCCGTCCCAAGCCTCTACAACCACTTCTTCGATTTGAACAAGTGCGGAAGTAGATGCTTCTTCTCTCCGGTTCCTCTCTTCGGCTAGTTTCCTTCTTCTTCGTGTTTTGCTATTGAGCTTCCTAAGTGTTCTTTCAATTTCGGGATCAAATTGAAATTTCTCCTCAGTAGCTTTTCCTCGCATGCACTAGAATCTAAAAAACTAACAAACCAAATGAAACACAAGAGGGATATTAATAAAAGTAACAAAACTTAAAACAATGAATTATTGCAATGCTTGTAATATCGAACACCAATCCCCGGCAACGGCGCCAATTTGTTGAAAAGTATATCTCCGGCAAATATTTTTATATCGTATCCATAGAGATTGGTTGTTATTACCGCCGTTCTATAATCCAAATTGTTATAAGTTTATAAAGTAACCAAGTTGTTTTGTTTGGGAAGTTATCTTTTTGAGTAAAATGTCACTAAAAACACTAAAATGGTTTTAATCAAATGTAAAAGCTTGGCAAGATTGGAGTTCACTATTCAATTTGTTTATGCTTCCTTATGACAACTATATAGATTCAAGATTATTGATGATGTTCAAGTATCCTCTCAACATCATTTATGTCTAAATGATATTGTGATAATCACTATATTGATCCTTAGACGATCTCTCCACCTAACTATCAATATAGAAATCATTAATGGTTGATACAAAAGAAGAGTAATGAATAAATCTATCTCTACAACTTATTCACTATTTGAAAACATATTTTCTATCAAGACTTAAATAATCTCTTTCAACAACTACTCAAATCTAATATTCAAATTAGGGCAAAAATATCTTTCAATACATCAACAATCTTTCATCATAGATAAAAGTCAAATGCAATACACAACCAAATAAGAATAGCTACTACCTCCAATCTTGCCAAAATGGGGTTTAGCTCCTCATCATCATTTTGGAAAGCAAAATGCAGTGGAAGAAAACCCTGTTTTTCTCTCTTACAAAATATCCAAACTATCAATGAATGTGTGAATAATTAATGAACAATTTCCATTCTGATTTTCTAAAAGGGTTCACATTTCCTAAAATGATCATTTCCATCTAAAGCTGAAAAGCCCCCCTAAGACAGACACAAAAATGGTAAAACACAGCTGACCTTGAAAACAGCACACTTGGCCAAAACAACTTGCTGGATTCACAAGCTTCGCGGCGCGAAAGGTGTTCGCGGCGTGAACTGTAGCTACTTCAGCTTCCTTGCCTTGCAAGCTTCATCCAAAGAGTCTTCCAAGTGGTATTCTTCCAAGTTAGGCCTCCAAATTGCATTCAACACTTCTTTAAAATTATGATTATGCATTCCAAAGCTCTCTTGCCCAAAAATTCTACAAAACTAACAAATATGTGAAATAACTATTCAAAACAACATAAATTAAACCTAATTGCATTTATACAAAATAGTGAGAATAAAAGTGTGTAATTACATCAAAACTTGGTAAAAAGGACCAATAAAATGATATAAAAAGTAGTACTAATTGGTCCCTAACAGCCATCTTCCTACAATACATGATGACATGACTTCTTGGACTGCTTAAACCCTTGTATTTTGGTAGGTATGGTGAATTGAACTTAGAAGGAAGCACCACATTAGGAACTAGGCCCAAGTCCTTAGCATCCATACCGTAAGGGGATAGAAACCTTCAATGGCTCTTATCCTCTCGTCTGGTAACCGATAGTTTGTCTATCTATTCTGATCTGAACCAAAAGGAATCTGATTAGTAGGATGAGGATTAACTTGGTGATTGGGAAGTTGAACAACCTGAGAAGTTTCCTGAGCAATGACTAAGTTAAAGTAAACTAAGGATACCCTTGAGGATAAACCAGTCCTGGATTAACCATATGACCAACATTCTGACCATACTGACCCTGATATGGAGCATAGGGTGCCCTAAGATATACAAATGGAGGTGCAACATCGGAATATTCCCCAGGATAAGGAAGAGGTATCTGAACACCTTGATTCAAATTGTGAACAATAGGTTGAGTAGCTCGAGGAGGAAGACGAAAGTGAAGGCTAGGACCTCTATACTCATTTTCATTATCATCGGGAGTTTTAACAATCTTTGGTGCAGAAGTCTGAAGAGCCTGTTCGGGGTTGATCTCATGGTTGTCGGTACAAACCATTTGAGGAGAGTGGGTAGTTATGCCCCAAGGATGGGCCACAAAATTCCCATTGGCAGGATGTACAGCAAACGATTGATATGGCACAAAAGCATTCCCATTAGCAGCTTGGGGAGTAAAATTTAGAGGCATGCCCCACGGATAGGAAGCAACATGCCTACTACGACTCGGCTGACAGGTTGGCTGGATTACTATGGGTTGAATCACAATATCCATAATATCATCAATAGAAGTGGTGACAACATCGACATCAGTAACTACAGCAGCAACAAGATTGGCAGCAGAGATAGAGGTAGTAGCCTTCTGAGCTTGAAGGTACTCCATTATGGTGTTCATGTTACCTTGGAAGGTGTCCATTTTTCCTTGGAACTGAGCCAAGGTTTCCCTATAGGTAGGATTATCTTGTTCCATATCTGCCATGATTCTCGATTTGTTAGCTCATGTGAAGTATTAGTGTCGAAGAGTCGTCGTCTTTCTGGCTGAAGAAAGGACAAGGTGAGCTTTTTCTGGTTGATAGTCATGAGATGTAAATGCATGAATGCACATGTTGGGGTTGGAATGCAAATAATTATGCAAAGTCCATAGATTCAAAGCATTTATGGCATAATAATTCAGGGTCAAAACACTGGCATATATACAACAATCCAATAATGATATGTAATAATGTAGGTTAGCAGCATAAATTAATCCGGATAATCTACGTATAATGCGTGATGTAGGATCAAAGGTCTGACGTCCATGAGAATAAAGGTATGTAGAGTCTATGGTTTCCTATAGAAAAACCCATATCCCCCTCACAGATAGGTTCTATCCTTCAAAGGAAACCTAAAAGGTTCCTAGAGTCAATGACCCATTTTGAGATACCATTGCCTTAGACGACTGACTCGTCGGACAACGATGCTCTCAAAAGAATCTACTCTAGGTGTGACGTCTCATGTCAACCATGATCACAAAATAAATCCACGGAGGTCAAACACAACTCTAGGCACATTGTTATCCTATGTATGTACTCAAGCTTGAGTATAGAGCTTTTCTCTCATGTAATCTATCCCAACCCAACAGGGAGTAAAACTTATAAATCCAGTATAAATAATATTTAAAGCGATAAAGAATACGATAAATAAAGAGAGTAAAACATGAAGTTAAACACGCAAGCAAATAGAGAAGCAATCAAAACTTCCTTTTAGCGACTAGGAAATGCTCCAAGAAGCTCATTCCCCAATAGAGTCGCCAACTAAAGCTAGCGGAAATACACCCGAATGTATCGCACGCTCGAACATACAACAGAGTCACCATTGAACTTTATTTGTTCCTGAAGGAAAGGGAAAACATCGATAAAACGAGGGGGAAAGAGATATGATGGGTAAGGAAGTTGGTTATGCAAGGGGAAGTTGTTAACACCCCTAATATCCATGGTACTCCATGGGAACCGTTTTGATTATTCTTGCTCGAATGGGTGTTATATCTAAAGGTTACTCGTGAAAGAATGAGAGAAAAAGAAAGAAAATAGATAAAGTGCTCAGTGAGGATTAGGGCCCTCATGCTTACGTATCCTCATAGTGTAATGAGGAATTCAGAGCTCTGTACTTCAAAGAACTAGTGGTGGGAGGTGAAAAGAATTATGATCAAAGTATGGTCTGAACCAAAGGATTATTTGATTTGAACTCCAAAAAAGGGTGAAGTGTGAACCCAAGAGTAAAACTGGCATTGACCAATATGTGGGCTAGCCGGAAGCGTCTTCCACTATATGGTATAGTCGAAAACAAGGAGAATTAAGTGTTTGGGTACGAGTCAAACAGCTCTTGGTTCACAAGGTGACACAAGATAGAGCTCAAAAAGATAGTGTATTTGGCTCAAAGAAAGAGTATATCATATGTAGTGAATGAAGGTAGAATATGGACGCATCACGGAGATGGATGGAGAAATGCCTTAAGGCAGGAGTAATAAATAAGTATGCTCACGGAGGATTCGAACCCTCGTGCCTACGTGTTCTCATTGTGCAATGAGAAAATCAAAGCAATCATAGTTCAATCCACTAAGGCTGAAACAAAGAGAGATGTTTGATAGGATTTCCCAGAGGCAAAGCAAATTGCTTAACAAAGCAAGGACGTGGTATTAACCAATGATGGTAATAAACCACGAGGACAAATGAGATATAACCAAATTCTAAAATCCAATGGGCAAGATAGACGAATGCCATAGTCTGAACTAAAACAAAGGCAAGGAACAGGTTCCCCAGAGTCTGAACTCAATTAGGGAAAAGGAACATGATACCAAAGTCTGAACTTCAAGATAATGTCAAAGGTTTCCAAAGTCTGAAATCCATGGGCAAGATGTATAAGCATGCCATAGTCTGAACTATACAAGGCAAATGAAATGATCTGAATTCCATATTCTGAACTCTATAAGGGAAAAAAGAGTATGATGCCTAAGTCTGAATTGTAAGGCAATGAAAGGAGTAGCCAGAGTCTGAACTACATCGGCTAAATGAATGAATGGCACAGTCTGAACTATATAGGCAAGATGATATGTCAAAGTATATACTATATAGACAAAAATAAGGTGGTCAGAGTCTGAATTCAATGGGTAAGGATGCCAAGATCTGTATCTTATAGGCAAGGAACAAAGCCTAAGTCTGTAATCCATAGGCTAAAAGAAGATGCCAAGGTCTGCACCTTATGGGAGGGAAGCAAAGCCAAAGGCTGTACTCCATGGGTTGAATGCCAAGGTTTGCACCTTATGGGCAAGGAACAAATCCAGAGTATGTACTCTATGGACCGAATGCCAAGGTCTGTACCTTGCAGGAAGAGGATAAAGATGCCACAGTATGAACTGCATGGGCGAGATTCCAAGGTTTGTACCTTATAGGAAAAGAATAAAGAGGCCACAATCTGAATTGTATGGGCGAGATGCCAGGGTCTGCACCTCCTAGGCAAAGAATAAAGCCAAAGTCTGTACTCTATAGGCTGAAGGAAGTTTCCAAGGTCTGCACCTTATAAGCAGGGGACAAAGCCAAAGTCTATAATCCATAGGCTAAAAGAAGTTGCCAAGGTATGCACCTTGAGGGAAAGTAACAAAGTATGCCATAGTCTGAACTGGTAGGCATGAAGCAATTGATTAAGAAATGGGTATGTGACCCCAAAATAATGATCCCAAGAAATGTATGAACATCCAGGAGGACAGTCTGATACAGAAGGAGGATTGATGTGTAATGATGCTTCACTGTTGAAGTATTGAATGATTGAATCTTGCTTGAATAAGACTTGTCAATTGTATGATTCAAATTTCATTAAAGTCTATGAACAAGGGAGAGTGCTTTGAATAGCTAGGGCCTACGCCCCGTGCGCAAAGTCACTCTAGACAAGGATAGGAGAAACTTTCTCTCATCATTCCTCATTACTTAAGGCTCATAGTGTGTAACCTTTATCATGATGGACAAATGTTGTTAAAGGATTCTGATTATTTATCTTGATGATGCCATGTTGTTTGTTGTATTGAGAAGTCTTGACAATTGTTTGATACAAATTGTGCTAAAGTCTCTGAATAAGGGTGAATGCTTTGAATAGTTAGGGCCTACGCCCCATACAAAGTCATTCTAGACAAGGGTGGGAGAAACTATGTCTCATCATTCCTTATTACTTGAGGCTTATGGCTTACAATTTTAATCGCACTTGTCAAGTGTTGATACCTTTGATGTGCTTGAGAAGTAGTCCACTTTGCTAGCTATGCTTGATTGATGTTGCATTTGAACCTTGAGGTCTTGAGCTCCTAAGATTCAACATATGCCTAATAGCTTGCATGCAACGAACTTGCCATACCAAGTGATCAAGGGTCTTTTGATCGCTTGAATAGGCTTGGGGCTTACAACACAATTACAAAGGATTTGGTTGACCAAAGCGACCTTTGGTCAATACTAAATCAGTGGGATTGAAATAATAGTTGAACTATGTACAATAATAAACCTATTGAATTAATCAAATAAGTAAAAATCAGACAATTCTGATTAAGTCCCTAAACTAAGGCAACATGTATTAAAAGAACCAAGATTTTAAGCCCTAAGGGCAAAATGGTCAATATGCTAAAATGGATTGATTAGGAAGATAGTTTCTAATAATTAATACTTAATTGAAAACTAAATAACCTAATTATATCTTAATTATGTGGAAATTTAATTAGTCTAAAGCCTAATTATCCTAATCACATCTAAACATAACTTAATCAAGATTTAAAACTTAATTAAATCCTAAAATCTAATTATGACCTAAATTTTTAGTTATTCTAAAAAGAATATTCTAACTAATATGATTAGAATTCTAATTGAAAAAAATTATCACAATTAATCCTAATTCTAAATTCTAATTCTAATTATCAAAAGAGAGAACAAGAATTAACATAGTAAATAACTAGGAGGCTCACAAATGGGGGTAAAGGCCCAAACTGAGGTTCATTGAGGGATCAGGAATGGGCCTCTGGTTCAACCAAGGCCTAGTTCGCTCTAGGGAGGTGCATATTTATGGCAGGTGTGAAAAGGACAAGGCTCTCGGGCCTGGGGCTCTAAAGTCCGAAAATCCAACGGAAGAGAAAGCTCAACTCAGACTGGGATGTAATTAACAAATCATGTTTGGGCCTTAGGCCCAAACCGACTCCCACCCTAAACACCACAATGAGATTTCATGGCTTGAGTTGACAGCAACAAATCACCTATCATCTTTGAAGCAATCTGATTCTGCACTTCTTCTTTGATCTTCACTGCCATATTAGGATGAGTTCTCCTCAACTTCTTCTTGACTGGCGGGCATTCTGGCTTCAACGGCAATCTATGCTCCACAATCTCAGAATCCAAACCAGACATGTCTTGATAGGACCAAGCAAACACATCTGAATACTCTCGAAGAAGATCAATCAACCCTTTCTTAACCTCTGGACACAGTTGCGACCCAATCTTGACTTCCTTCACATCATCTTCGAAACCCAAGTTGACTAGCTCAATCTTCTCTTCATACAGCTGAATGGCTTTTTCCTCATGTTCAAGTAGACGAGACAATTCATCAGACATTTCTTCCTCGCTTTCTTCCTCAGCCTTAAACACAGGGAATTCAAAGTTTGGGGAAGGAGTAGGATTATTATATTCGATGGGTTTAGAAACCAACCTGCATAACGATTTTATATTTTGATTTTAGAGAATTGAATTGTGACCAAATATTATGCAGATGGACAACTTTTATGTACTTATTTATGTTTTTTGTGATTACCAGAAAAGCAAAAAGTAAAAATAAAACATTAGATGTGGATGAATAGAATTGCACTTTATTAATGATCAAATTGAAAGATGCCTAACAATGTTCACCTCTCCCTTAGGCATAGGAGAAGGATTTTCAAAAATAATAAAGTAATTACTTAGAGCGATGAACAATAACAGGAACATCAACAACGATCCAATTATTGTAGGCATTTCCATGCGTCACAAAGTTGGCACAACCTTCATCTTCATCCTCCTCAATCACTACAGCTGATTTTGTTTATTACCATGGATGAACCCTCCGCTATGGAAACTCGGTTACACATCTTTAAATGACGACCCTTGCTGAAATCCCAAACCGTCTCGGCTCTTATTTTCGGTGACCTCTATCATCCGGCCTCACTGATCAAAACTGCCATCTTCAACGATCTTCTGAGCGTCTTTAAAAGAGGACATAGGTGCCCCAACTCTTTTCTCTTCAGCAATAGATAGAGCTTGGAACGGAGTTCCAATCTCATCCTCAACTTCAACATATGAGAAAGACGATAGGTGGCTTACCAACAAATCTTTCTCTCCACCCACGATGACGAGCTTACCATTCTTCACAAATTTCAATTTCTGATGCAGAGTCGATGTCACAACTCCTGCCTCATGTATCCATGGCCTTCCCAACAAGCAGTTATAGGCCGGGTGGATATCCATTACCTGGAAAGTAATTTGGAAATCACTCAGACCTATCTTCACTAGAAGGTCCACCTCACCAATAACAGTCTTGCGAGAACCATCAAAAGCTTTGACGATCACTCCACTGTATCTCATCAGAGCTCCTTGATACGACAATCTGGACAGAGTTGACTTCGGGAGTATATTCAATGAAGAATCGGTATCAACCAACACATTGGACAACGTGTCCTCCTTAGAATTCATCGATACGTGCAATGCTAGGTTGTGATTTTTGCCTTCATCGAGAAGTTCTTCTTCACAAAAGCTCAGATTGTTGTAAGAGGTGATATTAGCCACAATATGGTCAAACTGGTCTACTGTTACATCTTGTTCAACATAAGCTTACTCCAATACCTTTTGCAATGCTTCTCTGTGTGCTTCAGAATTCATAAGCAGAGACAACACTGAAATTTTTGAAGGAGTCTGGAGCAGCTGCTCCACCATATTAAATTCACTCTTCTTAATCAAACATAGTACCTCGTCTTCATCATTTGACTTCAAATTGCTGGATTCACCAGACTAACACTTGGGAGCACTAACCGGATCTACTGCAGGTACCTCAATCCTCTTACCAATATCCTCTACATCCTTCGGGAAAACAAGACCAATTACACGACTGTTATGGGTCACCATCGCTATATCGGCAATGTTTACAACAGAATTGGTCGTAGGCAATGAAACCTCTTGACCATTCTCCAACATAGTTGCATTTTACTGATATGGAATAGCTTTATCGGATGCATACGGGATTGGACCCGTTGATCGTATTATTAACAGCGATACCGATCTGTTGACATTGTCACTGCTGTTGCTATCGAACTAAATTACCACCCGCTCAGGGGTTTTAAACACTAGCACTATTACGTTGACATCATCTATATCCCTTGACTGTTGAATCTGGATTACATTCTCATCCATCAACTTCTGGATATCTCTCTTGACAACCGAACACCCACGGGGGTTCACACGGCAGATTGTACAACTGTCGTGGTCATGCTCACAATCACTAATAGTGCATAGGGTCTTATGCATCTCAACCAAATATCGTCGAATGTGTCGTACATCAAACACTCGGAAACTCCCTGGACAACCATCTACCATATTAATAGAGGAATTACCATGAGCAGGCAATGAGTTAGCTTTTAACATTAGACGTGCGTTCTTCAAAGGACACCATCCCACTCTTCACTAGCTTTTGGACCTCATATTTTAGCGAGTAGCAATTCTCAATATCATGGCCAGGAGCCCCTTGATGAAAGGCACAATGAAGCTCTGGCTTATACCACCATGGAAGTGGTTCTGGGATTTGCGGCGGATTTCTTGGTTGGAGAAGGTTCTTGAGAACCAAAAATGGATATAATTCAGCATACGACATAGGAATCTTGTCGAAAGAGACATTTTTCCTCTCAAAGTTCCATTTTTGATTATTGTTGTTGTTGTTGTTGTTGTAGTTGTTTTTTCTTTATTGTGGATGTTGTTGACGTTGTTTTTGAACTGATACTGATTGATTGTTGGAAAACACTAGAATAACATTTGATACTTGATTATGGTGTTGACATGGTTGCAGACTTCTTCTGGCATGAGGCCTCCTCTGCCTCCCAACTGATATTGCATTAGCTCTGCCTTCCTTCTTCTTAGCAAAACTGTTACCATACCTCTTGCTCGAAGATACCTTTTCCTTAGACAATCGTCCCTCACGGACACCTTCCTCTAATCTCATCCCCATATTTACCATTTCGGTAAAGTCACTGGGGGCACTAGCAATCATTTGCTCATAGTAAAACGAGCTCAGGGTCTTGACAAAAATCTTGTTCATCTTCTTTTCTTCCAATGGAGGGTTGATCTGAGAAGCTAGCTCTCTCCATCTTTGGGCGTACTCTTTGAATGTCTCTTTGTCCTTCTGAGACATCAACCTCAATCGGTTCCTATCTGGTACCCTATCCACATTATATTTATACTGCTTCACAAAAGCCTCACCCAAATCATTAAACGTGCGAACACTTGCACCATCTAGCCCCATGTACCATCTCAGAGGGGCACCGGTTAGATTGTCCTGAAAGTAATGAATCAGTAACTGATCATTATCAGTTTGCGTTGACATTTTCCTGGCATACATGACAAGATGGCTGAGTGGACAGGTGTTTCCCTTATACTTTTCAAAGTCAGGGACTTTGAACTTCATTAGGATCTTAACGTTGAGAACCAAGAAAAGTTTCGCAACACTCTTACCGAACAAATCTTTTCCCCTCAAGGTTTTCAACTCCTTTCGTAGCTTAAGGAATTTGTCTTTCATCTCATCCATCTTCTCATAAACATCCGTACCCTCAGACAGCTCGGCATGATAGATGGTGTCCTCAACACGAGGCAGCGTGTGAACAACTGGAGGCAGCACAGACATGACCGGGCTAGATGCCGGCATGGAATAAAAAGTAGGCACAAACCCTTTAGGTATGAATTTTTTCGGCATTCCCCAAGGGAATCCGGAAGGCATAACAGGCGCAAATTGAGTGGCAGGCTCGGTTGAAGTCACAACCTCTGAAATGACAGTCCTTTGAGGAGGAGGAGTTGTGGGCGTGGGAGAAGATTGGATTTAAGAAGCTAGAACTGACTCCATCATGGCAGTCAAGCGGGCAATCTCGTCCTTCAGCTCTCTATTCTCTTGTTCCAAGTGTTCTATGATTCTCGGATGATTGGCGCGAGTATTGTATTGATGAGTCATCTTGGCTGAAGCACAGAAGAATAACCAATAAGACATCTGGCGGACAAAAAACCTGTTATGCAAATGATGCATGAAATGCAATGTTTTGATTGTTTTTATTTTCAAGGAACATACCATTTTATTTGCAAATATATAATAATAACAATTGTAACGATTTGATTGACCATAAAAATCTCTTTTATTTATATAATTTTGGAGGATTACACTGAGTACAATTTCAGAAACCAAAATACAAATACAAGAGAAAAGGAGACTAATCATCCTAAGGATCCCCTAGCAACGATGTCAGATGATCTGGCTGCAGACGCATACTTCCTTCAGATGCGTCAAATCTCGGACTCAAAGGATGTCTTCATATGAGCCTTCTCGAGGACAAGCTGATCAACAATCTTCTTCCAAGCAACGGAAGGATGAAGCACACTAGAGGAAGATGGGCCCTCTGGCTCTCTCTGCCTCTTCACTACCCGGTCTTCAAGAAGCTCAATAAGCGTGTCTTTATCCTTAGACTCAAGCTGCAACTCTTTATGCTTTTTGCTCAAAGCAAGGAACCGCTCTTCCCACATATCCTTCTCTTGCTTCATCTTGGCGAGTGTGTCTTCCAACTCCTCTACATCTTGGTTAGGGAGAGTTAATGGCACAACCACAACCATAGACATAGGTCTCTCAGAAGCATAAGGCATCTTCAACTCCAAATCTCTCTTCTTCACCGAAAGAGCGTAAGCTTCCAAAGCTACACAGTTACATGGACCAAGCTCGGATCTTCCTTTCCTATGCACATTATGCCAAGCATGCACCATCTTCTGCTTCAAAAATTGGGGATTTTTACCCTCTTGATAGAACAAACCTTCTAACTGAGTCTTATTAGGCTTGTCTCTCAAGGGGAACCTAAGTTGACGAGAAGCCAAAGCAGGGTTGTAGTTGATTCCTCCTTGTGTACCAATGAGAGGCATATTAGAGAATTCACCACAACTATCAATAATATCCAAGCTACTCAATGAAGAATCATACCAAACTATATCATCATTAGTGAGATACATAAGTCTCTGAGACCACCTTAGACATTGTTTGTTCTCCACAAAAGTAGGCGTCTGAGGCAAGTGCAAAATAAACCACTTGTATAGAAGAGGAAGACAACACATCATAGTTTCCACCACCTTTAGAATTCCTTAGAAGCAAAGAGAAATACATATCACCCAACAAAATAGGCACATGATTCCCAATCAAGAAGATTCTAATGGCGTTAACATCAACAAAACCATCAATGTTAAGGAACAAAGTCAACCCATAGATGAGCAACACAAAGATAGCTTCAAAAGCATCCACACTAACAGCTTGAGCAAAAGCAGTAGCTTTCCCAATAAGGAACTCAGAAGTCAACCCAAAAATACCTCCTTTCTTCACCCAATGAGCCTCAATCTCAGACTTTTTCAAGCAAAGAGCTTCGGCTATAAGATGAGATCTGGGAACCTCCTCCAATCCACTAAAAGGAACCTTGTCAAAAACGGGTATTCCCAAGAGATGGGCATACTCCTCCAACGTAGGCACGAGCTGATAATCGGGAAAAGTGAAGCAACGGTAGAGAGGGTCATAAAATTGAACAAACACACTCAAAATTCCTTCGACCATATCAGCAGATAATACAGATAGAAGCTTCCCATGGCGTTGCTTGAAGTACAAAGGATCTAATACAAAAGATGATAGCTTCCTTAGCTCTTTCAAATTCGGACATCTGAAACTGTACTTCTTAGTGTTCCTTCGTCCATAATCCATGGTCTGAAAATATTTGCAAATAAAACCTCAGTTCCTTGAAGTTATTTTTGGTGTGATGAATGTTATTATATGCATGAATGCATGAATGCAACAATCACAAATAAGGGATCACACATAAGGAAAATAAAGGTCAAGGGATGAATCAAGTCATTGTCAAGATCAATCATCCATTTTGGTGGATTATGGTTTTCACCTTATCAACACCCAAGTTCCATTGATATTGACAAGACTTGATTGGATAAACCAAGAATCAAGGGTTTGTTGTGAGTCACGAGTATGGAGTCAGGTTAAGAACCATCCCAAAGGAGTGTACTAAGGATAAAAACCTATAGATCATGTTCTAAAAAGTTCCCAGAGTCGTAATTCCATCTATCGGATATTACAGGTTAGGATGACTGACTCATCAACCTATAATATTCTCAAGAGAAACTCGTCTGAGTGTAGTATCGCGTAATAACTGTTATCAAGTCTACACCTGAACAGTCTCCGCAGTACGTCCTAAATAGGCCAAGATGGGTTAAATGTTATACGATCCTCAGCTTCTCGAACCCCAAATTAGAGAAAGTAATGCCTAACCACAAATAACTTGTGTGACATCAATAGCTCCAAAAGGGTCTCCACTGAATAGATGGGTTTCAAGCCAACTTGTTAAGGACTACCCCACACAAGTCGAACATGACTATACCATCCTCCTATCTTAATTACACTCAAGTTAGGGTTAGAACTTATCTCACCACTCAAAGATCACCAAGCACAACAAGAAGATTATATCATACAAACAAATATACAAACATCAAATACACAATTATATACACATAAAAAAGTAGGCTAAACCCACTGAGGACTACTCCCCATCAGAGTCTCCACTTAATTTATGTAGCGGTAAATTCATGACCATTAAGCTATGGATAATCTTAACGTCAATAAAACAAGAGTCGCCACCGCGTTTTTATTGTTTCCAAGGGAAAAGAGAAAAGTATGAACCAAAGATAAGAATTTTTCAAATCAAAACTAATAAAATGCCATAGATTACAGGTAAGGGGATTGGTTACACAGAAGGAAGGTGTTAGCACCCAAAGTATCCTAGGTACTCCCAGGGAGCCCTTTTTTTATGTGTGTATGTATTTTTGGTATAAAAGACGATTGCAATAAATAGAATGAAGGGATGAGAAAAGAATTCATTAATTATATTTTTGTGTTTGACAAGACCTTCAGACTTGTGCCTACGTACCAACATAAAATGAGGGATCAAAACCTCAGAGTTCATGGTATCAATTTCAAAGTGACTGGATTGCTTTTAACAAAAATTTAAGTTTGAAAGAGGCATAAAAGGCCTAAAAAAGTTTGAATTAGTGTTAGTTTTTTTTGTCTTTTGAAAATATAAGTCAAGTATGGTTAAGTTTATTTACAAATTTGATTAAGAAAAAGATTTTGAAAATGCAATGGCATAAGGCCAAACTTTCTAATTTGCAATAAAGTCTAAGTTCAAAAATCACAAGCAAAGAAGGTTTTGAAAAGAGGGAGAGATTTAAAAGTTAAGAAGTGGGAGGAGATGAAGAGACTAATCCTATGCAAAAATTAAAAGTTAAGTGTTGAAAAGATCTGACAAATGGGATGCAATCAAATAGACAAGAATGTCATATAGAAACCCAATTTTCCCTTGGACTTTAGAATCAAGAAATATCAATACACACATAGCAAGATGAAGAGCAAGGCATCAAATAAAGATAGCCACATCCAAGTTAGCAACTTCATAGTCTACTTCTCAAGCTCTCATGCATCAAATGACATACTCCTTGAATGGCTCAGAATAAGTCATTAGACACAGGTTCAAAGTAACATCTTCATCAAGACCATGTAGCAGATGAATTCAAATGGATCTCAACACTTGCATCAGATGGAAGTTCAATTCACAAAGACTGGCTTCAGAAAAGTTGGTATTGTCCATGTCCTTTTGCATAGGGAATGTTTCCTAATCCTAAGTCCAAGTCTCATATTAAATCCAACAGTCCACACAAATATTTTGAAAGAGTTTTTGTTATTATTATGTACGTTAAGGTCAAAAGACCACAAACACAAACAAAATACACAAACAAGTATATACAATCACAATATATGGCTCGAATGAGCAAAATGAAAATGGCATTAAAATAGACAAGTTAAATGGTATGAATAATGGTAAATGATAAAAGACTTGAATTTAAAGTGCATAAAAGTAAATGACTTGAAATTAAAAGTTAGTCAAATGTTAGTTGATTAGATGTTAGTATTGTTTTTGCTTTTCAATTGTTTAAATCATTCTTTGGAGAACACTCAACCCTCTATTTGTAAGCATGGATCCTTGAACCAAGACGTCTTCCAAAGGAAGGAAAAAAGGTCAAGTTTCCACACAATACCATGAAGGGGGGGGGGGGGGGGGGGGGAGACGTACAATCTCACTTACTAGAATGTTATGCTTTTGGGTCAAAATTTAGCGCTATGTTAAGCAATCGTAATTGGACTTATGTAGAAGTCACAACTATCTGAGGTCGGGAAATAGAAATTTTGGTGTTAATGAATGTTAGAGATATGGTATGATGAACCATACTCCTAAAACATACCACACACACAAAAATGGCAAAAGGGTGGACCTAATCTCATATATACTTGTATTGATTTATGAACCAATTAGCCTTAGGATATAGAGATATCATAGGTCAATGAAATAGGTGGGATAGATGGGGATTGAAGATGAAGAGGGGGGGGGGGGGGGAGAGAATGAGACAAACACAAATTGGTCATGGGATGACTTTTATCAAATTAAAATCATTCATTCATTTTAGGAGATGAAATATACATTTCATCAATCTCCTAAATCCAATGATTTTAATCCAATAAAGTCAAATCAACCTTGATCAAGGCCCAACAACAATAGTCAAACTCAACAAGTCAATGGAAATAGCTCAACACAATTTATTCACAATTAAACAATTAAAAATGCATTAAATTAAATTATGGTTGATCAAAAACATAAAACCTCTTCAAAACACCAAATAAATGGCCAAGAGATTTATCATAGGTTAAACAAGGTCAAAGGACCTTCGAGAAAAAATTTCATAATTTTTGGAAACTTATAAGTATTTTTAAACAATAAAAAATATGCACAAAAACAATTAAATCATGAAAAATATTAATATTGATCCAAAAAATAATTTTAATTCAGAAAATGAAAGAGGAAAATATTTGAGAATTTTTGGTGAAAGTCCCATATTTTTTGGATCAATATTAAAATTAATATGAATTAATGAAAATAAGGCAATTAAAATGAAAATCAGAAATTACAAAAAAACGTGGACCACCTGATCTCCCTCATTAATTGAGGTGGCAAATTAGATGGATCAGAGCGCACTATCCATGTGTTCCCTAGTCAAATGTCCCACACGCGTGGTAATCACTTTGGACGCTCAGGATTAAAACAATTTAAACGGATCATGTGGTTCAGAAGGATGCCAACACATCGCCGGAGCCATAGCTCCGGTCTTCTTCTCCGGTGGACCTCACTGAACTGATCCAGCTTCAACCATCACTAAAATAAAAAAGGAGGACATGAATTTAAAGAAAAAATGCTCAGGAGCTCGAATTTGGCCTCAATTTTGTCTAAACTCCAAGTATATAGAAAGATACAGGGAGTTGAAATTTGAGGATCATGACCTGAGTTACTTCGTTTTGACCTCTAAGAAACTCAATCTTGTTGCCTATATTGGTAGGACTTCAGACAACCAAACATCAACAAGAATAATGGAGAATTGAGTGAGAATCAAAGAGATGAAAATTTTTGAAAATCACTTTCAATGTAGCTTCAGATTGGCACGATCTTGCTCTCAATTATGCTTGGCCTTGCTTCAGATGCTTTATGGAGTTTAAATGGATCAAAGAGAAGGAAAGACTCTTGGAGTTTCAATCTCAAAAACAGTGACAGATTCAAACTCGATTTTCAAAGAAAATCTTCAAGCTTATCCTTTTGGCCAAAGTTGGAAATCTCACTTGCATGAGCGTGTGATAGGCCCGTCAAAGGATTCACATAGGTCCAAAAGTATGTGTAAGCAATGCTGAAATCATGTGGAAAGGCCATGCAATCGTGTATGAAAAGTGGAACTTCAAATATTCCAAATGGTCCTTCAACTTTAAGCCATACGCAAGTCATTCATACTTTGTCCAAATGATATGAATTTATACTTTTTGGAAAGGCTAGATCAAGAGGAACAACTTTCATGTTGAAAACCTTTGCATTTGAAGCTTGGATCATGATGAATTTTGAGGTGGAAGTTTGGAAAATCAAACATATAAAAAAAATCTAAGTACCAAGCCATATGTCACTTCTTCCACCTTGAGTAACTTTTTCTATGGACTTAAAATGAGAAAGGTTCCTTCATCAAAGTTGTATCTCTCTCAAACTCCTTAAAATTGGTCACAAATTTGAACTCATTTGGATTTAACATGAAGGAGTTATGCATGTCAGAAGTTGAGGAAAATCACTTGTATAATGGTATTGGCCCAAAATGATGATGAAATGTGAAGTATCCCTTGAAATATTTGGTCAAATATTGAAGAAACTTGTTGAAGGAGTCACATAAGATACCTAGATGAGTTAGGGTTTCCAAGGCAAACCAACTCCAAACTCTTGATGATTTCTTGATCAAAATAACATGTGAAAATCATGGGGATCCATATATGATACTTAGAGACATATTAAACCACTTCTAAATTGAGCTCTTTCCATTGAGGGTCTCAAACCCTAGATATGAGCTTTATAGAGCATAGGTGAGCATGTGCACTACCTACTAAAGAGTTAAGCTATACAATGACATATTTTTGGTATTTTGGTTAGTAAACAAAGAAAAATGAAGCATAATACAATCAAATATGCTTTATGATCTCTCCCAATGCAAACCCAATGAATGAGGCGTAAGGAGGATGCCAAAGTGTGATCCCAATGCTAATGCATATGATGAGAATAGCATGAGGGATCTTAGGGTAAAAATTGGGGTCTTACAACATGGTTATTTTATTTTAATGAAAATAAAGTTATTTCCCACCAAACTCTATATTTGAATTTCTTTGTATGAACCATGCATTATGAATTTGAATGAAACATGGAACTTGAATGAATGAGCTAGAAAATGCCACCAATGAATTATGAATGAAATGAATCATGAGATCAAAACCTAGGAATGCAATAATGGAATATAGTTAAATGGGTCTTAGACGCAAAAGAAATCATGAGTATGAATGCACCATGAGCAATGGCTCAAGGGGATATGCCTATGAATGAAAGTACGAACAAACTTGGATGAAATAAGGAACTGGATGAAAAGGATCAACAAGAAAACCAAAATGATAAGCCTCTCAAACTAGGTTTTCATATTTAATCCAATGCCATTAAGTAATTCACATGAACAAGGATGGTCAGACAAGCACGACTGAATCAAGAAACAAAGGTGGTAAACCCCATGATTCGATCAATAATGCTTTTCAAAAAAAGTGGTTTAGAAAAATGAGTTTCCACAAGATCAATGAATACCCAAAGTCAAGAACTAGGGTTTCACTCCCAAGATAAACAGATGGAAAGACAAATCACATTATAGGAGTTTAACCCATGCCCAGACCCTAGCCTTAAAAGCCACAGAGCTTTTGAATCTATAGATTAGCAAATGCCAACAATGAATACATATGAATGTATGCAGATGAATCTCCAGCCCAGGATAAGTGAAAATATGAAAAGGGGAGGGAAAATTTTGGGGTACGACAGATGGCACCAATTATGATTATAGGAAAGCTAAGATGGTTGCCTTTCTTAAACCCATAGACAACAAAACTTGGAAGGTTGTTATTAAAGGTTAGAAACACCCTTTGAATGTTTCTCACAATGGTATATCAAGCTTAAATCCACAAGCTGAATGGACCGGTGCAAAAGATAATGAAGCTCTTGGAAACTCCAAGGCTTTGAATGCTATTTTCAATGGTGTTGACAAGAACATGTTCAGAATAATCAACACATCTATTGAAGCTAAAGAGGCTTGGAAGATCATCAAGACCGCTCATGAAGGCACTCCGAAAGTGAGTATGTCACGGTTGTAAGTTCTCACAACACAGTTTGAGAATTTAAGAATGAAAGAAAATGATCCCATCACTAATTTTAACATCGGACTTCGTGACATTGCCAATAATATATTTTCCTTAGGAGAAAAGATGCCTGAAGGAAAACTAGTCAGAAAAATCCTTAGATCATTGCCTAAGAAATTTTACATGGAGGTCACTGCTATTGAAAAAGCCTAAGACTTAAGCAACATGAAAGTTGATGAACTCATTGGTTCTTTACAAACTTTTAAGATTGTTATAAGTAATAGATCTGAAAAGAAGAATAGAAATATTAGCTTTGTATCCAACTCTGAAGAAGATGAAGATCAAAGTGAAAGCCTATCATATGTTATAGATCTTATTGGAAGAAAGTTCAACACATCCTTGAGAAGGATGGACAGACAACAGAGGACGAATTTCCAAGATATAAGGCCAGATATCAGTTCCCAAAGCAAGATCAAATATGAATATAAGGAAAAAGAGTTCAATGTCATGAATGTGAAGGTTTTGTCCACATTAAAGCCGAATTTCCTACCTTTCTAAATAAACAGAAAAAGGAATTTTCAATCACTTGTTATGATTCTGATGATGAAAGTGAAGGAGAATTAGCTAACAAAGTGATAGCCTTCGGTGGAAAATATCACTCTTGTCGTGAGTCTGATGATGAAGATATCTCAGCATAAGAGCTTGCTGAAACTTATAGAGAGTTGCTCACTGAGTGGAAGGAAACTTGCATAGGAGAAGAGAAACAAAAGAAGACCATAAGTGCTCTAATAATGGAAAAGGAGAAGTTTTTCTCAACCATTGCAGATCTAGAAGAAGTCGAATTATTAAAGTCCAAACATGGCAATATGAAAAAATCTAAATATCTGTTGAAAAATTATCCATATATGTTGGATGTTATGATAGTAAATCTGAAGGTTGTAGGGTTTGACTACAGTACTATGAACAAAAAGGTCAAAATTCCCACCAATAATTTTTTTGCTCTTAAAAAGAAAACTGAGTTTCTCATGAAGGACCACATGTCCCAGCATCCTGCTTAACATGTGTCCCCTACAGCAAAGGAAACAAGAAGTCATCTTGAGGTGTCACTATTGTGGAAGATATAGCCATATAAGGCGTTATTGCTGTAGATTGTATAAATAGTCGTAGTCTTATAATATGCCAAGGCCTAAAAGGAATAAAGGGAAGATAACTCAGTTTAAGAAGGTATGGAAACCCAAGGAATATGTCACTTATCTTATTGTTCATACCTCTCTTAGAGTTTCATCAAGAGAGGATTGGTATTTTGATAGTGGATGCTCAAGGCACATAACTGGTGAAAAGAGTTATCTTGAAGAGTTGAAGCCTTACTATATTGGTTATGTCACCTTGGGTGATGGAACTAAAGGAAGAATAAAGGGCATGGGTAAACTGGTTAGTCTAGGTTTCCCTTGTATTGATAGTGCTTTGTTGGTAGAAGGATTAAATGCTAACTTGATCATTATAAGTTAACTATATGATCAAGGTCTGAATGTGAGTATCAAGAAGTTTGAATGTATTGTCTCTAGCAAAAATCAATAAGTGTTAATGAAGGGTTTAAGATCCCAAGACAATTGTTATATATGAATCTCTCAACCCTCATACAATGTTAAGAGTGTGGTAGAGATCATATCTGAAGGTACTGCAAGGGATTTCCAGAACACGTGATCAAAGATGGAAAAATCTATGAAGTGTGTCAAATAGGCAAAATGTCCCACAACATGCTCCAGCACCCTACCTTCTCAAAAGGTCTGAAGTTACTTCCTAAGATTCTCATGGAATCCACTCAAGTAAATAATTTGGATGGAAGAATTACACTCTAAGTGTTAAGGATAACGGAAGACTCATATATGACTATTTGTTTGGTAAAATGCAGTTTAAGGTTGAGAAAAGTCTACGTGGTGAATTCAAGAACTTTATTGGGAATCGATTAAAAATTGAAGATAATATGAAAGATGAATTTGAAAGGCTAAAGTGTTTTATAAGCTTTTGCATGTATGAGAAGTTAAAGCAACTGAGGCGTGAAAAAGGAAAGTTTATCTCTCAAGCTATCATTGTTTTACAAGAAATAAGGCATATAATTCCTATTTTAGTGGATTTTCAAAACTACTCCATTTCTACACGCCTGAAGAGTTTTTGCTATCCCACTTTCTCTTGTTCTAACACATTTTCTCGCCTCCTTCAAACCAATTTTAAAATGAGAAAAACACCCACTAATGCTAAAACTTATGAACCCTAGCGTATCACTAATGCATATGGGGTTAAAGTTATGGAGAAAGAAACACCCAATAAATCTAGGGTTTCTTATTCTAATGAAAATGACGATGAACGTATCATGTATTTAAACCCAAAACCTCTGTGCATGGTTATTCCAATTAACATTTCATCAAAAACAACAAAGAGCACTGCCTCCAAGAAGAATCAATCTTTTGAAAAGGTTAGTACTACTAGAAATAAACCATATGTACATGTTCATAATAGTACTAAATATATATATATATATATATATATATATATATATATATATATATATATATATCTATTAATTAGGAAGATGTGTCCAATTCCTATGAGAAAAACATTTCTCATGTTGATGCCAATGTTAAGAAACCACATCATTTGTCCCAGCATCTGATGAACCCCTGGATGAATCCTCATTTATTCCAGTTGGTGAACCTTTTGAATTCACTGATGAACCATAGGTTACAGCTAAAGTTATGGACAAACTCATCATTATTGATGGTCACCCTTTGGATACTCCTGTTATTGATACACTTCTTGATAACATTTTCAACGATAACTATGTCTCCAATGAAGAGTGAAGTGATATTAAATTTTATTATAAATAGGTTGAAGTTGAGAGAAAAAACGGTGAAGACAAACAAACCTTCAATTCTCTACTTGTTGACTCAAAAATGGAACGATCCTGAATCAACACCCTGAAGTGTTGAATCCTCAAGAAACCCCAACCAAAACGGTTGGACTTCTGACCTTTGAGCACAAGATATTTATGGGGACACATGTCCCATACATTATTGCAAAGAATCACGGTCAAACTGTTGGTGGAGGTTCTTCTCCTTTATCCCTAGCCACCAAAAGGGATGTGCTACTAAAACTAATAGAAGTGTCAAAGACTCTACAGGAAACCATAAGTGCTAGCACTGTAAGAACAAGGTTTGGTTATGCATTTGGCCTTATGTTTTGATGAGAATAATACATAGATTCAAAGAGAACAAATTTGTACCATAATGGTATTGTTAAGTGTGCAAATACTATATATAAGTTTTAACTTTGAAGAAGTGATGTGTGACATCATTAGACTCTGAACCTAGTGCACTTTTACTTTGAGATGTGTGTTCTACAATATAATTAAGCTCTGGAATATCCTACCCAACACTTCTAAACATTGCTCATCCAAAACTTTACGACTCTGACAAGAGAAGCCTCTGAGTATGTCAAGCTCTAAAGTCTTATGCTCAATCAAATTTGATGAACTCTGTCACCAGACTCTGAAGACCAGGTTCTAATGAACTGGATCAAGACTCTAAAGACCAAGTTTCTAAAGACTCTCTCATACAGACTCTAATTTTTATTCTATTTCATCAACTCTCTATTTAAACCCCTGAATAATTAAAGATAAGATCAAAAAGGTTTTACGTGATAAAGTAGTACACAATACAAGATCAAATATTCTTTCCATTACATTGATTTTCTGGGAAAGGGATTATACTATTGTATCATTGTGTCTCCCATTTTCACAGGCCCTTATGCAAGGATACCATTACATTTGTGTACTCCATTTCTACCCTCCGAAGAATATTTTTATTTCCTATATAAAGGAGTCTTGGAAGAATGGAATAATGCTCAACTCTAAGAAAATATCATATATGTGAATATTGCATATTTGGAAAGAAATCAAGCACACAAGTAACTTTTATTGATACGCTTCATAGAAAATATTTTGTGTGAAATACTTTGTAATTAATTTATGTATTATGCTTTCTTAGAAGCGTTTTTTTAAAACACTTTGTATCTCAATCTTTGTGATTGTATTTCATTGAGTGACTAGGGTTTAGTCAGAATTACTCTAGAAGACATTGTCGGTCACTACTACAAAATAGACCTTTCGTAACACCAATTATACAATGGTCATTGTTTTTAACCATGGTAATAGTTAATTTTTGGGCGCTTTTTTTTTGTATTTACAAAAGGACATTTAACAACGGTCATGTATAACAACCATGGTGAAATATACATGGAGTGAAATGGTTCGAATCCCATCACCAACAATTTGGTCATTTATCATGATAATAATGTGATTGACCTTGTATATCACCATGATCTATGTTTTCAACTATGGTGAAAGGTGCTACTAATTTATATAATAAGCCAAATTATCTCTCACTTCAATACATAATTGTCGTCTCTCTCAAAATAAAACCCTAACAACTCTTTCACTTGTCTCTCTCAAAACGAAACCCTAACAACTATGTCAGTCGTCTCTCTCATATGGAAACCCCAAAATGAAACCATAACATCAAATCTTAGCCAATGGGTATTTACAAGTTCATTTTCACTATAGTTTTTTTTTTCAAAATCTGTTTCAATAGCTTGTTTCATAATGTTTAAACTTTCAGCTTGTTTTGACTTATAGGTAGGGATGTTTGTTTCAATAAAGATGACGAAGCTAAAGTTAGCGTTGCAAACTTGTGTCAAAGATCCATAATGACATACATTCAAGATAGAGACAAGTTTGCGGCTCTAACTTTAGCTTCATCCTTATTTCATTGTTGACACACCATTGTGGGACATGTATGGTACGTTTCTAAAACATTTTATGACTTGATATGTTTGTTGTATCGAGTTTGTTGTTTATGGTTTGTTTTTTATGAATGTTTTTGATGAATGTTTTTGATGAATGTTGTTGTTAATGTTTGTTTAAAAGATAAGTTTATTATATATTATGTGGTTTAAGTGTTTTTCTAATCTCTTTCCGAATATATAACTTTTTAAATTGCATTAGAAAATTATAATATGATAGATAAAGTTGTATTAGAAAACAAGTACGCGTTTAATTCTTGACAAGAATTCTTCACACCATTATCTTCATGTTGTTCTTTGACAATTATAACTTGGTTTAGTGATTGTAGTTCTTCAACCACCCCTCTCTCCACCTCTAATTTTGTTTGCAAAATATTATTTACTTTGAAAACAAAATTAGAGGTGGAAAGTGGAGCGGTTGAAGAATTACAATTACTAAACCAAGTTATAATTGTTAAAGAGCAAAATGTGAATAAGGAGTTGAAGAACTCTTGTCAAGCATTGAATGTTAACTTGTTCTTCTAATATAACTTAATTTATCCTATTATAATGTTCTAGTGTAGATTGAAAGGTTATATGTTTAGTGAGCATTGACGAAATAATAATTCCATATAATTTATAATAAAATCAGGTGTATATATCACAAAGTTTATGTGAAATTGTTGTTAATATAACAATGGTTGGTTAAAGTAATCATTATGGTAGGTAGTGTGCTACATAGATACAATAGCGGTCGCACAACTGTGGTGGAAAGCATCACACATACTGTCATACCCCAAAACTTAACCTACCTGATCACCTAGGTACATGACCCTAATTCATATGCATACATTCATGATCAATCATTTCACTTGCAGTGGTATTGTACAAGACAAGAGGGCATGCATCTTGGATTAAGGTATAGTGGTGTGTACCTAGGGAAAGTTGGAGTTTCCTAGCATTTTGAGGTTTCTCAACCAAGCTAAGCCCTAGTGTGTTTACACCTTTGATTCTTTGTGTGTGCATCTTGCTTTGAAGATTCACTTTTATCTCCATGGACAAGATAAACCCCAATTATGGAAATATCATTCATTGTGTGTGCATCTAACCCTAATTCCATTTGATTCATTATCATCCATTATGTATGTTTCATTTGCTTTATAAAAGATTCATTCAATGCCTACTTGTTCATGGTCTATTATGTAGGTTGCATTGGTTTTATTAGCATTTATTTCAAGGCCTTACATGTTCATCTTTTGCTTGATGGTGTTCATTAGTTTAATCTCATCCCACATCCATTTCAAGATCCATCCATTGTCTAGGTCATATTTGTTATCCATTGGTCCATGCTAAGGTCTTTGATTCATCTAAGTCTTATGGCATTCACATCCACTTCGAGATCTATTCATTAGGTCATTCACTTCACCGTACATTCAAATTTGTTGATTTCAATAGGTTTTAAGTTTGGTTACATGTTTCATGGTGAATTTTTCATTTCATCTTCAATGTTATTCATGTCATTATCAATGCCATTCATTATAAACCAAATATCAATTACATTCATTACAATTACATCCAAATGTCCATACATACAAAGATTTACAAAATTTGACCATTTCTACAATAGTTGACTTTTGGTAAACATTTGACTTTTTTGTCAACCAGCTGACCAAAGTCAACTGACCCCCCTTGACTATCCTAAAGTCTAACCAAATTCCACTTGCCCATTTTTCATCATCAAAATCCATGATCACTTATTTTCATCTTCCTTTCTTTAAGTATAAGACATTCCCATCATAGGTCATGTTTACCATCCTACAAAACCAACCATACCATGTCACAATGCATCATCAATTTACAAGAAAACCAAATGCAATGCCATACACAACCTTCCAATGCATACCAAATAGCTTTCTACATGCCATATCATAATATATGACCAAACCAAGGAAATGAATAGAAGTCATGACCACAAAACCTAGCATTACAAGCACATCAGAGTATCACGAGTCACTCACCCTACAAACTCAGACCTGCAGCATATTGACCATTAACCTTCGATCATAAAGCAGATCTGTAATGGCCAAGGCATTCGTTTCATTCCAAATAGGCCAAGCCATGCATTGATCAAAACAGGTAGCAATTTAAACCTGCAGCGCATAATAAGACCAAACATCAACATACCATAGCATTACACTTCACAAAATGACATAGCATGACAACAACAAAGCATAAACCATACATTCATTCCAAAGACCATTGATCATTCAACATTGAAAATTCAATAACCACAAACAGACCATAACCAAGATAATACACCATGCAACAAACCATAATCACGGCTTAGCATAAGCATCCTGCAACAACAAGCCATTTCACAGTCCAAAATTCTTCAACAAACATGTGCGCACAATAAACAATATAACAGTTAAGCAAATGCAAGCAATCACAACAAATCTTGTAGTAGACCATAAACCTGCAACTAAAATTTACATCACAACAAATATAGCACAACAATTCAACATCACATTAAGACATTTCCAAATCAAAATTGAGCCAAATAACATTTCAATTCACCAACTAACTTAACATCTCCATTAACCTTTCCAACCAAACAGCAATTGGACAACCAACTTTCATTTAATTGCATAGTTCAAACTAACTTACAACACTCTCCTTCACAAACCAATTAACTCACTTCAAACTAACTCAGTAACAACCTAACATAATTTGTTACATTCACACTAACATAATTGTTTCCTCCAATTGAATGATAACTAACTGATCCTAACTAACTAACAGTGTGATCTAAATGATAACTAACATTGAATCAATCCAACTAATTGAATTTAACATAGTTCTTCATCTGTTAAATTCCTCTCTTATAAATTGACCTTACTCTACATTTTCACGAACCTTCACATTCATTCAGAAACTAGAAACTCACATTCGCTCAATCTCATTTTCTCCCTCTCAATCTCAGAACCACTCTCTTCACTCTCACACAAAGCTCCTTCAAAGTACTCCATTAAATCTCCATATTAAAGCTTCAATGGAATAAAGCTTAGCCTCATCAATCTCAGATAAACTCGATTCTTCAATCACTCACTCTCTGCATTCAATATATTCAAACCTATGACATCAATCTCCCTCTCAAATTCTCTGCTCACAATCTCTCAAGAAGTTCCATAAGGAGAAGAATTTTCAGAAAGTAGAAGAATCCAAGAATGAAAAAGGAGATTCAAGAAGATCCAGAGCTTTGTACCTAATCTCCGACACCTGCTTCGGTGAGTTGCTTCTACTTTTCTTCATCTATTCACTTTGTGCTTGTTTTAGAATTCAGAAAGTAGAAGAATCCAAGAATGAAAAAGGAGATTCAAGAAGATCCAGAGCTTTGTACCTAATCTCTGACACCTGCTTCGGTGAGTTGCTTCTACTTTTCTTCATCTATTCAATTTGTGCTTGTTTTAGAATGTAGAAAAGGATTAGGGGGATCAAATTCCTAACCTCTATAGCTTTGATTTCGAGAGTGAGGATTTAATTTTAGATTAGAGGTTTGGGGTTCTTTAACTCGTAGCTTTGATTCAAAGGATATATGAGGAATCAAGTTTTGTTATGGTGATTTTCGGAATCATGTTAAATAGGTGAAGGAGGTGATGTATTTATTTTTGGCATTATGGCACCGCCGCCACCGGAGGCGACCTTCGGTGCGGCAGAGGAGATCTAAATTCTGATGGAGGGAGCTTCAACCTTTTTGAAATTTTAACTCTAAGCTTGAAACATGATAAAAGTGATTAACATATATTTCACTTTTTTTTCGGCATGTGTTTTTGCTGACTCACGATTCCTCACACTTCAACATTCAGCTTGCATTGCATTAGGCCTTTTGGGCGAATCTCATGTTATCCACACTCATCCACAACTCTGCACCCCTGTTCTTTGGCTGGATTGGCTTTGGGCCTTGGTATGGGCCTGCGCCTTGTGCACCCTGGTTTCCCTAAAACATACCCCTTATTTGATTCTTTTTACATTTTATTTTTGTTTGTTTTAATTTTGTTACATTTGGTATGATTGATTAATTCATGTTAATGAAAATTGATGGAAATTAATTTGTTAGTTTTAATTAGGTTTTACATGATTAGTGGTTGATTATAATTAACTGATTTTATTAACTCTTGATTAATTATTGAAAAATGATTAGAAAAATATGTGATTAATCTTAGTTTTTGATTTAGGTTAGATGTTAATTCATATGAAAAAACTGTAAATTGCATGATTTGATTTTTATATTTTAATTCTTCCATGATTAGATTTTAATTGGTTAGAAATTAATCTTGTTCATAATCTTTTAGGTTTAATTAATCTTTTAAGTCACTATTCTTGTTAAACATTGATGTGAATTCTCTGATTTATTGCACGTTAACCCATGGCATGTTCCCTTAGATCTAGGTCTTTAGAATTAAGTTTAGTTGTTTAATCCCTAGGGTTTTCAAATCTTTATCTCTTTGTGCATGAATTTCTGACTTATTTCACCCTGATGGATTTAATTGATCAAAGTTCATTTTGATCAGTTAAATTCTTTGATTGTGCTTATTTTCCTTGCTATTCAAAGTATTCGCCTTTGTTCATAGACTTTAGTACAGTTCTAATCAAAAAAAAACTTTTAAGAATAAAATTAAACTCCACTCATCAAACCCATTTTTGCCTTTGGGCATCCTTCTTTTTTTCAAACCTTTTTAGAAAGGACGTGTTACTTCTGTTCTACCATGAACGAAGCTTAAACCTCCATGCGTGAGAACACAAGTAATGTTTAACTACTAAACTTGATTCAAGCACATCCATTTTCCCGTAAACAAACAAAGGCTTAAGTGCCCCATGCTCGAGCATACAAGTAAGTTGACTGTAGAACGCGAATGTTAACACTTTTCATTAAAAACAACCAACGCATCCGTATTTTTCTACCACGAACTATGATCTCTGATTTCCTTATTGCACTATAAGAATACTTAGGCACGAGGGCCCCAATCCTCTGTGAGCACCCTAATTATTAAAACTTTTTTTCCCTTTAGCATGTAATCTTTAGATAGTAACACCTAATCTTGGAAAGAACAATCAAAACGGTTCCCATTGAGTACAAAGGATGTGAGGGATGCTAATACCCTCCCCTTGCATAACCGACTTCCTTACCCATTCTCTCTTCCTTCGGGTTTTATCTATGTTTTCTCTTTCCTCCAGGAATAAATAAAGTTCGATTGCGACTCTGTTGTATCTTTGAGTGTGCGATGCACTCGATTATATTTCGTGTAGCTTCAATTGGCAACTTTGCTAGGGACCTCCTAAGACAGTTGAGCCTAGTTTTGTTTGCTTTATTTGCATGTTGTTGGTGTTTATCTTTATCACTTTACTGGATTTATCTTTATGTTATTTATTTCATTTCTTTATAGCTTTAAATATTCTGCATATTCTGAATATATCTGTTATACTCTCTATTGGGTTGGGATGATGTTACATGAGAGAAAAGCTCTATACCCAAGCTTGAGCACAAACACAGGATAATATTGTGATTAGAGTCATGTTTAACCTACTTGGATTTAGTCCTCGAGCATGGTCAACACGAGACGTCACACCTATAGTAGATCCTTTTGGGAGCATGATGCCTGACGAGTTAGTCATCTGAGACAATGGTATCTCAAAATGGGTCATTGACTCTAGGGACCTTTTAGGGCTACCTTTGAAGACTAGTCCACACCTATGAGGGGACATTGGGTTTTTCGCAGAAAACCAAGACCCTACATACCATGTTCTCGCGTAACGTCAGACCTTTGAATCTGTATTAGGCAGTATACGCAGACTATCCAGAATATATGGTGCCTTTAGCTTACATTATTGCATATCATTGTTGTAGCATTGTATGCATACTGACTTTGGAAGTTGAATTGTTGCATCGTCGAATCTCTGAGTCTATGATGTATTGGATACCATTGCATCCTTTAAAAAAACAATGCATCGCATGATGTTGCATAACACTACAAAACATTGCATCCTTCATGCATCCATCAACGTACATGCATATCTTCCCAACAAGATAAAACCTCATATCACCTCTCATTTCTAAATAGTTAGTTGATTACTCGACATTCGTTTTAAACTAGAAGCATGTCGCAGATCAACATGGAAGAACTTTGGAGAGGTCAAGATTCATTGATGATGGAAGTTAACCAATTGAAGACTCAGATGAGCCTGATCATGGAAATCCTTCAAGCAATATTGAGGAAGGAGGGTAATCTCACACCGGCTACCATAGTAAAAGTGGTCACTCATGTGCACCTTTTTGACTCCACCCCATGTCATGAGCCGCCTCAGGTATTTCATCCATAATCTGTACTTATAAGGCCTCTCTGTCAACAACCATTTTTTGTTCCCTAACCAAGTAAGAGGAACCAAGCGCAGAATCAGAATTCGTATCTAGATCACCAAGCCCGAGGCCGAGAATATCAAAATTAGCACACCCCTCAGAGTAATTTGGAACGAAGGAATACTCATCTAAATCCAATTCATGTGACATACAGTCAACTCCTATCGTATCTAATTCATAGTTCACTGGTGGTTCCCAAGCCTCTGAAGCGTCCACCACAACCATTTCCACCAAGGTATGACCCCACCGTATATTATGGATATTATGCTCGATCAGCAGGACACTCGACTGAGGACTCTAACACTTTCAAAGTTAGAGTACATCAGCTGATTGACTAAAGGTACTTAACTCTACAAGGAGGGAATCTGTTGGTGAACGGAAGTCCCTTGCCTGAGTAAATGTCGAGACTGCAAAAACGTCCCTGGAAACAATCAATCAAGCTTGAGAGAGCCTCTTCGATATTGGAAATCATTGTGTCATTTTCATGTGTAATTTTCTTATTTTTCATTGTAATATTCACCTATAAAACTCGTTTGTTTTCAAATAATAATGACATTGAAATGAATATGCATGTTTTGAATCAATTCATTCGTGTCCATTCTTATTGTATTCATTAATATCAAACTTTTGTTTTAATGAAATCAAAAGGAGAATGATGACATTTAAAAACATGAAATCACTGCACGTATGCTTTTGAATAAAACCTTGATGACGATGTATGGTATTGTTTCAAATCCCAAAACATAGAAGGTATAAGGAAGATAATCCCTAGTCAACCCCTTTGAGCCAAGTAGTATGAGTTTTTTATGTACAGAAAAACCCTCAATCTTAACTCGGGGTAGGATAATCTTCGGCTAATTTAACCATGCGTTCAAAATTCAAAAAAAGGAGTGCCCTATCTAAGGAATGAGGCAGTCACAACCCCTTCAAATCAAGAGAACAATTGTCACGTGATTTATTCCAACAAAAGGAAAAAGAAACAAGAAATCCAAAATAAATAAATAAATAAAGAAAGCTCTCTAAGTCAAAAACTCGAAAACGAGTGACTTACGCAAAAATTGGGGCATCCTCGTGGATTGCAAATCTGAATCAGTCCAACAAAAATAAGGGAAAGCAAACAAAATGAGGAAGAAAAGAGGAAATAAAAGAAAAATCCTCAACAAGAAAATATTTGTGTCGGCTACAAACCAAACAAAAGGTGGATGGCTGCCACTCTGAAAACCTCGCTGGTTCGTAAACCATTACCTCCGTCATTGAAATTCCCTTTTGGAAAATGTGTGTTTGTGTCGAACTAGATGAACGTGGGACTGGAGAACATCAAGGAGAATGGGTGGGTTAGAATAGATTTTGAGCCATAAATCCTTTTTTTCTAAAATTATGAACGGTCACGCTACAATCCTCAAAAGACCTAATTGAAGCAATGTTTATTTCAAAAGCATAATGTAGTAGGTTGTGTTAAAATTGACTCTTAAAACTATTTTCTTATTATTTGTGTTGGTATCGACATGACATTCTCATTAGTGATCCATTAACTATATGGCATAAATCCAGTGAACATGCTTGGATTTCAAAACTGACATAAATATAACATTGCAATTATCATTTCCAGAATGAACATTTTTTACTCGTGAGTAAACATTTGACATCAAGAAATTTTCTTAATGAACATGAATTGAGGAGCTTGATTATACCAAAGGACATAACACATGAGGACTTCGTTGAGCAGGGGCAAGTCATTTTAGTTGATCACACTAGAGGACATAACACCTGAGGACTCTGTTGAGTAGAGGAAAGCCACTTTAGTTGATCCCATCAAGGGGCATAACATCTGAAGACTCCGTTGAACAAAAAGACAATCCGCTTCAAGATTCAGTCAATATTGGGTAATCACATCAAGAAATCCCTACACGATCCAGTCAAATGGGGAAATCACGTTGAAATCTGACAAATCTCTCCATGACCAATTAGCCATGGGCATTCCCTTAAATATCAATCAGCCAGAGGCAAAGTTACTTCATGGCTTGTACTAGGGAAGACCACCCTAGGAGCACAAGAAGTCAATATCTCTGAGATGGTTAATCAAAGCTATACAGTTCCAAAAGACCGGGGCAGGTCAGATCGAGATTGTTCTATGACAAAGATGTTTCATACCTTGTGACTAGCGCAACCCATATAGATACCCAACAGATTAAGGCAAGATTGTCCATAGAGGGGAAGTCTCTCTCCATACTTTTAAAGCTTCTCAAATCAAGCCCGGGGCATCAGGATGTCAGGAAGTCATGTTAAACACATCCCATAACCTTCCAATAGAAACCATGCAGAATGTCTCCTAGTGACCCACCTCAGGGGAATTTATTGGACCTTCAAAACCATTGCATAGGTCATCATGTCATACATATCATTCATTTAGCATAGCATGAACTCTCTCCCTAACAAGTAAAATCCCAGAATTTATTGGACACCCTTTGAATCCTTATAAAACTCCTAACTAGAATTCCCAGCAAATTTTCCCAAGGTGTCTCCTTTTCTACTTACCTTTTGTAAATCCTCGTTGCCTTTCACGCGAGAAAGTTATCTTTGTCAAAACTTTGCATCATGATTGTTTTGAAATACTCTATGTAGGTTTGATGAGTCATGGGATGGGCAGCCATGTTTCGAGAAATCCACCCCCGCCATTGTGCATGTGGGATACCATGAGGTTTTCATGCCTACAACAAAGTTCCCATTTGACATAACATGTTAAAGCCCAGTTCATGTCTGGAAAACCTCTTCAAAGCCCAGTTCCTGTCAGACAAAGCTCTGCAAAGCTCAGTTCCTGTCTGGCAAACCCCTGCAAATCCCAATTCTGTTAGCACCTCTCCAAAGTCCAAACCTTGTTTGGACACCCCCTTGTAAAATCCCAGTTGTACATGGCATCCTTATAAAACCTTTCTACAAACCAGTCCAAGCCAAAACCTTCGTTTAGATTTCTTTTCTCCTAGCCTAAAACGTTATTTACCCTATTCCTAATCAAGCCCAAATTCCATTTGGCCACTATCCATTTAAGCCTAAATCTCGCGTTTAGCCCCTTTTCTTAAAACCTAAGTTGTTGTTTATCCATACTCTCAATCAAGCCCAAATCTCATTTGGCCAATGCTCCATTTAAGCATAAACCTTGCGTTTAACCCTTTTTTCTCCAATCCTAAACCATTGTTTAGCCATACTCTCTATTTACGCCCAAATCTTGTTTGGCCACTATTCTGTTCTAGCCTAAACCCATTGTTTAGCCTTATTCTCTCAGTACGCTTAAACCGTTGTTTAGCCATTTTCCCATCCAAGCCTAAACTGTTTGTTTAGCCATTTTCCCCTTAAAGCCCAAATTTTTTTTGGCCACTACCCTATTTTAAAGCCTAAACGTTTTTTTAACCCTTCTTCCACCAAACCTAAATTGTGTTTAGACCTTCTTACGGATTGCTGAAGCCCAAATCCCGTTCGAACACTACTTTGTTTAAGCCTAAATCGTTGTTTATCCCCTCTTCCATCCAATCATAAATTGATTGTTTAGTTGATGTTATCTTTGAAGCCTAAATCGTTGTTTAGACATGTCCTCTTTAAAGCCTAAACCTTGTTCATTTAGCCCCCCATATCCCCTCAGTAAGCCAAAACTTTCATTTATCCACTCTTTCCTGAAACCCTAAACCTTGTTGTTTAGCCCCATATATCTCATCAAGCCCAAATTTTGTTTGGCCACTATCCATTGAAGCATAAACCCCGTGTTTAGCCCTTTTCCTCCAAGCATTGACTGTTATTTAGCCGTGGTGATCTCATCAAGCCCAAGCTTTGTGTTTGGCATCTCCCCCAGCAAGCCTAAACCTTGTTGTTTAGCCCCATATTTCCCAAGCAAGCCTAGAATGTGTGTTTATCCCCCGTTGTTCTCTTCAAAGCCTAGGCCTTTTTTTAGCCCTGATTTTCTCATTAAGCCTAAATTGTTGTTTAGCAACATCCTTTAAGCTCAAGACTTGTGTTTGGCCAACTCCCTAGCAAGTATAAACAATTTTTTTTAGAATTGTATACCTTTCAAGCCTAAGCCTTCGTTTATCCAATTCCCATGAAAGCCTCAACCTTATTTGTTTAGACCCCGATCTTCCCAACAATCCTAAACTTTTATATATCCCTTTAAGCCCAAAACTTTCTATTTGGTCAATTCCCCAACTCAAAGCCTAAACTTTTGTTTAGCCCTTTAAGTCCGAACTTTTGTTTGATCAATATCCCTTTCTCTAGCAGAAGCCTAAACTTGTTGTTTATCCCCCTCGACCCTTAAAGCCCAAAATGTTGTTTGGCCAACCCTCAGCAAAAACCTAAACTTTGCATTTAGCCTTATTCCACATCAAGCCCAAATATTGTTAGATTTGGCCCCTCTTCCACATCAAGCCCAATTATTGTTAGATTTTGCCCATCTCCCACATCAAGTCTAAATATTATTAGATTTGGCCCCTCTTCTACATATAGCCCAAATGATAGATATGCCCCTCCCCGTGAAAAACCCAAACTTTTGTTTGACTGATCCATAAAGCCTAAACTTTCAGGTTTATCCCTTTTTCCCCAACAAAGCCTAAGTTGTGTTCTTAGCCCTTCATACCCAGCAAATGCCCAAATCTTGTTGCATTTGGCCCTTCTTCTTCGCAAATCCTAAAGCTTTATGTTTAACCCATCCTCCCCAGTAGAGCCTAAGCCTTGTGTTTATCCCATTTTCCCATCAAAAGCCTAAACTTCCAGGTTTAGCCTTTCTTCCCCATCAAAGCCTAAGTTGCGTGCTTAGCCATTCATATCCAGTAAACCCCAAATCTTGTTGAATTTACCGCTTCTTCCCTGGAAAAGTCTAAGCTACGTGTTTAGCCATTTATATCTAGTAAAGCCCAAATCCTTTTGAATTTGGCCCTTTATATCCATAAAGCCCAAATCCTATTGAATTTGGCCCTTCTACTCCAGCCAGCCCAAATTATGTTAATTTGGCCCTTCACATACGTAAAGCCTAAATCCTGTTGAATTTGGTCCTTCTTCTCCAGGCAGCCCAAATTATGTTGAATTTGGCAATTCATATCCATAAAGCCCAAATCCTGTTGAATTTGACCCTTCTACTTCAGCTAGCCCAAATTGTGTTAATTTGGCCCTTCATATCCATAAAGCCCAAATCTTGTTGAATTTTGCCTTTCTTCTCCAGCCAGCCCAAATTATGTTAATTTGTCATTTCATATCCATAAAGCCCAAATCCTGTTGAATTTGGCCCTTATTCTCCAGCCAACCCAAATTTTGTTAAATTTGACCTTCCATATCCATAAAGCCTAAATCATGTTGAATTTGGTGCTTCTTCTCCGGCCAACCCAAATTATGTTAATTTCGCCATTCATATTCATAAAGCCTAAATCCTATTAAATTTGGCCCTTCTTCTCCAGTCAGCCCAAATTGTGTTAATTTGGCCCTTCGTATTCATAAAGCCTAAATCTTATTGAATTTGGCTCTTCTTCTCCAACCAGCCCAAATTGTGTTAATTTGGCCTTTCATATCCGTAAATCCCAAATCCTATTGAATTTTTCCATTCTTCTCCAGCCACCCCAAATTATGTTAATTTGTCCCTCCATATCCATAAAGCCCAAATCCTATTGAATTTGACCCTTCTTCTCCAGCCAACCCAAGTTGTGTTAATTTAGCCCTTCATATCCAAAAGCCCAAATCCTATTGAATTTGGCCTTTTTTTTTCAACTGACCCAAATTGTGTTGAATTTGGCCCTTCATATTTATAAAACCCAAATCCTATTGCGTTTGGCCCTTTTTTTCAGCCAACCCAAAATTTGTAATTTGGCCTTTCATATCCATCAAGCCTAAGCTTTGTGTTTAACCTTTCTTCTCTGTGAATCCCAAACTTTGTTTGGCACCATTTATCCCCATTAGAGTCCAAATACTTTGTTTAGCCGTTTCTTCTAAAGCGTCGTCTTTATTGGCGATCCTTCAAAGCCCAATCCTTGTTGGAATCATTAAAAACCGACTTCGGTTGAACCTTTATAAAACGCTTATCTGGAATTCCCAACAGGGTTACCCAAAATGTCTCATTTTTTACTCAACATTTGTAAGTCCTCGTTGCCTTTTGCACGAGAAAGTTATCATTTTAAAGACTTTGATTCCCGAATACAAAAGCAGAGACTAGACGAATAACTTACTCCCTTATCAACTATTTTAAAACACCTGACATAGGTTTGGTAAGTGTAGCGGTGTATTCGTAACTTTATGATTTATTGATTAAATCAAAAGCAAAGCATACAAAGAATCGAGTCGCCACCGCACTTTTATTTATCCTAAGGAATGGCTAAAAAGCGAACAAAAGCCTAAGAAGTTTTACACGTAGAAAACTAATAAAAAGATCAGAGAATCTGGGTAAGGGGTAAATTACGCAATGGGAAGGTGTTAGGCACCCAAAACGTCCTAGGTACTCCTAGGGAGCCCTTTTCACACTTGTTGTATAAAAAATGTTTATTTGTTTATGACATATTGTGCAAACATGAATGGGATGATGAGAAAAGAATATACAAGTTTTATTGTTTTTGTGTTTGAACGGATGAACCCGTTGCCTACGTACCTTCCATCAAAGGTAAGGATCAAAACGCCGTAGTTCGGCTAAAAGATTTCAAAAAAAGTGTGTGAGTTGATTTTAAAACACAAGCATTAAGGCTTTTCATTACCAATGGGAGAAAACTCAACCTGAATTCAACAATCCACCATGCGAGGATGGCTTCGACGTACTAGAGGGGTTAACCCTGTTTTCAGTACGGAAGTCTTACAATCGACTCACTAAGGATAAGGTAAGATTTACATCAACCACTATGGTAATTGAAACCTATGGCTAATGTATGAAAACATATTAACAATGGACAAAGCCACAAAACAATTGAATGGGTGAAGTTAATTGATTATGAGTATTCACAAAATATGGTCAAGGTATGATTAGGATTGATTCAAAGAAGTGTTATGAAATGGAGTTTGAAAAGTCAAGGACTTAGGGTCCAGGTTTCTAATTTGACAAGACATGAAGACGTTTGCACAACAAGTCAAAGTTTTTGAAAGCAAAGTGTGAAAAGGTTTAGGACAAAGAGGATATGGATGAAGGAGTGTAAAACTTCTTAGAAAGGTTCACCTCTTGAGATCATATAGAAGATGATTCAAGTGTGTCCTTAGGAATAGGCAAGTGAACAATAACAAATAAGCAAACAAATGATACCGGAGGCCAATTGCTGGGCTTATACCAATCTCACAACAAAGGTGGATACCGGATACCAATAGATGGATTTACACCAGTCTCCTAAAACAAACAGGGATGTCAGATGCCAATAAATGGACTTATTCCAACCTCCTAAAGCAAAACAAAACAAAAGAGTGGATACCGGATGCCAATCTATCTGGACTTATTCCAATCTCCTCAACAAAACAAGACATGGATATCAGATGCCAATCTGTCTGGACTTACTCTAATCTCCAACAGATGATCATAGGAATACAAAAGCCAACAACATGGTCTTACAATTGCACCCTCACATACAACAAACAAACAAGCAATGGACATAAGTGGCCAAATGAAATGGTCTTACACTCTATCCCTTCCAAATCATAGGAACAATGGCCAATGAATGGACTTACAGTTGTCCTCAATGGGTAAACCAAAGATGGATCACAAAGATATGAAATGATGATCATGCAATAATGAGCAATTAATGATGGTAAATGCACAAAGGCAACCAAGCAAACATGTGCAAATGGACCAAGCAATCAGTCAAACAAAGTCATTTAGCACACACTATAACCAAGCAATTAGGCTCAAGCAAGGGTTAGACTTTAAAGTCAACTGGAATGGGGTAAATAGTGCTCTTAAACTTAACATTGAGGGTTAAGGTGAAGCAGATGAAAGGATATGAGGGGTGTGCCTCATTGCTCTTATCCCTGGTCAGGGAGAGCATTTGAATATCAGAAGGTGTGGGAGTTCAGAAAGTTGGAACTCTCTCCACAAGTTAATGACTCGATAGATCTTGGGTTAAGATCCACAATGCTACAAATATGTAATGTGAGCAAAGGGAAGACACACAGAACAGTAGGAGATAGGCTACATATCTCTTCTATCTACCAATTGCCTCAGATGAGGTCTTTTCCTGCTTGGGGACAAAGTTAAACAATCACAAACATTGCCTCTTAAGGAGGACTTCAGACAGGTGCCTGGCCAAGTAACAGGCCAGGTCTTCCAGACTACATGAAGAAGAGATGCTATACCTCAATGCTTAAGCTATTAAGCAAAGAAATAGCAAGTTCACAATGAACTATAGCAACTAAATGTACCTGTGGAAACATCAAACAAATCAGTATGCTATACAGACAAATCAACCAACAGTTAATGCAACAGACAACCAATATAGGCAAAGGCAAAAGCCACAAGTCAATCCCAATTGAATCAACTTCAACCTACAAAACACACATTAGTAATCAAAAGCAAATATCAAATGCTCTCAAGATGAGGCATCATCAATTGTATAACTTGCATGTGCAACCTGAAACAAAACTTCAAATATGAGAAGCAAACCCTTAGGCCAAAGCCTAGGGTCAAAGATAGGGAAAAAATTTAAAACAGAACATGAAAATTAACCAAAATCAAGATTAATCAATCATGAACAAAGTCCAATTGGTCTCATGTCAAAACTATGCACCAATTCCATTTCATAAGCAAATCATGTCAAAGAAAGCATATTGAAACACATTGGAGCAAACAGAAAGAACACAAGCATATCAATACCACAATGGCTCAATAAATTCCAAGAAAAATTATGTATAACCAGAACACATCAAAGGATCATCATACCAAAAATCATGGCATTTGGATAAGGGGAAGCAAGTCAATTAAAATCAACAAGTCAAGGCATGTTCAAACAAGCTCATACAAGGCACAAAATCATGCATCAACTTCAAGCAAACATAAAACAGAAATGACATAAGATAAATGAACCAAATCAAATCCATGTCAAACTTCAAGATGTCTAGAATACACATGCCAAATTTCAAGTCCATCCAATAACCCACAAGAATTTCACAAATCATATGAGATCATGACTCACAAAAGGTCCACAATTGGTCAAACAGAGGGAAAATTCTCAAACAAATAGAAAATGCATTCAAAAATTCCAGGAAAAATCACAAGCCAACTTAACATCCATAAGTATCAACATGCAAAAATTCAGAGCATTTCAAGTTCAATAGGCATAGCAAAGAAATTCCACAAGTTGGACAAGAAATGGTGTGACATACATTGTCACACCTCCAAAGATCACACCATATCTCACAATCCAGAAAGGCAAAAATCACAAACCATATACCAAAATGTTCATCAAAGTGTCTAGATTACACATGTAAAATTTCAAGAATTTTGGATCAACCATCATGATTTCACAAATGAAATGGCAAGCTATATGCAAGAAATGACATGTGAGAACAAACCCTAGGCAATTATTTTTTTCAACCGTGCACAAATCTTGAAAAAATATCCATAAAAAAGTAGACAACATGATGAACATTCCAAAAAAAATTGCACATGATTTGGATTAGTATTTTAGGAGCTATGGATTTTTTAATGTGATGAAAAATTAAAAATGATGAATGGAAGGCATATGGATATGTGAAGACAATTGAATAAAATGCCAAAAGCTAAAAATGAAAGTGTCATGGGGCGGGATCGAACCGCGTGTGAATTCAAAATGGGAAGCGCGCCATGAAGCAAAACGCGGTCGTTTAGACCGGAACCCTAGCGCATGCAGCATGCATGCATCGCGTGAATCCGCAGGAAACACACGTGAATCCGCAGGAAAAGCCGTGGCAAGCGCGATGAAGGCTGCGGTAAAATCCGCAGGTAATTGCCAGAATTTTAAGAACACGATGAAGATCCTCATGATCTTCATCATCATTTTCCAGAATTTTTCCAATGTGTACAGAAATTGGCAAGGCATATATCATTGTAAAGATCTATCATCCAACAATAATAATCAACAATTATTTCATCCAACAACATCCTATCAAGCAAGAATCGAGCAAATCATCTTTTGAACATAAGACTTTAAATCAATGGATCTCACTCGATATAGCATGGTTTAACACGATTTAAAGCTCATTACAACCTACATTCAAAGATCTACGAGAATCATGCATTAATTTCATGAATCAAGAACATCGAATTCTGACCTGGTTTGAAGTGCAGCTTTGGATTCGAGATTTTCTGGCTTTGGAAAGTCAAAACAGATGATCAATGATGATGAGGAAGATGAATGAAATGATGTACTTTAGCTCAACAATGCTCAGATTCGAAGAAATCTCCAAATGCCATGAACATGCTCAAACTCCAACAGTTCCAATTCTTCAAGAATCCTCCAATGTTTGCTTCAACAGATCTTCAATACTTCCTGCAGATGATGATTAGCGCAAGAATCAAGCAAAAGGAATGGTGAAATTTGATGAACAAAGTGAAAAAAAAGTTTGAGAGAATTTGAGAGAATTTGAGTGAATTGTGTTTGGATCTGAAATTGTGATTTGTGATTGCAGAATTCTGTTATGATTAGGACTTTATAGTTCCTGTTAATCACACTAGCTAAACATGATTAGGCAAAATAGATTGGATTAGTGAAATGAACATGTGAATGGAAATTGGCCAAAATTCCCTTATGCATATGTGACCAATGGAACAGTAAAAATTTCACTTGCAGCAAGTCACAAATTCTATTTTGAAGCAATGGCAATTGGTTTGGAATGAAAATTGTGCATACTTTTCAAATTCACCTTTTTTCCCACCAAAATTCAAATTGATTCACTTGAAAAATGCACTTTTTATGTGATGATTTTTGATGAAATGTGATGATGGATTATGATAGAGCATGTCAAAAGAGATTTGCTCAAAAAAGAACCACATGAATTGGCCTTTTGATGCAAAAGTTATGCCTTGTTGAAGTTCAACTTTTCTTGACAATGATTTGATCATAACTTGCCAACCACAAATGAGAAATGGATGTTCTTGGACTTTTTGGGAAGGTTAGATCAAGATCTTCAACTTTCATGTTGAACAAATTTTGATTTGAAGCTTGCTTGATGATGTAAAGTTGAGGAGAAGACCTTTCCATTTTTGGCAGTTTGAAATTACAGGTCACTTACTATTTTTGGAAACTTTTTGTCTGACCTCCAATTTCTCAATGATGATGTTTGACATGTTATATGAGGCTTGTATGGACATGAATGAGGCCTCTCAAACCATCTCCCACCATCAAATCCCTGATTTTATGCACAGTTGACCACAGTTGACTTTGCTAGGGTTTTGGTTGACTGAGCCATGTTCTGATGAATTTCAAGCCTCTACCACTTGAGATCTTGATTCAAAATGATACCACAACTCATATGAACTCTTGATGAATGATCATGGTGCCCAAATTCTTCAGAATGGCCACCATCTATGGCTCAATGACTTGCCTTAACTGCCTTGACCTAGAATTTCTTCATCTGCAAGTAACAATGTTAGATGACAATATTTTTGTACTTCTGGTTAGTAAACAAATGAAAAGCAATGATATACATATGCTGAACATGTTTGGTGATCAAGAACCACACTCAAGAGACAACCCACCCACAGGGAAGGAGGCAAAGGTGCACAATGATCCTTGAGGCAATGATATGATATGATATGATGGCATGATGGATCTTAGGGACAAAATTAGGGTCTTACAGATGCCCCTATTTAAGGTCATTCTAGTCGGAGAAGTGAAGTTTAGAAATCTTCATCTCGTCGCGGTAGAATGGGCTTAAATAACAGTAATGAGACAAATTTTGGTCCCTAAGAGACCTCATGATGCAAATGTATGCATGCAAAAGAAACAAACTCTGTGGGGAATATAGTTCACACAGAAGAAAAAGACGATCCGTCGGAGTAATACACTCACCAGGAACAGAGACTCTAACAGGACTCTTATGGGACTCTTATTGGGGATAAGTAAAAGAAAAAGAATGCGTGAGCAGGACACGACTCTGATTTGGGGAAAACAAAAATAGACCGGAGACTTTACTGGGGAAGTAAAGGACTCAAACTAGGGAGAGAAGGAAATTCCAAACGAAAACACTTCCATTGGAAAGACTCAAGCTGACTCACAAAATGCATGTACTGGGGATAACACCAATACAGCAACTCAAATAGGAACACCAATCCGGTAGGGAAATCTAGAAAAGACTTTCCAGGGGAAACCAAAGGATGAGCTGTTACCGGTTAGTGAGTAACAAACTCAGGAAGAATGAATATCTAAGACCGGTATATGGGTGAGAGATATCAATCAACCAAACATCTGAGAAAGACCTGAAAAAGGTACATAAACTCAGAAAAATCTGACTCCACAGGGGACCAAGGTCATAATAGGGAGCAGACAGGAAGGAACACCAAGGATACCGGGTTGTAGGTATGTAACAGGTGACCGACCAAGGCGTGAATTGGTGTGTGTTCCAAAACACTCATCATCCTGAAGAGAGCGAAAGCAGACTTGTTTATAGGATGGACACTTGATTCTGTAAAGAATGCAAATCTTACTCAGTTGGGGAAACAAACAAAGGATCCGACAAAAGAGTGCATGAGATATATTATCTATAGCCGTCAAAACATAGATAATATCCTCGCATGGAAGATTATCCTGATCCGGGTTGTAGGTTGTTTATAGGATAAAATCCGAAATCGTGAATTGGTTTGTGTTCCAAAACACTCATCACCCTGAAGAAAGCTAGAACAGCAATCCTGTTTATAGGATGAACATTCGATTCTGTAAAGAATACGAATCTTACTCTACTGGGGAAACACGAAGGGCTTCGACTGAAGAGTGAATGAGATGTATTATTCATTACCGTCAGAACGTGAATAATAACCTCTAGAGGAAGATTATCCTGAAACGGGTTGTAGGTTGTTTATAGGATAAAAATCCGAAATGAGAGGCATCGGGATACCAAACTAGGTATATAAAGATGACCAATCAAAGGGAGCAACAGACATTACCAACAAAAGGGTAAATGAAAGAAGACTCGCCGGAGATACATTGATGAAAACCAATGATCCGGGGAACACAATCACTGACAAACGGTGAAGGGACCCGCTGGGGATAAAATTGCTAGCGTACGGCAATTATCCACAAACTTGCTGGGGATATGAGTGCTTATTCAAGCAGCTCATCCAAACGAAGGAAAATCAACATCGAGTACTAGATGAAGATAACCACAAAGAGGGGATTACATCTACCAAAAGTTGGATAGAAAACCACAGAAAGGGCACTGTCATCGGTTGGGATGAACAACAAAGTTAACTCCGTTAGGGGAGAAAACAGGGTTTAAACTACCGGTTCGTAGGTAGAAAAAACCGCAAAGATAGGACTTACAACTGCTGGTTTGTAGGCAAAGGCCCAAACATTCCACTGAGGATAAGATGAATGAGCGCCGGTTTGTAAGCAACTATTCATTTATACCACAGGGAAGCGCAAGAGACAGTTGAAAAAGGCCAATTTAGGATCGAACCAAAAGGCGGACTGAATCAAGACTTGTCCTAATGAGGATATAACTCAAAAGAGAAAACCCGTCCCAATGTGCGTTGGGAGGGAACGGAAACAACCGTCATCCACGAGGAGATATCTCAGTGGGGGAATGGCAGGAAAGGATAGACACTTTCTGCTTAGGGGCTGACTCTATTTTGAGAGATTAAACACCCGACATCTGCTTTGGGAGATCTATAAAGGAGATCTATATCACCATAGCAGGAAACAACAAACAAAAGATATATGGCAAAAATGCAACATGAATATCTGAATGTTTATGAGTATGCATGAATATGCGTGATTTATGTTTGATGAATGCTGACAAAACAGACATATCTAACACAACCAGGTCCAGGAATCACACGCCCGGTAATATACTTCCCGGGAAAAGTCCAACTGGAAAGCCAAACTACTGGAGATCTTCAAGCTGAAAAGCAAAGATCTGCGGGGAGGCAAAAGATCGGAGATATCACAAAATCTCCGAGTAATGGATCAACAAACATCCCAACTGGAGTACAGAAAGTCACAACAGGCAACAACGGCCACAAAGACAAATCTGTTGGGGAATGGGAGCAATCCCAAAACATCTGCAGGGGAACAAGAGCTCACTGCACTGAACAAGCAAGAACTGCTATGAAAGCAACTCCACACAACTCCGCTGGGGAACAACCCTCAAAGGGAGAACAGATCATCCATGTAGAATCTGACTGCACAAGCAACTCTACATGGGGAGAACACAAATATCTATTCCATTGGGAATACACCCACTGAGGAAGGGTAGATCACACAAGTAGATTCTGCAACAAGCCACTCTACTGGGGATCAAAAGCAACAGGAGATCAACCAAATCTATGGATGATAGATCACCAACCGGTCCTACTGGGGGAACAGAGGTTTCAACTCTGGCGGAGATTCTGAGGGGATTATCACAGATGCAAACCTGACTCTGTTGAGGAATACCCATTCCATTGGGGATTTTGCATACACACGATCCACCAAACCACAAATCTACTGACGGCTGGGGAATCCGCTGAAGAAACCACTGGGAATACGGAAGAGAGTTGGGGATCAACCACCAAATGCTGACTCTTCTGAGGAGAACATCCACAACTACTGAGGAGGAACGCAATCACTGCCCTGCCGCAGGGATAAACGCTCTGATGGAGAGACATAGCAAATCTGCTGGCGACTTAGCCGGGGAAGAGGGTACTACTAGAGAACACGACGTCTTCCACAAGCACTCTATTCTGGGGATATATCACAGATCCCACTAGCGACTGTGCTGAGGAAAGAAGCAACAACTCAGCTTGCAACAATGCTGGGGAAAGCGGTAAAGTACCGGGATATCAATCCACCAACCATTGAATCTTCAAAGGAAAAGCATCCATGCTGAGGAGAAAAAACCACAACTCCGCTGGCGATTGCACTGGGGAGAGTGACAGGGTACCGGGGTCTCAAACCACCAACTACCGAAACTTAAAAACGGAAAACACCCATGCTGGGAGAGAAAACTGCTGGAGAAGAAACAAAGTCTTCAACACCATCTCTGCTTAGGGAACAAACCCTAACAAAAGCTCTGCTTGGGGAACAACCTCAACAATAAAGCAGGAGAAAGAGGATACAACCAATGCCAGGAATATGAACAAATGTCTTACCTGTTGGAAATCATGCCACCCTCGGGAGAGCACTGAGAAATTCTTAAGTATCCTTTCATCATTGTGAATGTTCACTTTGTTTAAAACAACAATTTGAAAAATTTTATTTGTTTAAAACAATGACATTTTATCAATTAAAACATGCAAAACATTTGTTGAATTGAAACAAATAAGAGTGCAAATAATTGGAAAAAAGCTCAAATTGATTTGATGGAATGGTAGTCTGCAAATGGCAAGACTCCATAGATCTATACAAATTTGAAATCAGTGATATATATTGGAAGAGGGCTACATTGAACATAATGATCCTTTCTCTACCAATTTGAATCTCGATGTATGCGAAGCTTCAGTCGACGACGAATCGAGAACCTCTGACGAAAAGACAGCTGTGAAACAGAAGGTCTTGTCAGGATGCAGTTACTTGCCAAATCCCTAATTTTTGCCTAGATTGCCCCAGGGTGAGGTACTCAATCTAGCGGGATGCAAATATCTTTTCATGTCTCTAATTTTTTCCTAGATTACCCTTGCAGGTTCTCCACCGAGACGCTCATTTTTGCCTAAGCCGCCCTTTCGAGTTTTCAGCTTAGCGAGCTATTCTGTTTTTCATTTGCATATACCTTTTTTTTCTAGGCAAAGTATTTCTTGATTGCATCTGAATTCACAGGACGAGTGAAATCCTCCTCATCCATTGTTGTAAGCATCAAAGCACCGCCTGAAAAGGCTCTCTTAACAACATATGGACCCTCGTAATTTGGAGTCCACTTGCCCCTGGAATCGGGCACGAAAGACAAGACTTTCTTGAGCACGAGGTCACCTTCTCGGAACACACGAGGCTAGACCTTCTTATCGAATGCTTTCTTCATTCTCTGCTGATATAACTGACCATGGCACATGCCAGTCAATCGCTTCTCTTCAATCAAATTCAGCTGGTCATATCGACTCTGAATCCATTCAGCATCAGTCAACTAGGGACTTGAGGGTATACTTTTCTTTTTTCTTTTGAAAAAATTTTGAAATTTTTTTCCTGATTTTTGATTTTTTTATCTTTTTCACCCTCTTCTCCTTTTTTTTTTACATTACATTTGTAATGCCCCGGTTTGACTGTCTTGCTGATTCTCATGATACAGCTGAATGAGCTCCTTTGGTGCTCAAGAAGGATAGGAAATCTCATAAGGAATCCCCTTCAACATCATCTTCCTCTGCTTCAAATACAGGGAATTCAAGATTGGGAGATGGCGTTGGATCATTATGTTCAATGGGTTTAGAAATCCCTGCATAATGATTCTGGATAATGAAAAGCTTTTGAATTTAAACAAACAAATCATTATGCAGATGAAAGATGTTGTTTTATTTGTTTTTCATGGGTTCTTTGTGATCACTGATTTCATGCAAAAAAGCAAAAAGTGAAAACAAATGGAAAAGCAAATGTTTAACAATGCATTAATTGAATGAAATATCATTGTATTAAATGCTGCCAACAATGTCATCACTTCTCCTTTTGGCATGGGAGAAGGGTTTTGAACAAAGTGAACAATTACTCTGATCTATGGATGACTGTAGGAACATCTACAGCGACCCAATTGTGGCAGACACCACCAGGTATGATGAAATTGTTCAGATCCTCTGCATACTCTTCCAAGATAGCAGCAGCTTCTTCCTCAGGTTGATCAGTATGGATGAATCCTCCACTCTTGAACAAACCTTGCTCATTGAATGCCCCGGCCGAATAGCCAATGCCAGCCCGGGATCTATTGTCTTCAAGCTCAATCATTTTCCCCAATCCAGCAACTGCACCACATTCAATGGCCAGTTTCGCATCTTTGTAGGAAGAAAATGAAGGAGGCTTCTTCTCAATTGGTTCACCAATAGATAAAGCTTGGAAAGGAGTTCTAACTTCATCCTCGGCATCAATATACGAGAAAGAAGACAAGTGGCTAACCAGGAATAAATCCATCTAAAGCACTTAGTCTGGCAAATTCCTCCTCGAGTTTACAATTCTCTTACTCAGGATGATCCATCAATCTGGCAGAGATTGGCTCTGGTGTAGTACCGGCGAAGTGCGTCTTCAAAATAAATGAAGATCGCAGGGTCAGACCACAGGACGGGAGACCGGAACAAAACACTCGCTTATGCAAATGATGCATGAAGTGTTTGTGCATATGCTTGTTTTTTATTACAAAGAACTCGAGGGTTTTATTTGCAAACTTTGAAATATTTAAGCATTTTGATCGTATATGAGAGTATCTCATCATATATATCAGGTAAAAAAAAAATCTGGTTTTTTCCACGTTTGAAAATTTTTGCAAATAAACTCCTTTGAGTTCCTTGAAAATTTTCTCTTTTTCTGATGATGTGGATGCAGATGAATGCATGAATGCATGGATGCAACAATCACACTCAAGGATCAAGCAAGTCACACCAGACAAAGGTCATGGGAAAGCTCATTGTATCCCTAATATCAATCATCCATTTTGGTGGATTTAGGTTTTCACCTTATCGACACCCAAGTTCCATTGATATTAACGGTACATGAACCGGTTCAATCATCCTTAATATCAACCATCTATTTTGGTAGATTTAGGTTTTACACCTTATCAATACCCAAGTTCCATTGATATTAAGGTTGTCTGAACAACTCAACCATGAATCACGGGTTTGCTGAGAGTCACGAGCATGAAGTCTCGGTTAAGAACCACCCAAAGGGAGTGTACTAGGGTTTAAACCTGCCGAACATGTTCTACCAGAGGTTCCCATAATCATCGTCCCATCTCTCGGATATTATCGGAGGAACGAATACTCGTATTCCAAAAATATTCTTAAGAGAGACTCTTATGAGTGTAGTATCGCGTAACAATCGCATCAGAACTTACATCTGAACGACCTCCGCACTACGTCCTAAAAATAGGCCAAGATGGGCTTGGTAAACTAAGGTCCTTGGCTTCTAAGGCACATGATTGAAAGAATAATTCCTAACCACAAATAACTTGTGTGACATTATTAATCCAACATGACCTCCACCAAGTGAATGGACTCGCAAGTCAACTGGCTAAGGAATACTCCACACCAGTCAACAAGACTATGCCATTCTCCTATCCTAGAGTGCACTCGAGTTCGGGTATAGAACTCATCTCACAGAGATCACCAAAGCAAACAGCAATTGTATATCAAGAAATTCAAACATTACAATTAATACAGTTATCCCAAATTGTACAAAAATATGTCAAATAACACATAAACAAATATCATACAACAAGGGTGAAAAGTAGGCAATACCGCCAGGGAAGGTCTAATGTTTTCCCCAGCAGAGTCGCCACTTTTCTGTAGCGGTGTATTCATCACTTTATGATTTATTGATTAAATCAAAAGCAAAGCATACAAAGAATCGAGTCGCCACCGCACTTTTATTTATCCTAAGGAATGGCTAAAAAGCGAACAAAAGCCTAAGAAGTTTTACACGTAGAAAACTAATAAAAAGATCAGAGAATCTGGGTAAGGGGTAAATTACGCAATGGGAAGGTGTTAGGCACCCAAAACGTCCTAGGTACTCCTAGGGAGCCCTTTTCACACTTGTTGTATAAAAAATGTTTATTTGTTTATGACATATTGTGCAAACATGAATGGGATGATGAGAAAAGAATATACAAGTTTTATTGTTTTTGTGTTTGAACGGATGAACCCGTTGCCTACGTACCTTCCATCAAAGGTAAGGATCAAAACGCCGTAGTTCGGCTAAAATATTTCAAAAAAAGTGTGTGAGTTGATTTTAAAACACAAGCATTAAGGCTTTTCATTACCAATGGGAGAAAACTCAACCTGAATTCAACAATCCACCATGCGAGGACGGCTTCGACGTACTAGAGGGGTTAACCCTGTTTTCAGTACGGAAGTCTTACAATCGACTCACTAAGGATAAGGTAAGATTTACATCAACCACTATGGTAATTGAAACCTATGGCTAATGTATGAAAACATATTAACAATGGACAAAGCCATAAAACAATTGAATGGGTGAAGTTAATTGATTATGAGTATTCACAAAATATGGTCAAGGTATGATTAGGATTGATTCAAAGAAGTGTTATGAAATGGAGTTTGAAAAGTCAAGGACTTAGGGTCCAGGTTTCTAATTTGACAAGACATGAAGACGTTTGCACAACAAGTCAAAGTTTTTGAAAGCAAAGTGTGAAAAGGTTTAGGACAAAGAGGATATGGATGAAGGAGTGTAAAACTTCTTAGAAAGGTTCACCTCTTGAGATCATATAGAAGATGATTCAAGTGTGTCCTTAGGAATAGGCAAGTGAACAATAACAAATAAGCAAACAAATGATACCGGAGGCCAATTGCTGGGCTTATACCAATCTCACAACAAAGGTGGATACCGGATACCAATAGATGGATTTACACCAGTCTCCTAAAACAAACAGGGATGTCAGATGCCAATAAATGGACTTATTCCAACCTCCTAAAGCAAAACAAAACAAAAGAGTGGATACCGGATGCCAATCTATCTGGACTTATTCCAATCTCCTCAACAAAACAAGACATGGATATCAGATGCCAATCTGTCTGGACTTACTCTAATCTCCAACAGATGATCATAGGAATACAAAAGCCAACAACATGGTCTTACAATTGCACCCTCACATACAACAAACAAACAAGCAATGGACATAAGTGGCCAAATGAAATGGTCTTACACTCTATCCCTTCCAAATCATAGGAACAATGGCCAATGAATGGACTTACAGTTGTCCTCAATGGGTAAACCAAAGATGGATCACAAAGATATGAAATGATGATCATGCAATAATGAGCAATTAATGATGGTAAATGCACAAAGGCAACCAAGCAAACATGTGCAAATGGACCAAGCAATCAGTCAAACAAAGTCATTTAGCATACACTATAACCAAGCAATTAGGCTCAAGCAAGGGTTAGACTTTAAAGTCAACTGGAATGGGGTAAATAGTGCTCTTAAACTTAACATTGAGGGTTAAGGTGAAGCAGATGAAAGGATATGAGGGGTGTGCCTCATTGCTCTTATCCCTGGTCAGGGAGAGCATTTGAATATCAGAAGGTGTGGGAGTTCAGAAAGTTGGAACTCTCTCCACAAGTTAATGACTCGATAGATCTTGGGTTAAGATCCACAATGCTACAAACATGTAATGTGAGCAAAGGGAAGACACACAGAATAGTAGGAGATAGGCTACATATCTCTTCTATCTACCAATTGCCTCATATGAGGTCTTTTCCTGCTTGGGGACAAAGTTAAACAATCACAAACATTGCCTCTTAAGGAGGACTTCTGACAGGTGCCTGGCCAAGTAACAGGCCAGGTCTTCCAGAATACATGAAGAAGAGATGCTATACCTCAATGCTTAAGCTATTAAGCAAAGCAATAGCAAGTTCACAATGAACTATAGCAACTAAATGTACCTGTGGAAACATCAAACAAATCAGTATGCTATACAGACAAATCAACCAACAGTTAATGCAACAGACAACCAATATAGGCAAAGGCAAAAGCCACAAGTCAATCCCAATTGAATCAACTTCAACCTACAAAACACACATTAGTAATCAAAAGCAAATATCAAATGCTCTCAAGATGAGGCATCATCAATTGTGTAACTTGCATGTGCAAACTGAAACAAAACTTCAAATATGAGAAGCAAACCCTTAGGCCAAAGCCTTGGGTCAAAGATAGGGAAAAAATTTAAAACATAACATGAAAATTAACCAAAATCAAGATTAATCAATCATGAACAAATTCCAATTGGTCTCATGTCAAAACTATGCACCAATTCCATTTCATAAGTAAATCATGTCAAAGAAAGCATATTGAAACACATTGGAGCAAACAGAATGAACACAAGCATATCAATACCACAATGGCTCAATAAATTCCAAGAAAAATTATGTATAACCAGAACACACCAAAGGATCATCATACCAAAAATCATGGCATTTGGATAAGGGGAAGCAAGTCAATTAAAATCAACAAGTCAAGGCATGTTCAAACAAGCTCATACAAGGCACAAAATCATGCATCAACTTCAAGCAAACATAAAACAGAAATGACATAAGATAAATGAACCAAATCAAAGCCATGTCAAACTTCAAGATGTCTAGAATACACATGCCAAATTTCAAGTCCATCCAATAAGCCACAAGAATTTCACAAATCATATGAGATCATGACTCACAAAAGGTCCACAATTGGTCAAACAGAGGGAAACTTCCCAAACAAATAGAAAATGCATTCAAAAATTCCAGGAAAAATCACAAGCCAACTTAACATCCATAAGTATCAACATGCAAAAATTCAAAGCATTTCAAGTTCAATAGGCATAGCAAAGAAATTCCACAAGTTGGACAAGAAATGGTGTGACATACATTGTCACACCTCCAAAGATCACACCATATCTCACAATCCAGAAAGGCAAAAATCACAAACCATATACCAAAATGTTCATCAAAGTGTCTAGATTACACATGTAAAATTTCAAGAATTTTGGATCAACCATCATGATTTCACAAATGAAATGGCAAGCTATATGCAAGAAATGACATGTGAGAACAAACCCTAGGCAATTATTTTTTTCAACCGTGCACAAATCTTGAAAAAATATCCATAAAAAAGTAGACAACATGATGAACATTCCAAAAAAAATTGCACATGATTTGGATTAGTATTTTAGGAGCTATGGATTTTTTAATGTGATGAAAAATTAAAAATGATGAATGGAAGGCATATGGATATGTGAAGACAATTGAATAAAATGCCAAAAGCTAAAAATGAAAGTGTCATGGGGCGGGATCGAACCGCGTGTGAATTCAAAATGGGAAGCGCGCCATGAAGCAAAACGCGGTCGTTTAGACCGGAACCCTAGCGCATGCAGCATGCATGCATCGCGTGAATCCGCAGGAAACACACGTGAATCCGCAGGAAAAGCCGTGGCAAGCGCGATGAAGGCTGCGGTAAAATCCGCAGGTAATTGCCAGAATTTTAAGAACACGATGAAGATCCTCATGATCTTCATCATCCTTTTCCATAATTTTTCCAATGTGTACAGAAATTGGCAAGGCATATATCATTGTAAAGATCTATCATCCAACAATAATAATCAACAATTATTTCATCCAACAACATCCTATCAAGCAAGAATCGAGCAAATCATCTTTTGAACATAAGACTTTAAATCAATGGATCTCACTCGATATAGCATGGTTTAACACGATTTAAAGCTCATTACAACCTACATTCAAAGATCTACGAGAATCATGCATTAATTTCATGAATCAAGAACATCGAATTCTGACCTGGTTTGAAGTGCAGCTTTGGATTCGCGATTTTCTGGCTTTGGAAAGTCAAAACAGATGATCAATGATGATGAGGAAGATGAATGAAATGATGTACTTTAGCTCAACAATGCTCAGATTCGAAGAAATCTCCAAATGCCATGAACATGCTCAAACTCCAACAGTTCCAATTCTTCAAGAATCCTCCAATGTTTGCTTCAACAGATCTTCAATACTTCCTGCAGATGATGATTAGCGCAAGAATCAAGCAAAAGGAATGGTGAAATTTGATGAACAAAGTGAAAAAAAAGTTTGAGAGAATTTGAGAGAATTTGAGTGAATTGTGTTTGGATCTGAAATTGTGATTTGTGATTGCAGAATTCTGTTATGATTAGGACTTTATAGTTCCTGTTAATCACACTAGCTAAACATGATTAGGCAAAATAGATTGGATTAGTGAAATGAACATGTGAATGGAAATTGGCCAAAATGCCCTTATGCATATGTGACCAATGGAACAGTAAAAATTTCACTTGCAGCAAGTCACAAATTCTATTTTGAAGCAATGGCAATTGGTTTGGAATGAAAATTGTGCATACTTTTCAAATTCACCTTTTTTCCCACCAAAATTCAAATTGATTCACTTGAAAAATGCATTTTTTATGTGATGATTTTTGATGAAATGTGATGATGGATTATGATAGAGCATGTCAAAAGAGATTTGCTCAAAAAAGAACCACATGAATTGGCCTTTTGATGCAAAAGTTATGCCTTGTTGAAGTTCAACTTTTCTTGACAATGATTTGATCATAACTTGCCAACCACAAATGAGAAATGGATGTTCTTGGACTTTTTGGGAAGGTTAGATCAAGATATTAAACTTTCATGTTGAACAAATTTTGATTTGAAGCTTGCTTGATGATGTAAAGTTGAGGAGAAGACCTTTCCATTTTTGGCAGTTTGAAATTACAGGTCACTTACTATTTTTGGAAACTTTTTGTCTGACCTCCAATTTCTCAATGATGATGTTTGACATGTTATATGAGGCTTGTATGGACATGAATGAGGCCTCTCAAACCATCTCCCACCATCAAATCCCTGATTTTATGCACAGTTGACCACATTTGACTTTGCTAGGGTTTTGGTTGACTGAGCCATGTTCTGATGAATTTCAAGCCTCTACCACTTGAGATCTTGATTCAAAATGATACCACAACTCATATGAACTCTTGATGAATGATCATGGTGCCCAAATTCTTCAGAATGGCCACCATCTATGGCTCAATGACTTGCCTTAACTGCCTTGACCTAGAATTTCTTCATCTGCAAGTAACAATGTTAGATGACAATATTTTTGTACTTCTGGTTAGTAAACAAATGAAAAGCAATGATATACATATGCTGAACATGTTTGGTGATCAAGAACCACACTCAAGAGACAACCCACCCACAGGGAAGGAGGCAAAGGTGCACAATGATCCTTGAGGCAATGATATGATATGATATGATGGCATGAGGGATCTTAGGGACAAAATTGGGGTCTTACAGTAAGTCCCAGAGTAGTAGCCATATTTCGAGAACTTCATCCCTGTGTTAGCTCAAATTTTCGACTCCCACCCCAAATTACCAAAATTGGAAAATATCCCCAGCTGGTTTCGACCAAGAACTGATTCGACCAGCTGGGGGTGGTCGGCTTAGCTGATTGGATAAAGATCAAGCTCATAGCTGAAATTTCGGAGCAGTTCCTTGAGGAGCAGTTAGAAAACGATTTTCAATTAGAGATTTGAAATTTAAATAAAGGAGGGAAGATCACCTTCTTCACAAACCGCAAGGATACGCGTGGAGCAGAGTTAGCGAATGCACGCATGCAGGGCGCCACGTGTATTAACGTGATTGAACGACCATCAAAGCGGTTATTTTGATCCAGTATAAATATAGGGTCTTAGTGTTAGAAAAGTGTGTGTCAAATTGTGTATAAAATCTGCAAATTTACTAAGTATTCGTGTGAAGAAGAACTGTAAAACACAGAATGTACGTTGTCTACACCATTGTTTAATCATTTCAAAGCATTATAAATTTGTCTTTACTTTCTCTTCAGAAACACTCTTCCTTGTTATTTCCTTTCAAACACTTTATTTTTACTTTGTCATTTGCAAATTTAAAGATCCTTTAATTCCTTTCCTTACCTTAAACTTTTACCTTACAGTCTTAAGATTCCAGTGCTTACAAACTTTTTTGATTATTTTCAAGCCTTTTACAATTCTCGTCATTTACTTCATTTTTCTTTACTAGTTCTAAATGCTAATTTAAGACTTTTCTTTCCGTTCAAGTCACTCTTTTGTCCTTAGTTTTCTTTAAAACTCTGATCTGACATTTAGTTTGATCATTTATTACGATTACATTTACCAGACACTTATCACATGTCCTAGGATCAATCTGATCGATCCTGTGAGTGATCAAATTTAGAAATTTGGAAGATCAGCGGTTGTTTACTAATTTTCTAGGTAAACAAATTGGCACGCCCTGTGGGACTAGTGCTAACGTCACGTATTGTGTAGCCTTTTTGATTGTTAAGTTTTGCTTGAGAAAAGAGTCATTGTATGCTTTTAAAAAGTGGTAAAATAGCCATAAACAACGAACGAAGAACAGGGAGAGAATCACAGACGGGGATGGAGAATATGAATCCGCCAGAAACTCAGAATTCTCAAAATCCATCAACTAGCAACATAGTGCCTCCTTCTTCTTCGATAGGGACAAACACGGGCACAACGCATGCGTCGAAATCATTTCGTCCATGGTGAGTTTGATGCCTACGCATTCAATCTCCCATTCTAAACCAATTTTGACTTACATTGGACCTAGGGGACCTCCTCACACTCCTTCACCAATTAGGGACATCCCAAATAGGTCGTTGGTACCCCCTGGTTTCTCAATACGACTTAGCGGTCGAGAACAACCGTATGGAATGCCAACTTCAATGATGGATAATCTACAGAACATGGGTTCTACTTTTTCGGAACCGGAGGCTAACATAAATTCACCAGTGCAATGGTCCGGGATAAACGCGGGTCGGACCAATCAAGTGCTAGGTCTAAGACACCCAGTACAACTACCCACTATTACCAATAATTATGCGGCGGCATGGAGGAAACAGATGGACGAAAGTAATCATGAAAAGGTCTATATGTTAACTCAAACTTTGACCACTGTGCTGAATCCTCTGATTCAGAATACAACTCAGTCGAATCAACAGATGACAGCACAAGTGGCTCAAATGTCTGAGTTTCTTGGTATACCTCAGCACCAGCGTCCCCTGCCTAGGGATTGGGTAAGAGAGAATCAAGAACCCACATTTGAGGAGGACCTCACCATTAACCAGATCCCACAAAATCAAAGGGGAGTAGTAGTACCCCCTAGGATTGAACCACATGTACCCAGGGAACCAAGGGTGTTAATGGTAAATAGGAATCAAAATGTCGGTGATATCATACAGCAAGTTCGACATGAGGATATGGTAGCAGATAATAACCTAGCAGCTATAGTCGAAAGAATTATGGTTCGAAATAGGGTAAATGTTGGCCTTAGAAGACCAAATTATACGTCGCCTTTAGCAGAATATGTCTTACAAATAGATGTGCCCCTGAAAACCAAAATCCCCAAATTCACCAAGTTTGCTGGGGATACTACTGAGTCTACTATCGAACACGTGGCGAGATATCTAATCGAAGCTGGAGATATGTGAAATAACGAGAGTCTTCGAATGAAATTTTTTCCAAGATCTCTTACAAAGAATTCTTTCACATGGTTCACAACTTTGCCCCAGAATTCAATCCACTCATGGAACCAGCTAGAAAGAATGTTCCATGAACAGTTCTACATGGGGAAAACGAAGATAAGTTTGAAAGAGTTGGCTAGTGTTAGACAAAAATTCACTGAGCCAATTGACGACTACCTAAATAGATTTTGACTACTCAAAGCCAGGTGTTTTACACAAGTACCAGAGCATGAGTTGGTTGAAATGGCCGCTGGGGGCCTTAACTATTCGATTAGAAAGAAATTGAATACTCAATACCTAAGGGATATGGCCCAGTTGCCTGACAGAGTTCGACAGGTAGAACGTTTAAAAGAAGAAAAGGCTAGAACGAACAAAGGTAAAAGGGTAGCCTATGTCGATTTTAGGAAAGATCATGAAGATTCGGGACATGAAGTTTCAGACTTCGACAATACTGAGATCGATCTTGCTGAACTGACATATGGGCCACCATATGCATGCAAAGTTTTAGCTCATTCGAACGGCAAAAACCCTGTCGAACCTAAAAAGAATGACATGTTTCCTAAGAAAACATATACAATCGACGTTACAAAATGTGACGAAATTTTTGACTTACTGGTCAAAGATGGTCAAATGATAGTAGCTTTGGGTGCTAAAGTACCCCCTTTAGAACAAAGAAAGAAATGGGGGTTTTGTAAATACCATAGTTTTTTGGGTCATAAAACGTCTCAATGTTTTCTTTTCAGGGATCTAGTGCAGAATGCAATCCAGGAGGGAAGACTCGAGTTCGGTGATAAGCCACAGAGCCAGATGAAAATCGACTCCTATCCTCTACAAATTGCTGAAGCTCATTACACTGAGCCAGAGGAGGTGAATTTCATTGAAGTTGTTAATGATTTCTGTATGACCGAAGTTATTGAAGACTTTGTCCATAGGCCTGTCATGGTTAGAGTACATGAGTACTTCGAGCAGGCACCGCTTGACGGTTTGGACCAAAGGGGTACAGAGGATGTCAAGAAAGAAAATGTTGAAGCCTTAGATGTCGAGGGTGTTGGAAATTCAAAGTTAGTGATGATTACTAAAGAAACTGCTGATAATTTCATTCAGCTGGACAAGGCCACTGACGGGCTTCAAAAACAATTCCAAAAGTTGGATATTACTGAGGATATCCACATGGAAGTTAATATGGTGGAGGTATCTCGAGAAGTCTTAATGGAAGTCGATGATGAATATCGACAAGAGGAATACAACAAGGTCGCCTTCCCTCAGGAAGAAGAAACACTTTCAGACTTCCTCCGAAGGTGCCAAAAAAAAGAAATCGGAAGTTATGATATGCCCCAGGTGCAGTGTTGTCTTCGACAAAAGGGCAGCTCAGAATTTGGAAGGGGTTAGGAGAGTGAATCACCAAAATTACCATAAAGCCATCCATAATAATCAAGCGGGTAAGCCAGAAAGGTTCTTTAATCCCAGGAGATATCCCGATCCTAAGCGCCCCATGGTGAAGTTGAATGAAACCAAGCAAGCTGGACAAAACTTCCAACCCATAACCTTTAAGCCAAGCATCAAAGGATCATATGGGAAGTGGGTCAAGCAGACTGTGGGTAGGAAACATGGCCATGGCAAGTGGCAGAACTTCTAGGTTGAAAGAGGTTCATCGCTGGCCTACCGCCAGGAATTTCGGTCCGACAGAAGGACCACACATGTGTCCGAAAACTATAAAGGAAAGAATCCTATGACAAGGTCCTAGTGGAAAAGAGAACAAAGAAGGCGAAAAGCCAAAAGAGAAGCTGGCGAAATGGACCAGGCTGAATCAAGTACCAACGTGATGGTGAAGAAAAAGGATGGCCCTAACTTCACCAAAAGAGATCCCAAAATTTCAAATAAGACGGCCGGAGAAAATCAGATGGCTGCCGAAGATGAGTTATTAACTAACAACTTCGACTCTGGTTCGGAGGATTCCTTAGACATTTTAGTCGGAGTAGTATCCGTAATGCCCAAAGAATTCAATCGGATCACTGAAGTCGATGATAATGACAATATCACCGAGAGGGAAATGGCCTCCCATAAACCGGTCTTTTACTATATAATGAACAATGGCTGTGTCGAGGAGCAGAATGCTTTTTTCGAGAGACCCAATGACACCATGAAGAGCCATTTGAAGCCCCTTTTCATCACCGGAAAAGTCAAAAAAATCCCAGTTTATAAAATACTGGTAAATTATGGAGGTATTGTGAATTTGATGCCCCATCGCATGTTGGCGAAAATTAGCAAATATGACACTGATGTCAATCCTCATAATATGGCGTTAACCAATTATGAAGGCAAAGTAGGTTCCCCCCTGGGGGCTATCCAAGTAGAATTGACTGTGGGAACGGTCACTCGGTCCACAATGTTCATGATTGTGGAAACGAAGGCAAACTACAACATGTTGCTGGGAAGAGAATGGATCCATGGAGTTGGAGTCGTCCCATCTTCGATGCACCAGAGGATTATAATCTGGTGTCTAGATGGCATCGTCGAGAATATAGATGTGGATCAGAGGTATTTCAAAACCACTATCAATCATGTTGACAGACGCCAATTCGACAAGCACTTAGCCACTATAACTCCTTATGATTCGGCTGAGTTTGCGTTCACCCCTAATGACAACGCCTAATGTTCCTTATCGCTCCACCCCTACTATGGTTTCTGGTGGGACAGAGAGGTAGTGGGAGAAGACAACTTCAGATATTTAGGAGTAGCCAGAATTGACCCCGCAGGGTGGGGAAGTGAGTTCAGTAATGATGACTGAGTTTGCAACTTTAAAGAGGATTTTGGCCTACATAGTCGAAAACAAGCAACAATTGGCCTTAGAGGCCGAAGTAAAAAAAATGGTTGTCGAAGCTAGTGAAATTTCTCCACCAGTAGGTCCCGGGAAAGCTTTGACCCAAGACCACCTGACGAAGGTCAAGACAAAGAGCAAGACCAGAGGCTTGATGTGATCTATGATGACGAGCCTTTGGGTTTCGAGAAGGACCCGTTAGCGACCAATATTAAGATGTTGGCTCAAGATCCCCTCGAAGAAGTGGACTTGGGAGAGGGGGTAATAAAAAGGCCAACTTACATTAGTGTCGACATTCATCCTCAACTCAAGATCAAAGTGGTCCAGTTGCTGAGAGAGTTTAAAGACTGCTTTGCATGAGACTACGATGAAATTCCTGGTTTAAGCAGGGAGCTGATCGAATTGAAACTGCCGATCAAACCTGGAAAGAAGCCGATGAAGCAGAATCTAAGACGATTTGCTCCAGCAATATTGTCGAAGATCAAGGAGGAAGTTGAAAGAATTTTCCATTGTAACTTCATTCGTACTGCCATGTATGTCGAATGGTTAGCTAACATTGTGCCAGTTGTAAAAAAGAATGGTACGTTAAGGGTTTGCATAGATTTTAGAGATTTGAATACTGCAACCCTAAAAGATGAATATTCAATGCCGGTGGCGGAAATGTTGGTCAATTCTTCCGTAGGTTATGAATATCTAAGCATGCTTGATGGGTATTCTGGGTACAATCAAATATTCATTGCCGAAGAAGATGTCCCAAAAACGGAATTTCGTTGCCCTGGAGCCTTAGGCATCTATGAATGGGTAGTGATGCCTTTCGGTTTGAAAAATGCAGGGGCAACCTACCAAAGGGCGATGAATTCGGTCTTCCATGATTTCATAGAGAATTTTATGCAAATCTATATAGACGATATCGTTGTTAAGTCTATTTCAGGGAAAAGTCATATAGAACACCTTCAAATATCTTTCGAAAGAATGAGAAAATATGGTCTAAAAATGAACCCTCTAAAATGTGCTTTTTGTGTGCAGGCTGGGGATTTTCTAGTTTTTATGGTCCATAAAAAAGGGATCGAAATAAACCAGAATAAAACCAAAGCCATCATGGAAGTGAAAGCGCCACCAACGAAGAAAGGTTTACAGTCACTGCTGGGCAAGATCAATTTCCTAAGGAGATTCATCTTAAACCTTAGTGGGAAGACGCAAGAATTTTCTCCTTTGCTTCGACTCGGTAAGGAAGTGTTAGAATGGGGGCAAGCTCAGCAAGTAGCGTTCGATAAGATTAAAGCGTACTTGATCCACCCACCAATCTTGACGCCACCTTGTAGAAATAAAAGTATGAGATTGTACATATTTGCATCTGATAAAACCTTAGGGAGCATGTTAGCACAAGAGGATGATAATGGTTTCGAAAGAGCCATTTACTACCTCAGAAGGGTTTTAAACGATGCATAGACTAGGTATAGCATAATCGAGAAGTTATATTTATGCTTGTATTTATCTTGTACGAAATTGAAGCATTATATCAAACTTGTTGACGTGTATGTTTCATCTCATTATGATATTATTAAACATATGTTATCTAAACCAATTTTGCATAGTCGAATTGGGAAATGGGCAATAGCATTAACTGAATTTTCCTTAACATACATGCCATTAAAAGTTGCGAAAGGCCAAGTGGTAGCAGACTTCATATTCGATCACTCCATTGACGCTGAAACTTTGAACTATGTTGAATTAGGATCGTGGAAGCTATACTTCGACGGATCTAGTCATAAAAATGGCACAGGTGTCGAGATCGTAATTATTTCTCCAAATAAAATTCCAACAAAATTCCAGTACAAAGTAGAAGGCATTTGTTCAAATGATGAAGCTGAATACATAGCCCTCATAGCAGGACTTGAAATGTTGTTGGAATTGGGGGCGACTCGGGTCGAGATAATGGGAGACTCAGAGTTAGTCATAAAATAGATCATGAAAGAATATAGACGTGTTAAGGAGAATTTGATCATGTATTTTATAATCGCTAGTCGATTGTTAAAAAATTTCGAAATGGTTTATATTCGACATATAGCACAAATAGAGAACATGATAGCTAATGATTTGGCTCAAATTGCATCCGGGTATAAAATTTCGAAGGAAAAGTTGCACTAAGTCATAGAAGTCAGAGAAAAGGTGGTGGCAACCAGATTAACTCCGTTAGATTTAGAAAAGACAAGGTTAGGATGTGTTGATGAAGGAAATTTCGAAATATTGGCGATAGACAGTTTGATGGATGAAGAATGGAGAAAACCAATAGTAGTATACCTGCAGAATCCCACAACATCTACTGATCAAAGAACCAGGTATCGAGCATTAACTTACATTCTTTTGGGTTCAGAGTTGTTTAAGAAATCTCCCGAAGGAATTATGCTGAAATGCCTTAGTGAGTCAGAGGCATACTTTGCCCTTTCAACTATACATAGTGGAACATGTGGAGCACACCAAGTTGGTCATAAGATGAAATGGCTCTTATTCCGTCAAGGAGTGTATTGGCCTACTATGTTAAAAGACTGCGTTGAATTCGCGAAGGGATGCCAAGAGTGTCAGGTGCATGTAGGCATACAACATGTCCCTGGAAGTGAATTACATTCTATCATCAAACAATGGCCATTTAGAGGTTGGGCTTTGGACTTGATTGGAGAAATTCGACCTTCGTCATCGAAAAGTCAAAGATATATAATGGTAGGAGTTGATTATTTCACAAAATGGATTGAAGCCATACCATTGCCAAATGTGAACCAAGAGGATGTGATCGAATTTATTCAAAAACATATTATTTATAGGTTTAGAATTCTAGAGACAATCACAAAGGATCAAGGATCAATATTTACTGGTCGAAAAATGCAGGAATTCGCCAAGGACATAGGTTTCAAATTGTTAACGCCAACACCTTATTATGCTCAGGCCAATGGACAAGTTGAAGTTGCCAATAAGGTGATTATTGATTTGATTAAAAAACATGTAGGGAAGAAGCCTAGGAATTGGCACAAGACTCTAGACCAGATTTTATGGGCATGTCGTACGTCCCCTAAAGAGGCTACTAAGTCGACCCCCTTTCGCCTAACTTTTGGCCATGATGTTGTCTTGCCAGTAGAAATTCACCTACAATCCCTAAGGATTCAAAGGCAACATGAACTCCCAATGGAATCATATTGGATCATGATGTTGGATGAATTGGTCGATCTAGACGAGGAAAGGTTAAATGCCTTAGAATTACTAAGGCAACAAAAGAAGAGGATAGAAGTCTCTTATAATAAGAAAGTGAAAGTTAAAATTTTTACGCCTGGAGATTTGGTCTGGAAAGTGATCCTTCCAATGGATCAAAAAGATAAAGCCTTGGGGAAATGGTCCCCAAAGTGGGAAGGCCCTTTCCAAATTCTGCATATTTTTTCTAATGGTGCCTATGAGATCGAAGAGCTCAGCGAAGATAGAAGGATTCAAGAAGTAAACGGGAAATATTTGAAAAAATATAAACCGGCAATCCAAGAAGTAAAAATAAGAGACGAGTGATCGTGTAAATGAAGCAAAAGCCAAAATGGTAAGAGTGCCAAAATGGTGATAGTAAAGTCATAGGGCCAGAAGACCAATATTCATTACAAGGAGAAATTTCGTTACATTATCAAATACATAAAAATAGAACTAAAAGGGAAGGTTAGCCTTAATCTGAAGATACTTGACTTTAAGGAGCTCCAGCCGTTTTTCGCACAAAGATCTTTTTGAGCGCATGAGTTTGACGTCCGACCCAAGCTGTCGAGCTTTTTCAACAAATTCCATGCCAAGTGATAGATCCTGAGCCATCGAAGCTTCATTAAATTCCAATAGTTAATGTTTGTCCTTTTCAGCATCAGAGATTTTGGCCTGCAGTTCTGATATTTGTTGTCTCCAGGAAGCGATATTGCGATCGTGAGCATCAACCTTCTCTTTATTCTTTTGCTTGGTCTGTTCCAACTCCATTGCCTTATTGGTGTATTCGGTAGTAGCATCCCAAGCTGCAGCCTCAGAACCAGACTTTTTCTCTATTTCCCCTATAAGGTGAGGTAGCAACTTATGATATGCAACAGCTTGGTCGATCATGGTTCCTATCTCTAGAATAACGTTTGCCACTTCGGGGGAAGCCTCTAGCAAGTCAACCTGGCTAAGAAAAGATTTCAGAGTTAAAGGGGCAGAAGAACCAGCCAGCAGCAACAAAAACAAGTCACCCTTAAAGACTGTGTCTTTGATTTTAGAAAGGATTTCGCCTGCAGTAGTGCTCGAAGGTTGATCTTCTGACACTGAAGTGTTATGGCTTTGGTCAGAAGAACTCTCCATGCAATTTAGCATCACCTTTAAATACTCAAGTGGCTGACTTCGCTTCAAGGTAGCCAATTTTTCTGCAAAAAGGGAACCAATGCTACTTGACGAAACTCCAACCGTCCGATTGTCAGCCATTACAGGGGTTTGAGTTCGAGCATGTTCTTCACCTGCATTGGCTTTTCCATCTGTTTGCCCTTCGATATTATCAGGGTTAGTCGTAAGATTTCCTTTAGCCACTTCCTTTATTACCATGTCTTCGACGCCCCATCCTTCTCCTTGGGGATCATTCGTTTCTTCCGCTGTATATAGACCAGCCCCAGGGGTTTCCTCATCCTCAACCATAGGGATTGGATCACCTTGGGCCTCATTTTCTTCGCTCGAATCAGTTTCATGACCAGAGTCACTGGTATGAGAATGTTGAGTAGTGGTTTTTGGTGGCGAAGCATCGAGGTCACTGGGTGGAGGCTGATTAATCTCGCTTATGGACCCCTTTTCAGAGGATGGTCGATAGGTAGGTTCGCCAGCACTGTTCAAAACATCCAGCACAAAGATAGGCTTGAAGGAAGCAGTTTTCTTGGGAAGAATGGCAGTGCTCACGTCACCCTAAAATTAATACAATCATAAGGTATAAATGACTAAAAGAGGCAAGAAAGTTAAATAAAGTGAAGAGAAGTGTGTGGTAACTTATAACCTTCGACCCCGGGGCTAGAATTGTCGCTCTCACTTTGAGTCGCTGCTGCTCTTGCCATTTCCTCAGGAGTAGGTTCTTGGATAACAAGTGTAACGGGCCTTTTTCTTGGAAGTTTGATTGGTGGTTGATTCGAAGCATCGGTGGGTTTAGGTTGTGACTTCCTTTTTCTATAAGTGAGGTCAAGAACAGACGACAGGTCATCTTCGTCAAAATCTACGATGATGGGGGCAGCAGCAGGTTTTTGGATTCTTAAGGGACTCACTAGAGGTTTTAGAGCAACCTAAGCCAAGAATTAAATGTTATATCATCAATGTATAACAAGGATAAAGGAACAACGAAAGAGAGGTACCTTTGCAGGCTTGCTACTTCCTTCGGCCTTCGAGTCGATGGGTCTTTTATTGGTGTGTTTTTCTGGGGGGATCTTGATAGCTAGAAAAAAACAATAAGAAATGGTCAGTGTTGGCTAAAAGCAAATAGCCTGTCAAAGGGAATATACCTCGAGGGAAGCCCCCTGTATCACAGCTTCATATATGTACGATTCAATTCAGACATTTTTGATTCCTATATTAAGATGCCCTTTGAAACTGCCTAAAGTGTGCTTAGTCGCAACCACCCACTGAGCCTTTTTCTAAGATTTTTGTCGGAGAATTTTAATAGAGTCTCCACAAATGAACCAATATGGAAATGAGGGGGAAAGAGCCACTCCAAAGTCAGCATTTGGCAGTGGAGGAAACTTTGGGGGAAATAGTTCAAGAGCCATTTCATAGTATTCCTCGTGAGGAATGTATGAGGGAATCTTTAAGGTTTCTATTTTCTATGAAAATTTCTCTTTGAGCGTAACAGTTTCTTCGTGGATGGTTTGACTAAGATCATCAGGTCGATAGGCAGTTTCAAAGTAGTTTTGAAAAGCTTGAATTTGTTTTATAAGCGTATAAGTACCTTTCTTGGTCTTTTCCTGCACAAGAAGAAAAGCTTTGTCAAATAGTTGAATAAAGGAAGTAACATCGTAAAATTTCTCGATGTAATACTTAGCCCACCACTTCCCAAATTCTCAACTGCAAAGGAAGCTAGGCTCAAAGTGGAATGGAGTCAACTGAGTTCTGCCAGTATACTTGGCTATTTGTTTGAGAGTCATGGTTTCGGTATGAACGGCATTATGAAGGAGGAGGTTACTCTTCTTGTCGTACAGGCACTTCGGGAGGACCTGGACCAACCCAAATTGTCGAGCAACAAGGTTGGGCTGGTAAGTTATCAGCGTAACTTGGACCTTTGAAGGCGTCAAGAAGGCTTCCCAAATTAGAAAGGATTATGTCTCTTGTTTTTTAGATGGAGAGGGGAAAGTCCTAGTAAACCACTTAGGGCCAACTTTCCAGAAAGCGAGTGGAGCCATACTCGAAATAAAGGTATGTCGTTTAGCAAACATCATGATATAACTCATGAAAGTTGGTTAGAGAGCTTATCCTTCGTCCCTAGGGGTTAGTTGAGCTAGCCTTGGTCCTTCGACCCTCCTATGTCGGATTCCTTCAGCATCCTCGTTGACGAGGCCCTTGTTTGGCAGATTAGCCTCGAAGGTGGCATTAAGCCAAAGTTTTAATAACCAAAAGGGGCCACACAACAGAAGGTTCCCTTTGTCCCCCAGATTCTTCAGTTGAGCCACTCCATCGCTCAATGATTCGTAAAGGCTTGCCAAAATCATCTCACTTAAACAAACGTCATGCCCCGCATGCAATTGGTTAGCCAGGGTGAGATATTTTTTGGCAACTTGTAATGATTTCGAGTAGAATACGGAGTGTGACAACAACAAAGTCGGAGACAGTTTCAGTGTCTTTATCATGGTAGTGGGCTATGTGTGTTGAATACGCCGCTCTTGTAGTCGAAAAGGCAATAGGATCCATGGAATCAGCATCAAGATCGTAGGTGTGGCCAGTGGGTTTCATCCCTATGATAGCGGCCATGTCGAAGAGAGTGGGTGTGACCATTCCGCAAGGAAGATGGAAGGTATAGCGTGTGCTATCCCAGAAGTACAACGAAGAAATTAACATAGGGTTACTATAATCCAAATCCAATTTCGACAGCATAATGAGGTCATATATCCCTATATCTTTCCAAGCCTGAGCTTTTTGTTTCTCTATCTTGTTTAACCAATTGGAGTAATCAGTGGGATCTTTAAAAGTTGGGGTGGCACGGAAGGCTCTAAAACCATTGTTCATAAACCTCAAATCTATAGTGTCTTCAACCTGAGTGTTTTCGGTAGAGGAAATCCTAGGGTTTCTAGCCTGTCCTATGGGTATCAACGTCTAAGTTTGCTGGTATCAACGTCTAAATCTGCTAAAGTTCTAGATAAGGCGTGAGTTTTATCAGAGACGGAAATAGGAATGAGTACCTGAGAAGCATAAATCATGTGCTCCTCCTCTGTCTGAGGTTCTGGTAGGTACTGATGATTGCCAACTGCAAGTGGAGTGGATAGCATACCAAATGGCGGAAGTTTAGAGATCTTCTTCGGGGCTTTGGACCTGTTGGCGGTAGTTTTGAAAGAGACTCCTGTTCCCTTGAGAGCTTTGTTTGAAGCATCCATTGTTAAGGTTTAGAGACAAAATCTGGGTTTCAGTTAGAAGATATTGGGAGAAAGGAGGGTTTGAATGTTTGAAGATTCAGAGAATGTGAGAAAGTTTTGAAATGGGTAAGTTATTCGGTTTTATAGGCTTGTGGGAAGACGTTTCAAATCAACATCAATGGTGGACAAGTTAATGGGACACGTGTATCCCTAGGGTAGTGTAGTGAAAATGGCAATTAATATTATAGCCCATGATTTCCTAGAAGCTAGGAAACGTGATGAGTAAAAAAGATTCTGTTGTGGGTTGAAAATACGTGGGTAGGAAAAGCAATGATGACGCTGACGTCACCAGACAAGTGGAGGAACCAAAAAGTTTTTTTCCAATATTGAGACACCTGACACAGTATCAGTTATTGAGGCGTCGAAGTAAGGTCTCAAAAAATGTCTTTCTCTCTCGTGTGTCGAAAATGACATTTTTGGGGGGCAATCTTTTAGCTCAAATTTTCGACGCCCACCCCAATTACCAAAATTGGAAAATATGCCCAACTAGTTTCGACCAAGAAGTGATTCGACCAGCTGGAGGTAGATCAGCTTAGCTGATTGGATAAAGATCAAGCTCATAGCTGAAATTTTGGAGCAACTCCTTGAGGAGCGGTTAGAAAACGGTTTTCGATCAGAGATTTGAAATTTAAATAAAGGAGGGAAGATCACCTTCGTTAGAAACCGCGGGGATACGCGTGGAACAGAGTGAGCGAATGCACGCATGCAGGACGCCACGTGTATCGACGTGATTGAAGGATCTTCAAAGCGGTTATTTCGACCCAGTATAAATATAGGGTCTTAGTGTTAGAAAAGTGTGTGTCAAATTGTGTATAAAATCTGCAAATTTACTAAGTATTCGTGTGAAGAAGAACTGTAAAACGCAGAATGTATGTTGTCTACACCATTGTTTAATCATTTCAAAGCATTATAAATCTATCTTTACTTTCTCTTCAGAAACACTCTTCCTCGTTATTTCCTTTCAAACACTTTATTTTTACTTTGTCATTTGCAAATTTAAAGATCCTTTAATTCCTTTCCTTACATTAAACTTTTACCTTACAGTCTTAAGATTCCAGTGCTTACAAACTTTTTTGATTATTTTCAAGCCTTTTACAATTCCCTTCGTTTAGTTCATTTTTCTTTACTAGTTCTAAACGCTAATTTAAGACTTTTCTTTTCGTTCAAGTCACTCTTTTGTCCTTAGTTTTCTTTAAAACTCTGATCTGACATTTACTTTGATCATTTATTACTATTACGTTTATGAGACACTTAGCACATGTCCTAAGATCAATCTGATTGATCCTGTGAGTGACCAAATTTAGAAATTTGGAAGATCAACGGTTGTTTACCAATTTCAAGGTAAACACCCTGCCATTGTGCTTGAGGGGCATCATGACGCTTTCGTGCCTACTACAAAGTCCCTATTTGACAGAACGTGTCAAAGCCCAGTTCCTGCATGGCCCATCTTCTCAAAGCCCAATTCCTGTCTGGAAAATCATTTCTCAAATCCCAGTACGTGTTTGGCCAATCCTTAACAGCCCAGTTCCTATCTGTAAAATCCTTTAAAAAGCCTAGATTAAATGTGTCCATATATCTCAAAGCTCGGTCTCTGCCCATCTGTAACACCCCAAAATTTGCCCTCCTCATTCATGCATTCATTTAGCATTTTATATTGCATTTCATCATGTCAATTAGAATTAGATCCAAAAAAAATAAAAAATAAAAACGAAGAAAAAAAAAAAGAGAAAAAAGAAACGAAAAAAATAAAAAAAAAATTAAAAAAAAAAAAAAAAATTTAATTAATTAATCAAATAAATAATTAAATAAATAAAAAAATAATAAAAAAATCTTGGACTTGGACCTTTCTCAAAAGCCCACTAAGCTACCAATATTAGCCTATAAATACTAGAGTTTCATTGAAACAAAGGCCACACAGAAGAGGAGAAGAAGGAAGAGAAGCAAAATACTCTGAGGTTTCCTTGGAACAAAACCCTGAGGAAAAAGATAGTGAGAGAAGACCTAACGGAGTTCAGAGCAGCCTCCAAACCCCGAAGGGAACTCAACTACACAGAATCACCTCTGCCTCACATAAACCCTGAAGATTGTTTTGTAAACCTCGCGGGTGCAACTCAATTTCAATCAAGCTCTCCAATCAGGTTTGCCATTATTCCCATTACCTTTGCCCATGGGTTTAATATGTATATGAATGTATAAACAATGCCTTGAATGTTTAACCGTTTAATTTTGAGTGTATGCCACAGGGTTTGAGTTTTTCTGAAACCATACTGTTGATCATGAAAAAAATGCTTATGGTGTTTCACTAACCCTTTTGTTGAATTTTTGTGAGGGCTCACATGACTTTTGCAGGGATAACTTGCGTGGTTTCCCACTTTATTTGTGGGATAACCCCTGGAGATTCATTCCGATTACCTGTACTGACTCACTTTTCTTTGATGGCATTAGCTTGGAAGGATCTCAGGGTTTCTTGTCCCCTTGGTTGCTGTTACTTCGGATCTTTATCCGTGTGGTATTTTTTACCTTTTCACGCATTTTACTGCTTTCCTAGCTGGAAGACCTCGATAGGAGGCAACGTTTGAGCCCCTTGGTGGCATTTTACTTTGAGATACATGTTTTGTGTTTTGTATTCATATCCCTGCAGGTAGCGCGGTTCCTTCGTCAAGGACTGCCTTTTTGCCCTTGAGCATCCCAAACCTTAACCCTTTATTGATTTTTCTTCTCCATAACACACGTTTACTCCTTCTACTACAGGCGAGTAAGTCTCCAAAGGTCGAGCATCCGGTAGATTGCGTAGTGACGTCGTTCGCCCAAAACCCAATCCATAACCCCGTAGTTAGCCGAACTACGTTTTGCTCTGATTCTCAGGCCAGATGAGATACGTAGGCATAAGACGCGATGTCTTAGCGAGCACACATCCCCCCAACCCATAGGTCAGCCGAGCTACGAAGACTCTGATTCTCATATTCAGATGAGATACGTATGTAGTGGATGCGACATCCGCGCGAGTCATTTTCATTTAACCCTTTTTTTTGGCAAACAGCACAAGATAAACCCACACCCTTTAGACAAGAACTACAAAAGTGGATCCCGTAGAGTACTACGGATGCGTAGGGGTGCTAATACCTTCCCTTCGCATAACCGACTCCCGAACCCAAGATTTGGTTGCGAGACCCCGTCTTGTCCTTTCCTTTTTCAGGTTTACTTCGAGCGTTTCCTTTCCCTCCTTTGGGATGAATAACGCACGGTGGCGACTCTTCTGTCTTTTTCTTTCGCCGGTTGTTTTTTTTCGCACTGTATTTTTCAGGTTGCGACAGCTGGCGACTCTGCTGGGGACCCGGTTTCCCTAAGCGAGTCCCTCCTAGCTTTTGTAGTTTGTTTGTTTATTGGGTGTTCATGCTTTTGTGCAGTTATTTATTTACCTGCTTTACCTTATTGCATTGTGTATATATCATTGTTGTTTCTGTTGGCTGGCTGCTTGGTGATCTTTGTGAGATGAGTTCTATACCCGAACTCGAGTGCACTTAAGATAGGAGAATGGCATAGTCCTGTCAACTTGTGTGGAGTATTCCTTAGCAAGTTGACTTGCAAGCCCATTCACTTGGTGAAGGTCATGTTGAGATCAATAATGTCACATAAGTAAGTTGTGGTTAGACATTACTTGTTCCAATATAGACCTAAGAAGCCAAGGACCTTAGTTTACCAAACCCATCTTGGCCTATTCGTAGGACGTAGTGCGAAAGTCGTTCAAATGTAAGATTTGATACGATTGTTACGCGATACTACACTCATAAGAGTCTCTCTTGAGAATATTGTTGGAATACGAGTAGTCGTTCCTCTGATAATATCCGAAAGATGGGATTATGACTATGGGAACCTTTTGTAGAACATGTTTGGCAGGTTTAAACCTTAGTACACTCCTTTTGGGTGGTTCTTAACCTAAACTCCATGCTCGTGACTTGCAACAAACCCTTGATTCATGGTTGATCCGTTCAGGTATCCTTAATATCAATGAAACTTGGGTGTTGATAAGGTGTAAACCATAATCCACCAAAATGGGTGGTTGATATTAAGGATAACATGATCCGTCCCATGACCTTTGTTTGGTGTGCTCTTAATTTCTCTCCAGACAGTGCAACCCGACAGATGTTCAAGCAGATACATCAATTCTGATTGACATGCCTTTGCATTGCATAACATCATCTGCATATTTGCATCCAACATCTCATGCTTATTCATTTGCAGGGTATTCCCTTTCAAAACGGGGGTGCCTTAAAACTGAACAAGCAGTGCATCGCATACCATGCATATTAACCCTTGTCTGTTTTGCAGGTGTCACCGCAGTGTCTAATGTTTGTTCCCTGTATCAGGCAGTTATTGGTCCCAAGCGAGTCCACAGGTACCCGACAAAGGAAAATCGTCCACAACTAGCGATGGACCAAGTACAGAAAGAGTTGGCTGATATGCGTGAAAGGATGGATCAGTTCATGACACTGATGACTGGTATGGCAGTAGGCCAAGAAAAGCTGAGGGAATTGGTTGAGCAACCGAGGCCCAATCCAGATTCGGAGATACCAAATGCTGAGGGTAACCCTGGGAACCCTGGGAACGCTGATAACCCTATGAACACTGGTAACACGGGTAACGCAAATGCTGATGGAAACCCGGGTAATGTTGGCAACACAGGGAATGTTGGAAATGGTATTGGCGGAAGGTACAATGTGAATCAAGGAATTCGGATTAACGGGCACCCCGTTACTGAAGATTATCAGTGTGATCAATTTTCTTTGCACGACGAGGCCCTCGAGACCACTCGCCGTATGGATGAGCTTGCTGAGAAGCTCAAATCTTTGGAGTCTCAAAATTCCTTAGGCTTTGATGTCACAAATCTTGGTCTGGTTCAGGGAGTAAGGATTCCTCACAAGTTCAAACCCCCTACTTTTGAGAAATACAACGGGGCTTCTTGCCCACGCACTCATCTCCAATCTTATCTGGGAAGGTTGGGAGCTCACACGAAAGATGAAAAGTTGTGGATGTACTATTTTGAAGACAGTCTAACTGGAGCTTCTCGTGAATGGTATTCTCATTTGTCTCGTACTACCATCAAGAGCTGGAAAGACTTGGCAGAGGCTTTTATCAAGCAATATCAATACAACTTGGACATGGCTCCAAATCGGATCTTGTTGCAAGGTATGTCTCAGACTGCCAAGGAAACCTTTAGAGAGTATGCTCAGCGTTGGAGACAGATTGCTGCGTCCGTCCAACCCCCTATGTCTGAAAGGGAGATGGCGGACATGTTCATGAACACTCTTCAAGGCAATTATATTGAGAGATTGGCTGCTTGCCCGTCAATCAGCTTTGCAGAGATAGTAATTGCTGGAGAAAGAATCGAGAGTCTGTTGAAGATGGGCCGAATTCAAGATAATAGTGCTTCCAACTCATCAGGTCCCAAGAGACCGTTTGCTGGTAACGGTCAGCGAAGAAAAGAAGGCGAGACAAGCGCTGTGTATGCCGGCAAAGGCAGGGGTAGAGGACGCCCTAATTATTATCAAGATCAAGTGGCCGCAGTCACTATTCCAACACCTGTTCCTCAACTGCAATATCATCCGCAACAACAACCCAGGTACAACAATCAACAACAAGGAGGTAATCTGGGTCAGCAGAGACACTATCAACAACGTCCAAGGCAAACGGACCGGGTCATCGAGCCAATCCCAATGCCTTATTCAGTATTACTTCCCAAGCTGATTAACATGAATCTGGTTACGTTGAGAACTCTGGCCCCACCAATCGATCCCAATAATTTGCCTAGAGGTTATGATGTCAACGCCAGATGTGCTTTTCACTCCAACGCACCTGGCCATACTACAGATAATTGCAAGGCTCTCCAGTTAAAGGTACAAGATTTGAGAGATGCTCAGGCTATCAATTTTGCTCCGGTGCCTAATGTTATCCAGAACCCGATGCCGGCTCACGGCGGGCAGAGGATTAATGCTGTTGATAGTGGGGAAACTTTGAATTTGGTTTCTGATGTGACTAAGGTGAAGACTTCGCTATCGGTGGTTAAAGACAGACTTCTGAAAGGACAGATTTTCCCGGGCTGTGGGGAAGAATGCAGAAATTGTCAAGATGCCGAAAACGGATGTGACAGTTTGAGAAGGGGTATTCAGCAGCTGATAGATGAAGGTTGTCTTCAGTTCGATCAGGCCCGTCCGGTGAAGAATGATGTATCAACGGTGACATTTTATTTCACTCCTGAAGAAATATATGTTCCCGAGAGACTCGCTCCGACAACAATATATTTCCAAGAAAGTACAGAACCAGCAGCGGTGAACATCGAAAGTTCAGCACCAGTCGCAATTTACTCTGACAGCCCTCAACCGACTTTGGTTGGTCCGATCACCATCACAATACCAGGACCCGTTCCGTATGAGAAAGACAGTGCTATCCCGTGGCACTATGGGGCTGATATCTACTGCCAGGGGCAGAAAGTTAACAAAGAAGACATTGACATTGGTAGCTCCGCTGTAGACAATGTTGGAGGGGTTGGTGGCTTCACTCGCAGTGGACGCCTATTTGCACCATCAACATTACGCGCGAATACTGAAGCCGAGGCAGCTGCCAAGGCTAAAGGGAGACAGGTATCCACCGAAGAGGTTACTACTGAGGAAGATCCTCCTAAGACCGCATTCGAGAAGGAAGTGGATGAGTTTATGAGGATTATCAAGAAAAGTGACTACAAGGTAGTCGACCAGCTAAATCAGACACCCTCAAAGATCTCCATTCTCTCACTATTGCTGTGCTCTGAGGCGCACAGAGCAGCCTTGTTGAAAGTACTGAATATGGCCTATGTTCCACCGGAGATAACTGTTAACCAGCTGGAGTCGGTAGTTTCCAATGTAAACGCTAGCCGGGGGCTAGGTTTCACCGATAATGACCTGACATCTGAGGGCAGGAATCACAACAAAGCCTTGCATATCACAATGGAGTGCAAAGGGGTGATGCTTTCCCATGTTTTGGTTGATACAGGCTCTTCTCTGAATGTTCTTCCAAAGAAAGCCTTAATGAAGTTGGATTGCGACGACACCATCCTGAGGCCAAGTAACTTAGTTGTGAGGGCTTTTGATGGCTCTAAGAGAGCTGTCTTTGGCGAAGTTGAGTTGCCAGTAAAGATTGGACCGCAGGTGTTCAAGAGTACCTTTTATGTGATGGATATCCAGCCTGCCTACAGCTGTCTGCTAGGTCGGCCTTGGATTCATGTTGCCGGTGCTGTTACTTCTACCCTCCACCAGAAGCTCAAATATGAACTAGAAGGTCAGATCGTCACTGTATGTGGTGAAGAGGATATTTTTGTTAGCCACCTGTCTACATTTAAGTATGTAGAGATGGATGGCGAGATGCATGAGATGCTGTGTCAGGGCTTCGAAACTACAAACATCAATGAGGTCGCGCCCGAAGCTGTCTTTTCACCTGAGTCTGAGAAGGTCGGGACTTCTATCTCTTCATACAGACAAGCTGTTGAAGTGGTTGAAGCTGGTAATGCCCAAGGCTGGGGCAAATTTGTGGAGCCAGTCATCAAAGAAGACAAGTTTGGATTGGGGTATGCTCCGGGATCTTAGAAGAATGAAGCCGGTACTTTCTCCAGCGGGGGTTTGGTTTCTCCCCACATCGTCAATGCTGCAGATGAAGACAAGGCTGACAGCGACTGTGACTTAGATAGCTGGATTCGCCCGTGTGTCCCGGGAGAAAAGCTCGACAATTGGTCGTCTGAAAAAACCGTCTGGGTTACTCTACTGAGAGAGTGATTTTTATTGTTTTCCTTTATTACATGCATAATAAAGTCTTACACTTTGCCCAAGGTGTAATGGCTCATTTGTAGGGCCATCCATTTAGTTATGTTTCGCAATTATTTTTATCATCAATAAAGGACGGCTTTTGCAAACAATTTTGTGTTCTCTTTCTTTCAGTTTTTTTACTTTTTACAAAAAAAATGGCAATGTTTCTTTTTTCGTTTTTCCTTTCTTTCAAAAAAAATCTCTCTCATTCTAAGGTAAAGCATGATCCTCCATCATGCAGAGCCGACCACTCGGATCTCACTGCTAACGACACTGTTATGGCCAAGTATGACTTCGACAATCCTATCTATCAAGCCGAAGAAGGGGCTGAGGAAGAGTGTGAATTGCCTGAAGGGTTAGCCAGATTGTTGAAACAGGAGGACCGAGCTATTACACCTTATCAGGAGGTGATTGAGACCGTCAACATCGGTACCGAAGACGACAAGAAAGAGATCAAGATCGGGGCCAGGCTACAGGCCGAGAGGAAAGACCGTTGATCATGTACTTGACTGTGTTAGAAAGGTCAATGGGTTGTGTGCTCGGTCAGCATGACGAGTCAGGTCGAAAAGAGCATGCAATATACTACCTTAGCAAAAGTTTACCGACTGTGAACAAAGATACTCATTGCTCGAGAAAACTTGCTGCGCTTTGGCATGGGCTGCTCGCCGACTAAGACAGTATATGTTGACTCACACGACTCTATTGATATCAAAAATGGATTCAGTCAAGTATATTTTTGAAAAGCCAGCACTTACCGGAAAAGTTACTAGGTGACAAATGATACTGACAGAGTATGACATCCAATACACTTCACAAAAAGCCATCAAGGGAAGTGTCTTGTCAGACTATCTTGCAGAGCAACCGATTGATGATTACCAACCTATGAGGTTTGACTTTCCTGATGAGGACATCATGTTTCTCAAATCGAAAGATTGAGAGGAACCACTCCAGGAGGAGGGGCCTGACCCTGAATCCAAATGGGTTATGATGTTTGATGGGGCGGTCCACGTCAATGGTCGCGGAGTTGGTATAGTGTTGATCACACCGGAAGGGGGTTCATATGCCATTTGGTGCCAGAATAACTTTTCCCTGCACCAACAATGAAGCCGAATACGAAGCTTGTATCCTAAGACTTGAGGAAGCCGTCAAAATACAGATTAAATCCCTGGATGTATACGGGGACTCAGCTTTGGTCATCAATCAAACCAACGGGAAATGGTGCCATGCTGGAACTACGTACCCAGAATTGACGTATCTCGGTCAGAGACGAATGAAGAAAGCATTTGGTCAGAAAATGCGCTCTCGGGAGTATCGAGTCGGTGAATTGGTACTCAAAAGATTTCTTCCTCCCAACACAGATCACAGGGGCAAATGGACACCGAACTATGAGGGTCCGTACGTGGTTAAAAGGATTTTCTATGGCGGAGCTTTGACGCTAACAACCATGGAGGGCGAAGGATTCCCGTCCCCTATTAACTCAGACGCGGTTAAAAAATACTTCGCATAAAATAGACCCGCTGGACAGTAAAAAGAATAGTCCAGGCAAAAAAGGGGCATCCCGACGAACCAAAAAAAAGAGAATAAAGAGGTTCGGGCAAAAATTAGGGATATATAAAAATAAAATAAAAAGAGTACACCCGGTGAGTCGAAAACCCAAAAGGGCGGCTCAGGCAAAAATGGGTATCCCGGTGGATTGAAAACCCGAAAAGGGGGCGATCTAGGCAAAAGTTAGGGAATAAGCGAATGACTATGATCTGAGTTCATCAGTGTTATATCACCGTTTCATTCAATCCGGCAATCTTCGAAGGTTAAAGATCGACTAATCATCCACTTCAGAAAGCAAGATGAGCAGAGCGTCTTGAGGACATACGAACCATAGCAGAGTCGAAACTCAGTGGGACCCCGTTTCCACATTGCCATTAGGATAGTTCTCTTTTTTATAGCGATCACCTCTTTTCAGGGATCAGCTTCCTGATACCCTCGCCTATTCCTGGCACAAATTTTCTCCCCAGTAAGAGTCGAATAATTCAGTTAAAGAGCCTCTTTATTTTTCATTTATCAGTTTGTTTGCAAAAATGTCCGAATTTTTGATAAAACATATTGCATATGAACATAATGGTGGCTTTTGCAGATGATTTGCACAGGAAAACATTTAAAATTGCTTTGAATGTGCTTAATCCCGGACGGTGAATTCAAACCGAGTAATTCCCCCGAGGCATACGTGTATTTTTGGTTGTAGGTCACAGGAACCGGATGCCAAGTCATGAATCCTCATCCCCAAGTGGTTGACAAAGTCTCTCCTCAGCAGAGCATGTTCCCCAACAGAGTTGACAGTATCCAGACTGTCTATCCCCAGTAGAGTTGATAGTATCCAGACTATATATCCCCAGCGGAGTTGACAGTCTCAGACTGTATCTTCCTAGCAACAGCGGAGTGGTTGCATACCCAACGGACAAGAGGGTGGTGTTCCCAGTGTTCATCTCATCCCCAGCAGATTATTTTTAACAGATTTGTTAATCCCCAGCTTGAGGGCGATTAGCAAGTTCATATCCCCAGCAAAGGTCGTTTCCTACGACATTTCCCCAGGAAGTGTTTTCCCCACAGACTCTCCTCACAGAGCCTCACCAAGAAAAGTTTCCATAGTTGATACTCCCCCCGCAAGGTCGACTTTTCAAGCAGCCAATTTATTTTTGGTGGCTCATTGGTCCCGGCAGACGGATCATTCCCCACAGAGCATTCAAGGATTGATACAGCGATCTATTCCCTACCGGAGTTTGCTTCCCCAAGCAGATTTCTTTTTACACCATGCATAGCATTTGCATTCGCATGCATATCATATTAAGCATACACATAAGCTGATAAACAGGTTCTTCCAAGCAGACTGAAGAATTACTTTACAACCAAGGTCATGAGATCCAGCCAGAGGATCAAGCGTGAGTGATCCAGCCTGAGGGTCATTTTGAAGATTCAGCCTGAGAATCGTTTTCCCGTGATCCAGCATGAGGGTCACTTTTTGAAGATTCAGCCTGAGAATCATTTTCCCGTGATCCAGCATGAGGGTCATTTTTGAAGATTCAGCCTGAGAATCATTTTCCCAAGAGTCAGCCTGAGGCTCAATTTGAAGATTCCCCAGTGAAGTCGCCTACAAGCTTTATTTCCCCAGCAAGTCTAATTGAGGAGTCGTTACAACATGTTCTAACCCGAAGAATATGTACGAAGCCCAAAAGTGGAATATTCTCGAAGCTGTATATCTAATATGAAGGTTGGGTGTAGATTTCAAAAGAGGGTCAACCAGCGCATGCCTCAGATGCGGGATCCTAATGATGGGAATTTATCATCAAAACAATCCAGATCTAGCCAGAAGATCGAAGTCAGGTCTAGCCCGAAGACCGGAAATAGATTCAGGCAGAGAATCGAAGCAATTCAGATCTAGCCAGAAGATCGAAGTAGATTCAGCCAGAGAATCAAAGGAAATAGATTCAGCCAGAGAATCGAAACAAAGAAGATCTAGCCAGAAGATCGAGAATCGAAACAATTCAGATCTAGCCAGAAGATCGAAGTAGATTCAGCCAGAGAATCAAATTAAGTTCAGATTCAGCCAGAGGATCGACACTCCAGATCTAGCCAGAAGATCAAAGTCAGGTCTAGCCCGAAGACCGAAAATGGATTCAGCCAGAGAATCAAAGGAAATAGATTCAGCCAGAGAATCGAAACGAAGAAGATCTAGCCAGAAGATCAAAATCGTATCCAGCCCGAGGATCAAAATTAATATCCAACCAGAGGACTAAATTGAGTATAGGTTCAGCCAGAGGATCGAAACTCCAGATTAAGCCAGAGGATCGGAAGAAAGATAAACAACGCGGTGTATTTCCGTGTTTTTTTGGTATTCTCGAAGCACAAATTTTCGGTCTGTCTTTGGTATTCAATCACAGCTCACCCCGTTTGTCTGATAAGTTGTCCGCTTTCATCCTACTCGGTTTAGCTGATGATTGAATAGGGGCAGCTGTAACACCCCAAAATTTGCCCTCCTCATTCATGCATTCATTTAGCATTTCATATTGCATTTCATCATGTCAATCAGAATTAGATCCAAAAAAATAATAAAAAAAAAAAAAAAAAAAAAAAACGAAAAAAAAAAAAAAAAATTTTAAAAAAATTTAAAAAAAAAAAAAAAATTTTAATTAATTAATCAAATAAATAATTAAATAAATAAATAAATAATAAAAAAATCTTGGACTTGGACCTTTCTCAAAAGCCCACTAAGCTACCAATATTAGCCTATAAATACTAGAGTTTCATTGAAACAAAGGCCACACAGAAGAGGAGAAGAAGGAAGAGAAGCAAAATACTCTGAGGTTTCCTTGGAACAAAACCCTGAGGAAAAAGATAGTGAGAGAAGACCTAACGGAGTTCAGAGCAGCCTCCAAACCCCGAAGGGAACTCAACTACACAGAATCACCTCTGCCTCACATAAACCCTGAAGATTGTTTTGTAAACCTCGCGGGTGCAACTCAATTTCAATCAAGCTCTCCAATCAGGTTTGCCATTATTCCCATTACCTTTGCCCATGGGTTTAATATGTATATGAATGTATAAACAATGCCTTGAATGTTTAACCGTTTAATTTTTGAGTGTATGCCACAGGGTTTGAGTTTTTCTGAAACCATACTGTTGATCATGAAAAAAATGCTTATGGTGTTTCACTAACCCTTTTGTTGAATTTTTGTGAGGGCTCACATGACTTTTGCAGGGATAACTTGCGTGGTTTCCCACTTTATTTGTGGGATAACCCCTGGAGATTCATTCCGATTACCTGTACTGACTCACTTTTCTTTGATGGCATTAGCTTGGAAGGATCTCAGGGTTTCTTGTCCCCTTGGTTGCTGTTACTTCGGATCTTTATCCGTGTGGTATTTTTTACCTTTTCACGCATTTTACTGCTTTCCTAGCTGGAAGACCTCGATAGGAGGCAACGTTTGAGCCCCTTGGTGGCATTTTACTTTGAGATACATGTTTTGTGTTTTGTATTCATATCCCTGCAGGTAGCGCGGTTCCTTCGTCAAGGACTGCCTTTTTGCCCTTGAGCATCCCAAACCCTAACCCTTTATTGATTTTTCTTCTCCATAACACACGTTTACTCCTTCTACTACAGGCGAGTAAGTCTCCAAAGGTCGAGCATCCGGTAGATTGCGTAGTGACGTCGTTCGCCCAAAACCCAATCCATAACCCCGTAGTTAGCCGAACTACGTTTTGCTCTGATTCTCAGGCCAGATGAGATACGTAGGCATAAGACGCGATGTCTTAGCGAGCACACATCCCCCCAACCCATAGGTCAGCCGAGCTACGAAGACTCTGATTCTCATATTCAGATGAGATACGTATGCAGTGGATGTGACATCCGCGAGTCATTTTCATTTAACCCTTTTTTTTGGCAAACAGCACAAGATAAACCCACACCCTTTAGACAAGAACTACAAAAGTGGATCCCGTAGAGTACTGCGGATGCATAGGGGTGCTAATACCTTCCCTTCGCATAACCGACTCCCGAACCCAAGATTTGGTTGCGAGACCCCGTCTTGTCCTTTCCTTTTTCAGGTTTACTTCGAGCGTTTCCTTTCCCTCCTTTGGGATGAATAACGCACGGTGGCGACTCTTCTGTCTTTTTCTTTCGCCGGTTGTTTTTTTTCGCACTGTATTTTTCAGGTTGCGACACCATCCAATCTCTTATATCCCCAACGAAGTCATTTATCACTCCAAAGCCTAGGTTTCACCTGGAAAATCATATTCAAAACCTCTTACATGTTATATTCCCCAGCGGAGAACCTTTTCACTTCTTATCGATGCCTACTAAAGTTTGTTAGTGGAAACAAAAAAGAATCAATCATATTGCATACATCATGTAGGACCAATATTTCTAACAACTACCCATTTCCCCACAGATATTTCAACTCATCCCATGCAGCTCACCCTTTACAGATGCCAATTCGTCATTCCATACCCCTAGCAAAAAAAATCACTAAAACATATCTTCACATTACCTTTCATCTGTTCATCGTAGGTAAATTTTTTGATATTTTTGGTATTTAATCCCCTCCTACCTCGAATGTTCGGAAGTTGTTGCTATCCATACATTCAGGTTCGAGATGTTTAAATATGGGCAACTGTCATATCCCAAAATTTACCTTACCCTTCATATCATTAGGTCCATAACCATAATTCATATGCATACATTCATACTCAATCATTTCACCTGCATTGGCATTGAACAAGACAAGAGGACAGGTATCTTAGATCCAAGGAATAATGGTGTGTACATAGTAAAATTTAGGGTTTCCTAGCATTTTGAGGTTGCTCAACCAAGCTAAGCCCAAGTGTAGTTACACCTTTGATTATTTATGTGTGCATCTTTCTTTGAAGATTCACTTCTATCTCTATGGCCAAGCTAAACCCTAATTGTGGCAATATCATTCATTGTGTGTGCATCTAACCCTAATTACATCTGATTCACTATCATCCATTGTGTATGTTTCATTTGTTTTGTTCAATATTCATTCAAGGCCTACTTGTTGATGGTCTATTATGAAGGTTGCATTGGTTTGATTAGCATTCATTTCAAGGCCTTACATGTTCATTTATTGCTTGGTGGTGTTCATTAGTTTAATCTCATCCCACATTCATTTCAAGATCCATCCATTGTCTAGGTTATAGTTGTTATCTATTGTCCCATGCTAAGGTCTTTGATTCATCTAAATCTTATGGAATTAACATCCACTTCAAGATATATTCATTAGGTTATTCACTTCACCATACATTCAAATATGTTAACTTCAAGAGGTTTTAAGTTTGGTTACATGTGTCATTGTGGATTTTTCATTTCATCTTCAATATTATTCATGTCATTCATTCATAAACCAAATATCAATTACACTCACAATCACATCCAAATGTCCATACATATAAAAATTTACAAAATTTGACCAATTTATAGGGTTTCATTCCAATTTCTTTCTTTCCCTTTAAGACTAAAACCATTTTTGTAAATAAACTCAAAAAAATACTTTAAAATACGATTAGAATTGTGTGCCACGAGCCTTAAGCAATGAAGAATGATGAGAGGGATATTTCCTATCCTTAACTAGAGTACCTTTGAGTATAGGGTGTAGACCCTAGCTACTCAAAGTATTCGCCTTCGTTCATAGACTTTTGTACATTTTTAATCAAAATATTTATTTTTAGAATAAAAGCAAACTCCACTCATCAAACCCATTTTTGCCTTTGGGCATCCTTCTTTTTCAAACCTTTTTAGAAAGGATGTGTTACTTCTGTTCTACCGTGAACGAAGCTTAAGCCTCCATGCATGAGCACCCAAGTAATGTTTAACTTCTAGATTATGATCCAAGCGCGTCCATTCTAACGTAAACAAACAAACGCTTAATTCTCTCATGCTCGAGCTTACAAGTAAGTTAACTGTAGACTATGAACATTAACATTTTTCATTAAAAACAACCAACACATCCATATTTTTCTACCATGAACTATTGAGCTCTGACTTCGTTATTGCACTATAAGGATACATAGGCACGAGGGCCCCAATCCTCAGCGAGCACCCTAATTATCAAAACCGTTTTTCCCTTTCGTAAGTAATCTTTAGATAGTAAACCCGTTCTTGCAAAGAATAATTAAAATAGTTCCCATTGAGTACAACTTATGTGAGGCATGCTAATACCTTCCCCTTGCATAACTGACTTCCTTACCCATTTTCTCTTCCCTCATGTTTTATCGACGTTTTCCATTTCCTTAAAAAATAAATAAATTTCGACGGCGACTCTACTGTATCTTTGAGCATGTGATCTGCTCGGGTATATTTAGTGTAGCTTCACATACAACCACACCTTACCTCACAACGGTTGGTTCAGCATGGTGGTATCCCTTTTCCAACCATTACAATAAGTGTTTTCTGTAGTAGTGGGTTAGTCTTTATGGTTGTAATCAAGTTTGATTATAATGGATTAAGTTCTTGTGATAAGGCGAAATCACCTTAGTGGATGGACTGAACGTAGCTTTGTTAACAACGAACCAGGATAAAGTAATTGTGTTCATTATTGTTGTTCTAAGTTTTCTCATTGTCATTTTGGGTTGCAAAAGTTTTCATTCTTGAAACCCAATTCAATCCCCCCCCCCTTCTTGTGTTTCCATTACCTTCAATTGGTATCAGAGCCTGGTTCTGGTATTGATTATTTATAAAAACACTTTATCGTGTAAGATAAAGATCCAAATTTGTGAAACACTATGGGAGGAATACCTCCACCAGTTGCACCTGTTGTTAACAATGAAGAGATCACTATATTGCCAAACCCTCAGTTTTTTATGGAGAAAATTTTGACTATTGGAAAGATAGAATAAAAAGTTTTTTTCTTGGTCATGATGTAGATACATGGGATATGGTAGTTGATGGATGCATTAACCCTGTTGATGGTAGTGGTAACAAGGTAGAAAGAAGAATGATGATTGATCAACAAAAGAAAGAAGAACCATCATAAAGAAAAAACCATTCAACTGAATGCTATATCATACTATGAGTATGATAAGATCACAAATACAGACACAACGAAGTCTATATTTGATTCTTTAAGGATGACTCATGAAGGAAATGCTCAAGTGAAAGAAACTAAGGCATTTTCCTTGATACAAAAGTATGAAGCCTTCAAAATGGAGGAGGATGAAACAGTTGAGAACATGTTCTCAAGGTTCCTGACTCTAGTTGTAGGACTGAAGGTTCTTGAAAAGGGTTTCTCTACTGCAAATCGTGTTAATAAAATTATCATAAGCTTACCCAAGAGATAGAGGCCTATGGTAACTTCGTCGAAGCTATTTAAAGATTTGAACAACACTACTCTTGAACAACTTGTAAGTTCTTTGAGAAGTCATGAGATAGAGCTTCAAGAGGATGAGCCTCAAATAAAATTTAAATATGTGGCTCTGAAATCTATGTGAAAGTTTGAAAAGACTAAAGCCTTTCAAGTTGAAGAAGAAGAGTAATTTGAAGAAGATTCTGAAGAAGAAGATGAGTTGTCTCTTATTTCTAGAAGAGTTAACCAACTCTAGAAGAAAATACAAAGCAAGTTCAAAAGAGAAAGAAAGGTAGGTGGTTTCTTTGAGTCTACATCTGAACTGAAGAAATCAGGTGTTGGCAAAGACGTTACCTACTTTGAGTGCAAGAAGCCAGGTCACTACAAACATCAATGTCCCAAGCTGAGAAAAGACAGGCCTAACTTCAGAGAGAAGAAGAAAGCTCTGATGGCTACTTGGGATGACTCTGAATCCCCAAGAGATGACTTTGGGGAAGAGCAAGCTAACGTGGCATTGATGGAAGGAACATAAGAAATTGATGATAAGACTTAACCAGAATCAGAATCTGAATCTGAATCTGAGTCAGACTCTGAAGAGGTATTTCCTAATTTATCTCGTTCTAAATTAGAATCTTGTTTATCTAAAATTCTATAAAAATATAAAAAGCTTAAAAAAAATACAAGGATCTGAAACAAGTCCAAGTATATGAATCTGAAGCACATAGTATGCTTAAGAAAGATTTCTCCACTCTGAATAAAGAAAAATTTATTCTTAAAAATGACAACTATGCACTTCATAGTAAGAGTTATAAACTTGAGGAAGAAATTTTTTCAGAAGCTTCCGTTAATTTTGAAAATGTCATAAAAAAATAATATAGATAAAAGCAAAATGGCTTCAATAATCTATGGATTTAGTATAAATGGAAGAAGATGAATTGGTTATGTCCCTAAAAAAAACCCATTCTAAAACAAAAGGCAAAACCAAAAGCTCTTTATTCCCATTTATCTTATGCACATACATAAAATGATTATTCTGCACAAAGACCCAAGTTCTCTAAGAAATCTGGGAGAATTAACCAGAAAGGACTAAAAAAGATGTGGGTACCTAAGGACAATATAATATATGTTGCAAACATCCTTAGCAGCACAGTTAAAACACCAATCATGGTATCTGGAAGTTGGGTGCTCAAGACACATGACGGGAAGAAGGCATATGTTCCAAGATATGAAACTTAAGCCATATGGCTTCGTGGGTTTCAGAGGTGGTCAGAAAGGGAAGATCGTAGGCTCTAGAATAGTTGGTAATGGTTATCTTCCTTCTATTACTAATGTTTTATCAGTTAATAGATTAATTCATAACTTATTGTTCATAAGTCAATTAAGTGACAATGTTTATGGTATAATCTTTAATAGAAAGTCTTGTAAAGCTATTAGTCAGAAGGATGGATCCATTCTTTTCAATGGCAAGAGGAAAAATAACATTTACAAAATTAGAGTGTTTGAACTTAAAATTCAGAATGTAAAATGTCTCATGTCTGCTAATGAAGAGAAATGGGTCTGGCATACACGATTAGGCCATGTTAGCATGAGAAGAATTTCTCAGCTAAATAAGCTTAATTTAGTCACAGGCCTTCTAAATCTGAAGTTCTCTTTGGATGCTCTTTTTAAAGCATGTCAGAAAGGAAAGTTTTCAAAAAATTATTTCAAACCAAAGAATGTTATCTCTACCTCTAGGCCTTTGGAACTATTTTACATTGACCTCTTTGGACCAGTGGAAAGTTTTTCTGTCAATGGCGAGAAATAAGGTTTAGTCATTGTTGATGACTACAACAGATGGACATGGGTTAAATTATTAAGACACAAGGATGAGTCACATTTTATGTTATCTACTTTTTGCTCAACGTGCAAAACGAGAAATACTTTAGAATTGTTAAAGTCAGAGTGATCATGGTGGGGAATTTGAAGATAAAGATTTTGAAAATATATTTGATGAAAATGGCATTTCCCATGATTTTTCCTGCCCTAAATTCCATAACAAAATGGAGTTGTAGAGAGGAAGAATATGACTTTGCAAGAAATGGCCAGAACCATGATCAATGAGATAAATGTGGCTAAGCACTTCTGGGCAGAGGCAGTTAACACAACGTGTTATATTTGGAACAGGATCTCTATAATACCTATTATGGGTAAGACTCCTTATGTATTGTGGAAGAATAGAAACCCCAACATTTCATATTTCCATCCTTTTGGATGTAATTATTTTTTTCTGAACAATAAAGACAATATGAATAAGTTTGATTCTAAGGCACAAAAGTGTATAATGTTAGGATAATTTGAATGCTCTAAAGGCTATATAGTATATAACACTAAAACAAAAATTGTTAAGGAATTAATTCATGTTATATTTCATGATAAGCTTGACTCTTTAAATTCAAAGCTAGTTGAGAAGTTTGCAGATCTAGGGATTACCTATTCAAGCTTTGAAGATAAAGATTCAGAAGCTAAAGAATCTGAGGCAAAAGACTCTAAAATTGTTCAACTAGAAGTTGTTGAAGCCCAGACTCCTCTGAGGAAGCACAAACAAATATATTCACATTCTGAAGAGTTGATTATGGGAGATAAAATTGAACCAGTCAGAACCAGATCCTTGTTCAAACTTATGAAGAGACACTTATGGGTTTGGTGTCCCTCATAGAATCCATATTTGTTGATGAAGCACTTCTGGACATTGAAAGAATTCTGGAAATGCAAGAAGAATTAAACCAATTCTCCAGAAATGATGTGTGGAATCTTGTGCGTAGACCCAAAGGAATTCATGTCATTGGGACAAAATGGGTCTTCAGAAACAAATTGAATGAAAAAGGAGAAATGGAAAGGAACAAGGTCAGAGTGGTAGCATAAGGCTATAGTCAGCAATAGAGGATTAACTATTCTGAGACCTTTGAACCAATTCTCATGTTTGAGTCTACTTGTCTCTTAATTTCTTTTGCTGCTAATCATAATATAATATTATATCAGATGGTTGTCAAGAGAACATTTATGAATGATTACATAACTAAAAAAGTGTATGTACATGATCAGTCATCATTTATGGTAGAAGTTTCACCATTTATGTGACAAGAAACCAGATGAACTGTAGTATTTTGATCTGAATTCCTGAGTTTTGGAGTCAGTTTATGTCATGATAGTATTTTCTTGGTTTGAGTTTCTCTAGGCTATTTTTAAGCTTTTGGTATGTGTAGCATGTTGAATACAGGTATGAAAGTGCAAGGGATCGAGGATCAGACACAAGACCTAGCCAGAATAATAAGGCCAAGAAAAAAAGGAGAAAAATGTACATTTATTGTCAATATGTGTAAGGCCAAGCCATTACACGTATTGTCTAGTTCCCTTACTTGTATGATATGAGTTCCAATAGAAGGGATGGAAAAAGGAGCTTCTGCCGATACGCGTAACAGGGAGGGCATTACATGTAAGGGCATGCATAGAACTCCTGCAAGCATGCTTACGCATAGAAAACTGAGGCAATGAACAGGGAATTACGCGTAACATGAAGGTTCATACGCGCAATGAGGCCCAAAAAATCAGGAAGCCCAAAACGTGTATATTTAACACGAAAATGCGATTTTTCGAGGGTTGAACGATTTTGGATGAAAAATACACATATTAAAGGCTGGAGAACTAAGACTTTGAAGGTAGATTCATATTTTCAGGAGCTTTTCACGATTGAAGATCAATTCATCTCAACTTATCTGTAATGACAACAATCTCAACTATGTTTTGTTTTATTTCTATGAGTAGTTAAACCCCCCAATATTAGGGGGTGTCCCTGATTTGGATCTGTAGCGACTCTGATATTATTACTACAATGACAATCTTTTTTTGCCATAATTAAGTTATTTTGTTGCCATTCTTAATGCTTGCTCTGTTTGACAAACGGGTTTGACTTACGTTTACGATTAGGCTGGACCGCCGTTGTTAATTCCTTGGTTGAGATTATTATATAGTAGATATCACTTAGGACTATGGATAACCTTTAAAAACCGGAATATTCTTGATAGTTAAATACTTAATTTCATCTGTAATTCTCTATGGACATAGGAATTAGGTTGGATGATTAAATTTTTTCTCCCTAAGGACTTAGGAGTAAACACCCTAAAGAACCGGTAATGAATTAGTTAAAATTAGTTGTTGCAGTATTAATTCAGAGTTGTTACTGAATCGAATCATACACCTTATCTAGCATATACTACTCATATTTGTCTAAACCGTGCAATTACTTTGTTTACTTTATTTGCAATTGCTTTCATAATTTCACCAAATTATCCCAAAACCCCCAAGCTTTTGTTTAGTTGAAATTAATTCAGAACTATGTATCGTCATGTATTCCTTGAGATCGATAACGGGATCTCCCCTTTTTATTACCATATTGGCAGATTAGTACACTTGCGAATTTATCAATCAGTACATCAACCTCCTAATTTTGAAAATCATAAAAACCCAGATTTTGTTTTGAAACTAATGAAATATTTTTATGGTCTGAAAACAAGCTCCTAGAGCATGGTATGAAAGACTAAGCAATTTTCTTTTAGAAAATGATTTTACCATAGGGGAGGTTGATACTACTTTGTTCTGTAAGACATTCAAAATGATATTCTTGTTGTTCAAAATTATGTGGACGATATCATATTCTTGTTCTTCATAAAACCCCTTGTTGAGGATATTTTTTTTTTCATTCTAAAGAATTTGAAAATGGGCTTATGTCCAGAATGAAAAAAATGTATATCTCATAATGTTTAATTTCTCAGAATGATTAAATGAGACTCTGAGATTTTTGGCTCTAAATAGTGAGTCTTCTGAAGTGAGAAGGTCTCATGTATCAAAAGTATCTAGTCATAACCTCTTTGTAAAATGTTCTGCCTTCTGGATTCTGAAGAATTGCTATATTAACCAACTGCCAATCAACCCTAAGCTCGTGGTTCAGATTAAAGACAATTATCTAAAACTTAAACGCTTCTAACGGTTGAGTGACACATTAGGAGAAGAGATTCCCATATGTCAGATTTGTTACACCATTCAAGATTTTTTCATCATTGCATAAACCATTATAAAACCCACCTCACTCATAACTCACACACTTATACTACTAACAAATCATACACTTTCTCTCTTTCAAACCAAAATCTCTACAACCCTAAAACTTGTTCTTCACCATGACTGATTCTCAACAACAACAAGTTTCTCAGTAACAATAGCAACAAACTAATCAAGAACAATAATTGTATCAACAACAAGAGCAAGTGAAAGAAGGACTTCAAGAGATTACTCTTTCTACTCTGGTCATTGAATTAAAGGTTCTTTGTGAAATGATCATAGATTTTGATAACATTAAAGCAAACGGGTTTGATCTTACTGAAGGTGTTAAATTCCAAGGATGGGAGGAGTTCTTCAATCACCCCAAAGGACCAGTTTACCCTGATTTGGCCAAGTAGTTTCAGATTCACATTGTTGCTTCAAAACTCCAAGTTACTTCATATGTTTTGAGGCACAAAATCAGCATCTTTGAGAAGTCCATAGCAAAGTTTCTCAATCCTGATGGATCTGGGAAAAGGTTCTTTTATATTCTAGCTAAAAGGGCTAAGTTAGAATAAACTGTTACTGTGATATTTCAGGATGGAAAGAATTCATCAAACACTAAGAATATACACAACCATCTCAAAGTGTGATTCAAGATTCTTCTGGGTTGTGTGCATCACACACTCTCAACAAACTCATTAGACTACATCAACACTGATCAGAAGTATATGCTCTTCTACATATCTTCTGGAACCAAGATGAACTTGCCCCTTATTCTCTTTAAGTATTTGAGGGAGTTGGTCAAGGAAACTAGAGATGGAAGTCCAAAATAAATAAAGTGGATTCCTCTATGAAGACTTATTTCAGACATTCTTTTTTAAATCAAGTTGGTTCAAACTCTGATAGAGCTAGATTTGACCAAGGAGGTAGACATTAACATTGGGAAATTCTTCAATGGGAAGAATCTGAAGAATATGTCTTTGATATCTTCAGTTACTGGTTCCTCATAAGCTCTTGATAGGAATGCAATAGCCTTCAAAAAGATACCGGTTGATGATTATCCAATCTTCACCAAGGAATATCCCTAAGAAATCCTGGAATCCTACATTGCTGATTGTCTAGCCACATGTGTCACTCCAGTTGCTTACTCCTATGATGAACTTCTAGAACATGCTCCTGATGCTTATTCTCTCAAGAGGAAGATAAAGTCTAAGAAGATGGATGATGGACCCTCTGAACAGTGAAGTCTCTATCCAAGATGGCAAAGACTTCTGGAGTTTTAAAAATGCCTTCAGGAATTATACCGGAAGTAGAAGGTATATGCTATGAGAGTGCTAAGCAAGTTGAAGTTCTTCCTACTCAGAAGAAACCATCTTGTAAGTCTCCTATAGTTGAGACCTCTTTTACTTCTGATAATATTGTTAATACTACTTCATTTACTCCTCTTTAATCTGCCTCACGACATTCTGATATCATACCTTTTGGAACATCTCCAACCCTAAACAAAAACCACCATTTGAACAAACTACAACTTCTATACCTAAAATAGCCAAACAACCTGAACAATCCAAACCATTTGAAATCATCGTTTCTGAACAACCATAACTCCCAAAAACACTCATATCACAAATCCAATCCCAACTTGATGATACACCATCTGACCATCCCACTATTGCAACCACTGAAAAACCATCTGAACCTACACATCCACAAGTTTCTAAAACAATCCCCTCAGAACCTCAACCAAATCAACCTTAAAATCCCCCTTCTGAAACTATCCCTTCCATTCACACATCCTTTAACATTGTTATTCCTGAAGCTCGTGCCTTTCCAAAAGCAAAACCAACACCAACACCTTAACTTAACATAGATGAACATGTTATTGAAACCTTTATGGAACACATCTTAAGCAATGAACCCTTAACCCATGATTCCTAGGATTAAACCACTAATATTTCATCTGATACTGAAAAAGAACCTGAACCTAAAATTGACCCTGAGGAGGTTGATGAATTATTTAGGAAGTTTGAATCTGAAGCAAATGAGTGTCTCCTCTCTTTGATGCAAGATTTCATAAATTGTGTAAATCCTGCTGAGAGTGATATTGTCTGGGTTGAATTCAGAAGATAGATAAATTCTCGTTCTTAGGAGCTGAGAGAACTTTGTTCCAAAGTTGCTTAAAAAAGATTGTAATTGTTTCTAGGACAAAGCTCGTGGAAGAATCTGAATCCATTTCTCTTATGTTGAAGACTCTGGAAGAACTCAAGCAAGAGAATGAAGTTGTTAGGTCTCGCTTGGACAATCAGGAAAACATGTTCAAGGAACAAGCTCATACCAACACGAAGATTGAAGGATTGCTTCAAGTGATATTGTCAATATTGGCACCCCTAACCTAGAAACCAAAAAAATGTTGCTTTCTTTTGTTTTTTTTCTTCTGTATATTTATATTTTTGAGTTAAATGAAATTTCCTTTGTCTTTTATTTTCTTTATCTTTTTTATTGATAACGAAGGGGGAGAAGAGTAAATACGATTTTGATATATTTATTTCCTTTCTAATCCCACACATTTCTGACTCTTATTATTCTTTTTGTCATCTGACTCTTATAACTAAATAATCTAGGAACTTTGATAAAGTTCACCAATGTTACTAAGAAGGTCCTCTTTAGTTAACCGAAAATCTAGAAGTTTAGTTAACCAGGCTATCCAGATTTTAGCTTCATAGTTAACCAGATTATCCATAAAGAAGAAACTGAGATATGGTTTTGAACCAAGCTCTGATACGAGCCAGCTTCTAATCGGGCTGTGATATAAGGAATCAAGAATTTCTAACCTAGCTCTTGTACAAGGAATATGCTTCATCAAGATCTGATTAAACCAAACATAAAAGTTTAACCAAGACTCTGATACATGACAAGATCTTGATAACTAGACTTTTTGATACAACACATTCTGATACATGAAGTCAAGGAAGTTCAAATCAGAAGAAATTTCAACCAGGCATTCTCGAACAGGGAAATTATTACTTTCATGTTAATTGAAATGTTTCATATATTAAAATTATTTTGAGTATTAAACTCATGGGGAGCTTGCAAACCTAACTCTGGAGATTTAAGTTGAGAAATATTTTTAACAGTATAAAACTTAGGAGGAGCTTACAAACCTCACTCTGGTGTTTTTATGTAATTAAACAAAGTAAAAAATTGTTCATCAATGTAGAGGTAAACTTTTTGAGAATAAGTTACTGGTTAAGTTAACTCATAAAGCAATATTCGTCACCCCGCTTTTATTATTTCCAAAGGAAAAGGGAAAAAGTACGAACAAATCCCAAAGAAGTTTTAAAACAAAACTAATGAAGAGAAATAAGGGTTCGGGGTTGGTTATGAAAAGGGAAGGTATTAGCACCCTAAACATCCATGGTACTCCATGGGAACCTCTTTTAAAATGTGTACATTTTAGTTTGAAAAGGGTGTTATTTGTAAAAGATTGGAGAGATGGGAAAAGAAGTGTATTTTTATTGTTTTTATGTTTGCCAAGACTTTTGAAGTCTCATGCCTACATACCAACAAAGTGAAATGGAGTATCAAAACCTCGTAGTTCGTGGTAAAAATAACAAAGCAGTTTGTTTTGATTCATTTTTATGGAAAAGACAGTTTGTCATTTTAAGGAGAATACTCAACTAGTCACCCACAAGTATGAGTACTTTGCATCATCGTGAGAAGGGCTCCAACTTGGATAAGGATCAACAAATATGCCACTAGTTCTCATAAATGGAAAAAAATTGTCATCAATACTATGGGGATATGAGAATTATATCTCAACTATGGAAATGACTCATGTCTAATACCTTGAGAAAAGTTTTAAAAGTAAAAGTGCATAAAGGCACAAAATTATTTGAATGAATTATGCATTTTTTAGTCTTTTGAAGTTGGTCTAAACATGCTTAATATGGATTAACATTTATTTGGGAAAAATGTTTTGAAAATCACTTGACAAAAGTCAAGGTTTATTGAGAAAGTGGTCCAAGTTAAAAAACAAGAAGGTTTAAAAAAAGAGAGAAGACTTTGAAAATTAAATAAGGGGGATAAGAATAAGAGACTACCCTAAAGTATAAAGTAAAAGCTAGGGAGGAAAGATCTAACCAAGAAAATAGAAAGCTTTATGACATAAGTCAAGCAAGAATTCCCTCCTTTGGATTAAGCCTCAAGCAAGCCAAAATAAGCAAATAATAATCAAGATATCAGGTGAAACTAGAATGACCAAATCAAGTCTTCAAAGGAAGTCCCAAGTCAAAGGTACTAGATGAATTCCAAGGTCTCAAGTCACAAGTCCTAAAACAAATGTCAAAATCCTAATTCTAATTCCATAACTCCACAATGATACCAAGGATAGTAACCAGAAGTCCATGAATCAGGATAACCAAGTTTCTTTTTTAGTTTTTTCTTTATTAATGTCTTCTTTACAATGATATAAAACAAAAGTACAAATGGATAAAGAATAAATGACAAAAATCATAAATAATATGATATAGATGATAAATATAATGTATAAAGTAAATAGCATAAAATAAAGGAGCATAAAGTAAATGACTTGGAAATGCCTTTGTTTTCCTTGGGACAAATTTAGCGCTATGTTAAGCAATCGTAATTGGACTGATGTAGAAGTCACAACTATCTTAGGCCGGTGAATAATAATATTTGTGCTAATACATGCTAGAGAGATTATATGTAAAACATTCTCTTAAATCCATGCCACAAAAAAGAGAGGGAATGATCAAGCACAAAGACTAAGAGGAAGGCTCATTACTTCAATCCACACTTCATGACACTTAGGACAAACTTATGCATCAATCCAAAGTACCTTAAATGATCCATGATCAATTAGGAGGTATATTTGAAATGATGAAAGTTCATCAAGTACCAATCCATACATCATGAACAAGATGTACACAAGCCATCCAATTGATCAAAGTGAAAAGAAGAAAATAAAGAATAAGGAAACAAGAGAAGTCATACTCAAATTGGATCAAAAGCTTGATCAAGTCATCATCAAAATCAATCATCTGAGGATAGTAACCACAAGTCCATGAGTTAGGAGAAACAAGTTTCCTTTTTTATTAGTGTCTTCTTTTATAATGATATAAATGAAAGGTCCAAATGTACAAATAATAAAATGGCATAATCATAAACAATATGATATGAAATTCTAAACATAAAATATAAAGTAAATAACATGAAATAAAAGAGCATAAAGTAAATGACTTTGAAGTAAAATTTTATACAAGTAAAGTGTTAGTAAAAGATGTTAGTGAAGATGAAAAGATGTTTTGGTCTTTTTTGGAGAACATTCAACTATCCACTCACAGGCATGAAAATATGAACCTATACATCATTTATGAGAAGGGCTCCAACTTGGATAAAATCAACAGGTATACCACTAGCTCTCACAAATGGAAAATGAGCAATATTTTCATACAATACCATGAGGAATATGAGACTACAATCTCACTTATAAAAATACTTTTGCTTTTGGGGCAAATTTAGCGCTATGTTAAGTAATCGTAATTGGACTTATGTAGAAGTCACAACTATCTGAGGTCGGTGAATAATAATGTTTGTGTTAATACATGCTAGAGAAATGATATGTAAATCATTCTCCTAAAGCCATGCCACACACAAAAAAGGGATGATCAAGCACAAAGGCTAGGAGGAAGGTTCATTACTTCAATCCACACTTCATGACACTTAGGACAAACATATGCATCAATCTAAAGTACCTTAAATGATCCATGATCACTTAGAAGGTAGATTTGAAATGATGAAAGTTCATCAAGTACCAATCCACACATTATGAACGAGATGGACACAAGTCATTCAATTTATCAAAGAGAAAAAAGGAGATGAAGAAGAAGGAAATAAGAGAAGTCATACTCAAATTGGATCAAAAGTTCGATCAACTCATCATCAAAATCAATCATCCAGTTTGGTGGGTTAGGGTTTTCACCCCATCAACACTCAAGATCCATTGAGTTTGATGAGACTTGAAGTCTAAACCATCATGATCCAAGGTCAATAGAAGTTCACAAGATCACACAAATATAAAGTGCAATTAAATGAAATAAAAATGCATCAAAAATATTTTTAAATGAATTCTAAAATATAAATAAAATGGAAAATCCATAAAGTCCTTCAAAACACCAAATAAATGGCCAAGAAAATTATGGAAGGTTGGAAATAAAATAAGAAGCATATAATAAAATTTTCAGAATTTAAAAATGCGGAAAAGTATTTTTAAACCAATTAAAATAAAGGAGAAAAGAGAAAATCTATGAAAAATAGAAAATCCTTTAAAAAAATATGGAAAAATAAAAATCAGATGAAGGAAAATAAAAGACAATTTTAGAAATTATTTTGCGATTTTTTGGATAAAAAATGAAATTACTATGAATTTTTTAAATAAAAAGCAATTCAAAAATAAAAAAAGAAAATAATAAAAATAAAAATAAACGTGGAGCATTGGATCACGCCTCATTAATTGACGTGGCATCTCCAACACTCTACATGTTAGAGAACATGATGGAACACGCTGCAAGCCAAACACAGGATCCAGTTTAAATTCAACCAATCAAAACATTTCGTTCCTCCAACGTGTCTGATCAAACTCAAACAACCTGAGAAAACTCCGGTGAGCTCTCACCGGAGTTTCATTGTTTGGTAAATTCAAGACACGGGACCACCACCATTGTAATACTCTTTTCATCCCGAATTCAATCTTATGCTCCAAATTCATTTATATAAACTGAGCAAAGGGAATTTCAGAGAAGTTTCAGAAACAAGCAAGCCACGAAAAATAAAATTAAATGATGAACATGATTAATCAACACCAGATAAGTTTGGGGAAAGCATCAGAGAGTGAAAGACTACATTGTGGTAACTTGTTTGAGTTCAAATAATGTTCAGAACTACCTTATCCAAATGGTGATCAGAAGTTGACGAAACTCGATCTAGTTAGAGCACTTCATAAGGTCTCAGAGCTTGGGAATTGTTGCAAAAGTTTCAGAGGATGCCGAAGGTTCTAATGGAATAATGAAATTCGATCGAAACAAGTTGAAACTCAAAACACGATAGTTGAATTTTTTGAAAAAAATTTCAAGTTGCAACAGGGATTTCTTGGCTCTCTAAAGCTTGGAAATTAATGCAATAACTTCCTCTATTTATAAGGAATGTGATTGGATCCAAATACGTGTGAAATGATGAAGAATTAGTGTAAAATGAATTTGATCTGAGTGTGTGAAAAGTGACTTAAAACTCATCAAAACTCATCCAAATGATGCATTTTAAGGGTCAATTAACTTCTGGAGACTTGGTTAAACATGTTTATATCCAAAACATATGCTAATTTGGCTTAGAATTGAGATTAGTGAAGTTCAAAACTCGGGCAATGGCAATTTCTTCAGTTACAAGTCACCATGTTCAACCCAATGGGGCACCCTACTCAGGAGGATTTTGCATCCCATTCTTTTTTCAATGTGTTAACATCATGGCAAAGATTACAATGTTCCAAAAAATGCTGCATTTGGATGCTTGAGCATAAAGTTATGGCATGTTGAAGTTGGCATGAAAAACTGATCATATAACTTATAAAAATTTGAGTGGTTCATGGCTGAAAATGACCTGTAATGTCTCAATGAATTCCATGGCCTTCCAAGAATATTGTGACCTTGGTCCTTGAAGCAAACTTGTAGAGGGAATCATAAATGACATTTTTAAAAAGCATCAGCCTCAAATGTTGAAAATTGAAGAAGTTATGATCTTTGAAAGTTTGGGAGAAGTCACTTGAAAAAATGTCAAATTTCTCTAAGTCCACAAATGACCTATAATGTCTCCAAACTTTTGATGATCCTCTAAGAATAATTGGCTCTTGTCATGTAAAGAGGAGTTGTAAAGGATGTTGATAAGAGTCATATGCAAAAATAAGCCTTCAAAAGTGTTGAGAATTGAAGGAGTTATGATCTTTGGAACTTTGACTTCAAATGGTTGACTTTTGGTCAAACCTCTTGGAACAAGCTTGTGTACATGGACTTTTCTTGCATTTTAAAGGACATGGGTGATCATATGAACTCAAAATTAGGTGTCCTTGATTTAATTTTGATTAAATTACTCAAATCTTGAAGTTTCCTATTGAAGAAGGCATGGAAATAAACACATGAACCCTTGACTTTCTTTGAGAAGTAAGCCACAAAACTTTGAGAGGCTTTTGATAGAAAAGCCCTTACCTTGCATAATAAACTTAAGGAAAATAAAACAATTTTTTTTTATTTTGATTAGTGGTTAGATAAAGAATTAATCATGTAAACACAAAGTTAAAACACCAACAAAGAGGTGCTTGATGATCCCTGCAAAAGAAAAACCCAAAGGTGAGAGGGAAGGACCAAGATGTGACCTTGTTTGCATGCAAATGATGCAGATGACATGTGGGATCTTAGGGTTAAAAATCAGGGTATGACAACCAAAATATATTGTTTTTTTCATCAACAAAAATGGGGAGATTGTAAGAACAAGTTTTGGTTCTGCATTTGGCCTTATGTTTTGATGATAACAATACTAGGTTCACAAAGAACAATTTTGTACCCTAATGATTTTGTTAAGTGTGAAGATACTATATATAATTTTTGACTATGAAGAAACGATGCATGACATCATCATACTCTGAACCTAGTGCACTCTGACTTTGAAATATGTGTTCTACAAGATACTCAAGTTCTAAAATATTATACTTAATGCTTCTAAACATTTCTCATCCAAAGCTTTATGACTCTAACAAGAGAAGCCTCTGAAGTTGTCAAGCCTAAAGTATCACTCAAGCAACTCTGATGAATTTCATTTTTACCCTCCAACGGATCTTTTCATTTCCTATATAAAGGAGTCTTGGAAGAATGAAACAATGCTCAACTCTAATAAAATATAATCTACATAAATATTGCATACTGTGAAATATTTGAGAGAAAGAAATCAAACACACAAGGAAATTTTATTCATACTCTTCATCTAAAGTATTTTGTGTGAAATACTTTGTAATTCATTTGTGTATTCTGCTTTCTTAGAAGCATTTTGTAACACACTTTGTATCTTAGTCTTTGTGATTGTAATTCCTTTAGTGACTATGGTTTAGTCAGAATTATTCAAAAGGCATTGACGATCAGTATTTGTGGTTGTAATCAAGTTTGGTTATAGTGGATTAAGTCCTTGTGATAAGGAAAATTCACCTAGGCGGGTGGACTTGCGGTAGCTTTGTTAACAGTGAATCAGGATAAAAATAATTGTGTTAATTATTTTTGTTCTAAGTTTCCTCATTGCCATTTTGGGTTGCAAAAGTTTCCGTTCTTGAAACCCAATTCGCCCCCCCACCCCCCATTTCTTGTGTTTCCATTACCTTCAAGCATTATCAAGAAAAAGAAAGTGGATGAAATGGTCAGAATAATGGAAGGTGGGGATAAAGAGGAAGCTCAAAGTGAAGAGAAAGTAGAAAAATAATATGTTGGTGATGGAGAAGTTGAAAGCTCAGAATCTTCAAGAGAAACTGAAGAAGAATCCAACTCTAAATACTGATGTCAACAAGTCGAAGCTGTTTTGAATTTTTAGTCTTTTATTTCTAGGCTTATTTTTGTGGCTATGTAATAACTAGTGGTATTTGTCACTTGTTTGGAAACTGTTTAGTTTCTCGGCACAATAAGAAGCAACATAACATTACCCTTTCTACCTCTGAGGCTGAATATGTAGTCGCTCGTAGTCGTTATGCACAAGTCTTATGGTTAAAGCAACAATTTCTATATTACAATTTAAAATTTGGATGCCTTTCGATCAAGTGTGATAGCACTAGTGCGATAAGCCTCACTAAGAATCTTGTACTCCACTCACAGACTAAACATATAGAAATCCGATACCATTTTCTTAGAGATCATGTTGAAAAAAGGGGATGTTATTTTTATATACATTGATATGAAAAATCAGCTTGCTGACATTTTTACAAAACCATTATCTTCGGAACCTTTTTTCACAAGATTTTTAGGGAATTGTGAATCTTAGATTCCTTGTGCTTTAAATAGATTGTCATTCATCTATAGCACTCTTATGATTGTTCATCTATGCATTTAAAGTCTTTTTAAATGCGTGTTATTAATTATGTGCATTTGAACATTCATATACTTTTTCATGCATTATTTAATCTTCCATTCATAGTAGTTTTGATCACTTAATTGTGTTTTATTGCAGTGTTGTTGTGTGTCTATTTACATGTTTGTTGCATGTAGCATGTCTATCTTTGTGTCATGTATCCGATATATGAAGTTGTATGTTATTCTTAGATTTTATGCTCATGTGTTCATCTGGAATTATTCCTCTTTGCAACTTGTTCTTAGGTGTTTTAGACTCATTACCATCTATCTCATTTTGATATTGTCAAATGGGGAGAAGTTGAAATGTGAGTCTATAATTTTTTATGTGTTTTATGATGTTTTGTGTATGCAATGTTTCTGGGGGAATACAATTGTTTATTTTATTTGGCTAAAAGTTGACTCAATTCCAAGTGAAAGATTGACAAGCATAAAAAACGAGGAGATTGAAGTTGCATGTCTCTAATATATTCAGGGGGAGTAACCCAATACAATTTTGTTATTTGTCTCTTCAACTTTCATTTTGTATATTGTTGTTTATTATGTCTCCTTCATAATTACAAATCTTTGAATCAAGGTTTGAATTGATTCATTTTTTAGCATGCATAATTCAATTGTTTGTATTTGAGTATATCGATTATGGTTTTAGTCAATTGCTTGAGTTAATGGAAAAAGAACCATATTTAAAGTTGGTTCAAGTTATGTGGGAAGTGAAATCTCAAACTATTTGGAAAAACTTGAAAATTTGAGATTTGGTGTGTATGACTTGTGTCACTCACAATCCATGACCCAAATCAAGTGAAATAGAGAATAACAAGATGATTACGGTGTCTGTGACTTGAATCACAATTTAGACTTGATTCGAATCATGCAACTCTATGACTCGAATCACAAGTTATGCATGACCTGAATCACAGATCTCGTGTTAACCGTTGTCTCATTTGATTCGAATCACACATCCTACATGACTCGAATCACAAGTTATTTCACTTTTTATGTTTGGTTCTGACCAGTTTGATTCAAATCAAGGTTCATACATGACTCAAATCATGAACCTTTATAACTTGAATCACGACTTTAACTGACTCGAATAACAAGAAATCGATCACTTTTCTTTATGTTGATCTTGTTCCACTCTACTTGCTCATTTGACTCAAATCAACAAATGCTCTTGACTCGAATCTAACAACCATTTTCACCTCTCTTTTTTTTGCATAATCTCTAACATGTATAAATTCATTTTGTCATCTTATTTTCAAAAGAAAACAATCTCATAACAAACATTGTGATTTTGTGAAATCAACAACCTCTCATTTTGAAAAACTTTGATATTACTTTTTGAAAACCGATTAATTTTTTAAAAGGGTTTATTCACCCTCCTTTAGACAATTATTCTACTCCATATTCCCATACAACATAGATTTTCTGGTGTGTTTTGAAAGTGAGGAAAAATCTTATATTTATAGGATAAAATTATGTCTCAAAAAGTAATAATATCAACTGTCCTTTAAATGACATATCAATTAAGCCATATTATTAATAGCTTATGAGCTTCAAAATAAGACAATCATAATTTCCAAAAAGGAAACCCTACAATGGCTAGTGTCTTAATCTATTAGGAGTGTTCTTAATCAATTAATAAACTTTATGTCTTGCTCTAATCGATTGGTTAAGGAGGGCCTTAATCGATTAGGCAGTGTGTACAAGCTTCCGTAAATGATTAAAAACATCATTGATTAATCCCACAAGCACATTGGTGGTTACTCCATAGGCTTTAGGTGAAGCTAGCGGAAATATACCTGAACGTATCGCACGCTCGAACATACAACAAAGTCGCTATCAAACTTTATTTATTCCCGAAGGAAATGGAAAACATCGATAAAACTCGGGGGAAAGAGATATGATGAGTAAGGAAGTCAGTTATGCAAGGGGAAGGTATTAACACCCCTAACATCCATGGTACTCCATGGGAACCATTTTGATTGTTCTCGCTCGAATAGGTGTTATCTAAGATTACTCAAACAAGAATGAGGGAAAGGAAAAGAAATAGATAAAGTGCTCGGTGAGGATTAGGGCCCTTATGCCTACGTATCCTCATATTGCAATGAGGAATTCAGAGCTTCGTAGTTCAAAGAACTAGTGACGAGAGGTGAAAAGAATTGTGATTAAAGTATGGTCTGAACTAAAGGATAATGTTTTGAACTCCAAAAAAGGGTGAAAATATGAACCTAAGAGTAAAACTGGCTTTTACCTATACGTGGGATAGCATGGCTGCCGTTATAGGGTAATGCCATAAACAAGGAAAATTAAGTGTTTGGGGACAATCCGAACAGCTCTTGGTTCACAAGATGACGCAAGATGGAGCACAAAGGGATAATGTATTTGGCTTAAAGATAACTGACATATCACATGGAGTGACTGAAGGTAGTATGATGAATGTATCATGGAGATGAATGGAATTAAGGGACTAAAGTCATAGAATTGAAGTATTTGGTAACAAGTGAGTGGAGAGGTATAATCTGGAACCGAAAGGTAAAATATATTAGAATCCATAGGAGAATTGGGATCTGTAGCATAGAGGGAAACAATGTTAACTGATACGTGGGCTAACATGGATGCCATTATCTAATATTTAGCTAAAAAAGAAGGAATTAAATGTTTGGGTACAAGCCAAACAACTCTAGGGACAAATGTGGACTGCCTCTATATCTTCCTAAAAGGGTGTATATGGAATTCCAAAGAAAGCTGTGTTTCGGCGTCAAAGAAATAATATGTCACTAGGGTGAACAGTTTATTATCGAAGGTAGATAATGGATCATGAAAGTACTTAGTCTGGCAAATTCCTCCTCGAGTTTACAATTCTCTTGCTCATGATGATCCATCAATCTGGCAGAGATGGCTCTGGTATAGTACCGGCAAAGTGCGTCTTCAAAATAAATGAAGATCGCAGGGTCAGACCACAGGACGGGAGACCGGAACAAAACACTCGCTTATGCAAATGATGCATGAAGTGTTTGTGCATATGCTTGTTTTTTATTTCAAAGAAACTCGAGGGTTTTATTTGTAAACTTTGAAATATTGAAGCATTTTGATAATATATGAGAATATCTCATCAGATACATCAGGTGAAAAAATTTTCCCGGTTTTTTCATGTTTGAGAATTTTTGCAAATAAACTCCTTTGAGTTCCTTGGAAATTTTCTTTTTATCTGATGATATGGATGCAGATGAATGCATGAATGCATGAACGCAACAATCACACTCAAGGATCAAGCAAGTCACACCAGACAAAGGTCGTGGGAAAGCTCATTGTATCCCTAATATCAATCATCCATTTTGGTGGATTTAGGTTTTCACCTCATCAACACCCAAGTTCCATTGATATTAGCGGTACATGAACCGGTTCGGACATCCTTAATATCAATCATCCATTTTGGTAGATTTAGGTTTTACACCTTATCAATACCCAGGTTCCATTGATATTAAGGTTGTCTGAACGACTCAACCACGAATCACGGGTTTGCTGAGAGTCACGAGCATGGAGTCTCGGTTAAGAACCACCCAAAGGGAGTGTACTAGGGTTTAAACCTGCCAGACATGTTCTACCAGAGGTTCCCATAATCATCGTCCCATCTCTCGGATATTATCGAAGAAACGAATACTCGTATTCCAAAAATATTCTCAAGAGAAACTCTTATGAGTGTAGTATCGCGTAACAATCGCATCAGAACTTACATCTGAACGACCTCCGCACTACGTCCTAAAAAATAGGCCAAGATGGGCTTGGTAAACTAAGGTCCTTGGCTTCTGCGGCACATGATTGAAAGAATAATGCCTAACCACAAATAACTTGTGTGACATTATTAATCCAACATGACCTCCACCAAGTGAATGGGCTCGCAAGTCAACTGGCTAAGGAATACTCCACACCAGTCAACAAGACTATGCCATTCTCCTATCCTAGAGTGCACTCGAGTTCGGGTATAGAACTCATCTCACAGATCACCAAAGCAAACAGCAATTGTATATCAAGCAATTCAAACATTACAATCAATACAGTTATCCCAAATGGTACAAAAATATGTCATATAACAAATAACAATATATCACACAACAAGGGTGAAAAGTAGGCAATACCACCAAGGATTATTCAATCCCCAGCAGAGTCGCCACTTTTCTGTAGCGGTGTATTCGTCGCTATATGATTTATTGATTAAACCATAAGCAAAGCATACAATGAATCGAGTCGCCACCGCACTTTTATTTATCCGAAGGACTGGCTAAAAAGCGAACAAATACCTAAGAAGTTTTACACATAGAAAACTAATGAAAAGATCAGAGAGTCTGGGTAAGGGGTAAATTACGCAATGGGAAGGTGTTAGGCACCCACTACGTCCTAGGTACTCCTAGGGAGCCCTTTTCACACTTGTTGTATAAAATTGTTATTTGTTATGAAATATTTATTGTGCAAACATGATTGGGATGATGAGAAAAGAATATACAAGTTAATTATTTTTGTGTTCGAACGGATGAACCCGTTGCCTACGTACCTTCCATCAAAGGTAAGGATCAAAACGCCGTAGTTCGGCTAAAAGATTTCCAAAAGTTAGTGGATTCAATTTTAAACACAAGCCCTAAGGTCTTACGTTATCCACGGGAGAAAACTCAACCTTATACAAACAACGAGTCCACCATGTGAGAAAAGCTTCAACTCGCTAGTGAGGGGTTAACCCTATAATGAGCAAGGAAGACTTACAATTCAATCAACTAAGGACAAATAGGTGAGATTGACATCAACCAACTAGGATAAATCAAACCTATGGCTAATGTATGAAAACTTAACAAGAATGGACAAAGCCATAAAACCATTGAATGGGTGAAGTTAATTGATTATGAGCATTTATGAAGATAGGGTCAAAGTATGATTAAGATTGATTCAAAAGAAGTATTAGGAAATGGAGTTTGAAAAGTCAAGGACTTAAGGTCCAGGTTTCTAATTTGAAAGCATGAAGATGTTTGCACAATATTTATCTCAAGTTTTGAAAGCAATGTGTGAAAAGGTTTAGGACAAAGAGGGATGAATGGATGAGGATGGAGTGTAAAACTTCCTAGAAGGTTCACCTCTTGAAATCATATAGAAGATGATTTGAGTGCGTCCTTTGGAATAGACAATGAGCAATAACAAACAAGCAAAACAAAGGAAGAAAGTCAACAAAAGCGGATACTGGATGCCAATTACTGGACTTATACCAATCTCCTAAAACAAAACTGGATATCAGAGGCCACTCTATGGACTTATACCAATCTCCTCAACAAAGAAATAAAAAGTGGATACCGGATGCCAATCTATCTGGACTTATACCAATCTCCAACAAAGCAAAACAAGACATGGATGTCAGATGCCAATCTATCTGGGCTTACTCTAACCTCCAACATATGATCATAGGAAAACAAATGCCAAATTACACGGACTTACAATTGCATCCTCACATACAACAAACAAATGCATCAAGCAAAGAGATGATGAGTGGCCAATGAAATGGTCTTATACTCACCTCCATATCATAGGAACAATGGCCAATGAATGGTCTTACAATTGTCCTCAATGGGCAAACAACAAAGATATGTCACAAAGACCAATGAAATGATCATGCACTAATGAGCAATTAATGATGATAAATGCACCAGGCATACAAGCAGACATGTACAAATATACTAAGTAATCAATCAACCAAAGGCATTCAGCACACTCTATAACCAAACAATTAGGCTCATACAAAGGGTTAGGCACTGAAGCCAACTGGAATAGGGTTAATGGTGCTCTTAACCTTGACATTGAGAGCCAAGGTGAAGCAGATGAAAGGATATGAGGGGTGTGCCTCATGCTCTTATCCCTGGTCAGGGAGAGCTTTGAATATCATAAGGTGTGGGAGTTCAGAAGGTAGGAACTCTCTCCACAAGTTAGACTCGATAGATCTTGGGTTTTTACTCACTATGCATCAACACATGTGGTGTGAGCAAGGTGAGTGACACACAGAATAGTAGGAGATAGGTTACATATCTCTTGGATTCTACCAATTGCCTTATTTAAAGGACTTTTCCTGCTTGGGACAAAAGTAAACAAGCACAAACATCGCCTCTTAAGGAGGACTTCAGACAGTTGCCTGGCCAAGTAATAGGCCAGGTCTTCCAGACTACATGAAAAAAAAGGATTCTACCTCAATGCAAATGCTATCAAGCAAAGCAATGCAAGTTCTTAAAGAACTATTAGCAACTAATGGTACCTGAAATCAATCAAGTAAAATCAGTATACAACTCAAATTCAAAACCAATATAAGATAAGGATCAACACAATCAGTCAAATGTGCAATGCACAAAGCTCAAAGCATATGAGCTAAGCATCCTACAAAACAAAAAAGTTAGTTCATGATAATCAATCAAACTCAATCAACTTGCATTGATCTCCTTAAAGCATTTGCTTCTTAACCTGAAAAACCAAACTTAAACATGAGCAAAAAGACCACTAGGACAAGCCTAGGGTCAAAAGGAGATAAAAAATCCAAAACAGCAAGTGAAAGCTATCCAAAATCAAGTTTAAACAATTAAGAAACAAACCCAAGTGGTTTCACATTCATATCATTCATCATGGTCATTTCATAAGCCAATTAGGTCAAGGCATGTCATATAGAACCTCAAAGAAGTCAACAGAAAGACTCCACTCAAATCCAGTCATAAACATTTCAATAAAACCTCAAATAATTCATGATCAAACATCATCCATAACATGATAAGCATACCAAATTTCAGCTCATTTGGATCAAGGGAAGTTGGTCAATGAAAATCAGAAAGTCAAAGCAAGTTCAAGCAAACTCATACAAAGCATCCAAACATTCACCAACTTCAATTAATCATAAAACAGAAACAACATATGATAAATGAATGGGACCAAAACCATGACAAACGTTAAGATGTCTATAATTCACATGTCAAATTTCAAGTCCATCCAATTAGGCATTAGAATTTCACAAACCAAATACAAACATGTATCACAAGGGGTCAACAATTTGGTCAAACAGGGGAGAAAATTCCAATCAAATAGGAAATGCCATCAATAATTCCAGAAAAATTCACATGTATTCTCAACATCCATAAGTATGTTCATGAAAAATCCAGACCATTTTGAGTTCAATAAGCATGGCAATTAAAATCATGAAGTTGGACATGAATGGTGTGACACAAATTGTCACACCTCTATTCAAAAAATCATATCTCATCAACCAGCAATGATAAAATCACAAACTCTACACCAAAATCACCATGAACATGTCTAGTTTAAGCACAAAAAATTTGAGAGGCATTGGGTTAAGTATCATTATTTCACAAGTAAAATGGCATGGCATACACAAAATGGACACACATGAACAAACCCTAGCACATTTAAAACTCCACACGTGCAAAAAATCTGGAAAAATCACCATAATAAACTAGAGATCATGAGGAGCATTTCACTAAAAATCCCATCAAATTTGGACAAATATTGGAAGAGTTATGAATTTTCTAAGATTGACATGCCAAATGAAATAAAAAAATTGAAATAAGAAAATGATTTAAAAAGAATTAAAACACGGCAATGGCAAAATTAGGGTTTATGCAACATCTTCAACGTGTTCATCGTCCAAAATCCAGCAGGAATATTTTGCAACCAAAATCAACAAACGATATACCAACGCGTTCATCTCATCATGTACATCATCAAAACAACAATCATTTAACCTAATTCAAACTCATATGGAAGAAACAAGCAAAATAACATTCAACCATCAAACTTCAAATCAGCATTTCTCTCTTAATACTCAATAATATTTCACGATTCAAAGTTCATTGAACTCAGCATGGCAAGATCTATGAAATACGTATCACAATTTTAACAATGAAGGAAATCGAAATCCAACCTCTGTGAAGATGCAGATTCGAAACAGTGGTTTTCCAGCCTTGCCAAGTAGAAACAGAAGCGCCTTGAGGTTCCAGATGATGAATGGAGGAGTGTTGAAAGCTCAGTTGCCTCAATTCCAGCTCAAAAGTTCAACTGCCATGGACGAGGTTCAATGGAACAGTGCTGGTTTTAGCTTCAACAGTTGGGAAACTATGCTTGCAAAAGCTTCAAAGATGATGGTAGGTGATGAATCAATGAACAAGGGCACGAGTTCTTTGGAGATTTTTTTAGAAAAATCAAGATGAAGAAAATGAGAGCTTTGAGAGAAAAAAAAGTTTGGATCTGAGTTTTGTAAATTGTGGCTAGGGTTTTTCAGTCAGAAACATGCCATATATACTCCTAATTAACAATGCCTAAACATGGTTAATGAAATGGTAAATGCAATTAGCTAAAATGGAGGTGTTTTGACAAAATGGGATTTTCACCCTTGTGCATGAAAATGGTGCATGAAGTAATATGGACGTGAATAGTACTGTATGAGAGCTCAAAATAGAGTTATGTATTGATACAAAAGCCCCTGCATCGATGCCTAACACATTTTTAACAGTATGGATCTATACATAACTCGTACGTATCAATCCATAGAACTTTTTAACAGTATGTATCGACACATAACTTGTTTGTATCAATACATAGCATTTTTTAACAGTATGCATCGACACATAACTTGTTTGTATCAATACATAGCACTTTTTAACAGTATGCATCGACACATAACTCGTATGCATCAATACATAGCACTTTTTAACAGTATGCATCGACACATAACTTGTTTGTATCAATACATAGCACTTTTTAACAGTATGCATCGACACATAACTCGTATGCATCAATACATAGCACTTTTTAACAGTATGCATCGACACATAACTTGTTTGTATCAATACATAGCACTTTTTAATAGTATGCATCGACACATAACTCGTATGCATCAATACATAGCACTTTTTAACAGTATGCATCGACACATAACTTGTTTGTATCAATACATAGCACTTTTTAACAGTATGCATCGACACATAACTCGTATGCACCAATACATAGCACTTTTTGCCTTGCATGCATCGATGCGAAATTCGTATGTATCGATACATGGAAAATTTTGCCATGCACGCTCGGTGGTAATTTGATCATATCTCCTCAACCGTTCATCCGATTCTCACGATCTTGGACTTTTTGGAAATGGGAAAGAAAGATCTACAACTTTCATGTTCAATAAAATTCCATTTGAAGCTTTTTTGATGGTGGAAAGTTGAGTTGAAGTTGTTCCAAAAACTTGCCATTTTTGGAAACTTGAAACCATAGGTCATTTTTCCTTTTGGAAACTTTTGGTATGACCTCAAATCCTTCAATGTGAGTATTTGAAATTTCAAATGAGACTTGTTTGAACATGAATGGAGTATTTCTAATCACTTCCCACCTCCAAATCCACAATTGACTTTGCAGTTGACTGGCTTGACCTAGTTTTGCTTCATCTGCAAGTAACAATGTTAGATGACAATATTTTTGTACTTTTGGTTAGTAAACAAATGAAAGGCAATGATATAAAAATGCTAAACATGCTTGGTGATCAAGAACCACACTCACAAGACAACCCACCCACTAGGAGGGAAGCAAAGGTGCACAAAGATCCTTGAGGCAATGATATGGTATGATATGATGCCATGAGGGATCTTAGGGACAAAATTGGGGTCTTACAGATGCCCCTATTTAAGGTCATTCTAGCCGGAGAAGTGAAGTTTAGAAATCTTCATCTCGACGCGGTAGAATGGGCTTAAATAACAGTAATGAGACGAATTTTGGTCCCTAAGAGACCTCATGATGCAAATGTATGCATGCAAAAGACACAAATTCTGTGGGGGATGTGATTCACACAGAAGAAAAGACGATCCATCGGAGTAATACACTCACCAGGAACAGAGACTCTAACAAGACTCTCATTGGGGATAGTAAAAGAAAAAGAATGCGTGAGCAGGACACGACTTCAAGTAGGGGAAAACAAAACTGACACAGCGTGAACAAGACACGACTCTGATTAGGGTAATAACAGAAATTAGACTGGAGACCTCACTGGGGAGTGAAGGACTCACACTGGGGAAAAGAAAAATTCCAAAGGAAAAACATCCATTGGAGAGACACAAGCTGACTCCTGGGAAAAAGCAATAGGAAACTCCACTGAGGAAGCACCAAAGAATGAGATGTTACCGATATAAGGGTAACAAACTCAGGATGAATGAATATCTAAGACCGGTATAAGGGTGAGAGATATCAATCAACCAAACGTCTGAGAAAGTCCTGAAAAAGGTACATAAACTCAGGAAAATCTGACTCCGCAAGGGGACCGAGGTCATAATAGGGAGCAGAAGGGGAAGGAACACCAGGGATACCGAGGTATATAATAGGTGACCGACCAAAGCGTGAATTGGTATATATGCCAAAACACTCATCATCCGAAAGGAGGGCTTGAAAAAGCAAATCGACTTATAGGATGGACATTCGAATCCACAACGGGAAAACGAACCTTACTCAACTGGGGACACAAACCCAAAGAGTGCATGAGATATAATATCCATTACCGGAAAACCGTGGATAGGAATACTCGCATGAGACATATTATCTATTACCGTCAGAACGTAGATAATACACTCGCATGGTAAGAAACACCAGAGATACCGAAGCATATAATAGGTGATCTACCGAAAACGTGAATTGGTATATATGCCAAAACACACATCATCCGAAACACAAACTGGTTAAAGGATGGATATTCGATTCTACAAAGAATACGAATCTTGCTCAGCTGAGGAAAATCCACAAAGGATTCCAACTAAAGAGCGCATGAGACATATTATTCATTACCGGCAGACCGTGAATAATATACTCGAAAGGAAAAGACGTCAAAGATACCGAAGTATATAATAGGTGACTAACCAAAAAGAGAGACAATCGATACCAAGCATCCGGGTAAACGAAAGACAACTCAAAAGGGATAAATTGCAAGCATCCGGCAATTATCCAACAATAAAGAATATTCGACTCCGCAAAGGGAAGTAATGAAACTTACTCGACCAGGGAAACACAAAAGGCTTCGATTGAAGAGTGCATGAGATATATTATTCATTACCGTCAGAACGTGAATAATATACTCGCATGGAAGATTATCCACAACCGGTTACTGGGTTAATAAAGGATAAATCAACCGAAAAGAAAGGCATCGGGATACCAAACTAGGTATATAATGATGACCAATCAAAAGGAGCAACAGACATTACCAACAAAAGGGTAAATGAAAGGCGATCTGCTGAGGATTCATTGGTGAGAATCAATGATCCGGGGATGAATTGCATAAACAGCAATTGTCCACAACGACAGGCTGGGGATATATTGATGACAATCAACTATCCGGGGAACGCAATCACTGACAAACGGTGAAGGGACCCGCTGGGGATAAAATTGCTAGCATCCGAAAATTATCCAACTGTACCACAAGGCACAAACTCCGCTGGGGAGAAAGAATCAACAAACTGGGATTTACAACTACCGAATACGGGGTATCAGACCACAGACTCAACTGGGGATAGAAATCACCACAGGGAGACACCAACTTTGTTAGGGATAAAACCACAACAACAGAAATCCACTTACAACCAGGACGAACCACAAAGGTTATCTCTGTTAGGGAAAAAAGAGATAGGACTTACAACTACCGAATACGGGGTAATAGCCATACTTTGGTGGGGATAAACATGAATTAGGGTTTACATCTACCGAATACGGGGTAGAAAACCAAAAAACTCTGCGTGGGGATAGAACAAATCACAAATCCGCACGGGAAACCAAAAATAAGGTTTATAACAAACCACAAACTCTGTTGGAGAGTAAGAAACAGGATTTACGACTACCCCCTACTAGGTAGAAAACCAACAATTCTTGCCGAGGAATAAAAGGTATATAACCACCAATTCCGCTGAAAGGGCAAAGAAAAATAGGACTTACAACTACCGGTATAAGGGTAGAGGCCCGAAAAACTCCGCTAGGGAACAACCCACTAGGAAGCACAAGACAGTTGACAAATAGCTAATTCGGGAATAATCCGAAAAGACAGACTGAATCAAGACACGTCCTAATGAGGATATAACTCAAATAGGAAAATCCATCCCAATATATATGTTGGGAGGAAACGGAAGAAACCGTCATCCACGAGGATATATCTCAGTGGGGAATTGCAGAAGGAAAGACAACAGACACTTTCTGCTTATGGGGTTGACTCTATATGGAGAGATTTAACACCCGACATCTGCTAGGGGAGATCTGTTGGGGATCTGCACCGCCATAGCAAGGATACAACAAACAAAAGATATATGGCGAAAATGCAACATGAATATTTGAATGTTCCTGAATATGCATGAATATGCGTGATTTATGTTTGATGAATGCTGACAAAACAGACATATCTAACACAAACAGGTCCAGGAATCAAACGCCCGATATTATACTTCCAGGGAAAAACCAATTGGAAAGTCAATCTGCGGAGATCTACATGCTATAAAGCATAGATCTGCGGGTACTGCTGGGGGAGCAGAGGATCAGAGATATCAGGAAACACCAAATCTCTGAGTGCTGGATCAGCAAACAACCCAACCAGGGTACAGAAAGTCACAACGGGCAGAACAGCCACCAAGACGAATCTGTTGGGGAACAAGAGAAAATCTCGAAGATCCGCAGGGGATCTCAGTATCAACTGAGAAACAAAAAGCCTTGCAACTCCAAACAACTCCGGGGGACAACCCACTGGGAGAACAACATCCAAGTAGAATCTAACTGCATAAGAAACTCTACTGGGGAAAACTGCTGCTGGAGAAAACTGAGTCTTCAACAACACTCTGCTTGCAACTATGCTGGGGAACAACCCCATCACAAGATCTGGAGAACGAAGATACAACCAACCAGGAATATGAACCAAATGTCTTACCTGTTGGAGATCATGCCACCCTTGGGAGAGCACTGAGATATTCTTGAGTATCCTTTCAACATTGTGAATGTTCACTTTGTTTAAAACAATTTTCTTTTGAAAATTTTGATTTGTTTAAAACAATGATATTTTATCAATTAAAACATGCAAAACATTTGTTTAATTGAAACAAATAAGAGTGCAAATAATTGGATAAAAAGCTCAAATTCATTTGATGGAATGGTAGCCTGCAAATGGCAAGACTCCATAGATCTGTACAAATTTGAAATCAGTGATATATATTGGAAGAGGGCTACATTGAACATAATGATCCTTTCTCTACCAATTTGAATCTCGATGTATTCGAAGCTTCAGTTTGACGACGAATCGAGAATCTTCTGACGAAATGACAGCTGTAGAACAGAAAGTCTTGTCAGGATGCAGTTACTTGCCGAATCCCTAATTTTTGCCTAGATTGCCCCAGGGTGAGATACTCAATCTAGCGGGATGCAAATATTCTTTTTTCTTTTCAAGTCTCTAATTTTTGCCTGGATTACCCTTGCGGGTTCTCCACCGAGACGCTCATTTTTGCCTAAGCCGCCCTTTCGGGTTTTCAACTTAGCGAGCTATTCTGTTTTTCATTTGCATATACTTTTTTTTCTAGGCAAAGTATTTCTTGACTGCATCTGAATTCACAGGACGAGTGAAATCCTCCCCATCCATTGTTGTAAGCATCAAAGCTCCGCCTAAAAAGGCTCTCTTAACAACATATGGACCCTCGTAGTTTGGAGTCCACATGCCCCTGGAATCGGGCGCGAAAGACAAAACTTTCTTGAGCACGAGGTCACCTTCTCGGAACACACGCGGCTTGACCTTCTTATCGAATGCTTTCTTCATTCTTTGCTGATATAACTGACCATGACACATGGCAGTTAAACGCTTCTCTTCAATCAAATTCAGTTGGTCATAACGACTCTGAATCCATTCAGCATCAGCCAACTAGGGACTTGAGGGTATACTTTCTTTTTTCTTTTGAAAAAATTTTGAATTTTTTTTTTCTGATTTTTGATTTTTTCATTTTTCACCCTTTTTTTTTTTTTTGATTGCATTTGCAATGCCCCAGTTTGACTGTTTTGCTGATTTTCATGATACAGCTGAATGAGCCCCTCTTTGTGCTCAAGAAGTCGGGTAATCTCATCAGGAATCCCTTTCATCATCATCTTCCTCTTCCTCCGAATACAAAGAATTCAAGATTGGGAGATGGCGTTGGATCATTATGTTCAATGGGTTTAGAAATCCCTGCATAATGATCTGGATAATGAAAAGCTTTTGAATTTTAACAAGTAAATCATTATGCAGATGAAAAAGCTGTTTTCTTGTTTTTCAGGGTTTTTTGTGATCACTGATTTCATGCAAAAAGCAAAAAGTGAAAACAAATGGAAAAACAAATGTTTAACAATGCATTAATTGAATGAAAACATCATTGTATTAAATGCTGCCAACAATGTCATCACTTCTCCTTTTGGCATGGGAGAAGGGTTTTAAACAAAGTGAACAATTACTCTGATCTATGGATGACTGTAGGAACATCTACAGCGACCCAATTGTGGCAGACACCACCAGGAATAACGAAGTTGTTCACGTCTTCTGCATCCTCTTCCAAGATAGCAGCAGCTTCCTCCTCAGGTTGATCGTCATGGATGAATCCTCCACTCTTGAACAAACCTTGCTCACTAAATGCCCCAGAACAGTAGCCAATGCCAGCCCGGGATCGGTTAACCAGGAATAAATCCATCAACAGTACTTAGTCTGGAAAATTCCTCCTCGAGTTTACAATTCTCTTGCTCATGATGATCCATCAATCTGGCAGAGATGGCTCTGGTATAGTACCGGCAAAGTGCGTCTTCAAAATAAATGAAGATTGCAGGGTCAGACCACAGGACGGGAGACCGGAACAAAACACTCGCTTATGCAAATGATGCATGAAGTGTTTGTGCATATGCTTGTTTTTTATTTCAAAGAAACTCGAGGGTTTTATTTGCAAACTTTGAAATATTGAAGCATTTTGATAATATACGAGAATATCTCATCAGATACATCAGGTGAAAAAATTTTCCCGGTTTTTTCATGTTTGAGAATTTTTGCAAATAAACTCCTTTGAGTTCCTTGGAAATTTTCTTTTTATCTGATGATATGGATGCAGATGAATGCATGAATGCATGAACGCAACAATCACACTCAAGGATCAAGCAAGTCACACCAGACAAAGGTCGTGGGAAAGCTCATTGTATCCCTAATATCAATCATCCATTTTGGTGGATTTAGGTTTTCACCTCATCAACACCCAAGTTCCATTGATATTAGCGGTACATGAACCGGTTCGGACATCCTTAATATCAATCATCCATTTTGGTAGATTTAGGTTTTACACCTTATCAATACCCAGGTTCCATTGATATTAAGGTTGTCTGAACGACTCAACCACGAATCACGGGTTTGCTGAGAGTCACGAGCATGGAGTCTCGGTTAAGAACCACCCAAAGGGAGTGTACTAGGGTTTAAACCTGCCAGACATGTTCTACCAGAGGTTCCCATAATCATCGTCCCATCTCTCGGATATTATCGGAGAAACGAATACTCGTATTCCAAAAATATTCTCAAGAGAAACTCTTATGAGTGTAGTATCGCGTAACAATCGCATCAGAACTTACATCTGAACGACCTCCGCACTACGTCCTAAAAATAGGCCAAGATGGGCTTGGTAAACTAAGGTCCTTGGCTTCTGCGGCACATGATTGAAAGAATAATGCCTAACCACAAATAACTTGTGTGACATTATTAATCCAACATGACCTCCACCAAGTGAATGGGCTCGCAAGTCAACTGGCTAAGGAATACTCCACACCAGTCAACAAGACTATGCCATTCTCCTATCCTAGAGTGCACTCGAGTTCGGGTATAGAACTCATCTCACAGATCACCAAAGCAAACAGCAATTGTATATCAAGCAATTCAAACATTACAATCAATACAGTTATCCCAAATGGTACAAAAATATGTCATATAACAAATAACAATATATCACACAACAAGGGTGAAAAGTAGGCAATACCACCAAGGATTATTCAATCCCCAGCAGAGTCGCCACTTTTCTGTAGCGGTGTATTCGTCGCTATATGATTTATTGATTAAACCATAAGCAAAGCATACAATGAATCGAGTCGCCACCGCACTTTTATTTATCCGAAGGACTGGCTAAAAAGCGAACAAAAGCCTAAGAAGTTTTACACATAGAAAACTAATGAAAAGATCAGAGAGTCTGGGTAAGGGGTAAATTACGCAATGGGAAGGTGTTAGGCACCCACTACGTCCTAGGTACTCCTAGGGAGCCCTTTTCACACTTGTTGTATAAAATTGTTATTTGTTATGAAATATTTATTGTGCAAACATGATTGGGATGATGAGAAAAGAATATACAAGTTAATTATTTTTGTGTTCGAACGGATGAACCCGTTGCCTACGTACCTTCCATCAAAGGTAAGGATCAAAACGCCGTAGTTCGGCTAAAAGATTTCCAAAGTTAGTGGATTCAATTTTAAACACAAGCCCTAAGGTCTTACGTTATCCACGGGAGAAAACTCAACCTTATACAAACAACGAGTCCACCATGTGAGAAAAGCTTCAACTCGCTAGTGAGGGTTAACCCTATAATGAGCAAGGAAGACTTACAATTCAATCAACTAAGGACAAATAGGTGAGATTGACATCAACCAACTAGGATAAATCAAACCTATGGCTAATGTATGAAAACTTAACAAGAATGGACAAAGCCACAAAACCATTGAATGGGTGAAGTTAATTGATTATGAGCATTTATGAAGATAGGGTCAAAGTATGATTAAGATTGATTCAAAAGAAGTATTAGGAAATGGAGTTTGAAAAGTCAAGGACTTAAGGTCCAGGTTTCTAATTTGAAAGCATGAAGATGTTTGCACAATATTTATCTCAAGTTTTGAAAGCAATGTGTGAAAAGGTTTAGGACAAAGAGGGATGAATGGATGAGGATGGAGTGTAAAACTTCCTAGAAGGTTCACCTCTTGAAATCATATAGAAGATGATTTGAGTGCGTCCTTTGGAATAGACAATGAGCAATAACAAACAAGCAAAACAAAGGAAGAAAGTCAACAAAAGCGGATACCGGATGCCAATTACTGGACTTATACCAATCTCCTAAAACAAAACTGGATATCAGAGGCCACTCTATGGACTTATACCAATCTCCTCAACAAAGAAATAAAAAGTGGATACCGGATGCCAATCTATCTGGACTTATACCAATCTCCAACAAAGCAAAACAAGACATGGATGTCAGATGCCAATCTATCTGGGCTTACTCTAACCTCCAACATATGATCATAGGAAAACAAATGCCAAATTACACGGACTTACAATTGCATCCTCACATACAACAAACAAATGCATCAAGCAAAGAGATGATGAGTGGCCAATGAAATGGTCTTATACTCACCTCCATATCATAGGAACAATGGCCAATGAATGGTCTTACAATTGTCCTCAATGGGCAAACAACAAAGATATGTCACAAAGACCAATGAAATGATCATGCACTAATGAGCAATTAATGATGATAAATGCACCAGGCATACAAGCAGACATGTACAAATATACTAAGTAATCAATCAACCAAAGGCATTCAGCACACTCTATAACCAAACAATTAGGCTCATACAAAGGGTTAGGCACTGAAGCCAACTAGAATAGGGTTAATGGTGCTCTTAACCTTGACATTGAGAGCCAAGGTGAAGCAGATGAAAGGATATGAGGGGTGTGCCTCATGCTCTTATCCCTGGTCAGGGAGAGCTTTGAATATCAGAAGGTGTGGGAGTTCAGAAGGTAGGAACTCTCTCCACAAGTTAGACTCGATAGATCTTGGGTTTTTACTCACTATGCATCAACACATGTGGTGTGAGCAAGGTGAGTGACACACAGAATAGTAGGAGATAGGTTACATATCTCTTGGATTCTACCAATTGCCTTATTTAAAGGACTTTTCCTGCTTGGGACAAAAGTAAACAAGCACAAACATCGCCTCTTAAGGAGGACTTCAGACAGTTGCCTGGCCAAGTAACAGGCCAGGTCTTCCAGACTACATGAAAAAAAAGGATTCTACCTCAATTCAAATGCTATCAAGCAAAGCAATGCAAGTTCTTAAAGAACTATTAGCAACTAATGGTACCTGAAATCAATCAAGTAAAATCAGTATACAACTCAAATTCAAAACCAATATAAGATAAGGATCAACACAATCAGTCAAATGTGCAATGCACAAAGCTCAAAGCATATGAGCTAAGCATCCTACAAAACAAAAAAGTTAGTTCATGATAATCAATCAAACTCAATCAACTTGCATTGATCTCCTTAAAGCATTTGCTTCTTAACCTGAAAAACCAAACTTAAACATGAGCAAAAAGACCACTAGGACAAGCCTAGGGTCAAAAGGAGATAAAAAATCCAAAACAGCAAGTGAAAGCTATCCAAAATCAAGTTTAAACAATTAAGAAACAAACCCAAGTGGTTTCACATTCGTATCATTCATCATGGTCATTTCATAAGCCAATTAGGTCAAGGCATGTCATATAGAACCTCAAAGAAGTCAACAGAAAGACTCCACTCAAATCCAGTCATAAACATTTCAATAAAACCTCAAATAATTCATGATCAAACATCATCCATAACATGATAAGCATACCAAATTTCAGCTCATTTGGATCAAGGGAAGTAGGTCAATGAAAATCAGAAAGTCAAAGCAAGTTCAAGCAAACTCATACAAAGCATCCAAACATGCACCAACTTCAATTAATCATAAAACAGAAACAACATATGATAAATGAATGGGACCAAAACCATGACAAACTTTAAGATGTCTATAATTCACATGTCAAATTTCAAGTCCATCCAATTAGGAATTAGAATTTCACAAACCAAATGCAAACATGTATCACAAGGGGTCAACAATTTGGTCAAACAGGGGAGAAAATTCCAATCAAATAGGAAATGCCATCAATAATTCCAGAAAAATTCACATGTATTCTCAACATCCATAAGTATGTTCATGCAAAATCCAGACCATTTTGAGTTCAATAAGCATGGTAATTAAAATCATGAAGTTGGACATGAATGGTGTGACACAAATTGTCACACCTCTATTCAAAAAATCATATCTCATCAACCAGCAATGATAAAATCACAAACTCTACACCAAAATCACAATGAACATGTCTAGTTTAAGCACAAAAAATTTGAGAGGCATTGGGTTAAGTATCATTATTTCACAAGTAAAATGGCATGGCATACACAAAATGGACACACATGAACAAACCCTAGCACATATAAAACTCCACACGTGCAAAAAATCTGGAAAAATCACCATAATAAACTAGAGGTCATGAGGAGCATTTCACAAAAAATCCCATCAAATTTGGACAAATATTGGAAGAGTTATGAATTTTCTAAGATTGACATGCCAAATGAAATAAAAAAATTGAAATAAGAAAATGATTTAAAAAGAATTAAAACACGGCAATGGCAAAATTAGGGTTTATGCAACATCTTCAACGTGTTCATCGTCCAAAATCCAGCAGGAATATTTTGCAACCAAAATCAACAAACGATATACCAACGCGTTCATCTCATCATGTACATCATCAAAACAACAATCATTTAACCTAATTCAAACTCATATGGAAGAAACAAGCAAAATAACATTCAACCATCAAACTTCAAATCAGCATTTCTCTCTTAATACTCAATAATATTTCACGATTCAAAGTTCATTGAACTCAGCATGGCAAGATCTATGAAATACATATCACAATTTTAACAATGAAGGAAATCGAAATCCAACCTCTGTGAAGATGCAGATTCGAAACAGTGGTTTTCCAGCCTTGCCAAGTAGAAACAGAAGCGCCTTGAGGTTCCAGATGATGAATGGAGGAGTGTTGAAAGCTCAGTTGCCTCAATTCCAGCTCAAAAGTTCAACTGCCATGGACGAGGTTCAATGGAACAGTGCTGGTTTTAGCTTCAACAGCTGGGAAACTATGCTTGCAAAAGCTTCAAAGATGATGGTAGGTGATGAATCAATGAACAAGGGCACGAGTTCTTTGGAGATTTTTTTAGAAAAATCAAGATGAAGAAAATGAGAGCTTTGAGAGAAAAAAAAGTTTGGATCTGAGTTTTGTAAATTGTGGCTAGGGTTTTTCAGTCAGAAACATGCCATATATACTCCTAATTAACAATGCCTAAACATGGTTAATGAAATGGTAAATGCAATTAGCTAAAATGGAGGTGTTTTGACAAAATGGGATTTTCACCCTTGTGCATGAAAATGGTGCATGAAGTAATATGGACGTGAACAGTACTGTATGAGAGCTCAAAACAGAGTTATGTATTGATACAAAAGCCCCTGCATCGATGCCTAGCACATTTTTAACAGTATGGATCGATACATAACTCGTACGTATCAATCCATAGCACTTTTTAACAGTATGCATCGACACATAACTTGTTTGTATCAATACATAGCACTTTTTAACAGTATGCATCGACACATAACTCGTATGCATCAATACATAGCACTTTTTGCCTTTGATGCATCGATGCGAAATTCGTATGTATCGATACATGGAAAATTTTGCCATGCACGCTCGGTGGTAATTTGATCATATCTCCTCAACCGTTCATCCGATTCTCACTTTTTTTTGACTTTTTGGAAATGGGAGAGAAAGATCTACAACTTTCATGTTCGATAAAATTCCATTTAAAGCTTTTTTGATGGTGGAAAGTTGAGTTGAAGTTGTTCCAAAAACTTGCCATTTTTGGAAACTTGAAACCATAGGTCATTTTTCCTTTTGGAAACTTTTGGTATGACCTCAAATCCTTCAATGTGAGTATTTGAAATGTCAAATGAGACTTGTTTGAACATGAATGGAGTATTTCTAATCACTTCCCACCTCCAAATCCACAATTGACTTTGCAGTTGACTGGCTTGACCTAGTTTTGCTTCATCTGCAAGTAACAATGTTAGATTACAATATTTTTGTACTTTTGGTTAGTAAAAAAATGAAAGGCAATGATATACAAATGCTAAACATGCTTGGTGATCAAGAACCACACTCACAAGACAACCCACCCACTAGGAGGGAAGCAAAGGTGCACAAAGATCCTTGAGGCAATGATATGGTATGATATGATGCCATGAGGGATCTTAGGGACAAAATTGGGGTCTTACACAATCGTAGTTCGTGGAACTACGAGAACAAAGAGAAAGATAAGTGATGAAAAGTAAAACTTATACCAACAGAATGATATCAAAGGAACCCACAAATGGATAGAACTTGGAATTAAAGAACAGGGTGGTGTTTAAACCCAAAAAGACTTAATTAAATGTTTGGGGACAAGGCAAATAACTCCTGATTCACAAGATGGATTGCCGCTATATCATCCTAAAAGGGTATATGTGGGGCCCAAGAGAAAGTATTGTTGAATACAAGGAACAATATATCACTGGCTGGGGAACAAACAATTCGAGATCAAAGAAGAATAATATCTTGGATCCATGAAAGAGATAAACTCTGAATCGAAGAGTAAGGTGGTGTTTAAACCCAAAAAGACTGAATTAAATGTTTAGAGACAAGCCAAATAAATCTCGATTGATGAGGTGGACTATCATTATAGCGTCCTAAAAGGATGTACAAGGAGTCCAAGGAAAAGTATAGTTGATCTCAAAAAGATGGTATTGATTGATGAATGAAAAATGGTTCATTGATAAATGGGGTAGATTGATAAATAAGGTAGCTCACGAAGAACTTGGATTCTCCTGCCTACGAATCCTTATAGTGCAATAAAGAAATCAGAGCTTTCGTAGTTCAGCCTACTAGGGATGAAAGCAAGATGATTGAGGCAAAAGAAATGAATGATTGAAATAAAGGATGGATTAATAAATAAGGTAGCCCGCGAAGAATCTGGATTCTCCTGCCTACGTATCCTTATAGTGCAATAAGGAAATCAGAGCTTTCGTAGTTCAACCCACTAGGGCTGAAAACAAGGTGATTAGTGAGGCAAGAGAATATGATTGAATGATTATGGAATGCAAAGAGACTTGACAGTTGATTGGTAAGAATCACACTAAAGTCTATGAATAAGGGCGAATGCTTTGAATAGATAGGGCCTACGCCTCGTACGCAAAGTCACTCTAGACAAGGATAGGAGAAATTTCGTCTTATTATTCCTTATTACTTAAGACTCATGGTGCATGATACTTCTCATAACTGACAAGTTGTTGGAGAAGAATCTTCTTTGTTGATCCTTGCGTTGATGTTGTCTTGTATGAAGAAGACTTGGTAGTTTATTTGATTCGTATTGCACTAAAGTCTATGAATAAGGGCAAACGCTTTGAATAGCTAGGGCATACACCCCTTACGCAAAGTCGCTCTAGACAAGGATAGGAGAAACTCCGTCTCATCATTCCGTATTACTTAAGGCTCGTATCGTACAATTTGAATCGTATTTACCAAGTATTCACCTTTGATTTATCTTGTATGACCCGCTGCTTGGTGTGACTGAAAGTGTCTTGATTAAAAGTATGACTTGAGGCTTCGAGCTCCACACCTTACATAAAAAGTCCTATGAAGTGATCAAGGATCTTTTGGTCACTCCAATTAGACTGTGGGATTATGCAAGGTTAAAGGATTTATTTAATCAAAATTACTTTTGATCAACTTGAATCAGAGGGTTTGATTTGATTTTGATAATTGGGTTAATCCAAATCTAATGGTTAGAATTATCCAAACTAACATAAGGGATCATGATATAGTTAGTCGTGTTGGTTAAAAATCTATGCCAAAGATCTAAATCTAAAGGGAATATGCAATTATGGCTAAAAATAGTAGAATAAACCCCTAAGGGGGCAAAGTAGGTATTTCAAAAGATCTTGGATATTGAAATAAATTTCTAATCATGCAAATTCTAATTAAAATCATCTAAGTCCTAAACAATTCTAATTAATTATAATCCTAAAAAATCTAACTAAACTTAATCGATTCTAAAATCTAATTATGACCTAAAATTGATTGAACTAACATTATTGTTAATCTAATTGTCTTAGAAATTAACTAAAAACTAATTAAACCTAGTTAATTCTAATTTTCTAACCAAAAATAAAATTTCTAACAATTCTAATTTCTAAAAAACCCAATTAAAATTCTAAGATGTTATAAAACTCTAATTAATTAGTGTTTTAATCTAAATCTATTATTTCTAAGGATTAATCAAGAATTAAAATCTAAATCTAAAACTCATAATCAATACATTAATCAAAATTATCATAATTAACATCTCTTAATAATAAGAAAACTAAAGAAAAAAAGAAGCGGGCCTTAATGGTTGAAAACTGGGGGTGTAGGCCCAGACTGGTAACAATGATGGATGCTAGATGGGCCCCACGACAGAGACCCATCATCAAAATTCGGTTGATATCCAAAGGCGTGGGGAGATGTACGAATTTGAGGTGAGGTGTAGAGAGTAATCTGTTTGGGCCTTAGGCCCAAACTAGATTCAAACCTCAAGAAAGCCAAAACGACAGTAAACGCATAAGTTTTGTTGAAAAAGAAAAAGCGCTTATCCATTGCCGCCACATACTCGAAGCTTCAACCTATGGCCTCGCGTCCTCTCATCACCAACTGAGTTCTTCGAGCTGCAAACCTTCGAATTTAGGTCGTCCGCACGATGCAATCCCAAATATCCAACACGGTGAACAAAAGTTCCGCTTGTTTGATCTTCTTCTTCGTGCGCGAACTCGGAGGAGAGCAATAACGATGAATGCAGCGAGCAATGTACTCATGAGTGAATCTAGAAATGGTATCGTCGAGAAAGAAGAAAAAACTTCGGAATAAGCACGTTCAAGAATCGATTCGTTTCAAAACGCGGCGTCCTCGACGGCTTCACTTCAAATCAATCGCGACTGCTAACAAACGTCGCCGGAGCCAGGTTCGCGATTGTATTCACAAACCAGGTTCCAATTTGAACTCGATCTCCTCAACCGCATCGCGTATCGATTCGTCATAACTCAAAATTCGATGCAAATGCTTATTCAGAAACAGTGAATAAAAATGATGAAGCACGGAATTGCAATCGCGCGTACCTTTAAGGAGTAGTGTGGTTGTTCTTTGAAGCCGGCGTCGAAGGAAAGTAATCCAAGCTTCTCCTTCTTCAGGTATGCAATCTTCCTCCGTTCCTGCTACGTATTCTTCTTCTTCACGCTTCTTTCTTCTACTCCTTATGGTTGGTAATGCATTGACGTCGCTCTTTGGTGTTCGTGTGTGCGATGAATCGGAAAGAGAATGAGGTCAAGCTCAGGACAGCTTCAAGTAGAGAGCTTCAATGGCCATCAAATTGAGCTCTATGTGAGGGGTTAAAGGGGTAGAACGGGGGAGAGGAAGGACTTGCAAACGCTTGGTGAAAAACTCTGAGTCCGAACCACGATGCAGGATAATCCTCTTTTATAGACTTCTCATTCTATGCTTATAATACTTTTCTGTCTCCATTCTGTTAGAGTTTGTTAGGTTCAGTTCTAGGTAGTTATGTTGGTTAATGAAAGCTGTTACAATTCGGTTATGGGATCAGTTATGAGGTTCTGTTAGTTAGAGTGAGATTTTGTTAGTTTGAAAATTAATTTGAAAGTCATTAAAAAAGAATTGGTTTACATTTTGATTTTAATCTGGGAATGCATTATTGGACCGCGATGTTGTTAGCCACTGCTGACTTGATTTTCCGTGTTCAACCCTACAGAAAAGTTCTCGGTACGCTTAACCCAAGTCAGGAAACCATCTTCAAATCCTCTTTGATGAGTTAACCTGGAATGAGATCGAATTCTCTATATCTGCATCTCATCATGTCAGTGGAAAAATAAAGCAACCAGGGTTGCACTCCTGCTGGTAGACGGCTTAATTTGCAATTATGTAAGTGATTCATTGCCTATTCATTACTTGGCTTTTCTCTTAAATATGCTAGTGATTTCAAGTTGCCATGAACATGTTTTGATGAACTGTTGTATGTATGGTTCAGCTTGATGCTTGATTGTGTTTGTAAGTGATACTATTATATACTCTAGATTATGCAAATGCAATGCTAGTGGGTTGGTGAAATGGGAGTGATTAGTTGTTGTACTCATTATGATTTTTAATGCTTAGATATTACTTAAACATGGCTTGATATTCATGGTCAGTTAATCAGCTCGCCGATTCTGCTCAATGTGGCTCTGAATTGCTCTGCTTTGACCCATTTAGTTTGTCCATGATCAATAGAATTAATCTATTATTTCATGTTTTAGGTGAAGATGCACCGTAGAAAACGTTTTAGTCCTTGATGACTCTCTTCTTTAAGAAAAATTCCTTTGATCAAATAAATGGAAGTGCTTGCGGAGGTCCACGCTATCAGAATGAGCGCTTCAGTAAATGATTTGGAATCCACTACCAGTGAATGATGTTGAATCATTTTGAAATGGGACCCTCTTACTAACAGTATGCTATGAAAAAGTCGGCGTCTATCTTCATCCAAGTGCCCGTGAAACAGTTCAGACGCGCACTGCTCCACGTAACCCTATGCCGACAAACAATCAGAACAGGACCCTGTTTTTTCAGCAACAAATGAAGGCAAATGCTTGCGTCTTCTGTACAGGTAACGGCGAGATATTTTTTAGGAATGACATTATTAAAAAATTCTTCACAAAACCGGCTTTGGTATGGACAATGTAATCTCTATAATTGAAACTGAAATATTGACGTTGATGTTGGTTCGTGGTTGAACGTTAAGTCGGTTTATCCTTATTGTCAGTGTGTTTGGAATTCTGTTTTCATTTCGATTCTCCTTTCTTTTTTTGCAGGCTTAATGACAAGGTTATGGAGAGATTGGCAGATATCAAGGACAGCCAAAGTAAGGTTACTAAGTGATATTTGCAAGTTCTGAGATGTGATGTTTAGCTTATTGTTGAAGTTAACAACATTGGTGTTTAGCCTCTCCACACACTCATTGCTACGAGAGCCAAAGAGAGTGATGGCGGTAGGCAGACAACCCAATGGAGTTACTATTGTTACACCAATTTTCCTTGCTTCAAGTGCATGAAAACGATATAATCTTGCATGACAATATATGAGAATTGATCAGCAGTGTAAACCTTGTAAATAAAGGATTTATGTAATAGTTTTGAACAAAGTCATTGCTACCAGCACTAACAAGATATATAGCATCAGATATAATTGTTGAAGCATTTGATTGTCCTGTTACTCCCACCAATATATTATGGCATTCTTTATAGTGTTCCAGTTGTTGGTCCAATGGAATTGCGCGATATAGTTTTGTTGTAGGACCATAGAAGTCAGAAGCACCAGATGCAAAGGTTGCACCATTCAAAAGGTTGTATCCTTTAACCTGTAAGTTGAGGTAAGCTGGTGGATAAGTTTTAAATCCGAGATTTTTAGATGTAAAATCTGTTGCAAGTTTTCAATTACAAAACCTTCATGTTGGCATGTGATTCTTGAAGTCTCTTCCATAAGGAGGGAAATTTGATTTAATAAATGTATATAAGTTGTTATTATTTCCTGCATCAACAACTGAATCACCAAATATGAACAACGCATGGACAAGAGGTTGTCCTTTAACCACATTGAACACTATAACCAGAACACAAAAAGTCAAGAAATAAGTTGAATGCTTCATGTTTTTTTTTTCTTCTTTCAAATCTTGTTCAGCAATGAGTTTTTTTTTCAGAGAGAAAGAGAAGGATTTTTTAGATATGTGTTGGCTTTGGTCAACTAGTTGACAAAAAATTCAATAATTGACCAAAAGTCAACTTATGCCACAATATGTAATTTCCAATTAAAGTGAATGTTCTAATGAAACAATGAAAAAAATGTGAATTCACATAACCATTTTCCAAAACAACCAATTGAAAACAAGTACTATGAATGATGAAGAAACCTCAATGAAAATGGTTGGACCAAGTAAATAATGAATCCTTGAACCAAATGATTTTAAATGAACCTTGACACACAAAGGGACCAATGAATGAAGCCTGGACCAAATGATGACCAAGATAGCCAATGGATGAAATGACAACATGTAATGAGATGTAAGCATGCCTTAGACCAATCAAGACGAACCAAGGACTAGGGTTTAGCTAGGTCAAAGTTCAACAACCAAAGGCCTCAATCATAAGCAATGTACCAATTCTCTAAGCCACACAAGGGTTTTCATACCCATTAAAGCAAGCCATAAGGTTCACCAACCTCAAGATCAATGCACTAGTTTTTAATGTGATATGAACACCGAAGTGCAACCTCCAAGGCCCTGAGCACCTATCAACTAGGGTTTTGATAACCAAGACAAAGCCTAGAGAAGCTTCATAGTATCTCATCATCATATCATCAAGAATTAAGATTTTGAAAGCCCTTGAGGATTACTTTAGATGGAACCTTGTTGAATACATACCTCCACCATCAAACAATCAGAGTTTCACATCCCTCATGCTTTGATGAATAGTCAAGCCATACTTTTGAAGTTTGATCCACACACAAACCCTAGTTTCACAAGCCAAGAGCTTTGAATCTATGATGCCTGTTAGCAAGTGTTAATCATGAATGAATGATGCACATGAATGAAATATGAATGAGTTTCAAGTCATAAGTCAGATGAGAAGCGAAAAGGGAGGGCAAATTTTGGGGTACAACATTAGGGTCTTTTATAAATTTTAGAGAGGTTTAAACACTTTTAGGTTACTGTGCGCATGGGATAAGTAATTTAAGAATTACTCTAATATCCCTACCATATTTTGATTACTCAGACACATATCAGACAAGTTTTCACATTTTCTTTCATAATATTTAAAACCTCGAGATGCTTTGATTGATTCATCATATATTCAACACTTTATTTATGACTTATCTTCTTCTAACTAGTGATGCTTGATAGGGATTTTTTATAGATACCTGTAAGACCCCAATTTTGACCCTAAGATCCCTCATGCTATCTCATCATATGCATTGGCATTGGGATCACATATTGGCATCCTCCTTACCCCTCATTCATTGGGTTTGCATTTGGAGAGATCACCAAGCACCATTTGATTATATCATACTTTATATTTTATCATTTTTTACTAACCAAAATACCAAAAATATGTCTTTGTATAAACTAACTCTTTTGTAGGTAGGGCATGCGCTCACCTTTGATTTATCAAGCTCACATCTAGGGTTTAAGACCCTCAATGCAAGGGGTTCAATCAAGATTTGGTTTACTATGGCTTTAAGCATCATATATGAATCCCCATGATCTTCACATGTTATTTTGATAAAAAAAATCATCAAGAGTTTGGAGTTGGTTTGCCTTGGAAACCCTAATTCATTTGGGTATCTTGTGTAACTTCTTCAACAAGCTTCTTCACCAATTGATCAAATATTTCAAGGGAAACTTCAAATTTCATCATCTTATGCATATGTGATCCTCCAGGAGCCCCAAAAGTCAAGAGAGTTTCAAGCTAGTAAGTTGGTTCATGGTGGATGACCAGAGGAATTCAACTAATCAAAACCGGGGTTCCTTAGAGCCTATCTCCTACAATTTGTATCATATGAAAATGATTCCAAGAGTAAACTTACTCTAAATGACATTCCAAACAACTTTCATGTTGAGTTCAAGATCTATTTTTGCTTGTAAAGTCAATTTTTATGGTGAAAGATTATAGGTCATTTTGTCTAAACCCTAATTTGGAGGTCAACTTCCCAAGACCATAACTTGCTCAATTTTTATGATATGAAATCCATTCAAGTCGAATGATAAAATTCAAGATGTCTAATTCAACTTTTATGTTTGGAGGATGATAAAATTCAACTTTTATATGCATGTGATATGAGGATACATTATAGCTCATTTTGGACCAATGTCATTGAACAAGTGATTTTCCTCAACTTCAAAAATGCATAACTCCTTCATGATAAATCCAAATGAGGTCAAATTTGTTACCATTTTTAAGTAATTTGAGAGAGCTACAACTTTGATGAAGAAACGTTTCTCATTTGAACCTCACATAAAAAGTTAGCCAAGGTGGAATAAGTGAACATATGGCTTAACACTTAGAATTTTTTTAGACATGTTTGATTTTCCCAACTTCCACCTCAAACTTCATCATGATCCAAGCTTCAAATGAAAAAGTATTCAACATGAAAGTTGTTTCTCTTGATCTAACATTTCCAAAAAGTCCAATTTCGTCCCATTTGGACAAAGTATGAGTGACTTGCGCATGGCTTGAACTTGAATGACCATTTGTCATAATTGAACTTGCACTCCTCATACATAATTGCATGGCTTACCAATGTGACTTCAGCAATGTTTGTACTCCTTTTTGGACCTGAAGAGATGATTACATAGGCCTATCACACGCCCATGCATCCATGCAATGTACATTGCTATCTTTGGAACTTAATTTCAAGTGTGCATTTAGCAATCATTTGGCTATAAATAGAGTCCTTCATGCTCATAATCAAGGACCCTGCGCACCAACTTTGAATCCCTAGCTCCAAACCCTCTCATTCAAAGGATAACCTTGAGAATTTCCATTGGAAATTGAGTTTGAATCTCCACTATTTTGAGATTCAAATCTCTAAGAGTCCTGTGCCTTTTGTTGGGTCAATTCCAGTCCATCAAGTGTCCAGACCAAGATCAAGAGCAATTGGAAGCAAGATCGTATTCATACAGACCTGCATTGAAGGTATTTTTCAGAATTTTTCATCTCTTCGATTCTCATTTAGTTCTCCATAATTCTTCTTGATCTTTGGTTGTCTGAAGTCCTATCAATGTAGGCAACAAGATTGAGTTGCTTTGAGGTTAAATCGAAGCAACTCAGATCATGATCCTCAAATTTCAACTCCCTGTATCTTTTAATATACTTGGAGTTAGGAGAAATTGAGGCCAGATTCGAGCTCCTGAGCATTTTTACTTTAAATTCATGTTCTTCATTTTTATTTTGGTGATGGTTAAGGGTGAACCAGTCTGGTGAGGCTAACCGGAGAAGGAGATTGGAGCTTTGGCTCCGGTGGTGTCCTGATGTTCATCTGAGCCATAGGATCCTTTTTAAACGTTATAATCTCGTACATTGGTTTTAAATACCATCCCTGCAGCGCTTTGACTCATGTCCATGATGGAATGCGCACTGAGGACAACTTGATCTGCCACCTCAATTAATGAGGGAGATCAAGTGGTCCATGTTTTTTTTGCTATTTTCTGATTTTCCTTTTATTTGGTTTATTTTCATTAATTTATATTAATTATAATATAGATCTAAAAAATATGAGAGTTTTCACCAAAAAAATTTAAATAAATTCCTCTTTCATTTTCTGAATTGAAATTATTTTTTGGATCATTATTAATATTTTTCATGATTTAATTGTTTTTGTGAATATTTTTAATTGTTTAAAAATAGTTTTAAGTTTCCAAAATTAATGAATTTTTTTCTCCAAAGTACTTTGACCTTGTTTGACCTATGATAAATCTCATGGCCATTTATTTGGTGTTTTGATGAGGTTTTAGGATTTTGACCAACCATAATTTACTTTAATGCATTTTTTAATTGATTTTAATTGTTTAAATGCTAAATAAATCGTGTTGAGCTTTTGATATTGACTTGTTGAGTTTGACTTGTGTTGTTGGGCCTTGGTCAAGGTTGATTTAACTTTGTTGAGTTAAAATCATTGGATTTAGGGGATTGATGAAATGTACATTTCATCTCCCAAAATGAATGAATGATTTTAATTTGATAAAAGTCCTCCTTTGACTAATTTGTGTTGATTCCATTTCCCATCCCTCTACATATCAATCCCATTCTCTTCTCATTCATTTCGTGGACCTATGATGTCTCTATATCCTAAGGCTAGTTGATTACAAAATCAACATAAGTGTGGATGAGATTAGGTTCACCCCTTTTACATATTCTTTTAAGTGTGGTATGTTTTAGGAGTATGGTTCATAATACCATATCTCTAACATGCATTAACACTAAAATTTCTATTGCCCAACCTGAGATAGTTGTGACTTTTACATAAGTCCAATTACGATTGCTTAACATAGCGCTAAATTTGGGACACAAAAAGGCATATCATTCTAGTATGTGAGATTGTAAGTCTCCCCTCTTTCATGGTATTGTGTGGATACTTGGCCTTTTTTCCTTCCTCTGGAAGATGTCCTGGTTCAAGCATCCATGCTTGTGAATAGTGGGTTGAGTGTTCTCCCAAGAATGACTTAAAGAAAAGCAAAAGCAATACTAACTTCTAATCAACTAACAACTAACATTTAATTTCAAACCATTTACTTTTATGCACTTTAACTTTGAAGTCTTTACTCATTTGTCATTATTCATACCATTTAACTTGTTTACCTTAATGCCATTTTCACTTTGCTCATTTGAGCCTTATCAAGTGATTATTTTGTGATTGTATATACTTTCTTGTGTTTGTGGTGTTTTGACCTTAATGTATATAATAACAATAAAAACCCTAAAAGACATTTGTGTGGACTGTTGGATATGATCTGAGACATTGGACTTAGAATTAGGCAACACTCCATATGCAAAAGGACTTGGCCAATGCCAACTTTCATGAAACCAAGTGCTTGTGAATTGAAATTTCATCTGATGCAAATATTGAAGATCTATTCGAGTTCATCTGCTACATGGTCTTATTGAAGCTGTTACTTTGAACTTGTGCTTAATGCCTATTTCTGATTTCATCTGATACATGGGAGATTATGAAGAAGATCATGGAGTTGCTAAGCTTGGATATGACTATCTTTATTTGATGTCTTGCTCTTCATCTTGCTATTTCTGTATTGATATTGCTTGATCCTAAAGTCCAAGGGAAATTTGGGTTTCTATATGACATTCTTGTCTATTGGATTGCATCCCATTGGTCAAATCTTTTCAACTCTTAACTTTTAATTTTTGCTTAGAATTAGTCTCTTCATCTCTTCCCCACTTCTTTAATTTCAAATCTCTCCCTCCTTTTAAAATCTTCTTTGCTTGTGTTTTCTAAACTTAGACCATATTGCAAATTAGAAACTTTGGCCTGATGCCATTGCATTTTTAAAATCTTTTATTAATCAAGCTTGTAAATGAACCTAACTATACTTGACTTAAAATTTTAAAAGACAAAAAGAACTAACACTCATTCAAACTTTTTAGGCCTTTTGTGCCTTTGTTAAACTTAAATTTTTGTTAAAAGCAATACACCTATTTTGAAATTGTTACCACGAACTACGAGGTTTTGATCCCTCATTTTATGTTGGTACGTAGGCACAAGTCCGAAGGTCTTATCAAACACAAATATAATTAGTGAATTCTTTTCTCATCCCTCCACTTTATTTATTGCAAATATCATTTTATACAAAAACACATATGCACACAAAAAAGGGCTCTGTAGGAGTACCTAGGACACTTTGGGTGTTAATGCCTTCCCTCTGTGTAACCAACCCCGTTACCTGTAATCTCTGGCATTTTATTAGTTTTGATTTGAAAATTTCTTATCTTTGGGTTTTGTTCGTACTTTTCCCTTTTCCCTTGGAAACAATAAAAACGCGGTGGCGACTCTGGTTTAATTGACGTCTATCTTATCCATAGCTTGATGGTCATGAATTTACCACTACAGAAATTAAGTGGCGACTCTGCTGGGGAGTAGTCTCCAGTGGGTTTAGCCTACTTTTTGTTTGCATATAATTGTATATTTGATGTATGCATATTTGTTTGTGTGATATAATCTGCTTGTTGTGCTTGGTGATCTCTGAGTGGTGAGATAAGTTCTAACTCGAACTTGAGTGCAATTAAGATAGGAGGATATTATAGTCATGTTTGACTTGTGTGGAGTAGTCCTTAACAAGTTGACTTGAGACCCATCCTCTCAGCGGAGACCCTTTTGGAGTTATGAATGTCACACAAGTTATTTGTGGTTAGGCATTACTTTCTCTGATTTGGGGTCCGAGAAGCTGAGGACCGTAGAACAGTTAACCCCTCTTGGCCTATTTTAGGATGTAGTGCGGAGACTGTTTAGGTGTAGACTTGATAACAGTTGTTACGCGATACTACACTAAGAGGAGTTTCTCTTGAGAATATTATGGGTTGATGAGTCAGTCATCCTAACCTGTAATACCCGATAGATGAAATTAAGACTCTGGGAATTTTTTAGAACATGATCTACATGTTTTATCCTTAGTACACTCCTTTGGGATGGTTCTTACCCGGACTCCATGCTCGTGACTCACAACAAACCCTTGATTCTTGGTTGATCCAATCAAGTCTTGTCAATATCAATGGAACTTGGGTGTTGATAAGGTGAAAACCATAATCCACCAAAATGGATGATTGATCTTGACAAAGAGTTGTTTCATCCCTTGAACTTTGTTTTCCTTGTGTGTGATTCCTTATTTGTGATTATTGCATTCATGCATTCATGTGCATCATAACATTCATCACACAAAAAAAAATTCAAGGAACTAAGGTCTTATTTGCAAATATTTTCAGACCATGGATTATGGACGAAGGGACACTAAGAAGTACAGTTTCAGATGTCCCGACTTGAAAGAGTTAAGGAAGTTGTCATCTTTTGTATTAGATCCCCTGGACTTCAAGCAACATCATGGGAAGCTTCTGTCTATCTTGTCTGCTGATGTGGTTGAAGGAGTTTTAAGTGTGTTGGTTCAGTTTTATGATCCTCTCTACCATTGTTTCACTTTTCCAGATTATCAGCTTGTGCCTACGTTGGATGAGTATGCCCATCTCTTGGGAATACCTATTTCTAGCAAAGTGTCATTTAGTGGATTGGAAGAGATTCCCAGATCTCACATCATAGCTGAAGCTCTTCACTTGAAGAAGTCTGAGATAAAGGCTCATTGGGTGAAGAAATGAGGATTGTTTGGATTGACTTTTGAGTTCCTCATCAAGGAAGCTACTACCTTTGCTCAAGCTGGTAGTGTGGATGCTTTTGAAGCTATCTTTGTATTGCTCATCTATGGATTAGCCTTGTTCCCTAACATTGACGGTTTTGTTGATGTTAACACCATTAGAATCTTCTTGATTGGGAATCCTGTGCGTACTTTGTTGGATGATAGTACTTCTCTTTGCATCTAAGGAATTCTAAGGGTGGTGGAATAATTGTGTGCTATGTTCCTCTTCTGTGCAAGTGGTTTATTTCACACTTGCGTCAGACACCTACTTTTGTGGAGAACAAACAATGTCTAAGGTGGTCTCAGAGACTTATGTCTCTCACTAATGATGATATAGTTTGGTATGACACTTCATTGAGTAGCTTTGAGATTATTGATTGTTGTGGTGAATTCTCTAATGTGTCAACTTGGGTTCCCCTTGAGAGATAAACCTAATAACACTTTGTTAGAAGGTATTTTCTATCAAGAGGGTAAAGATCCCCAACATTTGAAGCAGAAGATTGTACATGCTTGGCATAATGTGCATAGGAAAGGAAGATCTGAGCTTGGTACGTGCAACTGTGTAGCTTTGGAAACTTACACTCTTTTGGTGAGGAAGAGAGCTTTGGAATTGAAGATGCCTTATGCTTGCGAGAGACCTATGTCTATGGTTGTGGTTGAGCCGTTAACTCTCCCTAACCAAGATGTAGAGGAGTTGGAAGACGCACTTGCTAAGATGAAGCAAGAGAAGGATATGTGGGAAGAGCATTTCCATGCTTTGCACAGAAAGCATGAGGAGTTGTAGCTTGAGTCTAAGGATAAAGGTACACTTATTGAGCTTCTTGAAGACCGAGTAATGAAGATACAAAGAGAGCTAGAGGTTTCATCTTCCTCTAGTATGCCTCAGCCTTCCGTTGCTTGAAATAAGATTGTTGATCAACTTGTCCTCGAGAAGACTCAAATGAAGACTTCTTTTGAGTCTGAGATTCGACGCATCCGAAGGAAGTAGACGCCTGCGGCCCGATCATCTGACACTGTTGTTAGGGATCCTTAGGATGACTAGTTTCCTTTTCTCTTGTATTTTTTTTTTTGGTTTCTGAAATTATACTCAGTGTAATCCTTCCAAATTATATAAATAAAAGAGATTTTATGGTCAATCAAATTGTGTAATTGTTATTATTATATATTTTTAAATAAAACAGTATGCTCCTCGAAAATAAAAATAAACAAGCATTGCATTTCATGCATCATTTGCATACAATTTTTTCTTTCGCCAGATGTCTTATTGGTTCTTCTTATGTGCTTCAGCCAAGCTGACTCATCGATATAATACTCACGCCAATCACCCGAGAATCATGGAACATCTAGAGCAAGAGAACAGAGACTTGAAGGACGAGATTGCCCGCCTGACTGCCATGATGGAGTCAGTCCTAGCTGCTCAAAGTCAATCTTCTTCAATGCTTGCAACTCCTCCTCCTCAGAGGACGGTCATATTAGAGGTTGTTTCTTCAACCGTGCCTGCCGCTCATTTCGCTCCTGCCATGCCTACCAGATTCCCGTGGGGAATATCGCCCAACTTTGTGCCTGAAGGGTTCGCGCCTACTTTTGCTTCCATGCCGACATCTAGCCCGGTCATGTTTTTGCCACCACCGGTTGTTCACACTCTGCCTCGGGTTGAGGATACCATCTACCATTCCGAGGCGTCTGAGGGTCCGAATGTCTATGAGAAGATGGATGAAATGAAAGACCAATTCCTTGAGCTGCGAAATGAGTTGAAGACCCCGAGGGGAAAATATTTGTTTAGTAGAGTGTTGTGGAACTTTGCTTGGTTCCTAATGTCAAGATCCCGATGAAGTTCAAAATCCCTGACTTTGTAAAGTATGAGGGGAACACCTGTCCACTCACGCATCTTATCATGTATGCTAGAAAGATGTCAACACAAACTGATAATGATCAGTTACTGATTCATTATTTCCAAGACAGTCTGATTGGTGCCGCTTTGAGGTGGTACATGGGTTTGGATAATGCGAGTGTTTGCACGTTCAATGAATTGGGTGAGGCTTTCATGAAGCAATACAAGTATAATGTGGATATGGCGCCGGATAGGGACCAGTTGAGGTCATTGTCTCAGAAGGATAAAGAGACGTTTAAGGAATACGCTCAACGATGGAGAGAGCTTGCAGCTCAGATTACCCCTCCTTTGGAAGAAAATGAGATGACCAAGATTTTTCTCAAGACCCTGAGCTCATTTTACTATGAGCGCATGATTGCCAGTGCCCCCAGTGATTCTACCGAAATGGTAAACATGGGGATGAGGCTAGAAGAAGGTGTCCGAGAGGGACGATTATCTAGAGAGGAGGTTTCGTCTAGCAAGAAGTACGATAGTGGGTTTTCCAGAAATAAAGAAGGCGAGACTAATGCAGTGTCCGTTGGGAGGCAGAGGAGGCCTCATGTTAGAAGAAGTCCACAGCCTCGTCAACACCATCATCAAGTATCATCTGTTATTCCAGTATTTTCAAACAATCAATCAATGCTCGTTCAACAACAACGTCAACAACAGCCACCGCAAAGAACACACAACTACAACAACAACAATACCAACAATCATAAAAAAACAACAAAACTTCGAGAGGAAGAAGGTCTTTTTTGACCCGATTCCTATGTCTTATGCTGAATTGTATCCATCATTGGTTCTCAAAAACCTTTTGCAACCAAGAAATCCTCCATAGATTCCTAAACCACTTCCAAGGTGGTACAAGCTAGAGCTTCACCGTGCCTTTCACTAAGGGGCTCTTGGCTATGATATCGAGAACTGTTACCCCCTGAAGTATGAAGTCCAGAAGTTGGTCAAAAGTGGGATGGTGTCCTTTGAGGACCGTGCGCCGAATGTCAAAGCTAACCCATTATCTGCTCATGGTAATCCTTCTGTTAATATGGTGGATGGATGTCCTAGGGAGCTCAAAGTATATGATGTTCGTTTCATTAGAAGGTCCTTGGTGACGAAGCACAAGGATATCTATATGGTGAGTGATTGTGAGCATGACCATGATGGTTGTGCAATTTGCAGTGTTAACCCCCGAGGTTGTGTGGTTGTAAAGAGAGACATCTAGAGGTTGATGGATGAGGGTATGATCCAGATTCTTCAGTCCCGTCACTTGGGTGACGATGTGAATATTATAGTTCTCGTGTTCAAGACTCCAGAGAGAGTGGTGATTCAATTTGACAACAGCGGCAGTAGTAACAGTGTCAACAACATATCAATATCACCATTAGTAATACGGTTAGCGAGTCCAGTCCCACATGCATCCGATAAATCTATCCCGTACCAGTACAATGTGACTATGTTAGAAAATGGTCAAGAGGTTCCTTTGCCTACGACCAGTTCTGTTGTGAGCATTGCCGATGTTACGAAGGTGACCCGTAGCGGTCGTGTTTTTGGGCCAGTGTTCCCAAAGAATATAGAAGATGTATCTGCCAGTAAGAGAGTTAAAGTGCCTGCAGTTGATCCGATTAGCGCTCCAAAGTGTTAGTCTGGTGAATCCAGTGGTTTGAAGCCTAATGATGATGATGAGGTACTCCGGTTGATTAAGAAGAGTGAATTTAATATGATGGAACAGCTGCTCTAAACTCCCTCCAAAATTTTAGTGTTGTCTCTGCTAATTAATTATGAAGCGCACAGAGAAGCATTGCAAAAAGTATTGGAGCAAGCTTATGTTGAGCATGATGTTACAATGGATCATTTTGATCATATTCTGGCTAACGTCACTTCCTGCAACAACTTGAGCTTCTGTGATGAAAATCTTCCCGAGGAGGGTAGAAATTACAATCTAGCATTGCAGATTTCAATGAACTACAAGGAGGATGCTCAGTCAAACGTATTGGTTGATACCGGTTCTTCATTGAATGTTCTGCCTAAATCAACTCTTTCCAGATTGTCATAGAAAGGATCTCCAATGAGATATAGTGGCGTGATCGTCAAAGCATTTGATGGTTCTCGCAAGACTGTGATTGGTGAGGTGGACCTTCCTATGAAGATAGTCCGGGTGATTTCCAAATTACTTTCCAAGTAATGGATATCCACCCGGCCTATAGCTGCTTGTTAGGAAGGCCATGGATACATGAGGCAGGAGCCGTTACCTCAACTCTACATCAGAAGTTGAAGTTTGTTAAGAATAGAAAGCTTGTTATCGTTGGTGGGGAGAAGGCTTTGTTGGTAAGCCACTTGTTGTCTTTCTCTTATGTAGAAGTTGAGCACGAGGTTGGAACCCCGTTCCAAGCTCTATCTATTGTTGAGGAAAAGAAAGTAGGGGCACCTATGTCCTCCTTCAAAGACTCCTAGAAGATTGTTGAGGTCACCGAGAATAATAGCAGAGCTGGTTTAGGATTCCAACGAGGTTCACCTGAGATTAGAGTTGAAGACGTGCAACCCAGTTTCCGTAGCGGAGGGTTCATTCATGATAATGAATAACACTTAGCTTCCATGATCGAGGGTGATGAGGATGAAGACTGCACCAATTATGTGATGCATGGAAAAGCTTGCAACAATTGGACTACTGTTGATGTTCCTGTTATTATGCATTGTTCTAAGTAATTGCTTTTATTGTTTTTGAAAATCCTTCTCCTATGCCTAAGGGAGAAGTGAACATTGTTTGACATTTTCAAATTTGATCATTAATAAAATTCAATTTTATTCATCCACATCTATGATGTTTTATTTTTACTTTTTGCTTTTCTGAAAAATGGTAATCACAAAAAACATGAATAAATAAATAATAATTGTCCATCTGCATAATATTTGGTCACCAATTCACTTCTCTAAAATCAAAATATCAAATCATTATGCAGGTTGGTTTCTAAACCCATTGAATACAATGATCCTACTCCTTCACCAAATTTTGAATTCCCTGTATTTGAGGCTGAGGAAGGAAGTGATGAAGAAGTATCTGATGAATTGTCTCGTCTACTTGAGCACGAGGAAAAAGCCATTTAGTAGTTTAAAGAGCAGATTGAGTTAGTCAACTTGGGTTTTGAGGATGATGTGAAGGAAGTCAATATTGGGTCTCAACTGTGTCCAGAAGTGAAGAAGGGGTTGATTGATCTTCTCCGAAGCATTCAGATGTGTTTGCCTGGTCCTATCAAGACATGCCTGGGTTGGATTCTGAGATTGTGGAGCATAAATTGCCATTGAAGCCAGAATGCCCGCCAGTCAAGCAGAAGTTGAGGAGGACTCATCCTGATATGGCAGTGAAGATCAAAGAAGAAGTGCAAAAGCAAATTGATGTCGGTTTCCTTGTTATTGTTGAGTATCCGCAGTGGGTGGCCAACATTGTGCCTGTTCCGAAGAAAAATGGAAAAGTCCGCATGTGTGTTGATTATAGAGATTTGAATAAAGCTAGTCCAAAATATGATTTCCCTCTGCCACACATTGATATGTTGGTAGACAATACAGCTAAATCCAAAGTCTTTTCATTTATAGAAGGATTTTCCGAATATAATCAGATCAAGATGGCATCCAAGAATATGGAGAAGACCACATTCATTACACCCTGGGGAACATTATGTTATAGAGTGATGTCTTTCGGTTTAAAGAATGCTGGTGCAACTTACCAGAGAGCAATGACTACTCTTTTTCATGATATGATGCATAAAGAGATCGAAGTTTATATTGATGATATGATTGCTAAATCCATTGATGAAGAGGAACATGTTGAGCATTTGTTGAAGTTATTCCAGCGTTTGAGGAAGTACAAACTCCGCTTGAATCCCAATAAGTGTACTTTTGGTGTTCGTTCTGGTAAGTTGTTGGGCTTTATTGTCAGTGAGAAGGGTATCGAAGTTGATCCTGCCAAGGTCAAAGCAATACAAGAGATGCCTGCGCCCAAAACTGAGAACCAAGTCAGAGGTTTTCTCGGCCCCTTGAATTATATCTCAAGATTCATTTCACACATGACTGCCACGTGTGTGCCTATATTCAAGCTTCTTCGGAAAGATCAGTCTTGTGGTTGGACCAAAGAATGCCAGAAAGCTTTTGATAGTATCAAAGAGTATCTGCTTGAGCCTCCAATTCTGTCTCCGCCTGTTGAAGGAAGACCATTGATCATGTATTTGACTGTGCTTGATGAGAGTATGGGTTGTGTTCTTGGTCAGCAAGATGAGACTGGAAAGAAGGAATATGCTATTTACTACCTCAGTAAGAAATTCACCGATTGTGAGACTCGGTATTCTATGCTTGAGAATATTTGTTGTGCATTGGCTTGGGATGCTAAGCGTCTGCGTCAGTATATGTTAAATCATACCACTTGGTTGATATCCAAAACGAATCCAATCAAGTATATTTTTGAGAAGCCTGCTTTAACTGGGAGGATTTCCCATTGGCAAATGTTGTTATCAGAGTATGATATTGAATACCGATCTCAGAAAGCGATTAAAGGTAGTGTCTTGGCTGACCATTTGGCTCACCAACGATTGAAGATTACCATTCAGTGCAGTATGATTTTCCTGATGAAGAGATTTTGTACTTGGAAATGAAAGATTAAGATGAACCATTGCTTGAAGAAGGTCTAGAACCTGGTTCTCGTTGGGGTATGGTATTTGATGGAGCTATAAATCAACATGGTAATGGCATTGGGGCAGTGATTATTACTCCTCAAGGCACACATTTTCCGTTTACAACTAGATTGAATTTCAAGTGTACAAATAATATGGCTGAGTATGAAGCTTGCATTATGGGGCTTGAAGGGGCCATTGATCTCAGAATAAAGTATTTCGTCTATGGAGATTCAACTTTGGTGGTGAATCAGATCAAAGGTGAATAGGAGACGAATCAACCCGATTTAATACCATATAGAGATTATGCGAGGAGGATTTCAACTTTCTTTGACAAAGGTTTAATTTTATCATATCCCTCGAGATAAAAATCGGATGGCAGATTATCTTGGAATGTTGGCTTCAATGATTGTGGTGAAGTATTGGAATGAAGTTCCTAATCTGACTGTGATGCGTCTTGATAGGCCAGCTCATGTGTTTACTGTTGAAGAAGCCAAAGATGAGAAGCCGTAGTATTTTGATATCAAGTGTTTCCTACAAAGTCAGATTTACCCGCATGGGACATCTTTGAAAGATAAGAAGACTCTGAGAAGACTAGCCGACAACTTCTACCTGAATGGTGATGTGCTGTACAAGAGAAACTTCGATATGGTTCTGCTCAGATGCGTGGATAGACACGAAGCAGACTTATTAAGGACTGAAGTCCATGAAGGTTCCTTTGGTACTCATTCCAATGGACATGCTATGGCAAAGAAGATGTTGCAAGCAGGTTATTATTGGCTGTCAATGGAATCTGACGGTTACAAGTTTGTGAAGAAATGCCACAAGTGTCAAGTATATGCAGATAAAATTCATGTGCCTCCGACACTGTTGAATGTCATTTCCTCCCCATGGCCTTTTTCCATGTGGGGAATTAATATGATTGGCATGATTGAGCCCAAAGTTTCGAATGGACATCATTTCATTTTGGTGGTAATTGACTACTTCACAAAGTGGGTTGAAGCGGCATCATATGCGAATGTAACCAAGCAAGTTGTTGTAAGGTTTATTAAGAATCAGATTATATGCCGTTATGGTGTGCCAAGTAAGATCATTACTGATAATGGATCAAACTTGAACAATTATATGGTGGAAGCTATTTGCAAAGACTTTAAGATTGCACATCATAATTCTTCTCCCTACAAACCTAAGATGAATGGGGTTGTGGAAGCTGCAAACAAGAACATCAAGAAGATTATCCAGAAGATGGTTGTAATGTATAAAGATTGGCATGAGATGCTTCTATTTGCTTTGCATGGGTATCATATATCCATCCGCACTTCAACAGGGGAAATCCCTTTCTCATTTGTTTATGGCATGGAGGTTGTGCTCCCATTAGAGGTTGAGACCCCATCATTGCGTGTGCTGATGGAAGCCAAGTTAACTGAGGTTGAATGGTGTCAGACCAGGTATGATCAACTGAATTTGATTGAAGAGAAGAGGTTAACTGCCATGTGTCATGGTCAGTTGTATCAGCAAAGAATGAAGAAAGCTTTCGACAAGAAGGTGGGGCCTCACGTATTTGGAGAAGGTGACCTTGTGCTCAAGAAGATTCTATCTTTCAAGCCAAATTCTAGGGGCAAATGGACTCCTAATTATGAAGGCCCATATGTCGTTAAGAGAGCCTTTTCAGGCGGTGCTTTGATTCTTTCAACTATGGATGATGAAGAGTTCGATCGTCCTGTGAACGCAGATGCAGTCAAGAAATACTTCGCCTAAAAAAAAGAAAAGAACAACTCGCTAAGTTGAAAACCTGAAAGGGAGGCTTAGGAAAAAATGAGCGTCTCGGTGGATTGAAACTCGAAAGGGCGATCCAGGAAAAAGTTAGAGACATAAAAACAGAAAGAATTATCCCAATAAATTGAGTACCCCACCTTGGGGCAATTTATGCAAAAATTAGGGATTATGGCAAGTAACTGCGTCCTGCTAATCTTTAGTTTTGGAGACATTCTTGAGCAAATCGATCAATTCTGATTCACCATCCCCGATGAAGTCGCCAAGAGCACAAGGGATATCGGAAGTTGGTAGAAGGACTAGTGATCATTGTATTTAATGTAGCCCTTTTCCATGTAAATTACCATTTTTTAAACTTTTGTAAAGATCTATGGAGTCTTGTCATTTATAGACTACCATTCCATTAAATGCAGTTGAGCTTTTTATCCAATTATTTCTACTTTTTTTTTAATTCAGCCAAATAGATTTAAATTTTATTACGATCATTTTTGAAATTAAATTTTAAATTAAAATCATATTTTTCTTAAATATATAAAAACAATTACTTTAAGAAATCGACATCATTTAAAGGAATATCAGCAGCAGTTTGAAGAGCGGTAATCCCTAAATGCGGAGCAGTATTGGTTCTCCCCAAGCAGTGGGCGTGATCCCTATTTTCATCCTCGACAACATTTCAGTAACCGAGTTCTATTGGTTTCCCCAGCCAAGTTTGTTGGCCTCCCTTGAGTTGTAGGCATGTTATTTCGGCAATTTGTACAACTTCGGCAGGATTTCGTTTCTCCGCAAGTCGTCGGAGTTACTCCTGATTTTGAGTAGTTATTGTGTTTGTTCCCTGCAGGGTTGTCTCCCATTCGAGATGATGTTGACCTAAACTTCCCCGCAGAGTTTGTAGCAGTATCCTCAGCAGATCCTCTCCTTATGCTTTACCTAGCCAGGATTGAGCCTTCAAGACGTTTGTTTGATTTCTCTCCAGCAGTTGTTTCCCTCCCGTGAGGATTGGCTAGGGGTTGTATCGATGGTTAACCAATGACACTTGTATCCTCTGTGATCATTTTGTCAACATAATCATCATATATACATATACATATACATATACATATACACTCATATAATTTCATTATTGCATTGTTGCCATCTGTGATTCATTGTTCATTTTGATCCTCTACTATGGTGGTATACTTTTCCCCATGAAGATGCGGTTTGTCTGTCCTCCTTCAACTGTAGAGTGTCAACCCATTAAGCAAAAAAACTTTAACCTTTCTCCTTTCCCCACTGAGTTGTTTCCTCGTGGATAATCATTATTTCAGCTTCCTCCCCAGTTGATTATCTGGATGGAACCACTCCCCTTGAGTTACATCCTCATTGGGTTGAGTCCTTTGATTGACCCTTTCTTTCTAGATCTTACCTAGATAGATGCTTTTGGTCCCCTGAGAGCCTATTACCCAGTAACTAGTAATATTCTTCTCATGTTTGTCACTTTTGCCCAATACCCGGCAAAGGTAACCTTGTTTCCCCAGCGGATTCGTTTCCATGTTTCCTAGGAAGTATATCCTTGATATGTTCATCCTAATTGATGACGGATATTTTCTTCCCCTTTGAGTTTATCCTTGATATGTTCATCCTAACCGATGACGGATGCTCTCTTTTTGGTATTCTACCCAATAACAGGTAGTCGTAATCCCTATTTTTGTTCCTCAGAGAGTTAATCCTTGATATGTTCATCCTAACCGGTGACATATTTCCTTCTCTTTGCAGTCTTCTGCCCAGTAACCGGTAGTTGTAAATCCTGCTTTTCCCACTTTGCAGAGTTTATCCTTGATATGTTCATCCTAATCGATGACGAATATTCTCTTTTTGGTATTCTGTCTAGTAACAGATAGATGTAATTCCTATTTATCCCCTCTGAGTTTATCCTTGATATGTTCATCCTAACCAATGATGGATATTCTCTTTCTGGTATTTTGTCCATCATTCGGTAGATGTAATTCCTACTTTTTCAGGAAGTTTATCCTTGATATGTTCATCTTAACCGGTGATGGATATTCTCCCTAAAAATTCCCTAGGCAAGTCTATCCTTGATATGTTCATCGTAACTGATGACAAATTTTCTTTCCTTTGAGTCTATCCTGGATACCTTCACTTTAACCAGTGACGAATATTCTCTCTCTTTGGTCTTCTGCCCAGTAACTGGTAGTTGTAAATCCTATTTTGGCTTTTCCCCCAGCATTTTATTCTTATCCAGTAACCAGTAATGAATACACCCCTTGGTTGCCTTCAGCGAGTCATCCTTGATATGTTTACCCTAACCGGTAACGGATGTCCTCCCTGTCAGATTTTGTTATTCCCTTACCTAGTAACCGATAATGGGTAATATATTTCTGCTCCTCATGTGTTGAAGATCTTTTCTTCCCCGATTGAGTTTGAGTGCATATTTCCTTAGTGAAATCGCTGTTTCCTGCTTAGGTTCGAGTATTTCAGCTTTGTTCTGATCTACCCATTTCCCCTGCAGATGTTCCTGTTATTCCTCGGCTGAGTTTTTCCATTGATTTATTTTCATGGAATCCCTCGAGTCCCCCAGTTGTTTTAAGTCATAGCTTGGCCTACACACAACCCTTTTTCCCAGAGTCTCTGTCTCCCCAGTGAGTTTTCCTTATGGACTGTATTATACTCCTCTTGGACTTTCAGTCTCTCCAGATTCTTTTCCTTTGTGGCAACATTTCCCCCCAAAGATTATTTCAACATTTCATATCATAGGCATCATGAGGTCTCTTAGGGACCAAAATTTGTTTCTATATATTGTTATTTAAGCCCATTCTACTGAGCCGATGCGAAGATTTTAACCTTCATCTCCTCAGTTAGAACATCCTTAAATAAGGGCAGTTGTAAGACCCTAATTTTGACCCTAAGATCCCTCATGATATCTCATCATATGCATTGGCATTGGGATCACATATTGGCATCCTCCTTACCCCTCATTCATTGGGTTTGCATTGGGAGAGATCACTAAGCACCATTTGATTGTATCATACTTTATATTTTATCAATTTTTACTAACCAAAATACCAAAAATACGTCTTTGTATAAACTAACTCTTTTGTAGGTAGGGCATGTGTTCACCTTTGATTTATCAAGCTCACATCTAGGGTTTAATACCCTCAGTGCAAGGAGTTCAATTAAGATTTGGTTTACTATGGCTCTAAGCATCATGTATGAATACCCATGATCTTCACATGTTATTTTGATCAAAAAATCATTAAGAGTTTGGAGTTGGTTTGCCTTGGAAACCCTAATTCATCTAGGTATCTTGTGTAACTTCTTCAACAAGCTTCTTCACCAATTGATCAAATATTTCAAAGGACACTTCAAATTTCATCATATTATGCATATTTGATCCTCCATGAGCCCAAAAAGTCAAGAGAATGTCAAACTAGTAAGTTGGTTCATGGTGGTTGACCAGAGGAATTCAACTAATCAAAACTGGGGTTCCGTAGGCCCTATCTCCTACAATATTTATCATATGAAAATGATTCCAAGAGAAAAGTTACTCTAAATGACATTTCAAACAACTTTCATGTTTAGGTCAAGAGCTAGTTTTTCTTGGAAAGTCATTTTTTATGGTGAAATATTATAGGTCATTTTGTCTAAACCCTAATTTGGAGGTCAACTTCCCAAGACCATAACTTGCTCAATTTTTATGAGATGAAAGCCATTCAAGTTTAATGATCAAATTCTAGTTTACTTCAACTTTTATGTTTGGAGGATGAGCAAATTCAACTTTTATATGCATGTGATATGAGGATACATTATAGGTCATTTTGGACCAATGCTATTGAACAAGTGATTTTCCTCAACTTAAAAAATTCATAACTCCTTCATGATAAATCCAAATGAGGTCAAATTAGTAACCATTTTGAAGGAATTTGAGATAGCTACAACTTTGATGAAGGAACGTTTCTCATTTGAAGCTCACATAAAAAGTTAGCCAAGATGGAATATATGGCTTAACACTTAGAAATGTTTTTGACATGTTTGATTTTTCCAACTTCCACCTTAAAACTCATCATGATCCAAGATTCAAATGAAAGAGTGTTCAACATAAAAGTTGTTCCTATTGATCTAACCTTTCAAAAAAGTCCAATTTCACCCCATTTGGATAAAGTATGAGTGACTTGCGCATGACTTGAACTTGAATGACCATTTCGCATAATTGAACTTGCACTCCTCATACACAATTGCATGGCTTACCAATGCCACTTCAGTAATGTTTGTACTCATTTTTGGACCTGAAGAGATGATTACATGGGCCTATCACACGGTCATGCATCCATGCAATGTACATTGCTATTTTTGGAACTTAATTTCAAGTGTGCATTTAGCAATAATTTGGCTATAAATAGAGCCCTTCATGCTCATAATGAAGGACCCTGCGCGCCAGCTTTGAATCCCTAGCTCCAAACCCTCTCATTCAAAGGATAACCTTGAGAATTTCCATTGGAAATTGAGTTTGAATCTCCATTATTTTGAGATTCAAATCTCCAAGAGTCTTGTGCCTTTTGTTGGTTTAGTTCCATTCCATCAAGTGCCCGGAGCCAGATCAAGAGCAACTGGAAGCAAGATCGTGTTCATACAAACCTGCATTGAAGGTATTTTTCAGAATTTTTCATCTCTTCGATTCTCACTTAATTCTCCATAATTCTTCTTGATCTTTGGTTGTCTGAAGTCCTACCAATGTAGGCAACAAGATTGAGTTGCTTTGAGGTCAAATCGAAGCAACTCAGATCATGATCCTCAAATTTCAACTCCTTGTATCTTTCAATATACTTGGAGCTAGGAGAAATTGAGGCCAGATTCAAGCTCCTGAACATTTTTACTTTAAATTCATGTCCTTTTTTATTTTGGTGATGGTTGAAGGTGAACCAGTCCGGTGAGGTTCACCGGAGAAGGAGACTGGAGCTTTGGCTCTGGTGGTGTGTTGGCGTTCATCTCAGCCATAGGATCCTTTTTAAACGTTTTAATCTCGTGCATTGGTTTTGAATACCATCCCTGCAACTCTTTGACTCATGTCCATGATGGAATGCGCGCTGAGGACAACTTGATCTGCCACCTCAATTAATGAGGGAGATCAAGTGGTCCATTTTTTTTGCTATTTTCTGATTTTCCTTTTATTTGGTTTATTTTCATTAATTCATATTAATTTTAATATTGATCTAAAAAATACAAGAGTTTTCACCAAATTTTTTTAAATAAATTCCTCTTTCATTTTCTGAGTTAAAATTATTTTTTGGATCATTATTAATATTTTTCATGATTTAATTGTTTTTGTGAATATTTTTAATTTTTTAAAAATAGTTTTAAGTTTCCAAAATTAATGAAATTTTTTCTCCAAGGTACTTTGACCTTGTTTGACCTATGATCAATCTCATGGCCATTTATTTGGTGTTTTGATGAGGTTTTAGGATTTTGACCAACCATAATTTAGTTTAATGCATTTTTTATTGATTTTAATGTTTAATTGCAAAATAAATTGTGTTGAGCTTTTGATATTGACTTGTTGAGTTTGACTTGTGTTGTTGGGCCTTGGTCAAGGTTGATTTGACTTTGTTGAGTTAAAATCATTGGATTTAGGGGATTGATGAAATGTACATTTCATCTCCCAAAATGAATGAATGAATTTAATTTGATAAAAGTCCTTCTTTGACCAATTTGTGTTGATTCCATTTCCCCTCCCTCTTCATCTGAATCCTATTCTCCTCTCATTCATTTCATGGACCTATGATGTTTCTATATCCTAAGGCTAGTTGATTGCAAAATCAACATAAGTGTTGATGAGATTAGGTCTACCCCTTTTACACATTCTTTTAAGTGTGGTATGTTTTAGGAGTATGGTTCATAATACCATATCTCTAACATGCATTAACACTAAAATTTCTATTTCCCGGCCTCAGATAGTTGTGACTTGTACATAAGTCCAACTAAGATTGCTTAACATAACGCTAAATTTGTGACACGAAAAGGCATAGCATCCTAGTAAGTGAGATTGTAAGACTCCCCTCTTTCATGGTATTATATGGAAACTTGGCATTTTTTCCTTCCTTTGGAAGATGTCTTGGTTCAAGGATCCATGCTTGCGATAAGTGGGTTGAGTGTTCTCCAAAGAATGACTTAAACAAAACAAAAGCAAAAGCAATACTAACTTCTAATCAACTAACAACTAACATTTAATTTCAAGCCATTTACTTTTATGCACTTTAATTTTTAAGTCTTTATTCATTTGCCATTATTCATACCATTTAACTTGTTTACCTTAATGCCATTTTCACTTTGCTCATTTGAGCCTTATCTAATGATTATTTTGTGATTGTATATACTCGCTTGTGTTTGTGGTCTTTTGACCTTAATGTACATAATAACAATAAAAACCCTAAAAGACATTTGTGTGGACTATTGGATTTGATCTAAGACATTGGACTTAGAATTAGGCAACACTCCCTATGCAAAAGGACTTGGCCAATGCCAACTTTCATGAAACCAAGTGCTTGTGAATTGAAATTTCATCTGATGCAAATATGGAAGATCCATTTGAGTTCATCTGCTACATGGTCTTATTGAAGCTGTTACTTTGAACTTGTGCTTAATGCCTATCTCTGATTTCATCTGATACATGGGAGATTATGAAGAAGATCATGGAGTTGCTAAGCTTGGATATGGCTATCTTTATTTGATGCCTTGCTCTTCATCTTGCTATTTGTGTATTGATATTGGTTGATCCTAAAGTCCAAGGGAAATTTGGGTTTCTATATGACATTCTTGTCTATTGGATTGCATCCCATTGGTAAGATCTTTTCAACTCATAACTTTTAATTTTTGCTTAGGATTAGTCTCTTCATTTCTTCCCCGCTTCTTTACTTTCCAATCTCTCCCTCCTTTTAAAATATTCTTTTCTTGTGTTTTCTAAACTTAGACCATATTGCAAATTAGAAACTTTGGCCTGATGCCATTGCATTTTTAAAATCTTTTCTTAATCAAGCTTGTAAATGAACCTAACTATACTTGACTTAAAATTTCAAAAGACAAAAAGAACTAACACTCATTCAAACTTTTTAGGCCTTTTGTGCCTTTGCTAAACTTAAATTTTTGTTAAAAGCAATACCTCTATTTTGAAATTGTTACCACGAATTACGGGATTTTGATCCCTCATTTTATGTTGGTACATAGGCACAAGTCCGAAGGTATTGTCAAACACAAAAATATAATTAATGAATTCTTTTATCATCCCTCCACTCTATTTATTGCAAACATCATTTTGTACAAAAACACATATGCGTACAAGAAAGGGCTCCCTAGGAGTACCTAGGACACTTTGGGTGCTAACACCTTCCCTCTATGTAACCAACCCCCTTACCTGTAATCTCTGGCATTTTATTAGTTTTGATTTAAAAACTTATTATCTTTGGGTTTTGTTCGTACTTTTCCCTTTTCCCTTGGAAACAATAAAAGCGCTGTGGCGACTCTGGTTTAATTGACGTCTAGCTTATCCATAGCTTGATGGTCATGAATTTACCGCTACAATACCATCATCATGGATTCCACCAAACACTTTTTAACATTAGGTGTTAACCTTATGAGATTGACTTTTATATCTTGATATCACAAGAAAAATAACTTGATATTGATACATTATCTTGATCATCACTTCAAATGAAGATTTCATCTCCTAGTGTTGTCATCATCAAAACCATTAAGAACATCAGACTGTTGTAGACATTGTACCAGCATGCACATTGATAAACATTATCCCTCTTTTTGATGATGATAACACATCTCTCATGAAGGTGCACAAATAGAAAAACAAAGATAAAGGATAGAAGTGGTTAAACTCTCATTGACAAATATAGAAAGTATATCATACTCTCCTTGAAAGTATATTTTTTCCCTTTTGAAATTATTTAAAAAAATCATAAATAATAAATAAATATGGAAACAAATCAAAGCACATAGATAAAGAATTTAAAATAAGGAAAATGATATAAAATATATATTCAATTTTCATAAACAGATAATTCATAAATCAAAAGAAGAATGCAAGTAGAAAGGGAAAAGGATGCATGAAAGAAGATCCTCTTGTTAATCCTTCTTAATCAATTTTCACAAATAAATAATTCATTAATCGTCATTGAACAACTCTAATGGCACCAACATTTGAGAGAGCTAACATGCTAGAAAGCATATCTTCTTGTTAATCCTTCTTTGCTCTTTGATGAGAGTTCGGAGGAGTGTTTCAGTTGGAGGAGCCTGAGGAATTTCATAATAAGTTGGCGCGCTTTCTCTCTTTTATAATGGGAGTGGTTAAAATTTGTTTCAAGGAGTGAGGCGTTTTGATATGAATGGTGAGTGATGTCTCATGGGCTAAAATTATGCGAGAATTAGGTCTTTGTGTTTGCTTCCTTTACTTTGAATCTGAAATATAGGCTTTGAGTCTTATGAACAGCCCAAAACACAACTCAATCACTTGAAATACAATACAAGAGAAGTGCTACTAACCATGAATTAAATTTGTTGGGAAGAAAACAAACAAGGCATAAAAAAAGAGAGGAACACAATCACAACACAAGAACATAACGTGGAAACTCCAAAACCAAAGAATAAACCATGACTGTTGTCAAATGACAACGTCTCACAATACACCTACACCCTCCAAAACAAATATTTAACAACGTCTCACAATACATTAATACAAGAGTATAAGACCCCAAAGAAAGTCAAATACATGCTTAAAGTGCTTTTGATTGTGCATATTGAATGAACAACTTGAATCCTATATAAAGCCTTGGACTCCCTCTTCCTTCACAAAACTATGCGATGCGGGACTTCAAAGAAAAAAATTAAACGATGTGGGACTTCTTCAACGTGTATATTTTCAACCAACCCCAACAATCTCCACCTTGATTGAAAATAATACATAAGTTTTCACTGTCTTCACCGATAATTATACTCCATCATAAAGAGTATCAACATGTATATTTTCAACCAACCTCAACAATCTCCACCTTGATTGAAAATAATACATAAATTGCCATTGTCTTCACCGACAAAGATACTCCACCATAAAGAGTATAGTCATTTGAAGCTACACCACTCCAAGAATTTTCACATTGTCTTCACTGACAATCATAGTTTTAAAAACTATCATACTCTCTCATGAAAAATATATTTCACTTGAAGCTAAACCACTCAAATAATTTCACATTGTCTTCACCGACTGTCATACCCCAAAATTTGCCCATTAATATTACAAGGCATTTCTTAGGCACTCCAACTTATTTTTCAAGGCATTGACCTTAAAGGAACAAAGCCCAGCTCACAACAGGCCCAATCCAGAAAAGGCCCAAACTAGCTTGCTCGCTAGGCGAGCAATTCCTTCGCCTAGCGAACCCTTCGCTATACAGCTCGCCTAGCGAAGATTGTGAATAACAGAATTTTCGGGCTTCATTCTGAGCCCATTAGGTCACAACAAGAGCATTATAAATAGCCAAGCTTCAGTCAGAAAAAGGAACAAGAAAAAACAGACGACGACGGACGGAGACCCTGGCATAGAAACCCTAAAGACTAGTCCAGAGAGGTCGAAGTAAAGAAACCCTGACGGCCGCTCATCCGCACCGAAGTTACCGCTGTCCAACTCCACCCGATACCAAAAGCGATCTGCCAGTTCAGTGTTACAATTCAGCTGCAACAGGTTTGCGCATCACTATTGTTTTATGCTTCCAAGTTGTAATCTCTAAATACATAATGCATCATAATCGAATTTTTGGATATGTAGCTAGATTTTGCATGTGAGTTTAAGTATGCCTGCCTATCCTGAATGTTTGACCATATTATTTCTGTAATTGAATACCATAAGGCTTGCAGCATGCTGAGATTATACTGTTCTGAAATTCAAAACCCGCAGCTGCTCGCTAGCACCTCGCCAAGCGAGCATGTAGCGAATATTCGCTAGGCCTTCGCTAGGCGAGGCAGAGGCGAACGTGACAGTCGCTAATATCTTGGTTGTTATGTCCTATGCTTATCTGATCTATTCTATGTTAATTCTGCGTTGTTTGCCTGACATGCATACTGCTGTGTCCGTTTTGCGGTGTAATCCTCGATTGCACCCTGATTTGGTATTCTAACCCGTTTGATGAATGTTGCAAAGGTTCACACACCCCAGGGAAAGATTGCTGTTTAGGTCTTCCACTTTATTTGTGGGATATCCTTGTGAAGATCTACCCTAAATTGCTTAATTAATTTTAATGTAGTAATTTTAATGTATTATTTTTAATGTATTGATTTTAATGTGGAGGTTCATCCTAATTACCTAATTAACTTTAAAATATGGCCTTTAAATATGTGATCTTGGACCTCTCTTTTGCCTTACGATATTACGGTATTACGGTCATGTCCCGCGAATGTGGGGATACACTTAGCAAAGACCCTTCGATTAAATCATCATAAAATAAATCATAGTCCCTCGGATGTTGCCTCGAATATATGATTTTTGTCCCTCGATGACCCTTCGGTGTAGCCTACGGTTAAATGATGATCGTCCCTTCGAATGCTAAGGTATCCTTACAACTGTTGCCTTCAATGACCAATCGATGACCCTACGATGACCCTTTTACATCCAAAGGCTAAAATTACTTACTTCTCAATAGTAAGGACAATTTTACCCTCATAAGGATTGGAAATGCCCATAAAGACCCTAGGAAGGTATAACTCTCAATTGCTGGATCATAACCTAAAACATTTTCCATCCCTCACACTTTGCAAATCCTAGAAAATCACCACTTGGTATACATTCATACTAGAATCATTACCAAGTTATATTTTTCTAAACCGTTTTCAAAATCAAACGAGATAAATACTTTGTATACATTCATACAAGAATCATTACAAAGTTAAACTCTCTTTTCAAAACATTTTCTAAACAATTCACAACCACTTTTTTCAGACAAACATAAGTGATCAAGCAATTAAGAGCCCATGGATAACCATGGATACAAAGGGTGCTAACACCTTCCCTTTGTATAATGTACCTCCCGAACCCAAAATCTATTAAGGTCTTTCCTGTTCTTTTCCACCTTTCCTTATTGGATAAAAGAAAAGTCGGTGGCGACTCTTGCTATCCGCGACATTGCGATTAAAAGCAAAACACCCCAAGTCAGTTCACCGTATGACAGAACTGGCGACTCTGCTGGGGAACCTTAAAAAGAGAGGTTACCTTAAAAACAAGATCACTTATTCAAATTGTCTGATTTACTTTTAAGGGATTGCTTGGGTATTTTATGCTTGAGTGAAAGATCCTACACCCGGATCTAGTGTACCTTAGGTAAGTAGCAATAGATCATCGCGACTATCCGGCGTATATTGGAATGGTTAAAATGATGGCTACGGTTAATGTGACACTTTGGATGTCCTGATGTTCCTCATGTTTACTTGAGGAAAAATTTGGCTTCCGCGTGGTGCCATCAAAACATTAACCAGACCTTTAGAACCCTAATTGACTCATCCTAGCCATTAGAAAGTAGTGAGATAACTGACTTCGGTTCCGACTGGGGTTGGTTGAGACTCGATACTACACTCTTTGAGATTGGACTTTAGGGAAGCTTCGGTCAACCACTTGGTGTTGCACTGAAGTGGACTTAAAGGAAGGTCAATGATTGAAGATCCTTCTAGGACCCGGTTACTATTCTAGGACAGGTTGAACCAACCAAACTTCAGTAGGGAGGGTACTTACCTATGGAACTCATGCAAGCCTTTAAACTTAGGAATGATGGTTGTGTGACTTGCTTGTGCTTGTTATTTACATAACATCATAACATCATAACATCATGGCATTATACTAACCATTTCAAGGACTTAGGGATTTAGCTTTGCTCTGTTAAACAGGTTATGGCTTCCAGGAAGACCATCCGGATCAATCTCGTGGCGATCTCTCCTCAACTCAAGGATTTAGTGTCAGAACTTCCCGATCATGCACAGTTCATCAAAAAACATGGTTCTCTCCTCAATTTGGTTACCACTGGTTTCAGATAAGATATGATGAGAGTTTTATTCCAGTTCTTCGATCCCAAACATCATTGCTTCACATTCCCAGATTATCAGTTGGTACCCACATTAGAAGAATTCTCCAAGTTGCTTGGGATACCTATTCTTGATCAAACACCTTTCAGTGGTTTAGAAAAGATTCCGAAGTCTGAAGAAGTTGTCGCAGCTTTACACATGACAAAGTCCGACATTGAAACCAATTGGGTAACAAGAAGTGGGGTTAAAGGTTTACTTGCCAAATTTCTGATAAATAAGGCCCGAGAGTTCCTAAAAGTTATGAATGTCCATGCTTTTGAGGATGTTCTAGCGTTGCTAATCTATGGTTTGGTGTTATTCCCTAATCCAGACCAATTCATAGACATGAATGCTATTAAGATATTTCTCACTCATAACCCTGTGCCTACCTTGCTTGGAGATATCTTGCATTCCCTTTACGCTCGTACTATGAAAAGGCAAGGGACTCTCATGTGCTGCGTACCTTTGTTGTCTAGGTGGTTTATTTCGCACCTTCCTCAATCAGTCTTGAAGAATGATCAAAATCTGAAGTGGCCTCAAAGGATAATGTCGCTCTCCCATTCAGACATCCGTTGGTGTCCTAATATCAAAGAAAATGTTATCATCATTGACCGCTGCGGAGAATTCTCTAACGTACCACTCCTGGGGATAAGAGGAGGTATTACTTATAATCCAGCTTTAGCCCTCCGCCAATTTGGTTATGCTCGAAGAGATGGTCCACATGAGATAATTATCCAAGGCACTGTGTTTGACTATGACACCGATTCCCAAGGCCTCCGTCAGAGATTTGTACGAGCCTGGGGCATGGGGAAAAGAAGCACTCTAGGACAGAAAAATTCTATTCCTATGGAACCTTATCTCAGATGGGTACGCGCCAGAGCTCGTGAGCTTGTCATGCCATATCTTGCAGTCGGACCACTGATTGTTGAACCAGAAGTTGAGGGAGGTACTCCTCAGATCATTCCTTATCCAGATATGCCTACCGATGTTGAAGAACTGAAGAGATCCTGGATCCAGTTGAGAGAGGAAAGGGATACTTTTGAGACTCAGTTCGTTGCAGAAAGGAAGAAAGTGTTAGAACTTACCAGTCAGCTTAATGAGGAACGAAGACTCAACGCATATCTTCGCCTAAAAAGAAGTCGCCCCTGGGAGACTTGAGCTTTCATTGTATTTTTATTATTATTCCTTTTGTAATGAACATTGATCAAAGAAATTAGCAATAAACAGTTCTCTCTTTTTGGTGGTTTACGCAAAGTTAAATTCCAAAAGTCCTTGAAAGCATTTCATACATTGCATAGCATAACATAACATTGCATAACAGGTATTCTCAAAGATCAATATTCTTACGGTCTTCCTTCTAAACAGAGAAATGGCTCTCGAACAAACTGTCAAAGATCTCCAGGCTCAGAATGCTCAATTCCAAGAGATGATGTTGAGCTTATCCAAAGGGCAGGAGGAACTGAAGGCTCTCTTGCTCGAAAAGAAGAAAGACAAGAAAGTTGTGAGTTACATTAACACGGGAAGAAGGCTTAAAAGACAGGCCGCGGGAGTCAAGTTTGGAATTCCGAATGGTCCAGAAGAGGAGACGGAGAATGATTCAGAGGAGGAGAATGTTGATTTCTCCAACCCTGAGGATGACGATGAAGATTATGAAAATGAACAGCACTCTCCAAGAGGCGATAAGTACAAGTTGCTGGAAGAACGAATGCTAGCTATGGAGGGTCAGAAGGCGCCCGGTCTGGATTTCGAAAGTTTGGGTCTGGTCTCCGATGTGACCATTCCTCGCAAATTCAAGATCCCCACTTTCACTAAGTACGATGGTGCGTCTTGTCCTCAGATGCATCTGAGAGCTTATGTGAGGAAGATTCAGCCGCATACCACTGATAGGAAGCTATGGATCCATTTCTTCCAAGGGAGTCTGTGTGGCACACAGTTGGAATGGTATTATCAGCTCGAGAGCTCTGACATCCGCACCTGGACTGATTTAGCAACAACTTTCTATAAACAGTACCAGTATAACTCTGAACTAGCGCCTACTCGGCTACAGTTGCAGAATATGACTATGGGATCCAAAGAAAGCTTCAAAGAATATGCTCAGAAATGGAGAGATTTAGCTGGCAGAGTCAAACCCCCTATGACTGATCGAGAATTAGTGGATATGTTCATGGGCACACTGACTGGCCCATTCTACAGCCATCTACTAGGAAGTTCTTCATCAGATTTCACTGAACTTATATTGACAGGTGAAGGTGTTGAAAGCGGCATCCGAAGTGGAAAGATACAGGCGACTACCTCTGCAAGCACCAAAAGGTCCTACCAGGGGAGGAACGAATCAAATGCTGTGTACGGTCAAAAGGGTCGTAACAAGAAAAATCGTGACCATACCATTGGAGCAGTTACGATTGCAGCACCGCCATCTCAAAACTTCCAGCACAGACAAGACAGGCCAAGAAGGCAGTTTACCAAGATCAATATGACCTTGGCACAGGCACTGCTGGGTATGCTAAAAGCAAATTTGATTACCCTCAGAGATCCTCCTGCAAAACCCAACACTACTTCTTCTCGTTATAATCCCAATGCCAGGTGTGCATATCACTCCGATAGCCCCGGGCATGATACAAACGATTGCTGGTCATTGAAGAATAAGGTTCAGGATATGATCGAAGCTGGAGAAATTGAATTTGAGCCTCCGGAGACTCCTAATGTCATCACTGCACCTATGCCTAATCATGACAAGGCTGTTAATGATGTGGATGACAACTCCCATATTCCTAATGTAGCTGACTTAGCATCTCCCCTCCTGATCATCAAGAAGAATTTAGTACAAGCCGGTTTATTTCCAGGGTGTGCTGAAAATTGCGATCTCTGCATACTCCGACCCAATGATTGCTTGAAGTTGAGGAAGGGTATTCAACGGCTGATGGATGATCGTACAATTCTCTTCGAAAAGATTCCCAAGGCGGAGAACCCTATTGAAGAAGTATCTGTGATTGCTAGGTCCAAAGTTCCAGTGAAGATTACCGCTATCAGGACGCCTGTGAAGATTACTGCTGAGCCCAGGGTAGCTCCCTTAATCATTACTGCACCTGGCCCAGTACCATATTCCTCAAGCAAAGCCATTCCGTGGAATTATGGAGGTGATGTTTACATCCATGGCGTAAAGCAAGTCGATAATTCTGCTAATCCTAATGGCATTGTTGGGACTAGTAAAATTACTCGAAGTGGAAGGATCTTTTCTCCAGAAATCTCACCTCCAGTCCCCGAAAACCGAGGAAAGGAACCAGTCAACCCTTCTCAGTCAGAAGCACCGGTCGAAGTTACTACTGAAGATGTTGCCAAACAAGAAATGGAAGAAATACTGAAAATCATCCGTAAGAGTGATTTTGATGTGGTAGAACAGTTGGGGCACACCCCGTCTAAGATCTCGATGTTATCCTTGCTGTTATCTTCTGAATCTCATGCCAACGCGTTGATAAAATTCTTGAAGACCGCCCATGTACCTCAAGAGACATCTGTCGACCAGTTCGAAAATTATGTCGCCAACCTGACTGTTGACAATGGCCTAGGTTTTTCCAATGCTGACCTGACACCAGCAGGGAAGAATCACAATAAAGCTCTGCATATCTCCATTGAGTGTAAGGGGATCACCTTGTCTCATGTGTTGATCGATAATGGCTCTTCTTTGAATGTGCTACCGAAAGCCGTGCTCGATAAACTTGATTGCAAGAGCATTGAACTGAAGCCTAGTGACATTGTGGTACGTGCTTACGATGGTGCGAAGAGTGTTGTCTATGGCGAAGTAGTTCTCCCTATCAAGATAGGACCTCAAGTCTTCAACACTACCTTTCACGTGATGAACATCCGTCCTGCCTAATCCTGCTTGCTGGGACGCCCTTAGATTCATGGGGCAAGTGCTGTGGCTTCGTCTCTCCACCAAAAGCTGAGGTATCCAATAGAGGGTAAGATTGTCACTGTGTGTGGAGAAGAAGAGTATATGGTCAGTAGTGTGCATACCTTCAGATACGTCGAGATGGATGGCGAATTCTTTGAGACTCCTTCTCAATCATTTGAAGTAGTTCCTCCGACTAGTCCTATCCTTAAGCCAACTTCCTGTGTGCCCAAGGTTATTCGTGCTCCTCCTGCTATGATTTCTCTGAAGGACGCTCAAGCTGTGGTTGAAGATGGTAGTCGTACTGGCTGGGGTCAACTGATCAACGTACCACACAAGTCTGACAAGTCTGGTTTGGGATTTAACTCTGAGAAGATAGTCAAGAATCAGATTAATGCTGTAGAAGATGCTGACATCGATTGTGACCTGGATAGCTGGATTTTCCCAACAATTGGTGACAGACTCAATAATTGGAAGGCTGAAGACACTATCCCGATTTCTTTTAGTCAGGAGTAATTGTTATTGCCTGTTTTAGTGTTGCATTTCTTTAATTTTTACAATTGAACTTAAAGCATTGTATCTATGCCCGGGGCACAATAACTGATTTGTTAAGGGTTTTGTCATTTTCATAAGCATATTCATATTCAATAAATCAATGGAATTTTTTTGCATTCAAATATTGCGCTCTTTATCTTTCCTGTCATCTTCCCAAAAAAGGCTATGTTTTCTTACACACACTCACGTAACGAATTGCAGAGCCATACCCACTCTGGATCCTGTTGATAATAGTTCTACCATTGTTCATTATGACTTTGAAAATCCGATCTACCAAGCCGAGGATGGAAGTGAGGAAGATTGTGAAGTACCTGGAGAGCTTGCCAGACTATTACTGCGAGAGGAAAAGACTATACAACCGCATGAGGAATCAATTGAGACTGTAAATCTGGGTACTGAAGTGGACAAGAAAGAAGTCAAAATAGGAGCAGGCTTGGAAAACAATGTCAAAGGAAGATTGATTCAGATGTTACATGACTATATAGAGATTTTTGCTTGGTCCTACGAAGACATGCCAGGACTGGATACTGACATAGTAGTGCATCGTTTGCCGACGAAGGAAGATTGTCGTCCCGTCAAGCAAAAGGTTCGGCGCATGCGTCCTGAAATGTCTGAGAAAATCAAAGCCGAGGTTATGAAACAATTTAATGCAGGTTTTCTGGCTGTTACTTCTTATCCGCAATGGGTTGCTAATGTGGTACCAGTGCCAAAGAAGGATGGTAAGGTGCGAATGTGTGTAGATTACAGAGATCTGAATAAAGCTAGTCCCAAAGACGACTTTCCACTCCCGCACATTGATGTTCTGGTAGATAACACCGCTCAACACAAGGTATTCTCGTTCATGGATGGATTCTCAGGTTATAACCAGATTAAGATGGCGCCTGAGGACAGGGAGAAAACTACGTTCGTGACGCAATGGGGCACTTTCTGTTACAAAGTAATGCCGTTCGGTCTAAAGAATGCAGGGGCAACTTACCAACGTGCTATGGTGGTTTTGTTCCATGATATGATCCATCACGAAATAGAGGTATATGTGGATGACATGATAGCCAGATCTCATACTGAAGAAGAACATCTCAATCATTTACACAAACTGTTTGAGAGGTTGAAGAGGTACAAGTTGAGATTGAACCCGAACAAGTGCACCTTTGGAGTAAGATCTGGGAAACTCTTGGGCTTTATTGTCAGTGGCAGAGGAATCGAGGTTGACCCGGCTAAGGTGAGAGCTATCTAAGAAATGCCAGTTCCTCGTACAGATAAAGAAGTCAGAGGTTTCTTGGGACGTTTGAATTACATTGCCCGGTTTATTTCCCATTTGACCGCTACCTGCAAACCCATCTTCAAGTTACTGAGAAAAAGTCAAGAGATGATATGGAATGATGAATGTCAAGAAGCTTTTGACAAAATCAAGAAGTACCTCCAAGAACCTCCGATCCTGATGCCACCAGTTGAAGGAAGACCTCTAATTATGTATTTAACCGTGTTAGAAAATTCAATGGGGTGTGTGTTGGGGCAACATGACGAGTCTGGTCGAAAAGAGCATGCCATATACTACCTTAGCAAAAAGTTTACCGACTGTGAAACAAGATACTCACTGCTCGAGAGAACTTGCTGTGCTTTGGCCTGGGCTGCTCGCCGACTAAGACAGTATATGTTGAATCACACCACTTTATTGATTTCTAAGATGGACCCTATCAAGTATATATTTGAGAAACCTGCCCTCTCCGGAAGAATAGCAAGATGGCAGATGATTTTAACAGAGTACGATATCCAATACACTACTCAGAAAGCAATCAAAGGAAGCGTGCTAGCTGATCATTTGGCTCATCAAGCGGTGGATGATTACCAATCTATGAATTTTGAGTTCCCAGATGAAGATGTCATGCTTGTCACTGATTATGAAGGACCCGAACTGGGATCCCGATGGACTATGGTTTTTGACGGATCTTCTAATGCATTGGGCAATGGTGTTGGTGTTGTAATTATTTCTCCCAAGGGTTGCCATACTCCTTTCACTGCCAGACTATGTTTTGATTGTACCAATAATATGGCTGAATATGAAGCATGTATTTTGGGACTCAGAGCTGCTATAGACCTGCGAATCAAGTTTTTGAGCGTGTACGGAGACTCAGCTTTGGTAATCAGTCAGATCAAAGGAGAATGGGACACAAAACATCCGAATCTCGTCCCTTATCGAGAGCGGGTGTTGACATTAATCCCATACTTTGAAGAGATTACATTCGAACATATTCCACGAGAAGAGAATCAGTTGGCAGACGCATTGGCTACCATGTCATCTATGTTCAGAGTCAGATGGAACAATGAAGCTCCCATGATCACCATTGAACGATTAGATGAACCAGCATATTGTTATGAACTTAATACCGAGGGAGTAAAGGAGAGACCTTGGTTCCACGACGTGAAAAGATATTTAGAAACTCAGGAATACCCTGAAGGGGCATCCATCAATGGCAGAAAATTTCTGAGGAAGTTCTCCGCTAAATTCTTTCTGAGTAATGGAGTATTATACAAACGTAATCATGATTCGACTCTGCTTCGCTGTGTGGATAAAAAGGAAGCAGAAAAGATTATGGAAGACATGCATGACGGTATTTTTGGGACTCATTCTAGTGGACATACAATGGCCAAGAAGATTTTGAGATCAGGGTATTATTGGTCTACCATGGAAGCTGATTGCCACCATCACTCCAGGACTTGTCACAAGTGCCATATCTATGCAGATAAAATACATGTGCCTCCTGCTCCATTGAACGTGTTGACAACACCTTGGCCCTTTGCAATGTGGGGCATTGATATGATTGGAGAGATTAAACCTACTGCTTCCAATGGACATCGTTTCATCCTTGTTTCTATTGATTACTTTACGAAATGGGTAGAGGCAGCCTCATTCGCTTCTGTCACCAAGAATGTGGTGGCACGATTCATCAAAAATAATCTCATCTGTCGATACGGCATTCCGGAAAGAATTATCACTGACAATGGTACTAATTTGAACAACAAGATGATTACTGAACTCTGCACGCAATTCAACATAAAACACCATAACTCTTCTCCGTACCGGCCAAAGATGAATGGCGCCGTAGAGGCGGCTAATAAGAATATTAAGAAGATTATACAAAAGATGACAGTAACATACAAAGACTGGCATGAGATGTTACCGTTTGCTCTTCATGGTTATCGCACTTCAGTACGCACTTCGACAGGGGCAACCCCGTTCTCTTTAGTCTACGGAATGGAAGCCATTTTGCCAGTGGAGGTTCAGATTCCCTCTCTGAGAATAATGAAAGATGCAGGCTTAGATGAAGACGAATGGATTCAGACTCGACTCGATTAGATAAATTTGATTGATGAGAAGAGACTTACGGTTGTTTGTCATGGGCAGATATATCAGAAGCGCATGACCCAGGCATTCAACAAAAAAGTCAAGAGACAGGTGTATCAAATCGGCGACTTGGTGATCAAGCGTATCATTCTACCACAAGGTGACCCCAGAGGCAAATGGACTCCCACATACGAAGGGCCTTTTGTAGTTAAGAAGGTATTCTCTGGTGGAGCCATGATACTAGCTACAATGGATGGCGAAGACTTCCCGCATCCCGTGAACGCAGACATAGTCAAAAAATACTACGCATAAAAGAGACCCGCTAGGTCGACGTACCTAGGCAAAAGTAAGGGCATCCCGGCGAACCAAAAGGGTTCGGGCAAAATTAGGGATAGACATAAAAAAATGTACACCCGGCAAGTCGAAAACCTGAAAAGGCGGCTTGGGCAAAAAAGGGTATCCTGGTGGACTGAAAACCTGAAAAGGCGGTCCAGGCAAAAATTAGGGATTAAAAGCGTATGACTATGTCCCGTTCTCAGACAGCTTCATCCAAGTTCAAGGGACTGAACAAGCCAATCACTTCCATCCGACAGCAAGGGATGATATGCTTGAAGACATAATGACAGTAGTGGAATTAAAATCAATAGGACTTTTTCTTCATAGCTTTCTCTTTGTTTTCTCGACAATTTCCTCTTACTAGGATTTCTGTCTCCCTGTACACGAATTGCCTGTTTATAGGCCCTCCTTCAAAATCAATACCATTTTATTTCCAAAAGATGCTTTTGTTTTACCTTTTCTGTTTTTTTTGCGTAAACGTCCATTGATTTAATTTGAATTAATATATGCATTTGAATATAATCAATGTTTACCAAAAATGCATGCATAAAATAGAAATAGCGATTACTACGAGACTTCAGGATCGAGGAGAAGGTCTAACCATGCTTTCCAAGGAATCCGTTGCTAATTCTATTCCCCAGCGAAACCAGTTATTCCCCAGAAGAGGTTGGCATCACCGGACAGACTAGTCATCTCTTCTATCCCCAGCCGGGCTCGGTTGGATGTTTCTGCCATCAGACAAAAATCGAGTATCCCCAGCTAAGGAAGGGTCATCAATACAAATATCTCCAATCGTAATATGGGGATTTATTTTCCCCAGTAGAGCCCTCGGGAGGAACCTTTCAGATGCATAATTCATTCATTACATCATTTCACAGCATACGCATGCATACATTGTTCGCATTTATTGTCGAAAGCATAAAACATCTCATGCATCATGACATGGCATGAAGCTAACTTTATTTTTCAGGATAATTTTCCTCCTAAGGATGGTATATTTAAGCCCATCCCTGCCATTTATCGCAAATACAACATCTACAAATACGATCAGATACAGTCTAATGTACGGTTTATTCTGATTCAGCTCAACATAGGACTCCTTCCACTCAGATATGAGCTAACGGACGATCCATTCTGACCTTCAACTACGCCAATACGGTCTAACTTACGACCCAGTAGGACCTGTCATTTCTCAGAAGCTACCTAGCGTGTAGTCTAGCATACGACTACCCCTCCCGGATACTGCCTAATGGACGGATACAGTCTAGCGTACGATCCAGTCTGGTACTTCATCCCCAGCGGAGTCACCGGCCTGATGGACGGCTCATTCTGCAACTCGGATACGATCTAGCGTACGATCCATTCCGATGTTCCATCCTCAATAAAGTCACCCACCTAAGGGACAACTCATTCTGCGATTCAGATACGATCTAGCGTATGATCCATTCTGATCCTTTATCCCCAGCAGTGTATGACTCATTCGGATCTTTATCTCATCCTGATTCGGCACAGCATATGACTCCTCCAACAAGCCCGATACGGTCTAGCGTACGACTCATTTGGATGATCTTCCCTCAGATACTACCTAGCGTACAGTACATTCCGAGGTGCAGTCTAGCGTACGACTGCTTTTCATCAGATACAGCCTAACGGACGGCTCATCCTGCAATTCAGATACGATCTAGCATATGGTCCATTCTGATCTTTTACCCCAGCGGCGTATGACACACTCTGACTCCCCAGTAAAGTCGACAGCCTAATGGATGACCCACTATACGGTCTAGCGTATGACCTAGTATGACACACATGGTTTCAGATATCGTCTAACGTACGACGCACTCTGAAGCTCTCATCATCAAACTACCTGGATGGCATCTTTAAGCCCATCTCCATCAAGACTAATTAACAAGTGCAAATTCTTGGGGCGTTCTAGTGTTCAATAATCTTCCACCTCCAGACCACGAATGGCGCACTTACCATCCTAACTCTCTCGGTTCAAGAATCTTGAACAGGGGCAGTTGTCATACCCCAAAATTTGCCCATTAATATTACAAGGCATTTCTTAGGCACTCAAACTTATTTTTCAAGGCATTGACCTTAAAGGAACAAAGCCCAGCTCACAACAGGCCCAATCCAGAAAAGGCCCAAACTAGCTTGCTCGCTAGGCGAGCAATTCCTTCGCCTAGCGAACCCTTCGCTATACAGCTCGCCTAGCGAAGCTTGCGAATAACAGAATTTTCGGGCTTCATTCTGAGCCCATTAGGTCACAACAAGAGCATTATAAATAGCCAAGCTTCAGTCAGAAAAAGGAACAAGAAAAAACAGACGACGACGGACGGAGACCCTGGCATAGAAACCCTAAAGACTAGTCCAGAGAGGTCGAAGTAAAGAAACCCTGACGGCCGCTCATCCGCACCGAAGTTACCGCTGTCCAACTCCACCCGATACCAAAAGCGATCTGCCAGTTCAGTGTTACAATTCAGCTGCAACAGGTTTGCGCATCACTATTGTTTTATGCTTCCAAGTTGTAATCTCTAAATACATAATGCATCATAATCGAATTTTTGGATATATAGTTAGATTTTGCATGTGAGTTTAAGTATGCCTGCCTATCCTGAATGTTTGACCATATTATTTCTGTAATTGAATACCATAAGGCTTGCAGCATGCTGAGATTATACTGTTCTGAAATTCAAAACCCGCAGCCGCTCGCTAGCACCTCGCCAAGCGAGCATGTAGCGAATATTCGCTAGGCCTTCGCTAGGCGAGGCAGAGGCGAACGTGACAGTCGCTAATATCTTGGTTGTTATGTCCTATGCTTATCTGATCTATTCTATGTTAATTCTGCGTTGTTTGCCTGACATGCATACTGCTGTGTTCGTTTTGCGGTGTAATCCTCGATTACACCCTGATTTGGTATTCTAACCCGTTTGATGAATGTTGCAAAGGTTCACACACCCCAGGGAAAGATTGTTGTTTAGGTCTTCCACTTTATTTGTGGGATATCCTTGTGAAGATCTACCCTAAATTGCTTAATTAATTTTAATGTAGTAATTTTAATGTATTATTTTTAATGTATTGATTTTAATGTGGAGGTTCATCCTAATTACCTAATTAACTTTAAAATATGGCCTTTAAATATGTGATCTTGGACCTCTCTTTTGCCTTACGATATTACGGTATTACGGTCATGTCCCGCGAATATGGGGATACACTTAGCAAAGACCCTTCGATTAAATCATCATAAAATAAATCATAGTCCCTCGGATGTTGCCTCGAATATATGATTTTTGTCCCTCGATGACCCTTCGGTGTAGCCTACGGTTAAATGATGATCGTCCCTTCGAATGCTAAGGTATCCTTACAACTGTTGCCTTCAATGACCAATCGATGACCCTACGATGACCCTTTTACATCCAAAGGCTAAAATTACTTACTTCTCAATAGTAAGGACAGTTTTACCCTCATAAGGATTGGAAATGCCCATAAAGACCCTAGGAAGGTATAACTCTCAATTGCTGGATCATAACCTAAAACATTTTCCATCCCTCACACTTTGCAAATCCTAGAAAATCACCACTTGGTATACATTCATACTAGAATCATTACCAAGTTATATTTTTCTAAACCGTTTTCAAAATCAAACGAGATAAATACTTTGTATACATTCATACAAGAATCATTACAAAGTTAAACTCTCTTTTCAAAACATTTTCTAAACAATTCACAACCACTTTTTTCAGACAAACATAAGTGATCAAGCAATTAAGAGCCCATGGATAACCATGGATACAAAGGGTGCTAACACCTTCCCTTTGTATAATGTACCTCCCGAACCCAAAATCTATTAAGGTCTTTCCTGTTCTTTTCCACCTTTCCTTATTGGATAAAAGAAAAGTCGGTGGCGACTCTTGCTATCCGCGACATTGCGATTAAAAGCAAAACACCCCAAGTCAGTTCACCGTATGACAGAACTGGCGACTCTGCCGGGGAACCTTAAAAAGAGAGGTTACCTTAAAAACAAGATCACTTATTCAAATTGTCTGATTTACTTTTAAGGGATTGCTTGGGTATTTTATGCTTGAGTGAAAGATCCTACACCCGGATCTAGTGTACCTTAGGTAAGTAGCAATAGATCATCGCGACTATCCGGCGTATACTGGAATGGTTAAAATGATGGCTACGGTTAATGTGACACTTTGGATGTCCTGATGTTCCTCATGTTTACTTGAGGAAAAATTTGGCTTCCGCGTGGTGCCATCAAAACATTAACCAGACCTTTAGAACCCTAATTGACTCATCCTAGCCATTAGAAAGTAGTGAGATAACTGACTTCGGTTCCGACTGGGGTTGGTTGAGACTCGATACTACACTCTTTGAGATTGGACTTTAGGGAAGCTTCGGTCAACCACTTGGTGTTGCACTGAAGTGGACTTAAAGGAAGGTCAATGATTGAAGATCCTTCTTGGACCCGGTTACTATTCTAGGACAGGTTGAACCAACCAAACTTCAGTAGGGAGGGTACTTACCTATGGAACTCATGCAAGCCTTTAAACTTAGGAATGATGGTTGTGTGACTTGCTTGTGCTTGTTATTTACATAACATCATAACATCATAACATCATGGCATTATACTAACCATTTCAAGGACTTAGGGATTTAGCTTTGCTCTGTTAAACAGGTTATGGCTTCCAGGAAGACCATCCGGATCAATCTCGTGGCGATCTCTCCTCAACTCAAGGATTTAGTGTCAGAACTTCCCGATCATGCACAGTTCATCAAAAAACATGGTTCTCTCCTCAATTTGGTTACCACTGGTTTCAGAGAAGATATGATGAGAGTTTTATTCCAGTTCTTCGATCCCAAACATCATTGCTTCACATTCCCAGATTATCAGTTGGTACCCACATTAGAAGAATTCTCCAAGTTGCCTGGGATACCTATTCTTGATCAAACACCTTTCAGTGGTTTAGAAAAGATTCCGAAGTCTGAAGAAGTTGTCGCAGCTTTACACATGACAAAGTCCGACATTGAAACCAATTGGGTAACAAGAAATGGGGTTAAAGGTTTACTTGCCAAATTTCTGATAAATAAGGCCCGAGAGTTCCTAAAAGTTATGAATGTCCATGCTTTTGAGGATGTTCTAGCGTTGCTAATCTATGGTTTGGTGTTATTCCCTAATCCAGACCAATTCATAGACATGAATGCTATTAAGATATTTCTCACTCATAACCCTGTGCCTACCTTGCTTGGAGATATCTTGCATTCCCTTTACACTCGTACTATGAAAAGGCAAGGGACTCTCATGTGCTGCGTACCTTTGTTGTCTAGGTGGTTTATTTCGCACCTTCCTCAATCAGTCTTGAAGAATGATCAAAATCTGAAGTGGCCTCAAAGGATAATGTCGCTCTCCCATTCAGACATCCGTTGGTGTCCTAATATCAAAGAAAATGTTATCATCATTGACCGCTGCGGAGAATTCTCTAACGTACCACTCCTGGGGATAAGAGGAGGTATTACTTATAATCCAGCTTTAGCCCTCCGCCAATTTGGTTATGCTCGAAGAGATGGTCCACATGAGATAATTATCCAAGGCACTGTGTTTGACTATGACACCGATTCCCAAGGCCTCCGTCAGAGATTTGTACGAGCCTGGGGCATGGTGAAAAGAAGCACTCTAGGACAGAAAAATTCTATTCCTATGGAACCATATCTCAGATGGGTACGCGCCAGAGCTCGTGAGCTTGTCATGCCATATCTTGCAGTCGGACCACTGATTGTTGAACTAGAAGTTGAGGGAGGTACTCCTCAGATCATTCCTTATCCAGATATGCCTACCAATGTTGAAGAACTGAAGAGATCCTGGATCCAGTTGAGAGAGGAAAGGGATACTTTTGAGACTCAGTTCGTTGCAGAAAGGAAGAAAGTGTTAGAACTTACCAGTCAGCTTAATGAGGAACGAAGACTCAACGCATATCTTCGCCCAAAAAGAAGTCGCCCCTGGGAGACTTGAGCTTTCATTGTATTTTTATTATTATTCCTTTTGTAATGAACATTGATCAAAAGAAATTAGCAATAAATAGTTCTCTCTTTTTGGTGGTTTACGCAAAGTTAAATTCCAAAAGTCCTTGAAAGCATTTCATACATTGCATAGCATAACATAACATTGCATAACAAGTATTCTCAAAGATCAATATTCTTACGGTCTTCCTTCTAAACAGAGAAATGGCTCTCGAACAAACTGTCAAAGATCTCCAGGCTCAGAATGCTCAATTCCAAGAGATGATGTTGAGCTTATCCAAAGGGCAGGAGGAACTGAAGGCTCTCTTGCTCGAAAAGAAGAAAGACAAGAAAGCTGTGAGTTACATTAACACGGGAAGAAGGCTTAAAAGACAGGCCGCGGGAGTCAAGTTTGGAATTCCGAATGGTCCAGAAGAGGAGACGGAGAATGATTCAGAGGAGGAGAATGTTGATTTCTCCAACCCTGAGGATGACGATGAAGATTATGAAAATGAACAGCACTCTCCAAGAGGCGATAAGTACAAGTTGCTGGAAGAACGAATGCTAGCTATGGAGGGTCAGAAGGCGCCCGGTCTGGATTTCGAAAGTTTGGGTCTGGTCTCCGATGTGACCATTCCTCGCAAATTCAAGATCCCCACTTTCACTAAGTACGATGGTGCGTCTTGTCCTCAGATGCATCTGAGAGCTTATGTGAGGAAGATTCAGCCGCATACCACTGATAGGAAGCTATGGATCCATTTCTTCCAAGAAAGTCTGTCTGGCACATAGTTGGAATGGTATTATCAACTCGAGAGCTCTGACATCCGCACCTGGACTGATTTAGCAACAACTTTCTATAAACAGTACCAGTATAACTCTGAACTAGCGCCTACTCGGCTACAGTTGCAGAATATGACTATGGGATCCAAAGAAAGCTTCAAAGAATATGCTCAGAAATGGAGAGATTTGGCTGGCAGAGTCAAACCCCCTATGACTGATCGAGAATTAGTGGATATGTTCATGGGCACACTGACTGGCCCATTCTACAGCCATCTACTAGGAAGTTCTTCATCAGGTTTCACTGAACTTATATTGACAGGTGAACGTGTTGAAAGCGGCATCCGAAGTGGAAAGATACAGGCGACTACCTCTGCAAGCACCAAAAGGTCCTACCAGGGGAGGAACGAATCAAATGCTGTGTACGGTCAAAAGGGTCGTAACAAGAAAAATCGTGACCATACCATTGGAGCAGTTACGATTGCAGCACCGCCATCTCAAAACTTCCAGCACAGACAAGACAGGCCAAGAAGGCAGTTTACCAAGATCAATATGACCTTGGCACAGGCACTGCAGGGTATGCTAAAAGCAAATTTGATTACCCTCAGAGATCCTCCTGCAAAACCCAACACTACTTCTTCTCGTTATAATCCCAATGCCAGGTGTGCATATCACTCCGATAGCCCCGGGCATGATACAAACGATTGCTGGTCATTGAAGAATAAGGTTCAGGATATGATCGAAGCTGGAGAAATTGAACTTGAGCCTCCGGAGACTCCTAATGTCATCACTGCACCTATGCCTAATCATGACAAGGCTGTTAATGCTGTGGATGACAACTCCCATATTCCTAATGTAGCTGACTTAGCATCTCCCCTCCTGATCATCAAGAAGAATTTAGTACAAGCCGGTTTATTTCCAGGGTGTGCTGAAAATTGCGATCTCTGCATACTCCGACCCAATGATTGCTTGAAGTTGAGGAAGGGTATTCAACGACTGATGGATGATCGTACAATTCTCTTCGAAAAGATTCCCAAGGCGGAGAACCCTATTGAAGAAGTATCTGTGATTCCCAAGGCTTGAAGTTAACAACTCTTTCACAACACTACCCTTCTTTTCTGACATGGAATATCAGACAAAACTGCAACCACAGAACATACTAAAAACACGTATCCCCAGGTCGAACCAAAAGCTCAGATACTAGTTGCTGGAAAAAAACAAAGCAAGCCTAGAGAAAAAGAGGAACGCAAGAACATAATGTGAAAACTCCAAAATCATAGAAAAAACTACGACTTTTGTCAAATGACAACCAGAGAATATCACTATGCAAAATTTGTTATAACATATAATATACTCTCACTTAATTGAGAGTGACACCACATATTCACCTAAAACCTTAAGGTGATGGGTATATGGTCTTCTTAGTTATAAAGTGTTCAACCTTCACTTTTCTAAGCAATGTGAGACCTAAAACTCAAATTTGTTTCTCAACACAACTGACACTTATTTCACAATAATCTTTCCCTCAAGTGTGAGTCCATCCACTATGTTTCCCCTCAAGCGGAAGCTCTTTCATCCACATGTTTGTACCGTCGTTGAAAGACATATTTATCTCGCCATGAGCGTTTCAATGGAACACGCCACCTGACTATTTAACGTGAAAATTGGTAAACAACCGCTGATCTTCCAAATTAAAATATTTTGGTTACTTACCGGATCAATCAGATTGATCCTAAGACACATGCTAATTGTTTTTAGGGTGAAGTATGATTAATGATAAACACTACGAAAACGTTCGTACTTAAAATAACTTGTTAAAAAATGTAAAGGAAAAATAACGCAAAGAAGGCAAGGAAAGTGTTGGAAAGTAAATGGCGATGAAGATACATTTCTGAAAAGAAAAGATTGATTATATTGCTTTAAGTAAAAACATGGTGCAATATGTAACGTATATTTTTCTCAATTTACACTTTCTCTAAGCACGGATACTTTGGGCAAGTTGATAAATTTGTACACACTTGAACACACACATGATCCTAACACTAAGACCTCCTATTTATACCAATCAAAATAACCGCTTCCAACGACCTATTCACCAGATTGAGACAATTGGTGCTCTTCATGTATGTAACTGCGCACTACGCCTCACATATATCCTTGGCAGTTAGATAAGAATAAAGAATTCCCTCCCTCATTTGAATTCAAATCCTTTGTCGAACTACCACTAGTGACGCTTTTGTCGAAAACATCTCCAAACTACTAGGAATATTTCTAAGCCCACACAATATCTTTACTCTTGCATCAAGGTATCTTCGATTGGAATTTCAAAATGTATAGTTTTGTCGAAACATTCAATTTCTTCACAGGAAACTTTATTTCCTTAATTAATTCCCTTAATCCACATTAGGCGTCAAAATTGGGAGCTAACAAATTGCCCCCAAAAAATGTCATTTTCGACATCTCGAAGAAAAAGGCATTTTTGAGACTATGGTTTGACGCCTTGAACAATTCTTGCATAGCTTCGATGCCACTAATGCTCCAATGTTGCAAAAACTATTCATCTTCTTTCAACTGGCCTATGACGTCAGAACCATCATTACCTTTTTTCCAACACGTCTTTTCAACCCATGCATAAATCTTTTTAATCATCACATTTCTTAGACCCTAGGAGATCGTGGGATTAGGCTTTAATTACCACCGTCCCACTATGTAATTCTGGAGAGACACGTGTCCCACTCGTTTGTCAAGCATTAATGCTTATTTGAACTGTTTTCTCTTCCAAAAACCTATAAAAAGTGCATTTCTTACTAATTCCACTTTTTTCACGCTTTCTGAAATCCTAAAGTACTTCAACTTTTCATCTTCTTCAAAACACCCTCAAAATACCTAAATATTTCTTATTTTTTCAAACCTTTAACAAAAATGGACACTTCAAACAAAGTCCCCAAATAAACAACCAAGGTTGTCAAGGTTTCCATTAAACAAACGAAGACCCCCAAAAAGATCTCAAACCTTCCTCCTTTTGCCACGCTTCCTGGCCCAGTGATGATGGGTAACCAACAATATATCCCTGAACCAAGAACTGAAGAACAACGAAGAATTTATGAATCTCAGGTACTCATCCTAATCACTGTCTCTGGAAAATATCATGCTTTATTTGGACCTTTACCTGACCTGAACATCGATTCTAGCAAACTTAGGGAATTTTCCCCACCTACCGTAGATATAAACCAATAGGCCAACCAAAAAAACTTATGGCTGAAAGGACTACCACTGCTGAGGAACCCCCCAATCTTTAACAGATGAAACTATAGACTTAAGGTTTATGAACAATGGCTTTAGAGTCTTCCGAGTGACTCCCACATTCAAGGATCTAACTGACTATCTAAGTTGGCTAAATAAGATATAAAAAACCAAATCTCAAACCTGGAAGGACATGCGAATTTATGACCTAATTATGTTATCGAAGGTAGGACTGGATTACTGTTCGACTTTATTAGTTCCTTCCATGTACTTCTGGGACAGTACTCACTATACCTTTCACCTTCCTTGCAGAATGATAACACCCACTCTCTTTGATATAACAGTTATCACAGGGATAAAACCAACTGGGAATACCTATGACCCAGATGCAGAATCTGATGACCCCATATCCTTCTCCACCTCCAAGGCTTCCTACTCAACACACATAGCACATTACCATGACAAAGATACTGACACCATCTCCAATGTAGAAGACATTGCTTTCTTGGCTTTATGGTTATCCCACTGTGTCTTCTGTTTGAAGTCACTACAGGTTGCCAAGAAATATCTCACTCTGGCGAGCCAACTTCATTTTGGTCACGACGTCTTCCTGAGCGAAATGATTATGGCCAACCTCTACGAATCTTTGAGTGAACGCGTCACTCAACTTAAAAATATAGGAGGAAAAGGAAATCTCCTCCTTTCTGGCTGTTGCAACTTTGGCTAAACGCCACCTTCGAGGTAAGTCTTCCTAACAAGAGCCTCGTCAATGAAGAAGCCGAGGAAGTAAAAAATAAAAAGGTCAAAGGAATCCGCTTGACTCAACTAACCCCAAGCGATGAAGGGAAAACCCTTCGACCGACATTTATGAGCTATGTCATGATGTTTGCAAAACATCATGAGTTCACGTCGAATATGGCCCCTTTCGCAGCTAGAAAACATTGTCCATAATGATTCATGAGACCTTTCCCATCTCCCACCAAAAACCCAGAAACAAAGTCCCTTTTAGTTTGGGAAGCCTTTCTAACTCCAAAACTAATAACCCTTAGGTTAAATCCGTCAAAGAGTCAGGTCACCCTTGTAAGACTCCAATTTTGGTCCTAAGATCCCTCATGGCATCATAACATTGCTTTTGCAAAGCCCCAAGGATCATAAGCATCTGGTTTCCCTTTGTCTTTGGGTGGGACCTCTTGTGAGTGGTTTGAGATCACCAAACATGCTTGAATTGTATATCATTGCTTTTCTCATTTTTTATTTACTAACCAAAAGCACAAAAATATGTCACTAACATTTCTTGTTTGCAGCTTGAGCAATCACAAGGTCTAAAAGCTTCTAGGAGATCCTTTGTGCAATGATATGGTCAAGAGAAGATGAAAGCAGGCATGGTAATGGTTCCCAAAGCTTTTATCCATCAAATATGCCTCCCTAGTATCTCAATTCATCATTTTTATCAAAGCAAGTCAAGGGGTTTGAGGTTTGTTTCCCAAGGAAACCCTAATTCATCTGTTCATCAACAATGCCTTGCTCATGAAGCAACCTCAGCCCATGGTCAAATACAATCAAGGGAAGTTATTTAATCCACTATTCCATGCATATTTGAACTTATTTGAGTGCCCTCAATCATCAATTCATCAAGATTTGAGGCATGGACTTGAGAAGTTGGTCAGTCAATTCATCTGACTATTTTGAAATGCACTGAGACCTAACTTTTTATGTGTTGGTCAAATGGAGATGATCCCAAGATAAAAATGTTCTTAAGGGCAATATGAACAACTTTAATGTTCATCAAAATTTGATGTGAAGCTTGGAAAGTCATATTCCATTCCAAGACATTATAGGTCATTTTGATTGAAACCCTAATTTTGGGTTAACTTCCCAAGAACATAACTCATTCATTTTTTATGATTTTGAGGTGGAACCAAGTGAACTTGAAATCTTATTGTGTCTACTTCAAATGTTATGTTGAGCAAAATTTCAAAATCTCAAAATAAATACATGTGGTAATGCAAGACATTATAGGTCACTTTGGACCAAAGTCATTGAAATGCTGCAAGAGTGAATCCCTAACCATTATTGAGTGTTTAATTGTTGAAATCGAGCAAGTTCAGTTGAACATCACCAAACTTCCATCTCTGATTTCTCTCTTAATAGGAATCTAGAGTGGAAGTGAGTGATATAGGAGTGATGTACATCACTTCACCTTTCGAATGGTGCATGGATCGTCCATTTTAGTGAGCATTTAATCTCTGCATTTTTTGACCTTCGCCGGAGCTCATCGGAGAAGACGATGGCGCTGATCACCGTCTCATTGCCAGATTCAATGTGAGCCATTGATCTCAATCTCCAGATCTAATCTCCACGCTCCATTATTATGACTTTATTTAATTCAATATGTTTCTCAGTTGACTAATGACTATGGTACGCGCGCTCCTGATCCATTGGATGTTGCCACGTCAATTAATGAAGTCATCCAACGCTTCCTGATTTTTCTATTTTTCTTAATTTCTGTTTATTTACTTTAATTCCATTTTATTTCAAAAATTCATAACTCTCTCATTTTAATTCCAAAAAATATGGGACCAATTGCATTATTTCTCTATTTAATTCTAGTTTCTAAAAGTGATTTTTAATTTTTTAATTTTATCATTTGATATTTTTTGTGAATTTTCTCTTTTTTGGTTATTTTTAATTCATTTTAAATAGTTTTTGATATTCAAAAAATACAAAAATATTTTCTCAACCTCTTTGAATGATGATAGATCTATGAAAGATATTCTCATCAATTTATTAATTGATTTGAGGTTTATTTGAGATTTTAGTTCAATTAGGTTATTTTTTCTTCATTTTTAATTGATAAAAAATAGTTTCTGACTTTTAAAAATGCTGAAATTTTTTGTCAAACTTTATTTGACCTTGTTGAACTTGGGATAATTCACCTGGACTTTTTAAAGTTGATTTGAGGTGATTTTGAAGTTTGACCTTTCTTTAATATTTTAATTCAAGTTTTTTTCAAATATTAAAAAGGCCAAAAATATTTTGTTTATTTCTTGACTTCAAGTCTTCATCCCATTTCTGATTTTGAGGGTTTGACCTTGATCTTCCCTATCTTTGGTCAACATTTATGGATTGGTACATTCCTTTTCATTGGATGCACTTTATTTTCTTCATTTCTATTATCCATCTCCTTCATCTTCTTCTTTTTTTGTTTTGATCAATGAGTTAAAGGTTGATAAGTTAGCATTGATTAGGGAGGTTTAATATTCCTTGATTCAAATCTAATTCATCTTGATCAAATGATCAAGTGAATGGCTTTGCATTAAGGATAGATTGCTTCTTAAATCATGCAAAGGACTTAAACCAATACAAGATCATTTCTCATTTTCGTTTTGGCATGGCAAGTTGTTGGAACTTGGTTCACTAATCAAGACTTCTAACTTGTGTTGTTGCCTACATTATTATTGACCGGCCTCAGATAGTTGTGACTTCTACATAAGTCCAATTACAATTGCTTAACATAGCGCTAAATTTGCCTTATGGCACACTAACTACTAACATTAACCATTAACATTTAACATTTAATTTTTGCCCTTTACTTTTATGCAATTTATTATTCTTGTACATATTATTCATTTACTTTTTTCCTTTGCTCACTTGAGCACATGTTTATGTTAATGCAATTTGCCTTTTGCTCACTTGAGCACATATTTGTGTATACATCATTATGCTTGTGTTTTGTTTTGATTGTTGTGGACCAAATGCAAAGAAATGGACAAATGGACTTACACTTTAGGACTTTCCCTATGCAAATGTGGAGTCAAAGAGAAACTAGGCATTGAGCCTTTAGAGTGCTATAAAAGTCAAAGAGCAACTAGGCATTGGGCCTTTAGAATGCTATAAATGTTGAAGAGAACTTTGAAAGGACCAATTTCTAAACTCCTTCTTGTTAATTCTTGATTTGTCTGATAGAACTTTTTAATGTGTGTTCTTGTGCTAGGGATTCCAACATTGAGCCCAAGTGAGGAACCATTGCCATGAGCTTCTAAGAGAGAGAGATCTAAGAGCCATTGAGGAACTTTCCCAGAGCTAAATTGATTGTTGATTGCTTGAGCTTACTATTATTTTGCTTGCTTATTCCAAAGGATGGGAGCTACTTGGATCATCAATATGATCTCAAGAGAGGAACTCCATTTGTGGTTTTGTTCTCTTATTCCCTTATCTCTTGTATGATTAGGACTTTAGCCATTCTTCTTCTTCCCTCCACTCTAACCCAAGCCAAAACTTTTGTGCAAACATTTAACACTTATTTTCAAACATTAGAAACCTAAGCCTTATGCTTTTGATTTTCAAACTTTCTTTTCATAACACTTATTTTGAATTAAATCTTTAAGTCAACTTTGACCATATTTTGTATACTTTTCATTGGTAAATATAACCCATTCAAATGTCTTTTTGTGGTTTCAATGGCCACTTTCTTGATCAAATTTTTCATAACCCTTAGCTATTAGGTTTGAGTTATCCTTGAGGTAGATGTAATACTCACCTATATCCTTAGTGATGGACAATGAGTCTTCCATGCTTATTATAGGGTTAACCCCTCACTAGCATGTTGAAGCTATCCTCACATGGTGGATTTGTGGTTTTAGGTTGAGTTTTCTCCCTTGGATAACAAAAGACCTTAAGGATTTTGGACCAATCAATTCACCAACTCATTTTGAGATTTTTACCCCGAACTACGAGGTTTTGATCCTAATCTTTTTTTAAGATGGTACGTAGGCAATGGGTTTATCCATCCAAACACAAAATGTAAATAACTTGTATATTCTCTTCTCATCTCTTCAATCATGTTTGCACAAATAAACTTTCACAAAATACCAACCTTACAACAAGTGTGAAAAGGGCTCCCTAGGAGTACCTAGGATGTTTTGGGTGCTTAAAACCTTCCCATTGCATAACCAACCCCCTTACCCAGATCTCTGACAGTTTTACTAGTTTTTGATTTGATAAAACTTTTAGGTTTTTGTTCGCTTTCTAACCATTCCTTTGGATAAATAGTAGTGCGGTGGCGACTCGACTTGTATGGTTTACCTTGGATTTAGTCAATATCTCTAATGGTAACGAATACCCCGCTACAGAAAAGTGGCGACTCTGCTGGGGAATATCATTTGCCTACTTTTCATAGTTTGTTGTATTGTATTTTATATTGTTTTGTGACATATTTTTTGTGCAATTTGGGATTACTGTATTGTATGTAATGATTGAATTGCTTGAATATTAATTCTTTGTATGCTTGGTGATCTTTGTGAGATGAGTTTTATACCCGAACTCGAGTGCACTTAGGATAGGAGAATGGAATAGTCTTGTTGACTTGTGTGGAGTTATTCCTTAGCAAGTTGACTTGCAAGTCCATTCACTTGGTGGAGGTCATGTTGGGATCAATAATGTCAGCCAAGTAGTTGTGGTTAGACATTACTCTTTCCAATATAGACCTTAGAAGCCAAGGACCTTAGTTTACCAGGCCCATCTTGGCCTATTCTTAGGATGTAGTCCGAAAGTCGTTCAAGTGTAAGATTTGATACGATTGTTACGCGATACTACACTCATAAGAGTCTCTCTTGAGAATATTTTTTGGAATACGAGTAGTCATTTCTCCGATAATATCCGAAAGATGGGATGATGACTATGGGAACCTCTTGTAGAACATGTTTGGCAGGTTAAATCCTAGTACACTCCCTTTGGGCGGTTTTTAACCGAGACTCCATGCTCGTGACTTGCAACAAAACCTTGATTCATGGTTGATCCGTTCACGCATCCTTAATATCAATGGAACTTGGGTGTTGATAAGGTGTAAACCATGATCCACCAAAATGGATGATTGATATTAAGGATAACATGATCCATCCCATGACCTTTGTTTGGTGTGCTTTGCTTGATCCTTGAGTGTGATTGTTGCATTCATGCACCCATTTGCATCCATATCATTAAAATAATAAGAAAATTTTCGAGGAACTTAAGAGGTCTATTTGCAAATTTTCAGACATGGAAAGACAAAGAAGGAATACAAAGAAGTACAGTTTCAGACAACCCGACTTGAAAGAGCTAAGGAATTTGACATCTTATGTACTAGATCCCTTGGGTTTCAAAGCTCGTTTCGGGAAGCTTCTTTCTCTTCTGACTACTCAAGTGGACGAAGGATTGATGAGTGTATTGGTGCAATTTTATGATCCCTTGTACCATTGCTTCACTTTTCCGGATTTCCAGCTTTTGCCTACACTTGAGGAGTATGCCTATCTTGTGGGTATACCTATCCTAGACCAGTTGCCGTTCAGTGGCTTAGAGAGTATTCCTACTTCTCAGGAGATCGCTGATATGTTGCATATAGATGAATCTCTGGTTGGTGCTCATATGACTACCAAAGGTGGAATTCAAGGTCTCCCTTCTGAGTTCCTCATTGCTCAAGCTACTATGTATGGGAAGGCCATGAGTGAGGATCCCTTTGAGGCCATATTTGTACTTCTCATCTATGGGCTAGTGTTATTCCCCAACATCGACAAGTTTGTGGATGTGAACGCTATTAGGATTTTCTCTACTCTTAATCTCGTTCCGACTCTGTTGGGTGACACTTATTTTTCTTTGCATATGAGGAATGCAAAGGGTGGTGGTACCATTGTGTGCTGTTTGCCTCTGTTGTACAAGTGGTTTATTTCTCACTTGCCGCAGACGGTCGCCTTCAAGGAGAACAAAGGATGTCTACGGTGGTCCACGAGACTTATGTCTCTCACTAATGATGATATCTGCTGGTACAACCGTGTGTATGATGGTGTGTAGATTATTGACTCTTGTGGTGAATTCTCCAATGTGCCTCTTCTTGGTACATATGGTGGGATTAGCTACAACCCTATCTTGGCACGTCGTCAGCTTGGGTTCCCCCTAAAAGATAAACCCAATAACATTCTGTTAGAGGGTGTGTTCTTTCAGGAGGGTAAAGATCCCCAGAACTTGAAGGGCAGGATGGCCCGCGCTTGGCGCAAGATCTATAAAAAAGGAAGGAAGGAGTTGGGACCGAAGAATTGTATCGCTTTGGAGCCTTATACTTCTTGGGTTAGGAGGAGAGCTGCTGAATACCTCATCCCTTACGAGTATCCGAGACCTACACCTTTGGTTGTGGTTGGGCCTTCAACCCTCCCTAACCAAGAAGTAGAGGAGTTGAGAGACGAAGACCGTTCACGTGCTTGGATCCGTGAACGAGAGGAGTTGCTTCAGCAGATCAAGGAGAAGGATTCTTTGATAGAGTTCCTCGAGCATCAGGTTGTTGATGATCCTAATGATGCGTGGACTTCTCTACTTCCTCAGTCTTCTAGGTTTTGGAAGAGGAAGTACGATCGACTCGCCAAGGAGAAGGCAGATATGGAGGCAGCCTACGAGGAGGAGGTGAAGAGGCTTCGTGCATCTTATCTTCCATTCTCTCGAGCTTTAGATGATTGTTTCAAGGGATCCATAGGATGATCATTTTCCTTCTCTCTTGTATTATATTAGGTTACCAAAGTTGTACTTCTTTGATGTAAAAATATTTTCCAGATATTATGTTCCATATGAGATAAATGTTTAATATTTCCCAAAATTTGCAACTAAAGCTCTAAAGTTCCTCTGATATAAAAACAAATCATATGCACAAGCATTGCATGCATCATGTGCATAAGCGGGTTTTGCTCCAGGCTTCTTGTCCTATGGTCTAACTCTGTGTTCTTCATTTATTTTGAAGACAAGCTGACTCACCGGTACTACACCAGAGCCAACTCATTGAGACTGATGGATCATTTGGAACAAGAGAACCGCGAGCTGAAGGAGAAAGTATCCAGACTGACTGCCCTGATGGAGTCATTCATGGCTGCCTAGAGCCAGTCTTCCACAACAACTACAACTCCTCCCCAGAGGACGGTTATTTCTGAGGTCGTGACTTCTGATGTGCCTGCAGCAACAACCTACTTTGCGCCATCTATGCCTGTCAATTTCATGCCAGAAGGTTTCGCTTCTACCCTTGCTTCTTTGCCGGCATCTAGCTCGGTCCTTTCAGTGCCACCTCCCGTTGTGCACACATTACCAAGAGTTGAAGACACCATCTACCATTCTGAACCATCTGAAGGTCCAAATGTTTATGAGAAGATGGATGACATGAAAGATCAATTCCTTAAGCTTCGCAAGGAACTAAAGACTCTGAGGGGGAAGGACCTCTTTGGTAAAAATGCTGCTGAGTTGTGCTTTGTGCCCATCGTGAAAATCCCTATTAAATTCAAAGTACCTGACTTTGAGAAGTATAAGGGAAACACATGCCCTCTCAGCCATCTTGTGATGTATGCTCGCAAGATGTCGACGCAAACTGACAATGACCAATTGCTCATCCACTATTTCCATGATCTTGGCGAGGCCTTCGTCAAGAAGTATAAGTATAATGTGGATATGGCTCTTGATAGGGACCAGCTGAGGGCAATGTCCCAGAAAGAGAAAGAGACCTTCAAAGAATACGCCCAGAGGTGGCGCGAGTTGGTAGCTCAAATAGTACCACCCCTTGAGGAGAAAGAGATGACCAAGATCTTTTTGAAGACCTTGAGTTCATTTTACTATGAGAGAATGATAGCCAGTGCTCCCTCAGACTTCACCGAGATGGTGAATATGGGAATGCGACTGGAGGAGGGGGTCCGTGAAGGACGTTTAACTAGAGATGAAGGCTCTTCATCAAAGAGATATGGAAGCTTTGCAAAGAAGAAGGAGGGAGAGGCACATGCCGTGTCTTCCCATATCAAGAGAAGACCCTCTATGAAGAGGAAGATTGCCCGCCCCGATAACAACCAGCATCAGGTGGCTCACATAGCATCTGTTTTCAGAGAAGCCCAATAATATCAACAACAACAATCTCAGCATTATCAGCAACAACAACAGCGTCCACAACAACCGACCTACCAACCTCGCAATAACAACAATACCAGCACCAGCTACGAGAGGAAGAGGGTCACCTTTGATCCAATTCCGATGACTTATGCTGAACTCTATCCATCTTTGATTGATAGAAAGTTAATCACTCCACGAGACCCTCCCGCTGTACCTGCTAACCCCCAGTGGTGGTACAAGCCTGAGCTTCACTGCGTATATCATTCCGGTGCTCCCGGACATGACGTGGAAAATTGTTATCCCTTGAAGACCAAGGTGCAAGACCTTGTGAGAAGTGGGATTTTATTTTTCGAGGACGTAGGTCCGAATGTGAAGAAGAACCCATTGCCCGAGCATGGGAAATCTGTCAATATGGTCCAGGGCTGTCCTAGCAAGTACAAGGTCAAATATGTCAGTCATATCCGACAATCGCTGGTTGAGATGCATCGTTTGCTGTGTGACTATAGCCATTATGAGCACGACCATGATAGATGTCGAATCTGTTCTGTCAATCAGAGAGGCTGTCGCCAGGTGCGCAAGGATGTTCAGGAAATGCTGGATGAAGAAGTCATTGAGATCCTTCAAATTAGAAATGTTGATGAAGATGCTGTCGAAGTCAACGTAATTTCTTCGGTATTCTGGATACCTGAGCCTGTTGTCATCAAGTATGATGGTAGCAAGGAGAAGGTTTCTCCTGCTCTGACTATTAAGCCAGCCGGTCCTATACCATACTCTTCTGAGAAGGTAGTCCCCTATCGCTACAATGCTGTAGCATTGGAGAATGGGAAAGAGGTGCCCCTGCCCTCTTCATCTATGGTTAATATTGCTGACGTCAGCGGCCTGACCCGCAGCGGTCCTGTTTTCTCGGCTCCGCCAAAACCACAAGTTGACGCTCGAAGGAATGACAATGCTGATTATGCTGAAAGCCCGATTGGGAATGCTGTGAACGCTCCGAATCCGGAACTTGTTGCTAAACCCACCTTTATGTTAAGAACTCTTGCTTCTGCTGGCCCGAGTGCCAATGCGAAAGAAGACTGTGATGAGATGTTGAGGCTCATCAAGAGAAGTGAGTACAACGTGGTAGATCAATTTCTACAAACGCCATCCAAAATCTCTGTTTTATCATTGCTGATGAATTCAGAACCATATCGAGAAGCTCTGCAGAAGGTGTTGGATGTGGCGTACGTAGATCACGACGTCACGATAGAGCAATTTGACAGTATTGTTGCAAACATCACCGCTTTGTAACAATTTAAGTTTTTGTGATGCTGATCTCCCTGAGGAGGGAAGAGACCACAACTTGGCATTACACATATCTATGAGCTGCAAGGATGATGCCATGTCCAATGTGCTGGTGGACACTGGGTCATCATTGAATGTATTTCCAAAGTCCACTCTTACGAAGTTGTCATATCAGGGGCCTCCCATGAGGCAGAGTGGAGTAGTTGTGAAGGCTTTCGATGGGTCTCGCAAAACTGTGATTGGTGAGGTTGATCTCCCAGTTAAAATCGGACCAAGTGATTTCCATATTACCTTCCAGGTTATGGACATTCATCCATCGTATAACTGTCTCCTAGGCAGACCATGGATTCACGAGGCTGGCGCCGTGACATCCACCCTACACCAGAAATTGAAATTTGTAAAGAATAAGAAGCTGGTAGTGGTAGGGGGAGAAAAGGCTCTCCTGGTTAGCCATTTGTCTTCCTTCTCTTATATAGATGCTGAGGATGAAGTTGGAACTCCCTTCCAAGCTTTATCTATTGCTGAACCTATTAAGAAGGGAACTCCTTCATTTGCTTCCTATAAAGATGCAAAGTTGGCCATTGAGCATGGTGCAACTGCTGGTTTGGGGCAAATGATTGGGTTGGAAGACAATAAATTCTGGGCTGGCATAGGCTATTCTTTTGGGGTCTTCAACAAGCAAGGTTTATTCAAGAGTGGAGGTTTCATCCACACTGGTCAAGATGAAGAGGCTGCAGCCATTCTGGAAGAAGACGAAGAGGATTCTGGCAATTTCATCATCCCTGGAGGGATATGCAATAATTGGGTCGCTGTGGATATTCCGACAGTTATCCATAAGTCAAAGTAATGTTCATTGTGTTTAAAAACCCTTCTCCCATGCCAAAAGGAGAAGTGATGACATTGTTGGCACATAAATACAATGATATTTTCATTCAATAAATCATGTTAAATGTTTGTTTTTTCAATTATTTTCCCTTTTTGCTTTTTGCATGAAAATGGTGATCACATAAAACCCTAAAAATAAAAATAAAATCAATCTTTTCATCTGCATAATGATTTGCCTTGTTTGAATTCTAAAATCTTTTCATATCCAAAACCATTATGCAGGTTGATCAAACCCATTGAACATAATGATCCAACACCATCTCCCAACTTTGAATTCCCTGTATTTGAGGCAGAAGAAGATGATGTTGAAGAGATTCCTGACGATATTACCCGTCTACTTGAGCATGAAGAGAAGATCATTCAACCGCATCTTAAGAATCTGGAAACAGTCAACTTGGGGTCTGAAGATTGTGTGCGAGAAGTAAAGATTGAGGCACTCCTGGAAGAATCTGTTAAGAAGGGGTTGATTGAGTTGCTACGAGAATATGTCGACATCTTTGCTTGGTCATATGAAGACATGCTCGGTCTAGATACAAATATTGTGCAACATTTCCTACCTTTGAAGCCTGAGTGCGTGCCTGTGATGCAAAAGCTCAGAAGAACTCATCCTGATATGGCAGTAAAGATCAAGGAGGAAGTTCAGAAGCAAATTGATGCTGGGTTTCTGGTGACTTCTACATATCCTCAATGGGTGGCCAATATTGTGCCCGTGCCTAAGAAAGATGGAAAAGTCCGAATGTGTGTGGACTATAGAGACTTGAATAAAGCTAGTCTGAAAGATGATTTCCCTCTACCACATATTGATATGTTGGTAGACAATACAGCTAAGTTCAAGGTTTTCTCATTTATGGACGAATTTTCCGGATATAACCAGATCAAAATGGCACCCGAGGATATGGAGAAGACAACATTCATCACACCTTGAGGAACATTCTGTTATCGAGTGATGCCCTTCGGTTTGAAGAACGCCGGAGCCACGTATCAACGAGCTATGACTACCTTGTTTCATGATATGATGCATAAGGAGATCGAGGTATATGTTGATGATATGATTGCGAAGTCATGGACGGAAGTTGAGCATGTAGAGCACTTGTTGAAGCTTTTTCAGTGTTTAAGGGAGTATAAGCTTCGTCTGAATCCCAACAAGTGTACATTTGGAGTCCGTTCCGGCAAGCTATTGGGCTTCATCGTTAGTGAAAGAGGTATTGAGGTTGATCCTGCAAAGGTCAAAGCAATACAAGAGATGCCTGCACCCAAAACTGAGAAGCAAGTCCGAGGTTTCCTTGGCCGTTTGAATTATATTTCCAGGTTCATATCCCACATGACTGCCACATGTGCACCAATATTCAAGCTCCTTCGGAAAGATCAGTCTCATGATTGGACCGAGGATTTCCAAAAGGCCTTTGACAACATTAAAGAGTATTTGACTGAGCCTCCGATTTTGTCTCCGCCTGTGGAAGGGAGACCATTGATTATGTATCTGACAGTTCTTGAAGACTCAATGGGTTGTGTCCTTGGTCAGCAAGATGAATCTGGGAAGAAAGAATATGCTATCTACTACTTGAGTAAGAAGTTTACTGATTGTGAGTCTCGATACTCAATGCTTGAGAAGACATGTTGTGCTTTGGCTTGGGCTGCTAAGCGCTTACGTCAGTATATGTTGAATCATACGACTTGGTTGATATCCAAAATGGATCCAATCAAGTATATCTTTGAGAAGCCTGCTTTAACTGGAAGGATTTCCCATTGGCAGATGTTGTTATCTGAGTACGATATTGAGTATCGAGCTCAGAAGGCGATAAAAGGTAGTATCTTGGCTGACCACTTGGCACATCAACCAATTGAGGATTATCAGTCGGTTCAGTATGACTTCCCAGATGAGGAGATTCTGTATTAGAAAATGAAATATTGCGATGAGCCTACGCTCGAGGAAGGGCCAGAACCTGGTTCCAGATGGAGTATGGTGTTTGATGGCGCTGTAAATCAATATGGAAATGGTATTGGGGCAGTGATTATTACTCCTCAGGGCACATATTTTCCATTCACAGCAAGGCTAACTTTCAAATGCACGAATAATATGGCTGAATATGGGGCTTGTATCATGGGATTGGAAGAAGGTAATGATCTTAGGATTAAAAATCTTGATGTTTATGGTGATTCGGCCCTCGTTGTTAATCAGATTAAGGGTGAGTGGGAAACGAATCAGCCTGGCCTCATTCCATATAGGGATTATGCGAGGAGGATTTCAACGTTCTTTACTGAGGTTGACTTCCATCATATTCCTCGAGATGAGAATCGGATGGCAGACGCTCTCGCTACACTTACTTCGATGGTTGTGGTTAAACTTTGGAATGAAGTTCCCAATATCACTGTGATGCGCTTGGACAAACCAGCTCATGTATTTGCAGTAAAGGAGGTGCAAGATGATAAGCCATGGTATTATGATATCAAGTCTTTCCTTCAGAGCCAGATTTACCCGCCTGGGGCATCGGTGAAAGATAGGAAGACTTTGAGGAGATTGTCAGGCAGTTTCTACCTCAATGGCGATGTGCTTTACAAGAGAAATTTTGATATGGTGCTGCTCAGATGCGTGGATAGACACGAAACATACCTGTTAATGACTGAGGTCCATGAGGGTTCATTTGGTACTCATTCCAATGGACATGCAATGGCTAGAAAGATGTTGACAGCAGGCTACTATTGGCTGACAATGGAGTATGACTGCTGCAAATACGTGAAGAAATGCCATAAGTGTCAGATCTACGCGGATAAGATTCATATTCCCCCGACACTTCTGAATGTGATTTCATCACCATGGCCTTTCTCTATGTGGGGGATTGACATGATTGGCATGATAGAGTCAAAAGCGTCCAACGGTCACAGATTCATTCTCGTAGCAATTGATTACTTTACCAAATGGGTTGAAGCGGCATCGTATGCAAACGTGACCAGGAAGGTGGTCGTGAAATTTATCAAGAATCAACTCATATGCCGGTATGGTGTGCCAAATAAGATCATTACTGATAATGGATCTAACTTGAACAACAAGATGATGAAAGAGCTGTGTAGCGAGTTCAAAATTGCACATCATAATTCTTCTCCTTACAGATCCAAGATGAATGGGGTTGTTGAAGCGGTTAATAAGAATATCAAGAAAATTATCCAGAAGATGGTTGTTACCTATAAAGTTTGGCATGAGATGCTTCCATTTGCTTTACATGGATATCGTACGTCTGTCCGCACTTCAACAGGGGCAACCCCTTTCTCCCTTGTTTATGGCATGGAGGCTGTCCTCCCAGTAGAGGTGGAAATCCCATCAATGAGAGTCTTGATAGAAGCCTAGTTGACTGATGCTGAATGGGTTCAGAGTCGTCATGACCAGTTGAATTTGATTGAAGAGAAGAGATTGACTGCCATGTGCCATGGTCAGTTATATCAGCAAAGGATGAAGAAAGCCTTTGATAAGAAGGTCAAGCCTCGTGTGTTCCGAGAGAGTGACTTTGTGCTCAAGAAAGTCTTGTCTTTCGCGATTCCAGGGGCAAGTGGACTCCAAACTATGAAGGTCCATATGTTGTCAAGAGAGCCTTTTCAGGCGGTGCATTGATACTTACAACTATGGATGAGGAGGATTTCACTCGTCCTGTGAATTCAGATGCAGTCAAGAAATACTTCGCCTAAAAATAAAAACAGAATAGCTCGCTAAGTTGAAAACCCGAAATGGCGGCTTAGGAAAAAATGAGCGTCTCGGTGGATTGAAGACCCGAAAGGGCGATCCAGGCAAAAGTTAGAGATATATAACAAAAAATGATAAATATGTATCCCGCTGGATTGAGTACCTCACCCTGGGGCAATCTAGGCAAAAAAATAGGGATTTGGCAAGTAACTGCATCCTGACAAGACTTCGTTCTACAAACTATCATCCGTCGTAGATTCCCGCTCAGTCATCATCAACCAAAGCTTCAAATACATCGGATTTAGAATTGGTGGAGAAATGGTCATTATGTTCAATGTAGCCCCTTTTTCAATATATCACCAATTTCAAAATTGTAAAGATCCATGGAGTCTTGCCATTTGCAGACTACCATTCCATCAAATAAATTTTGAGCTTTTATCTAATTATTTACACTCTTATTTGTTCCTACTCAACAAATATTTTGCATGTTTTGATTGAGAAATATCATTGTTTTTAAATAATTAAACTTTTCATAACCTGTTTTAAGTGAACATTCACAATGATGAAAGGATACTAGGATGTCTTCAGTGCTCTCCCAAGGATGGTAGGATTCTCGACAGGGTAAGACATTTGTTCATATTCCTGGCATATTTGTAAATTCTTCCTCCGAAGCCTTTTGTGGGTTCCTCTCTCGAGCATAGTGTGTGGTAAAGGTATTCAGCCTTCTTCCTCCTCAGCAGGTGTGAGCTCTTGGTTTGGTTGACCCTTGGAAGCTTCTGATTGGTGGTTGTATCCCCACGAAGATCCATCACTCCTTTGATAATTTCCCCGGTGGAGCGGCTTTCCCAGCGGAACTTATCTGTGCCGTGATCCTGTTCCCAGTTGGATTGGTTGTTGATCATTCCCCTGCAGAGGTCCGTGTATCCCTGATCCTCGACAGATGGGATGTTCTCCACTGAGCTTGGCCTTCTCTCTTGAGGTGTAGTACTGGATGTTTGTTCAATCAATAAGTGGACTTGTTTGTGTTAGATATGTCTGTTCTGTCAGCATTCATCATACATAAACCACGCATATATGCATATTCTTTTTTTAACATTCAGATATTCATGTTGTATCCTTTGCCATATATCTTTGTTTGTTATCCCCTGCTAGCTGATAATATATTCCACCAAGCAGGTTATTTGTGTCTAATCTCTCCATGTAGAGTCAGCCCCATAAGCAGAAAATATTTATCCTTTTTTCCATATTCCCCACTGAGTTATGTCCTCGTGGATGATGGTTGTTTCTGTTTTCTCCCAACACATATATTGGAATGGAACTTCCCATTGAGTTATATCCTCATAGGGATGAGTCTTGTTTCTTTGCGCATCTCTAGCTTGTTCCTAGATTTGGCTCCTGGAGATTATCCTTGCAGTTCCCCGTAGTTCGGATGAATGATTGCTCAGTAACCAGTAATTATCCATCTTTTCCACGGTGGAGCCTGTGGTTTTCTACCCTCATACCGGTAGTTGTAAACCCTATTTTTATCCCCTTGGCAGAGTTAGCCTTTTATTCATCCTAACCGACGACGGTTACTTTTCTGTGGTTTTCTACCCAGTATTTGGTAGATGTAATCCCCTCCTTGACGATTATCATTATCCAATATTCAGTATTGATAGTCCTTCACCCTTTTTGAGTTTGTATCCCCGACGAGTTATCTTTCATTTTCCGTTTATCGGTAATGATCGGTCATCATTTTATACCTAGTTTTTGGTATTCCCGACGTCCTTTCTTTTCGGTCGATTTATCCTTTATTAACCTAGTAACCGGTTATGGATAATCTTCCATGCGAGTATGTTATCTACGTTCTGACGGTAATAGATAATATATCTCATGCACTCTTCGGTCGAAGTCCTTGTTCTTCCCCAGTCGAGTAAGATTCGTACCCTTTTTTTTTGCAGAGTCGAATGCCTATCCTGTTATCGAGTTTGCTTTTTAGACCTCTTTTGGATGATGAGTGTCTTGGGAATATTCCCCAATTCACGCTCTGGTCGGTCACCTATTATATGCCCAGTAACCGGTATCCTTGGTGTTCCTTCCTCTCTGCTCCCTATTATGACTTTTGTCCCCCGTGGAGTCAGATTTTCCTGAGTTGAAATATACCTTTTGGGTTTTCCTCAGATGATCCTGGATGTTTGATATCTCTCACCCTTATACCGGTCTTAGATATTCATTCTCCCCGAGCATGTTGTTCTCTCACCCTTATACCGGTGTTTTGATCACATGTCTCCTTGAGCTTATTACCCAGTAACCGGTAAAATCTCATCCTGTTGCTTCCCCCCAGAGGAATCCTGTTTGGATGTTCCCCAGCGAGATCCTTTAGTGGATGCTCCCCATCTGAGTCCGGATTTTCATCCGAAGTACCCTTTGTGGATAGTTCCGCTGTATTGGCATATTCCCCAATACATGCATCTTTGAGTCAGCGCGAGTCCTTCCATTGATTTATTCTATGGAATTCTGCTCGTGCCTTTCACCAAGTTTTGAGTCGTGCCCTGCTCACGCCGTCTTACCCCTTCCTTATCCCCATAAGAGTCCTAGAGTCTCTGTCCCATTGAGTGTGTTACTCATATGAATTGTCGGTTTCTCCGGATTTCTTTTCTTCTTTATGGACACATATCCCCACGAAGTATTACCCTTTTCGCATACATACATCTACATCATGAGGTCTCTTAGGGACCAAAATTTGTCTCTTTGTTATTATTTAAGCCCATTCTACCTCGTCGAGATGAAGATTTTAACCTTCATATCTCCGGCTAGAATGACCTTAACTAGGGGCATCTGTAAGACCCCAATTTTGGCCCTAAGATCCCTCATGGCATCATAACATTGCATTTGCAAAGCCTCAAGGATCATAAGCATCTGGTTTCCCTTTGTCTTTGGGTGGGACCTCTTGTGAGTGGTTTGAGATCACCAAGCATGCTTGAATTGTATATAATTGCTTTTCTCATTTTTTATTTACTAACCAAAAGCACAAAAATATGTCACTAACATTTCTTGTTTGCAGCTTGAGCAATCATAAGGTCCAAAAGCTTCTAGGAGATCCTTTGTGCAATGATATGGTCAAGAGAAGATGAAAGCAAACATGGTAATGGTTCCCAAAGCTCTCATCCATCAAATATTCCTCCCTAGTATCTCAATTCATCATTTTGATCAAAGAAAGTCAAGGGGTTTGAGGTTTGTTTCCCAAGGAAACCCTAATTCATCTGTTCATCAACGATGCCTTGCTCATGAAGCAACCTCAGCACATGGTCAAATAAAATCAAGGGAAGTTATTTAATCCACTATTCCATGCATATTTGAACTTATTTGAGTGCCCTCAATCATCAATTCATCAAGATTTGAGGCATGGACTTGAGAAGTTGGTCAGTTAATTCATCTGACTATTTTGAAATGCACTGAGACCTAACGTCTTATGTGTTGGTCAAATGGAGATGATCCCAAGATAAAAAATGTTCTTAAGGACAATATGAACAACTTTCATGTTCATCAAAATTTTATTTGAAGCTTGGAAAGTCATCTTCTATTCCAAGACATTATAGGTCATTTTGATTGAAACCCTAATTTTGGGTCAACTTCCCAAGAACATAACTCATTCATTTTTTATGATTTTGAGGTGGAACCAAGTGAATTGGAAAGCCTATTCTGTCTACTTCAAATGTTATGTTGTGAAAAATTTCAAAATCTCAAAAGAAATACATGTGATAATGCAAGACATTATAGGTCACTTTGGACTAAAGTCATTGAAATGGAAAAAAGTTCAACTTCAAGTGCCCATAACTTCTTCATTAAAAATCCAAATTATGTAAAATTTAAGTCCAAATTGATTGTCTTGAAAAGATATACAACGTTGATGTTGAAGTTTGTATCATTTGGAGCTTGCATCATTGAGACAGAAGGGCTTGAACATTGGCCAAATTTGGAAACTTCACTCATGCATGTTTTGCACCCTACACTTTAAACTCAAAATTCACTAATTTCCAAAGCCCAATTGAAATTTTGATCAACATATCATTTGTTCGTCATGCAACAAGCTCTCTAACCATTACTCATAAGGTGTCATTTGGAGTTTGGAAGCACCATTTTTGAAGACATGAAGATTAAGTGCATTTTGTGAAATTCCATCCAAATTGCCATGCATGAGCTGTTTATACTTAATGTGCACGTCCATTTGCAATTCACATGAACTCAGCAGGTCATTTCAGTCTTCATTGGGCCTTCCACATGATCACACAAGCCCATGCAATGAAAAATCCATTTGCCATACACACGAGTTCCTCACTTGCTTGCATCCATTTCAGCTATAAATACATGTGCTATGCTTCATAATTCTCCAACCTGAAGGCGCCTGAAATGCTGCAAGAGTGAATCCCTAACCATACCAAAGGAACAAAGTTCATCTTTCTTCAAAAAATTCAGATCTGAAATTCAATTGCATTTGATTGAATTTTCAGATCTAAAGTTCCTAAACCTTCATTATTTGATCCATTGAAGTTCTGTTTTGCAAAAGGAACCAAGGAAAGGGACTCAAATCTTCATAATCCAAAGGTTTTGATCAACTGTTTTTTGCTTCAAATCTCCTTATACTTTGATCCATTGGCCTTGATATTGTGTTTTCTGAAGTCCTCTATATAGAGGCATCATTATTGAGTGTTTAATTGTTGAAATCGAGCAAGTTCAGTTGAACATCACCAAACTTCCATCTCTGATTTCTCTCTTAATAGGAATCTAGAGTGGAAGTGAGTGATATAGGAGTGATGTACATCACTTCACCTTTCGAATGGTGCATGGATCGTCTATTTTGGTGAGCATTTGAGTCTCTGCATTTTTTGACCTTCGCCGGAGCTCACCGGAGAAGACGGTGGCGCTGGTCACCGTCTCATTGCCAGATTCAATGTGAGCCATTGATCTCAATCTCCAGATCTAATTTCCACGCTCCATTATTATGACTTTTTTTAATTCAATATGTTTCTTAGTTGACTAATGACTACGGTACGCGCGCGCTCCTGATCCATTGGATGTTGCCACGTAAATTAATGAAGTCATCCAACGCTTCCTGATTTTTCTATTTTTCTTAATTTCTGTTTATTTACTTTAATTCCATTTTATTTCAAAAATTCATAACTCTCTCATTTTAATTCCAAAAAATATGTGACCAATTGAATTATTTCTCTTTTTAATTCTAGTTTCTAAAAATGATTTTTAATTTTTTTATTTTATCATTTGATATTTTTTGTGAATTTTCTCTTTTTTGGTTATTTTTAATTCATTTTAAATAGTTTTTGATATTCAAAAAATACAAAAATATTTTCTCAACCTCTTTGAATGATGATAGATCTATGAAAAATATTCTCATCAATTTATTAATTGATTTGAGATTTATTTGAGATTTTAGTTCAATTAGGTTATTTTTTCTTCATTTTTAATTGATAAAAAATAGTTTCTGACTTTTAAAAATGCTGAAATTTTTTGTCAAACTTTGTTTGACCTTGTTGAACTTGGGATAATTCACTTGGACTTTTTAAAGTTGATTTGAGGTGATTTTGAAGTTTGACCTTTCTTTAATAGTTTAATTTAAGTTTATTTTCAAATATTAAAAATGCCAAAAATATTTTGTTTATTTCTTCCCTATCTTTGGTCAACATTTATGGATTGGTACATTCCTTTTCATTGGATGCACTTTATTTTCTTCATTTCTATTATCCATCTCCTTCATCTTCTTCTTCTTTTTTTTCTTTGATCAATGAGTTAAAGGTTGATAAATTAGCATTGATTAGGGAGGTTTAATCTTCCTTGATTCAAATCTAATTCATCTTGATCAAATGATCAAGTGAATGACTTTGCATTAAGGATAGATTGCTTCTTAAATCATGCAAAGGACTTAAACCAATACAAGATCATTTCTCATTTTCTTTTTGGCATGGAAAGTTGTTGGAACTTGGTTCACTAATCAAGACTTCTAACTTGTGTTGTTGCCTACATTATTATTGACCGGCCTCAGATAGTTGTGACTTCTACATAAGTCCAATTACGATTGCTTAACATAGCGCTAAAGTTGCCTTATGGCACACTAACTACTAACATTAACCATTAACATTTAACATTTAATTTTTGCCCTTTACTTTTATGCAATTTATTATTCTTGTACATATTATTCATTTGCTTTTTTCCTTTGCTCACTTGAGCACATGTTTATGTTAATGCAATTTGCCTTTTGCTCACTTGAGCACATATTTGTGTATACATCATTATGCTTGTGTTTTGTTTTGATTGTTGTGGACCAAATGCAAAGAAATGGACAAATGGACTTAGACTTTAGGACTTTCCCTATGCAAATGTGGAGTCAAAGACTAACTAGGCATTGAGCCTTTAGAGTGCTATAAAAGTCAAAGAGCAACTAGGCATTGGGCCTTTAGAATGCTATAAATGTTGAAGAGAACTTTGAAAGGACCAATTTCTAAACTCCTTCTTGTTCATTCTTGATTTGTTTGATAGAACTTTTTAATGTGTGTTCTTGTGCTAGGGGTTCCAACATTGAGCCCAAGTGAGGAACCATTGCCATGAGCTTCTAAGAGAGAGAGATCTAAGAGCCATTGAGGAACTTTCCCAGAGCTAAATTGATTGTTGATTGCTTGAGCTTACTATTATTTTGCTTGCTTATTCCAAAGGATGGGAGCTACTTGGATCATCAATATGATCTCAAGAGAGGAACTCCATTTGTGGTCTTGTTCTCTTATTCCCTTATCTCTTGTATGATTAGGACTTTAGCCATTCTTCTTCTTCCCTTCACTCTAACCCAAGCCAAAACTTTTGTGCAAACATTTAACACTTCTTTTCAAACATTAGAAACCTAAGCCTTATGCTTTTGATTTTCAAACTTTCTTTTCATAACACTTATTTTGAATTAAATCTTCAAGTCAACTTTGACCATATTTTGTATACTTTTCATTGGTAAATATAACCCATTCAAATGTCTTTTTGTGGTTTCAGAGGCCACTTTCTTGATCAAAATTTTCATAATCCTTAGCTATTAGGTTTGAGTTATCCTTGAGGTAGATGTAATACTCACCTAAATCCTTAGTGATGGGCAATGAGTCTTCCATGCTTATTATAGGGTTAACCCCTCACTAGCATGTTGAAGTTATCCTCACATGGTGGATTTGTGGTTTTAGGTTGAGTTTTCTCCCTTGGATAACAAAAGACTTAAGGCTTTTGGACCAATCAATTCACCAACTCATTTTGAGATTTTTACCCCGAACTACGAGGTTTTGATCCTAATCTTTTTTTAAGATGGTACGTAGGCAATGGGTTTATCCATCCAAACACAAAATGTAAATAACTTGTATATTCTCTTCTCATCTCTTCAATCATGTTTGCACAAATAAAATTTCACAAAATACCAACCTTACAACAAGTGTGAAAAGGGCTCCCTAGGAGTACCTAGGATGTTTTGGGTGCTTAAAACCTTCCCATTGCATAACCAACCCCCTTACCCAGATCTCTGACATTTTTACTAGTTTTTGATTTGATAAAACTTTTAGGTTTTTGTTCGCTTTCTAACCATTCCTTTGGATAAATAGAAGTGCGGTGGCGACTTAACTTGTATGGTTTACCTTGGATTTAGTCAATATCTCTAATGGTAACGAATACCCCGCTACAGAAAAGTGGCGACTCTGCTGGGGAATATCATTTGCCTACTTTTCATAGTTTGTTGTATTGTATTGTATATTGTTTTGTGACATATTTTTTGTGCAATTTGGAATTACTGTATTGTATGTAATGATTGAATTGCTTGAATATTAATTCTTTGTATGCTTGGTGATCTTTGTGAGATGAGTTCTATACCCGAACTCGAGTGCACTTAGGATAGGAGAATGGCATAGTCTTGTTGACTTGTGTGGAGTTATTCCTTAGCAAGTTGACTTGTAAGTCCATTCACTTGGTGGAGTTCTATACCCGAACTCGAGTGCACCAACGACCAAGAAGTTGGTTGAAGCAAAGGTTGGGGGAGGTAGAAAGACCATAAAGGTACATGTTTACTTTGCCCATCATTTAGGTCGCTCCAAAGCCTCCCCTACCCCTTAAAAAATCAAAACGAAAGAAGTTGAAGTCCATGTCATGATAGGGTCAGACGAAGATGACTTGTCTCCTATTCTAGATCCAACCCTCAAGAAGAGGAAGAAGCAACCAAAATTTGTTGAATCTTTTGAGCCAGCTTCAGGCAAAAATTTCCAGAGTTGTAAAACGACCTGCTGCTCTTACCATTCTGGAGCCTAATCCTGAAGATCTATCGAAGATAGCAACAACACAGGTTGAAAGCGACAACTCCAAACCTGGAGTCGAAGGGGACAAGGTAAAAGCATACATTACTTTATTCTTTTGATTGATTATCTTTTATCACTTTAACTAATTTATCTCTCGATTTTGGCTTTCAGGGTGGTACAGGCGCTGCCACACAAACAGTAGCCAAATCTTCTTATGTACCAGTCCTTCTCAATAGTGTTACCGAACCCACCTACCATCCAACATCTGCAAGGGATTAGGAGAAAAGCTCAATGAACGAAATTAACCAACCTATTATTGAGGAACATGAGACTTCGCCACTCAAAATCACCACCCAATACTCCCATACCAGAGGTTCTGATCATGAAAATGACTTAGGTAAAGAAACCCAAGTTGAAGTGAACAAAGATTCTATGGTGGTGAACGAAGAAGTCCATGATAGAAATGACTATGAAGGTAGCTCTCCTGATGTCGAAGGTACAAATAATGTTGCTCCGGGAGGTAATGATGGCTAAGATGAGGAGATGAGGGGAGAAGAATAAGAATATCGGTCGTTATTCCATGATAGACCTGGTGATGGTGATGATGATGACCTCCAGGAGGAGGATATCATTGGTGAGGGGAATAAGGACGCTAATAATGAGACAAACGAAGGACAACCTCAGGGTCCAACTACTGCCACTCCGACGGCTGATGCTATTCCTGAAGGCATCAAAGCTTCAACAGGAACAACTGGGGGTCTCTCTTAAGAAAAACTAGTAGCCCTAAAGCAAAGTCAACCTCTCGAGTATCTGAAGGATATGCTGAGTAAAAGAGAGAGATCGTCTGAAAGAAGTCTTAACACCTCTACAACATGTGAGGATCAACCTTTGAGCAAACCTGTGGATGAGACACTCTTGAAGATCAAAGAAAAGATCTTTAAGGGTGATATATTCCTACTCTTGCTGGCTGATCCTTCTGCCCCCTTATCTTTGAAATCTCTCCTTAACCAGATTAATTTATTGGAAGCTTCTCTCGAGGTTGCCAACGTCATCTTGGAGTTAGGCATTATGATCGAACAAGTTATTGTTGATCATAAGCTGTTACCCTAAATCACCAAGGAAATTGAGAAGAAAGTCGGTGCCGAAGCAGTTGCTTGGGATGCGGCTACTGAATCGACTAACAAAGCAATGGAACTAGAGTAGACCAAAGAGAAAAACAGGGCGGAGATCGAAAGCCATGACTGTGACATTTCCTCTTGGGAAGTGAAAATAAAGGAACTATAGGCCAAAATCTCTGAAGCCAAAGAGCGCAAAGGTGAGATTTTAAAGTTTGATGACACTTCCATGGCTAAGAAGCTAGATTTTGGTCTGGAGTTTGTCGAAAAGGTGCGAAAATTAGAGGCAGAGCTCGTGACTCTTAGGTAAAAAAGATCCCTATGTGAGAAACGTCTGGAGCTTCACAAGGCAAAATATCTCCATATGAAGGCTCATCTCCCTTTTTAGATTTAGTCTCTTTTCTGTTTATCTCTTCATGACGTTTGGTTTCAGTTGTACTGATTATTAGCCCTTTGGGCCTTTGTAATGAATTTAAGCCATGTTGGTAACATTTTTATTACCATGTTGGCTTCGACCAATTTGCATGCAATTATTCGCTTATTATTTTTATCTCTTGGAGCGCTGGCTTATATTTTTTCAAATATTTTCCATTCACTCTTAAGATTCTTTTATCTTTATTTTGGGTCAACTTCCCAAGGACATAACTCCATTTTTTATGATTTTAAGGTGAGACCAAGTGAATTGGAAATCTTAAGATGTCTACTTCAAATTTTATGTTGGACAAATTTTCATAAACCTAAAAGAAGTACATGTGATAATACAAAACATTATAGGTCACTTTGGACCAAAGCCATTGAATCTTGAAAAAGTCCAACTTCAAGTTCCCATAACTTTCTCATTAAAAAGCCAAATGATGAAAAATATAAGTCCAAATTTATTTTCTTGAAAATATATACAACTTTTATGTTGAAGGTTTTGTCATTTGAGGCTTTCATCATTGAAACAGAAGGATTTGAAGTTGGTCCTTTTTGGCAAATTTCCAAATGCATGTTTTGTACCTTGAACTTCATGGCTAGTTTTCAATATTTTCCAAACTCCAAATGGATTTTTGGTCAACATAGCTTTTGTTCCTTATGTCAATACCTTTCCGACCATTACTCACATGCCTATGTTTGAATTTTCCAAATGGGACTTTCAAAGAGATGAATATTTGTGATCATTTATGGAAACCAAGTGAAATCTTCATGCACAATCCAATACCATGCAATCTGCACGTCCAATTCAACTTGGTTGATGTTCAGAATTCATTTGCAATTGATTTTGGGACTCACATGCGCCTGTACATGCCCATGCATGGAGGACCCAATTTCATGCATACGGTTTTGATCACACTCTCCTTGCAGCTCCATCTATAAATAGAAGCATCATTTCATTCAATTGGCAACCTGAAGGCACCTGAATCCCTGCTGAAATCATTTCCCACCCTCTTACCAAAGGAATTCTGAAATTTCACTTCTCTTTTCAAGCTTGAATTTCAACTTCCCTGGTTGATCTTTAGCTTCTAATTCCTAAGCCTTGCTTCATTGTCACTTCAAGATCAAGCTGCAATTAAGAATTGGATTGGATTGTGCTCATAAAAGTTGCACTTCAAAGGTTTATACCTCAACTGTTTTGCTTCGAATCTCACTGAATATTGTGCATTGCTTGTGTTGGTTTGCATTTCTGAAGTACTCATGTGAGAGGCAAGCCAATGGTGGCTTTAATTTTGTGAATTGTTGAACTTCAGATTGAACACCTAGATTTTCAACCTCAGATTTCTTCTTCCATAAGGATCTTGAGTGAAAACTAAGGTTACAGGGGTGATGTACATCACCCCAGCTTTAATTTGGTGTATCGATCGCGTGTTTTAGTTAAGGTTGGAAAACCTGCAACTGGTGGCCGGACTGTGCCTTCTCACCGGAGAAGATGGTGGTTTCCACCACCGTCCCCACGTGTTTGAATCTTGGCCTTTGGATCCAGTCATTATGATCTAATCTCAGCCTTTGCCTTGCTTGACTTTTTTTTTAATTATGTGTGTTACGCGTTTGACTCGAATCCATGATGAGCGCGTGCCTAGGAGCCTTATGATCAACCACGTCAATTAATGAACTCTGATCAGACGCCTGTGGATTTTTCTAATTTCTTAATTTCTATTTTAATTTCTTTTATTCCATTTATTTTCAAAAATTCATAACTTCTTTATTTGGAATCACAAAAATATGGAACCAATTGCAAAAAAATTCTCTTCAATTCTAGTTTCATAAAATCATTTTTAATTATTTTTGTGATTCCATTTAATATTTTTTATGAATTATTTCTTTTCTGATAGTTTTTAATTCATTTAAAATACCATTTGATATTCAAAAATGCCAAAAATATTTTCTTAACATCTTTGGATGATGATAAGTCTATGAAAAATATTCTCATCAATTTCTTAATTGATTTGAGATTTTAGTCCAATTATGTTATTTTTCTTCATTTTTAATTGTTTAAAATTAGTTTCTATTTTCAAAAAATGCTGAGAAAATTTGTCAAACCTTATTTTACCATGTTAGACTTATGATGGTCCAATTGGACTTATCCAAGTTGATTTGAATTGGATTTGAAGTTTGAGCTTTATTTGTCCATTTTATTTTATGCATAATTTTAATTCCAAAAATACCAAAAATATGTTTGACATTTCTTGACTTCCAATCTTCATTTCACTTCTGTTTACTATTGATTGATGTTGATTACATTCAAGTTTTATCAATGTGTTTTGGTTATGTCATTTGGATTTTGATTTTGTACATTCTATATTCATCTCCTTTCTTCATCTTTTTCTTTTGACCAATGAGTTAATGATTTGTGGTTAGCCTTGACATATGAGAGGCTTAACCTTCTTTGATCGAAATCAAATTCAACTTGATCAAAGATCAAGTGAATTGCTTTGTGTCCAAGATAGTTTGCTTCTTGGTCAAGCAAAAAACCTAAAGTCCATACAAGGTCATTCTTCTTTTCTTTTGGCATGGCAAGTTGTAGGAGCTTGGCTTACTAGTCATGATCTCTAACTTGTGTTTATTTGCCTATAGTTTTATTGACCGGCCTCAGATAGGTGTGACTACTACATTAGTCCACTTACGATTGCTTAACATAGCGCTAAATTGCCTTATGGCACACTAACACTAACTACTAATTACTAACTTTTAATTCAAGCATTTAATTCTGGCAATTTAATTTAATGCAATTTAATTTCTTGCTCATTTATTCATATTGTCTTTTCCCTTTGCTCATTTGAGCTCATGTTTATGTTTATGCCATTTTCCTTTTGCTCACTTGAGCACATTATTGTGTAAATATATTTTGCCTTGTGCTTGTTTTGTTTTTGTTTGTGTGACCCAATGCAAAAGGAGAAAGGACTTAGAATTAGGACCTTACCTATGCTTAATGGAGTTTCAAGAGCAACTAGGCCTCATGCCTTTAGAATGTTAAAATTGTTGAAGAGCAACTAGGCCTCATGCCTTTAGAATGCTTAATCTTGAAGTTGAATTGAAAGGACCCCTAATCTAAACTCTCTCTTTGTCCATTCTTTCTATTGCATTGTGGAACTTTTTGATTGTTTGTTCTTGTGACAGGGATTCCAAACTTGAGCTAGTTAAAAGGACCATTGTCATAAGCATCCAAGTTAAGAGAAAGACAAGCCAAATTGGAAGATCCTAGGATCTTGATTGATTATTTGATTGATTGCTTGAGTTAATTGCTAAGTCCAAAGGAAAGGAGCATCTTGGATCATCTTTATGATCTCAAGAAAGGAACTTCAAGGGTTTTATTCTCTTATCTCATCTTTGCATGTTTAGGACTATCCCTTCTCTTCTTCTCTCCACTCTAACCCAAGCCAAATTCATTTTGTGCAAACATTGACATTGTTTTCAAAACTAGAAACTTGGGCCTCGTGCCTTTGATTTTCCAAACTCTTTTCATAATACTTATTTTGAATTGAACCACCCTTGCCAAAGCTTTTCATAAACATTAGCTATTAGGTTTGAGTTATCATAATAGTTGATATAAGCCTCACCTGTATCCTTAGTGATTGGACTATAAGTCTTCCATACTTATTTTAGGGTGGATCCCTCACTAGTATGTTGAAGCTCTCCTCACATGGTGGATTGTGGTTTAGATTGAGTTTTCTCCCTTTGATAACAAAAGACCTTAAGGCTTTTGGACCAATCAATTCACCAACTTATTTTGAGATTTTTACCCCGAACTACGAGGTTTTGATCCTACCTTTGAGATGGTATGTAGGCAATGGGTTCATCCATTCAAACAACAAATTGTAAATAATATGTATATTCTTTTCTCATCTCCCCAATCATGTTTGCACAAATATTTTCCAAGTACCAACCTACCATACAACATTTGCAAAAAGGCCCCCCTTAGAGTACTAAGGATGTTTTGGGTGCTTAAAACCTTCCCATTGCATAATCAACCCCGTTACTCAGATCTCTGACATTTTTATTTGATAAAACTTCTCGGTTTTTGTTCTCTTTCTAACCTTTCCTTTGGATAAATAGAAGTGCGGTGGCGACTCGAATTATATGATTTACTTGATTTAGTCAATAAATCTAAAGGTAACGAATACCTCGCTACAGAAAAGTGGCGACTCTGCTAGGGATATGTTGCTTCTTAGTGGGTTTAGCCTACTTTTTGATTTGTTGAATTGTATGTTTATGTTTATTTGTCACATATTTTTGTGCAAATTTGGGATGATTGTATTGTTTGTAATGATTGATTTGCTTGATATATCAATTGCTTGTGTGCTTGGTGGTCTCTTGTGAGATGAGTTCTATACCCAAACTCGAGTGCACTTATGATAGGAGAATGGCATAGTCTTGTTGACTTGTGTGGAGTTATTCCTTAGCAATTTGACTTGCAAGCCCATTCACTTGGTGGAGGTCTTGTTGGGATCAATAATGTCACACGAGTAGTCGTGGTTAGGCATTACTTTTTCCAATATATACCTTAGAAGCCAAGGACCTTAGATTACCTAGCCCATCTTGGCCTATTTTAGGACGTAGTGCGAAGGTCGTTCAAGTGTAAGATTTGATACGATTGTTACACGATACTACACTCATAAGAGTCTCTCTTGAGAATGTTTTTGGAATACGAGTAGTCGTTTATCCGATAATATCCGAAAGATGGGATGATGACTATGGGAACCTCTTGTAGAATATGATTGTCAGGTTTAACCATAGTACACTCCCATTGGGTGGTTCCTAACCGAGTCTTCATGCTCATGACTTGCAACAAACCCTTGATTCACGGTTGATCCGTTCTCGTATGTCCTTAATATCAATTGAACTCGGGTGTTGATAAGGTGTAAACCATAATCCACCAAGATGGATGATTGATATTAAGGATGACTTGATTCATCTCGTGACCTTTGTGTGGTGTGATTTGCTTGATCCTTGAGTGTGATTGTTGCATCCATGCATTCATGCATTCATTTGCATCCATGTCATCAACAATGAGAAAAATTTCAAGGAACTTAAGAGGTATATTTGCAAATTTTCAGACATGGATAAGCAAAGAAGGAATACGAAGAAGTACAGTTTCAGACAACCCGACTTGAAAGAGTTAAGGAGTTTGACATCCTATGTATTAGATCCCTTGGAGTTCAAAGCTCTCCATGGGAAGCTTCTGTCTATTCTTGCTACTCAGATGGATGAAGGTCTGATGAGTGTGTTGGTGCAGTTCTATGATCCTCTGTACCGTTGCTTCACTTTTCCGGATTTCCTGCTTTTGCCTACACTTGAGGAGTATGCCTATCTTGTGGGTATACCTATCTTAGATTAGTTGCCGTTTAGTGGCTTGGAGAGGGTTCCTTCTTCCCAAGAGATTGTTGATCTGTTGCATATAGATGAATCTGATATTGGTGCTCATATGACTACCAAAGGTGGAATTCAAGGTCTCCCATCTGATTTCCTCATTGCTCAAGCTACTTTGTTTGGGAAGGCCATGAGTGAGGACGCCTTTGAGGCCATATTGGTACTTCTCATTTATGGGCTAGTGTTATTCCCCAACATCGACAACTTTGTGGATGTGAACGCTATTAGGATTTTCTCTACTCTTAATCCCGTTCTGACTCTGTTGAGTGACACTTATTTCTCTTTGCGTATGAGGAATGCAAAGGGTGGTGGTACCATTGTGTGTTGTTTGCCTATGTTAGAAGGTGTGTTATTTCAAGAGGGTAAAGATCCCCAAAACTTGAAGGGCAGGATGGTCCACGCTTGGCGCAAGATTCATAGGAAGGGAAGGGAAGAGCTTGGTCCGAAGAACTGTATTGCTTTGGAACCCTACACCTCGTGGGTGAGGAGGAGAGCTTCTAAGTACCGCATGCCCTATGACTACCCGAGACCTACACCTATGGTTATGGTTGGGCTTTCAACCCTCCCTGACCAAGGAGTTGAGAGATGAAGACCGTTCGCGTGCTTGGGTCTGTGAGCGAGAGGAGCTACTTCAGCAACTCAGAGATAAAGATGATGTGATAGAATTTCTGGAGCATTAGATTATTGATGAGCCAGATGATATGGTGACTTCTCTTCTTCCTCAGTCTTCCAAATTTTGGAAGAGGAAGTATGATCAACTTGCCAAGGAGAAGACAGATATGGAGGCAGCCTATGAGAGAGAGGTGAAGAGGCTTCGTGCAACTTATCTTCCGGTCTCGAGAGCTTTCGACGATTGTTTCTAGGGTTCCATAGGATGTTTATTTTCCTTCTCTCTTGTATTGTATTTGGTTACCAAGATTGTACTTCTTTGGTGTAAAATTTTGTCCAAATGTTATTGATATGAATATTCCATTACATGTCTAAAAGATTAATATTTCCAAATATTTGCAAATAGATCTCTATAAAGTTCCTTTGATTAAAAAAATAAATCATATGCACAAGCATTGCATGTATCATATGCATAAGCAGGTTTTATTTAGGTCTTCTTGATCAATGGTCTAACTCTGTGTTCTTCATTTATTTTGAAGACAAGCTGACGCACCGGTACAACACCAGGGCCAATTCTTCAAAGCTAATGGATCATCTCGAGCAAGAGAATAGGGAACTCAAGGAGGAGGTCACTAGGTTGACTGCTCTGATGGAGTCATTCCTGGTTGCCAAAAGTCAGTCTTCTCCAACGCCTGCAACTCCTCCCCAGAGGACGGTCACCTCAGAGGTTGCTTCCTCTACTGTGCCTCGTGCCAGTGCTCATTTCGCTTCGTCTGCTATGCCAGCCGGGTTTCCCTGGGGGATTCCCGCGAATTTTGTGCCAGAGGGTCTCGCTATGACCTTTGCTTATAGGCCGGCATCTAGCCCGGTCCTTGCAGTGCCACCTCCAGTTGTGCACATGTTACCGAGAGTTGATGACACCATTTATCACTCTGAGCCATCTGAGGGCCCAGATGTCTACGAGAAAATGGATGCTATGAATGACCAAGGAACTGAAAACTCTAAAAGGGAAGGACCTCTTCGGTAAATCTGCTGCTGAGTTGTGCCTCGTGCCCAACGTCAAGATTCATATCAAGTTCAAAGTGCCTGACTTTGAAAAGTATAAATGAAACACTTGCTCGCTCAGCCATCTTGTGATGTACGCACGCAAGATGTCAACTCAAACTGACAACAGTCAACTCCTCATCCATTATTTCCAGGACAACCTGTCCGGTTCCGCACTCAGATGGTATATGGGTCTGGATAGTGCGAATATCCGCTCCTTCAACGACCTTGGCGAAGCTTTCATCAAGCAGTACAAGTACAACGTTGATATGGCTCCCGATAGGGACCAGCTGAGGGTTATGTCCCAAAAGGAGAAGGAAACATTTAAGGAGTACGCCCAGAGGTGGCATGAATTGGCCGCACAGATTGTGCCCCACTCAAAGAGAAAGAAATGACCAAGATCTTTCTAAAGACCTTGAGTTCATTTTACTATGAGAGGATGATAGCTAGTGCTCCCTCGGACTTTATAGAAATGGTGAACATGGGGATGAGGCTAGAAGAAGGAGTCCGTGAAGGACGTCTGGCCAAAGATGAAGGCTCTTTTGCAAAATGTTATGGGGCGTTTGCAAAGAAGAAGGAGGGAGAGGCATATGTTGTGTCCTCCCATGTCAAGAGAAGACCCTCTGTAAAGAGGAAGACTGTGTGCCCTGCCAGTAACCAGCACCAGGTGGCTCATATAGCACCTGCCTTCAGGGAAAATCAACATTATCAGCACCAGCAACAGCAACATCAACAATATCAACAACAGCAGCATCGTCCGCAACAGCAGGCCTACCAGCCTCGAAACAACAACAATACCAGCACTAGCTACGATAGGAAGAGCGTCACTTTTGATCCTATTCCAATGACCTATAATGAGCTCTATCCGTCATTGATAGACCGAAAGCTGATTACTCCACGTGACCCACCTGCTGTACCGACCAACCCTCAGTGGTGGTACAAGCCCGAGCTTCACTGTGTTTATCATTCCGGTGCTCCCGAACATGATGTGGAGAACTGTTATCCCCGAAAGACCAAGGTTCAAGACCTTGTTAGAAGTGTGATCTTGTTTTTCGAGGACGTAGATCCAAATGTTAAGAAGAACCCATTGCCCGAGCATGGGAAAGCTGCAGTTAACATGGTCCAGGGTTGCCCTGGCAAGTACAAAGTCCGATATGTCAGCCATATCAGACAATCGTTGGTCGAGATGCATAGGCTGTTATGTGGATACAGTCATTACGAGCATGACCATGACAGATGCCGAGTGTGCACTATCAATGAGAGGTTATGTCACCAAGTCAGGAAAGACATTCAAGAGATGCTGGATCAAGGTGTGATTGAGATACTTCAGAATCTTGATGAGGACGAAGTTAATGTTATATCACCTGTATTCAGAATACCCAAACCTGTTGTCGTCAGATATGACGGTACCAAGAAGAAGGCTTCTCCCTTTCTTATCATCAAACCAGCGGGCCCTATTCCGTACTCTTCGGACAAGGCTGTTCCCTACATATATAATATGGTTACATTAGAAGATGGAAAGGAGGTTTCATTGCCCTCCACCTCTGTTATAAGTATATCTGATGTCAGTGGTGTGACCCACAGTGGTCGTGTTTTCTCGGCACCGCCGAAACCCCAAGATGACATCTCGAGAAGAACTGATGTTGTTGATAATTCTGCCAGTCCTGTGGGGACTTCTTCTTCTTCTCCATATCCGGCACTTGTTGTTGATAAACCTGCCGTTGTTGCTAAAGCTCCTGTCCTTGTTGGCCAAAATGGCATTCTGAGAGAGGACTGTGATGAGATGCTGAGGCTCATCAAGAGGAGCGAATATAATGTTGTCGATCCGTTGCTTCAAACTCCATCAAATATATCTGTATTGTCTTTGTTGATGAATTCAGAACCACACCACGAAGCTTTGCAGAGGGTGCTGGATGTGGCATACGTGGATCACGATGTCACAATTGAACAGTTTGATAGCATTGTTGCAAACATAACTGCTTGTAACAATTTGAGCTTTTGCGATGCTGATCTTCCCAAGGAGGGAAAAGACCACAATTTGGCTCTACACATTTCTATGAACTGCAAGGATGATGCCTTGTCTAATGTGCTGGTAGACACATGATCATCGCTAAATGTGTTTCCAAAACCCACTATGGAAAAACTTTCTTACCAGGGGCCTCCCATGAGGCAGAGTGGAATGATAGTCAAAGCTTTTGATGGATCTAGGAAAACTGTGATTGGAGAAGTTGAGCTCCCAATCAAGATTGGATCTAGTGATTTCCAGATCACTTTCCAGGTCATGGATATCCACCCATCATATAGTTGCTTGCTTGGCAGACCATGGATTCACGAGGCAAGCGCCGTGACATCCACCCTACACCAAAAGTTGAAATTCGTCAAGAATAAGAAGTTGGTGGTGGTACGGCCAGAGAAGGCTCTCTTGGTAAGCCATTTGTCTTCCTTTTCTTATATAGACGTTGAGGATGAGGTTGGGACTCCGTTCCAAGCCTTGTCTATTGATGAGCCTTTAAGGAAAGGGACTTCTTCATTTGCATCCTACAATGGTGCGAAGTTGGCCATTGAGCATGGTACAACTACTGGTTTAGGACAAATGATTAAGCTGGAAGACAATAAATCCCGGGCTGGCATAGGGTACTCTTCAGGAACTTTCAATGAGCATGGGTTGTTTCAGAGTGGAGGTTTCATCCACGCGGTCGAAGACCAAGAGGCTGCTGCTATAGTGGAAGATGATACAGAGAAAGATTCTAGCAACTTTGTCATCCCTGGAGGAGTCTGCAATAATTGGGTCGTTTTTGATGTTCCAACAGTTGTCCATAAGTCCACGTAATGTGTTCATTTTTGTTTAAAAACCCTTCTCCCATGCCAAAAAGAGAAGTGATGACATTGTTGGCACATTAATACAATGATATTCATTCAATAATTACATGTTAATTATTTGTTTTTCCAAATTATTTTCCCTTTTTGCTTTTTGCATGAAATTGGTGATCACTAAAAAACCCTAAAAAAAAGAATAAAATCAATCTTTTCATCTGCATAATGATTTGCTTTGTTTGAAATCTGAAATCTCTTTAATATCCAAAATCATTATGCAGGTTGATCAAACCCATTGAACATAATGATCCAACACCATCTCCCAACTTTCAGTTCCCTGTATTTAAGGCAGAAGAAGATGATGATGAAGAGATTCCTGATGAGATTACCCGTCTGCTTGAGCACGAAGAGAAGATCATTCAGTCACATCTTGAGAATCTGGAAACAATCAACATGGGGTCTGAAGATTGTGTTCGTGAGGTGAAGATTGGGGCCCTCCTGGAAGAATCTGTGAAGAAGGGGTTGATTGAATTGCTACGAGAATATGTCGACGTCTTTGCCTGGTCATATGAAGACATGCCTGGTCTAGATACTGATATTGTGTAGCATTTCCTGCCTTTGAAGCCTGAGTGTGTGCCTGTGAAGCAGAAGCTCAGAAGAACTCATCCTGATATGTCAGTGAAGATTAAAGAAGAAGTTCAAAAGCAAATTGATGCGGGGTTTCTGGTGACTTCTACATATCCTCAATGGGTGGCCAATATTGTGCCCGTGCCAAAGAAAGATGGAAAAGTCCGAATGTGTGTGGACTATAGAGACTTGAATAAAGCTAGTCCGAAAGATGATTTTGCTCTACCACACATTGATATGTTGGTAGATAATACAGCTAAATTCAATGTCTTCTCATTTATGGACGGATTTTCCGGTTATAACCAGATTAAAATGGCACCCGAGGATATGGAGAAGACAACATTCATCACACCTTGTGGAACATTCTGTTATCGAGTGATGCCCTTCGGTTTGAAGAACGCCGGAGCCACGTATCAACGCGCTATGACTACCTTGTTTCATGATATGATGCACAAGGAGATCGAGGTATATGTTGATGATATGATTGCTAAGTCGAGAACGGAAGTTGAACATGTAGAGCACTTGTTGAAGCTTTTTCAGCATTTGAGGAGGTACAAACTCCGCTTGAATCCGAACAAGTGTACATTTGGAGTCCGTTCCGGCAAGTTATTGGGCTTTATTGTCAGTGAAAGAGGTATTGAAGTTGATCCTGCCAAGGTCAAAGCAATACAAGAGATGCTTGCGCCCAAAACTGAGAAGCAAGTCCGAGGTTTTCTTGGCCGCTTGAATTATATTTCCAGATTTATATCCCACATGACTGCCACATGTGCGCCAATATTCAAGCTCCTCCGGAAAGATCAGCGCCATGATTGGATCGAGGATTTCCAGAAGGCCTTTGACAATATTAAAGAGTATTTGTCTGAGCCTCCGATTCTGTCTCCGCCTGTGGAAGGGAGACCATTGATTATGTACTTGACTATTCTTGAAGATTCTATGGGTTGTGTATTGGGTCAGCAAGATGAATCAGGGAAAAAAGAGTATGCTATATACTATCTGAGTAAGAAGTTCACCAATTGTGAGTCTCGATACTCAATGCTTGAGAAAACATGTTGTGCTCTGGCTTGGGCTGCTAAGCGTTTATGCCAGTATATGTTGAATCATACGACTTGGTTGATATCCAAAATGGATCCAATCAAGTATATCATTAAGAAGCCTGCTTTAACTGGGAGGATTTCCCATTGGCAGATGCTGTTGTCTGAGTATGATATTGAGTATCGAGCTCAGAAAGCTATTAAAGGTAGTATCTTGGCTGACCACTTGGCACATCAACCAATTGAGGATTATCAGTCTGTTCAGTACGACTTCCCGGACGAGGAGATTCTGTATTTGAAGATGAAAGATTGAGATGAGCCTACGCTCGATGAAGGGCCAGAGCCTGGTTCCCGATGGGGCATGGTGTTTGATGGTGTTGTAAATCAATATGGAAATGGTATTGGGGCAGTGATTATTACTCCTCAGGGCACCCATTTTCCTTTTACAGCAAGGCTAACTTTCAAATGCACGAATAATATGGCGGAGTATGAGGCATGTATTATGGGTTTGGAAGAGTGTATTGATCTTAGGATCAAACATCTCAATGTTTATGGTGATTCGGCCCTGATTGTTAATCAGATTAAGGGTGAATGGGAAACGAATCAGCTTGGCCTCATCCCATACAAAGATTATGCGAGGAGGATTTCAACCTTCTTTACCAAGGTTGACTTCCATCATATTCCTCGAGATGAGAATCGGATGGCAGATGCTCTTGCTACGCTTGCTTCAATGATTGTGGTGAAATATTGGAATGAAACCCCCAATATTACTGTGATGCGCTTGGATAGACCAGCTCATGTATTTGCAGTTGAAGAAGTGAAAGATGATAAGCCATGGTATTATGATATCAAGTGCTTTCTCCAAAGTCAGATTTACCCGCCTAGGGCATCGGTTAAAGATAAGAAGACTTTGAGGAGACTATCTGGCAGTTTTTACCTCAACAGCAATGTGCTTTATAAGAGGAACTTTGACATGGTTCTGCTCAAATGCGTGGATAGACACAAAGCAGACCTGTTAATGACCGAAGTCCATGAGGGTTCATTTGGTACTCATTCTAATGGACATGCCATGGCAAAAAAGATGTTGAGAGCAGGCTACTATTGGCTCACAATGGAGTCTGACTGCTGCAAATATGTGAAGAAATGCCATAAGTGTCAGATTTATGCGGACAAGATTCATATTCCCCCGACACTTCTGAATGTTATTTCCTCACCATGGCCTTTCTCCATGTGGGGAATTGACATGATTGGCATGATAGAGCCAAAGGCGTCAAACGGTCACAGATTCATTCTCATAGCAATTGATTACTTTACCAAGTGGGTTGAAGCAGCGTCATATGCAAACATGACCAGGCAGGTGGTTGTGAAGTTTATCAAGAATCAACTCATATGCCGTTATGGTGTGCCAGATAAGATCATTACTGATAATGGATCTAACTTGAACAACAAAATGATGAAAGAGCTGTGTAGCGAGTTCAAGATTGCACATCATAATTCTTCTCCTTATAGACCCAAGATGAATGGGGATGTTGAAGCTGCTAATAAGAACATCAAGAAGATTATCCAGAAGATGGTTGTTACGTGGAAAGATTGGCTATCGTACATCTGTCCGCACTTCAACAGGGGCAACCCCTTTTTCTCTTGTATATGGAATGAAGGTTGTGCTCCCCGTGGAGGTTGAGATCCCATCAATGAGAAGCTTGATGGAAGCCAAGTTGACTGAGGCTTAATGGGTTCAGAGTCGTTATGACTAGCTGAATTTGATTGAAGAGAAGAGGTTAACTGCCATGTGCCATGGTCAGTTATATCAGCAAAGGATGAAGAAAGCCTTTGATAAGAAGGTCAAACCTCGTGTGTTCAGAGAAGGTGACCTCGTGCTCAAGAAAATTTTGTCTTTCGCGCTCGATTCCAAGGGCAAGTGGACTCCAAACTATGAAGGTCAATAAGTTGTTAAGAGAGCCTTTTCAGGCGGTGCTTTGATACTTACAACTATGGATGGGGAGGATTTCACTCGTCCTGTGAATTCAGATGCAGTCAAGAAATACTTCGCCTAAAATAAAAACAGAATAGCTCGCTAAGTTGAAAACCCGAAAGGGCGACTTAGGCAAAAATGAGCGTCTCAGTGGATCGAAAACCCGAAAGGGCGGTCCAGGCAAAAGTTAGAGACATAAAAAATGAAAATATATATCCCGCTAGATTGAGTACCTCATCCTTGGGAAATCTAGGCAAAAATTAGGGATTTGGCAAGTAACTGCATCCTGACAAGACTGTGTTCTACAACTGTCTTCTGTTAAAGATTCTCGCTCAGTCATCATCAACTGAAGCTTCAAATACATTGGATTCTGAGTTGGTGGAGAAACGGTCATTATGTTCAATGTAACCCTTTTTCCAATATATATCACCAATTTCAAATTTGTAAAGATCCATGGAGTCTCGCCATTTGCGGACTACCATTCTATCAAATAAATTTGAGCCTTTATCCAATTCTTTGCACTCTTACTTGTTTCTATTTAACAAATGTTTGCATGTGTTAATTGATAAATATCAATGTTTTAAACAAAATAAAGTTTTGTAAACTGTTTTTAAACAAAGTGAACATTCACAATGACTGAAAGGATAAATGGAATGTCCTCAGTGCTCTCCCAAGGATAGTATGATCTCCGAAAGAGTAAGACATTTGTTCATGTTTCTAGCATATTTGTATCCTCTTTCATCATCTTTCAGGTTGTCTCCTCCGTGAGTGAAGAGGAAGGTGATACTCCACCAATATCCCCAAAGAGTATGGAGTTTTGGCCTTGATCTTTTGGAGATGTGTATACCTCTAACATCCTCAGATCCCCAGTGAGTTTGAGTCTAGCATCTGTGTTTTTATCAATTATATGGTTGTCGTCCCTTGTATGGACTGACCTAAAATCCCGCATAGATTGATAAAAGTTGATATGTTATCTCTTCGAGGAAGTTGGTCTTCCCTTATTGTAATTGGAAATATCCCGCAGAGTGAGCAGGAATTCCCAGCATGAGCGGAAATTCTCAGCATGTTAGCTTGCAGTTTTTCCCCAACAAGTTTGCTTACCATTCATCCTCAGTAGGGTTGCTCATGTTAGCCTTCCCCCAGTTGGGTCACCTATAGGTTATCCTCGGTATGATTGCCAGCAGTCTTTCCCCAGTGGAGTTTCCTGATCAGAGCATGATATATTTGTTCTTCCCTCCTTATTGGATAGTTTCTTCCTAGCAGAGCTGGTGTTGAAGATGTTTACTTCCTTCCCCGGAGGAGAAGTGGTTCTCTCTCCTTGGTAGAGATGTTTCTCTAACAGATATGAGGAAATTTGTTGATTTTTGGAACTTCTGTTTGGTGGTTGTTCCCCACAAAGTTTCATATCTTTCCTTGATAAGTTCCCTAGTAGAGTTTCTTCTATGATGGATCTTATCCGTGTTGTGCTCCCCGGTAGAGTTTTCTTATGCATCGAATCTTTTGTCTGTTCAGCAGCAGATCCCTGGCGATGGCTCTGTAGCTTCCCCAACCGAGACTTTACCTGATCCTTGTTTGACGTTGGAACTTCAAGGAAGATGTATTGTTAGCTTCTCAGCAGAGTGATTGGTTCTTTCGCCACAACAGAGATGTTCCTTCAGTGGTTAGAAGTGAATGTTTGATTGATGTGCTTCTGTTTGGTGGTTGTTCCCCACAGGATTTTGAATTATTGCCTGATAAGATCCCCAATAGAGTTCTTCTTTGACTGATTTTATCCATATCTCTGTAAGTTCCCGAGAACTGTTGGAAGATCCCTAGCTTTTGGTAGTTGTGCCCTTTGGCTGATCCCCAACAACGGTCTCTGATCCCCGACGATTCTTCTATTTCCCCTAGCAGTAGTCTTGGTCCCCGGCAGCGTCTCTGCTTGATCCTCAGCGGTGATTGGTGTTTCCCGATATTTGTTGTTCCCCCACCAGATTGGATTTCTCCTGTGGGCCTGGCTTTATCTTTTGAGATGTTAGACCGGATGTCTGTCCATTGATTCTTGGACCTGGTTGTGTTAGATATGTTTGTTTGTCTGCATTAATCATACATAAACCACGCATATACATGCATAATTATAGCATTCAGATATTTATGTTGCATTCTTTGCCATATATCGTTGCTTGTTATCTCCTGCTGTTGGTGAAATGTTCTTCCCCCAAGCAGATGTTTGTGTCTGATCTCTCCATATAGAGTCGCCCCTTAGGCAGAAAGTGTCTATCTTTTCTTCCATATTCCCCACTGAGCTATGTCCTTGTGGATGATTATTGTTTTAGTTTCCTCCCAAAATATGTATTGGGATGGAATTACTCCCCTGAGTTATATCCTCATTGGGTTGAGTCTTGTTTCATTGTGTCTCTCTAGTTTGTTCCTAGATTGACTCCTTTTTTGTTATTTCCCCTGCAGTTCCCTGTGGTTTAGTTGTTTAATTGCTCAGTAAACTGTAATTGTTCATTCTCTTCCCAACGGATGTTGTGGCCTTCTACCCAGTAACCGGTAGTTGTAAGTCCTATTTCTATAGTTTTCTACCCAGTAACCGGTAGTTGTAAACCCCATTTTGTCCCCTTGCAGAGCTAATCCTTGATTTTGGTCATCCTAACCGATGACGGATACTCTCACCTTTGGTTTTCTACTCAGTAACCGGTAGATGTAATCCCCTCTTTGTTGGTTATCTTTATCCAATATTCGGTATGGATATTCCTTCATTTTTTAGTATACCACCCAGTAACCGGTGATATGTCTCTTGGATAATTGCTCCGATCAAGCAATTTATCCCCAGCGAGTCATCTTTCATTTACCCTTTGTTTGGAAATGATCGTTTCTCCTTTGGATTGGTCATCATTTTATACCCAGTAGCCAGTATCCCGATGTCCTTTCTTTTCGGTCGATTTATCCTTTATTAATCCAGTAACTGGTTGTGGATAATCGTCCATGCGAGTATGTTATCTATGTTCTGACAGTAATATATAATATATCTCATGCGCTCTTCAGTCGAAGTCTTTTTTCTTCCCCAGACGAGTAAGATTCGTATTTCCTTATGGAATCGAATATCCATCCTATAATCGAGTTTTCTTTTTCAGCCCTCCTTTTGGATGATGAGTGTCTTGGAAATATTCTCCAATTCACGTCTGGTTGGTCACCTATTATATGCCCAGTAACCGGTATCCCTGGTGTTCCTTCCTTCTGCTCCTTATTTACGACTTTTTGTCCCCTGTGGAGTCAGATTTTCCTGAGTTGAAATATACCTTTTAGGTTTTCCTCATATGTTTTGGATGATTGATATCTCTCACCCTTATACCGGTCTTAGATATTCTTTCTCCCTGAGCGTGTTGTTCTCTTACCCTTATATCGGTGTATTTAATCACATGTCTCTTTGAGTTTATTACCCAGTAACCGGTAATACCTCGTTTTTCTTCCTCAGTTGAGTCCTTTGTGGACATCCTCACATGAGTCCGGATTTTTATCGAGGTATCCTTTGTGGATAGTTTTGCTGTATTGGCATATTCCCCAATACAGGCACCTTTGGGTCAGCTCGAGTCTTTCCATTGATTTATTTTCATGGAATCCCTTCGTGTCTCCCAGCAAGTTTTCAAAGTCGTGACCTTCTCACACATTTCATTCCCTTTATTCCCCCCAGAGTCTCTGTCCCATTTATGAGTATATTACTCTTATGGATTTTTAGTTTCTCCTGATTTCTTTGTGGACACATATCCCCACAGAGTATTAACTTTTGCATACATACATTTGCATCATGAGGTCTCTTAGAGACCGAAATTCGTCTCTTTGTTATTATTTAAGCCCATTCTACCTCGTCGAGATGAAGATTTTAACCTTCATATCTCCAGCTAGAATGACCTTAAATAGGGGCATCTGTAAGACCCTAATTTTAGCCCTAATATCCCTCATGGCATCATATCATTGCTCATTTGTATTTTCCTCAAGGATCATAGCATCTTGGCTCCTTACCCTAGGGTTGGGACTTGTGTGAGTTGGTTTGAGACCACCAAGAATGCTTGAATTGTATATTATTGCTTTTCTTATTTTGTTTACTAACCAAAAGCACAAAAATATGTCACTAACATCTTTTATTTTGAAGCTTGAGCAGTCATGTGATCCAAGGCTCCTAGGAGGCTCCTATACCCAATGAAATGGCCAGATGAAGATGAAAGCAAGCATGAAAATGGTTCCCAAAGCTCTCAATCATCATGTATGCCTCCCAAGTATCTCAATTTTTCAATTTGATCAAGATAAACCAAAGGGCTTGAGGATTGCTTCCCAAGGAAACCCTAATTCAACTGTGCATTGACTGTGCCTTGCTCATGAAGCAACCTTAACCTATGATCAAATTCAATCAAGGGAAGTTCTTTCATTCATCATTTTATGCATATATGAGCCTATGTGAGGCCTCTCAATCATTCATTCATCAAGTTTTGAAGTTTGGACTTGAGAAGTTGATCAGTCAAATCATTTGACTATTTTGAAATTCACTGAGACCTAACTTTTTATGTGTTTGTCAAATGATGATGACCCCAAGAGAAAATATTTTCTTAAGAACCATGTGAACAACTTTCATGTTCATCAAAAATCCATTTGAAACTTTTAAGGTCATCATTCATTTCAAAACATTATAGGTCATTTTGACTGAAACCCTAATTTTGGGTCAACTTCCCAAGGACATAACTGCTTCATTTTTTATGATTTTTAGGTTAGATCAAGTGCATTGGAAATCTTAAGATGTCTTCTTCAAATGTTATGTTGGACAAATTTTCACTTTGGACCAAAGCCATTGAATCTTTAAAAAGTCCAACTTCAAGTGCCCATAACTTTCTCATTAAAAATCCAAATGATTCAAAATTTAAGTCCAAATTGATTGTCTTGAAAATATCTACAACTTTGATATTGAATGTTTTGTCATTTTAGGCTTGCATCATTGAAACAAAAGGGTTTGAAGTTGGTCCTTTTTGGCAAATTTTCCAAATGCATGTTTTGTACCTTGAACTTCATGGCTAGTTTTCAATATTTTCCAAACTCCAAATGGATTTTTGTTTAACACAACTTTTGTTCCTTATCTCAAGACCTTTCCAACCATTACTCACATACCTATGTTTGAATTTTCCAAATGGGACTTTCGAAGAGATGAATATTTGTGATCATTTATGGAAACCAAGTGAAATCTTCATGCACAATCCAATACCATGCAATCTGCACGTCCAATTCAACTTGGTTGATGTTCAGCATTCATTTGCAATTGATTTTGGGCCTCAGATGCGCCTGTACAGGCCCATGCATGGAGGATCCAATTTCATGCACACGGTTTTCATCACACTCTCCTTGCAGCTCCATCTATAAATAGAAGTATCATTTCATTCAATTGGCAACCTGAAGGCGCCTGAATCTCTGCTGAAATCATTTCCCACCCTTTTACCAAAGGAATTCTAAAATTTCACTTCTCTTTTCAAGCTTGAATTTCAACTTTCCTAGTTGATCTTCATCTTCTAATTCCTAAGCCTTGCTTCATTGTCACTTCAAGATCAAGCTGCAATCAAGAATTGGATTGGATTGTGCTCATAAAAGCTGCACTTCAAAGGTTTATACCTCAACTATTTTGCTTCGAATCTCACTGAATATTGTGCATTGCTTGTGTTAGGTTTGCATTTCTGAAGTCCTCATATGAGAGGCAAGTCAATGGTGGCTTTAATTTTGTGAATTGTTGAACTTCAGATTGAACACCTAGATTTTCAATCTCAGATTTCTTCTTCCATAAGGATCTTGAGTGAAAACTAAGGTTACAGGGGTGATGTACATCACCCCAACTTTAATTTGGTGTATGGATCGCGTGTTTTAGTTGAGGTTGGAAAACCTGCAACTGGTGGCCGGACTGTGCCTTCTCACCGGAGAAGACGGTGGTTTCCACCACCGTCCCCACATGTTTGAATCTTGGCCTTTGGATCCAGTCATTATGATCTAATCTCAACCCTTGCCTTGCTTGACTTTTTTTTTAATTATGTGTGTTACGCGTTTGACTCGAATCCATGATGAGCGCGTGCCTAGGAGCCTTATGATCAGGCACGTCAATTAATGAACTCTGATCAGACGCCTATGGATTTTTCTAATTTCTTAATTTCTATTTTAATTTCTTTTATTCCATTTATTTTCAAAAATTCATAACTTCTTTATTTGGAATCACAAAAATATGGGACCAATTACAAAACATTTCTCTTCAATTCTAGTTTCATAAAATGATTTTAATTATTTTTGTGATTCCATTTAATATTTTTTGTGAATTATTTCTTTTCTGATTGTTTTTAATTCATTTAAAATACCATTTGATATTCAAAAATGCCAAAAATATTTTCTTAACATCTTTGGATGATGATAAGTCTATGAAAAATATTCTCATCAATTTCTTAATTGATTTGAGATTTATTTGAGATTTTAGTCCAATTATGTTATTTTTCTTCATTTTTAATTGTTTAAAATTAGTATCTGTTTTTAAAAAATGCTGAGAAAATTTTTCAAACCTTGTTTGACCATGTTAGACTTATGATGATCCAATTGGACTTATCCAAGTTAATTTGAATTGGATTTGAAGTTTGACCTTTATTTGTCCATTTTATGTTATGCATTATTTTAATTCCAAAAATACCAAAAATATGATTGACATTTCTTGACTTCCAATCTGCATTTCACTTCTGTTTACCATTGATTGATGTTGATTCCATTCATGTTTGATCAATGTGTTTTGGTTATGTCATTCGGATTTTCATTTTGTACATTATATATTCATCTCCTTTCTTCATCTTTTTCTTTTGACCAATGAGTTAATGATTTGTGGTTAGCCTTGACATATGAGAGGCTTAACCTTCTTTGATCCAAATCAAATTCAACTTGATCAAAGATCAAGTGAATTGCTTTGTGTCCAAGATAGGTTGCTTCTTGGTCAAGCAAAAAACCTAAAGTCCATACAAGGTCATTCTTCTTTTCTTTTGGCATGGCAAGTTGTAGGAGCTTGGCTTACTAGTCATGATGTCTAACTTGTGTTTATTTGCCTATAGTTTTATGAACCGGCCTCAGATAGGTGTGACTACTACCTTAGTCCACTTACGATTGCTTAACATAGCGCTAAATTTCCTTATGGCACACTAAAACTAACTATTAATTACTAACTTTTAATTCAAGCATTTAATTCTGGAAATTTACTTTAATGCAGTTTAATTTCTTGCTCATTTATTCATATTGTCTTTTCCCTTTGCTCATTTGAGATCATGTTTATGTTTATGCCATTTGCCTTTTGCTCACTTGAGCACATTATTGTGTAAATAAATTTTGCCTTGTGCTTGTTTTGTTTTTGTTTGTGTGACCCAATGCAAAAGGAGAAAGGACTTAGAATTAGGACCTTACCTATGCTTATTGGAGTTTCAAGAGCAACTAGGCCTCATGCCTTTAGAATGCTAAAATTGTTGAAGAGCAACTAGGCCGTATGCCTTTAGAATGCTTAATCTTGAAGTTGAATTGAAAGGACCCCTAATCTAAACTCTCTCTTTGTCCATTCTATTTATTGCATTGTGGAACTTTTTGATTATTTGTTCTTATGATAGGAATTCAAAACTTGAGCTAGTTAAAAGGACCATTGTCATAAGCATCCAAAGTAAGAGAAAGACAAGCCAAATTGGAAGATCCTAGGAGCTTGATTGATTATTTGATTGATTGCTTGAGTTAATTGCTAAGTCCAAAGGAAAGGAGCATCTTGGATCATCTTTATGATCTCAAGAAAGGAACTCCAAGGGTTTTATTCTCTTATCTCATCTTTGCATGTTTAGGACTAGCCCTTCTCTTCTTCTCTCCACTCTAACCCAAGCCAAACTCATTTTGTGCAAACATTGACATTGTTTTCAAAACTAGAAACCTGGGCCTCATGCCTTTGATTTTCCAAACTCTTTTCATAATACTTATTTTGAATTGAACCTTAAGTCAACTTTGACTTCATTTTGTGAATACTTCTAATTTGTAAATACAACTCACTTCAATTGATTTTTGTGGTTACAATGGCCACCCTTGCCAAAGCTTTTCATAAACATTAGCTATTAGGTTTTAGTTATCATAGTGGTTGATATAAACCTCATCTGTATCCTTAGTGATTGGACTATAAGTCTTCCATACTTATTATAGGGTGGATCCCTCACTAGTATGTTGAAGCTCTCCTCACATGGTGGATTGTGGTTTAGGTTGAGTTTTCTCCCTTTGATAACAAAAGACCTTAAGGCTTTTGGACCAATCAATTCACCAACTTATTTTGAGATTTTTATCCCGAACTACGAGGTTTTGATCCTACCTTTGAGATGGTACGTAGGCAATGGGTTCATCCATTCAAACAACAAGTTGTAAATAATATGTATATTTTTTTCTCATCTCCCTAATCATGTTTGCACAAATATTTTCCAAGTACCAACCTACCATACAACATTTGCAAAAAGGGCTCCCTTAGAGTACTAAGGATGTTTTGGGTGCTTAAACCTTCCCATTGCATAACCAACCCCCTTACCCAGATCTCTGACATTTTTATTAGTTTTTGATTTGATAAAACTTCTCGGTTTTTGTTCGCTTTCTAACCTTTACTTTGGATATATAGAAGTGCGGCGACGACTCGAATTGTATGATTTACTTTTGATTTAGTCAATAAATCTAAAGGTAACGAATACCCCACTACACTAAGACCAAATTTCTATTTGAAATAAGGCTTATGTTAGAAATCACAAGCAAAGAAAGTTTGTTTTAAAAGGGGGAGAGGTTTTGAAATTTAAGAAGTGGGAGAAGATGAAGAGACTAATCCTAAGCATAAAATTAAAAGTTAAGAGTTGAAATGATCTGACCAATGGGATGCAATCCAATAGACAAGTATGTCATATTGAAAACCCATTTTCCCTTTGAACTTTGAATTAAGCAATAATCACCAAACAATTAGCAATGTCAGACATCATGAAGATCAAGGCATCAAATAAAGATATCCACATTTAAGCAAGCAACTTCATAGCTAGCAGTATTCTTTGTCTTCTCATGTATCAGATGACATGTTCTTTGATCAACTTAGAATAAAGCATTAGAGACAAGATTAAAATAATAGTTTTCACCACCAAAATGTAGCAGAATAACTCAAACACAATCCCAAGACTGGCATCAGATGAAGGCTCAGTTCACAATAACTTAGTCTCAGAATGTTGGCATTGGCCAAATCCTTTTGCATATGGAATGTTGCCTAGTCCTAAGTCCAAAAGTTCAGATCAAGATCAACAGTCCACCAAACAGTTTTTAGGGTTTTTGTTGTTTATTAGTATTTTAAGGTCTTAAGACAACAAACAAAATCAAAATTCACAAACAAATATATACAATCACGATATATGCCTCAAACGAGCAAAGTGAAAATGGCATAAGCATAAACAAGTTAAATGAAATGTAAATGGCAATGAATGATAAATGACTGAAAATTAAATTGCATAAAGTAAATGACTTGAAAGTAAAGCAATATTAATAAGAGTTAGTCAAATGTTAGTCAAGATGAATTGAATGTTAGTAGTGTTCTTTCTTTTTATTGATTAAGTCATTCTTTGGAGAACACTCAACCATCTATTCACAAGCATGGATCCTTGAACCAAGACATCTTCCATGGGAAGGAAAAAATGTCAATTTTCCACACAATACCATGAAGTATGGGAGACTTAAAATCTCACTTACTAGAATGTTATGCCTTTAGGGTCAAATTTAACTCTATGTTAAGCAATCATAATTGGACTTATGTAGAAGTCACAACTTTTGAGGTCGGGCAATAAAAGTTTAGGTGTTAATGCATGTTAGAGATTTAGTATAATGAACCAAACTCCTAAAACATACCACACACTAAAAGAAAAGATCAAGAGGGATGAACCTATCTCATCCATACTGGTATTGGTTCATCTGACACAAGGTCATTGATGAACCAATTAGCCTTAGGACATTTGAGATTTCATTGGTCAATGAATGGAATAGGGAAGAATAGGGATGAAGATGAAGTGGGAGGGGAATGAGAGAAACACAAATTGGTCATGGGAAGAATTTTATCAAATTAAAATCATTCGTTCATTTTGAGAGATGAAATATACATTTCATCAATCCCCTAAATCCAATGATTTTAATCCAACAAAAGTCAAATCAATCTTGACCAAGGCCCAAACAAATAGTCAAACATCACAAGACCATAAAAATGGCTCAACATAATTTTTACACAATTAATCAATTAAAAATCAAATTAAAAATGCATTAAAATACAAATTAGTTTGGTCAAAACCTAAAACCTCTTCAAAACACCAAATAAATGGCCAAGAGATTTATCCTAGGTCAAACAAGGTCAAAGGACCTTAGACAAAAAATTTCATGATTTTTGAAAAGTTAGAAGTATTTTTAAACAATTAAAAATATGTATAAAAACATTTAATTCAGGAAAAATATCAAAATTAATCCAAAAAATAATTCAGAAAATGAAAGAGAAAAATATTTAAATATTTTTGGTGAAAGTCCCATATTTTTTGGATTAAAAATGAAATTATTATGAATTGATCAAAATAAAGCAATTAAACATAAAAATCAGAAAATACAAAAAAACAAGGGCCATCAGATCTCCCTCATTAATTAAGGTGGCAAATCTGATGGTCACACGCGCGCGTTCCACCATACTCCTTGGTCAATGCAATCTACAAGTGGTAATCAGAATGAACGCTCAAGATTAAAACATTTGAACCAGATCAGATGGCTTGGGACTTGCAAACGCACCACCGGAGCCCTAGCTCCGGTCATCTTCTCCGGTGATCACCACCGGACTGGTCCAACCTCAACTTCATGAAAAATGGAAAACAATGACACTATTTCAAAGAGAAAATGCTAACGAGCTCGAATCTGGCCTCAATTTTCTCTAATTCCAAGTATATAAAAAGATACAGGGATTTGAATTTTGAGGATCATGAATTGAGTTGCTTCGATTTGACCTCAAAGCAACTCAATCTTGTTGTCTATATTGGTAGGACTTCAACCAACCAAAAATCACAAAGAATAGTGAAGAATTGAGAGAGAATCGAAGAGATGAAAATTCTGAAAAATTACCTTCGAAGGAGCTTCAACCTTGCTTGATCTTGATCCTAATTGTGCTTGGCTTGGTTTCAGAATCTTGTAGGAGGTAATTAAGATCAAAGAGAGGCTTGGACTCTTGGATTTTCAATCTCAAAACATAATGAGATTTGAAGCTTGATTTTTAAATGAAAACCTTCAAGATTATTGTAGCGGTAAATTCATGACCATCAAGCTATGGATAAGTTAGACGTCAATAAAACCAGAGTCGCCAACGCGCTTTTACTTTTTCCAAGGGAAAAGTGAAAAGTACGCACAAAACCCAAAAATAAGAAGTTTTAAAATCAAAACTAATAAAATTCTAGAGATTACAGATAAGGGGGTTAGTTACACAGAGGGAAGGTGTTAGCACCCAAAGTGTCCTAGGTACTCCTAGGGAGCCCTTTCTTGTGTGTACATGTGTTTTTTTACAAAATGATGTTAGAAATAAATAGAGTGGAGGGATGAGGAAATAATTCATTAATTATATTTTTGTGTTTGACAAGACCTTCGAACTTGTGCCTACGTACCAACATAAAATGAGGGATCAAAACCTCGTAGTTTGTGGTAACAATTTCAAAGTGAATGAGTTGCTTTTAACAAAAAAATTATATTTAACAAAGGCACAAAAGGCCTAAAAAGGTTTTGATGAGTGTTAGTTATTTTTGGCTTTTGAAATTTTAATTCAAGTATAGTTAAGTTCATTTACAAGTTTGATTAAGAAAAGAGTTTAAAAATTCAATGGCATAAGGCCAAAGTTTCTAATTTGCAATATGGTCAAAGTTTAGAAATCACAAGCAAAGAAGATTTTAAAAGGAGGGAGATATTTTTGAAATTAAAGAAGTGGGGAAGAAATGAAGAGACTAATCCTAAGCAAAAATTAAAAGTTAGGAGTTGAAAAGATCTGGCCAATGGACTGCAATCCAATAGACAAGAATGTCATATAGAAACCCAAATTTCCCTTGGACTTTAGAATCAAGCAATATCAGTACACAAATATCAAGATGAAGAGCAAGGCATCAGATAAAGATGGCCACATCCAAGCTTAGCAACTCCATGATCTTCTCCATGATTCCCCATGTATCAGATGACTTCAAAAAGGAGCATTAGACACAGGTTCAGAATAACAGCTTCAATATGATCATATTGCAGATGAACTCAAATGGATCTTCAATAATTGTATCAGATGAAAGTTCACTTCACAAGCACTTGGTTTCATAAAAGTTGGCATTGGAAAAGTCCATTGCATAGGGAGTGTTGCCTAAGTCTAAGTCCAATATCTCAGATCAATCCAACAGTCCACACAAAATGTTTTTTAGGGTTTTTGTTCTAATTATGTTCATTAAGGTCAAAAGACAACAAATACAAACAAGTATATACAAAAAAAAAATATTCACAAAGTATAGCTCAAGTGAGCAAAGTGAAAATGGCATTAAAGTAAACAAATTGAATGGTATGAATAAAGGCTTGAAATTAAAGTGCATAAAAGTAAATGGCTTGAAATTAAATGTTAGTTGTTAGTGGATTAGAAGTTAGTATTGCTTTGACTTTGGTTTTGTTTAAGTCATTCTTTGGAGAACACTCAACCCACTTATCACAAGCATGGATCCTTGAACCAAGACATCTTCCAAAGGAAGGAAAAAAGGTCAAGTTTCCACACAATACCATGAAATAGGGGAGACTTACAATCTCACTTACTAGAATGATATGCCTTTTGTGTCACAAATTTAGCGCTATGTTAAGCAATCGTAATTGGACTTATATAGAAGTAACAACTATTTGAGGTCGAGCAATCTAAATTTTAGTGTTAAGGAATGTTAGAGACATGGCATTATGAACCATGCTCCTAAAACACACCATACTTAAAAAGAATATGCAAAAGGGTGGACCTAATCTCATCCATACTCATGTTGATTTTGCAATCAATTAGCCTTAGGATCTAGAGATATCATTGGTCCATGACATGAATGCATAAAGAAGGGGAATAAGATGAAGAGGGACAGGAAATGGAATCAACACAAATTGGTCAAAGGAGGACTTTTACCAAATTAAGATCATTCATTTATTTTGGGAGATAAAATGTACATTTCAACAATCCCCTAAATTCAATGATTTTAACTTAACAAAGTCAAGTCAACCTTGACCAAGGCCCAACAACACAAGTCAAACTCAACAAGTCAAAATTAGAAGCTCAGCAATATTTATTTGACATTTAAATAATTAAAATCAACTAAAATATGCATTAAATTAAATTATGGTTTGTCAAATTCCTAAAACCTCATAAAAACATCAAAGAAATGGCCATGAGATTTATCATAGGTCAAACAAGGTCAAAGGACCTTGGAGAAAAAATTTCATCATTTTTGGAAACTTAAAACTATTTTTAAACAATTAAAAATATTCACAAAATCAATTAAATCATGAAAAATATTAATAATGATCCAAAATATAATTTTAATTCAGAAAATGAAAGAGGAATTTATTTAATTTTTTTTGGTGAAACTCTCATATTTTTTGGATCAATATTAAAATTAATATAAATTAATGAAAATAGAACAAATAAAATGAAAATCAAATAATCAGAAAAAAAAATATGGACCAATTGATCTCCCTCATTAATTGAGGTGGCAGAACAAGTGGTCACAAGCGCGCAATCCACGATGGACTCTAGTCAGCATGCAACAACAATGGTAATCCAAACCAATCCACGAGATTATTTCATTTCAAATGGATTGTGTGGCTCTGAACCTGCCAACTCACCACTGGAGCTACAACTCCGGTCTCCTTCTCCGGTGAACTTCACCGGACTGGTTCAGTCATAACCATCACCAAAATTAAAAAGAAGGACATGATCTTAAAGTAAAAATGGCACTGAGCTCGAATCTGGCCTTAATTCATCCTAACTCCAAGTATATTGAGAGATACAAGGAGTTGAAATTTGAGGTGCACGATCTGAGTTGCTTCGATTTGACCTCAAAGTAACTCAATCTTGTTGCCTACATTGGTAGGACTTCAGACAACCAAGGATCCAAGAGAATTATAGAGAATTTAGTGAGAATCAAAGAGATGAAATTTTCTGAAAAATACCTTCAATGCAGGAGTGAATTCAACTGTTCTTGCTTTGATTCGTGCTAGATCTTGCTCAGAATGCTTGCAGGAGTAGATTAGAATGATCAAAAGGCTTTGGATCCATGGAGTTTTAAATCTCAAAACAGTGAGATTCAAACTCAATTTCTAGTGGAAATTCTCAGGTATATCCTCTCAAATGGAAGGGTTTGGAAGTGTGGATTCAAAGCTGGCGCGCATGGTTTTCATTTCTGATGCATAAAGCCTCTATTTATAGTCAATTCAATTGATATTTGCACACTTGAAGTGAACTTCCAAATTTAGCAATGTGTGATGCATGGGTGCATGGCCGTGTACAGGCCCATGAAATCACTTCATTTGGTCCATAATTGAGTGCACACAAGTCTGAGATCATGTTGGAATGCTAGGCAATTGTGCATGGATGTTTGAAGTTCAATCTTGCCAAATGATGATGCAATGTTCAAGCCATGTGCAGCCTATTCAATTCTTGTCCAAAATGGATGAAATTGGACTTTTTGGAAAGGTTAGATCAAGAGGAACAACTTTCATGTTGGACACTTTTCCATTTGAAGCTTTTATCATGACAAATTTTGAGGTGGAAGTTTGGAAAATTAAACATATCAAAAAAAATTCTAAGTGTGAAGCCATATGTTCACTTATTCCACCTTGGCTAACTTTTTGTGTGAGCTTCAAATGAGAAAAGTTCCTTCATCAAGGTTGTATCTCTCTTAATGTCCTTCAATATGGTCATAAATTTGACCTCATTTAGATTTAATATGAAGGAGTTACACATTTTTGAAGTTGAGGAAAATCACTTGTTTAATGGTATTGGTCCAAAATGACCTATAATGTGTCCTCATATCACATGCTCATTAAAGTTGAATTAGCTATTTCTACAAAAATAAATGTTGAAGTATACATCTTGAATTTTATTTTGAAACTTGTAAATCTTTCATATCATAAAAATTGAGCAAGTTATGGCCTTGGGAAGTTGACCTCCAAATTAGGGTTTAGACAAAATGACCTATAATCTTTCACCATAAAAAATGACTTTCCAAGAAAAACTAGCTCTAGACCTCAATATTAAAGTTGTTTGGAATGTCATTTAGAGTAACGTTTCTCTTGGAATCATTTTCATATGACAAAACATGTAGGAGATAGGGTCTAGGGGACCCCATATTTGATTGGATGAATTCCTTGGTCAACCACCATCAACCAACTTGCTAGCTTGCAATTCTCTTGACTTTTGGGACTCATGGAAGATCATATATGCATAAGGTGATGAAATTTGAAGTATCCATTGAAATATTTGATCAATTATTGAAGAATCTTGTTGAAGAAGTTACATAAGATTCCCAGATGAACTAGGGTGTCCAGGGCAAACCAATTCCAAACTCTTGATGAGTTCTTGATCAAAATAACATGTGGATATCCTAGGGATCCATATATGATACCTAGAGCCAGTTGTAGACCATTCTTGATTGATATTTTAGCAATGAGGGTCTTAAACCCTAGATATGAACTTGATAGATCAAAGGTGAGCATGTGCCCTACCTACAAGAGAGTTAGATATATACAAAGGCATATTTTTGGTATTTTGGTTAGTAAAATGATAAAATATAAAGTATGATACAATCAAATGATGCTTGGCGATCGCTCCCAATGCAAACCCAATGAATGAGGGGTAAGGAGGATACCAAGATGTGATCCCAATGCCAATGCATATGATGAGATAGCATGAGGGATCTTAGGGTCAAATATGGGGTCTTACAGTTGCCCTTATTTAAGGACATTCTAACTGGGGAGATGAAGGTTAAAATCTTCGTATCGACTCAGTAGAATGGGCTTAAATAACAACATATAGAAACAAATTTTGGTCCCTAAGAGACCTCATGATGCATATGATATGAATGTTAAAAAGAATCTTTGTGGGGAAATGTTTCCACAAAGGAAAAGAATCCGGAGAGACTGAAAGTCCGCAAGAGTATAATGCATTGTGTAAGGAAAACTCACTGGGGAGACAGAGACTCTGGGGATATAAGGGTTATGCGTAGGCCAGGCTACGACTTAAAACAACTGGGGGACTCGAGGGATTCCATGAAAATAAATCAATGGAAAGACTCAGTCGGGGAACAAAATGACATCTGCGGGGGAAACGAGTAGATCAGAACAAAGCTGAAATACTCGAACCAAACAGGAAGATCTGGGAAGAAGACCAAAGGATTTACAACTACCAGTTACTGGGCAGAAGACGAAAGGGAGAGAATATTCGTCACTGGTTAAAGTGAACATATCAAGGATAGACTCAAAGGAAAGAAAATATGTCATCGGTTAAGATGAACATATCAAGGATAGACTTACCTGGGGATGTTAAGGAGGATATCCGTCATCGGTTAAGATGAAAATGTCAAGGATAAACTTCCTGAACCAAGTAGGAATTACATCTATCGAATACTGGATAAAATACCATAAAGAAAATATCCGTCACCGATTAGGGTGAACATATCAAGAATAGACTCCGAGGGGAAGAATAGGAATTATATCTATCAGTTACTGGATAGAAAACCACAAAGAGGATATTTGTCATTGATTAGGGTGAACATATCAAGGATAAACTCTGCAAAGGGGAGAAAAGCAGGATTTACAACTATCGGTTACTGGGAAGAAGACTGCAAAGAGAAGGAAACCCGTCATCGGTTAGGATGAACATATCAAGGATTAACTCTCTGGGAAACAAAATAGGGATTACAGCTACCCTTTTACTAGGTAGAATACCAAAAAAAGAGAATATTCGTCACCGATTAAGATGAACATATCAAGGATAAACTCAAAGTAGGGGAAGAAAATATCCATCATCGATTAGGATGAACATATCAAGGATATACTTCCTAGGGAAATGTGAAAACGAATCCGCTGGGGAAAAGGGGTTACTTTTTTTCGGGTATTGGGCAAGAAGTAACAAACTGCAGACTAAGAGGAATACTACCAGTTACTGGGTAATAGACTCTTAGAGGACCAAAGGCATCTATCTAGGTAAGATCTAGAAAGAAAACAGTCAATCAAAGACTCAACCCAAGGAGGATATAACTTAAGGGGAGGGGTTCCATCCAGGTAATCAACTAGGGAAGAAACTAAAATAATAATCATCCACGAGGAAATAAATCAATGGGGAAATGAGAAAGGTTAAAATCTTTCTTCTTAAGGGGCGGACACTCTACAATTGATGGAGGACAAACACACCTAACTTGTATGGGGATAAAGTACCACCATAGCAGAGGATTACAAAATGCAAAAATGGAAGCTATATGAGTGTATATGTATGTGTATATGTGTATATGATGATTATGCTAACAAAACAATCACAAAGGATACAACTGTCGCTGATTTGAATTATCGATACAATTCTCGGCCAATCCACAAAAGGGGGAAACAACTGCTGGAGAAGAGATCAAACATCTCGAAGGCTCAACCCTAGCTGGGGAAGAAGAAGATCCACCAAGGAAACTGCAATCAACTCTGCGGGGAATTTTAGGTCAACACCATATCAAATGGGAGACAATCCTACAGGGGATAAACACAAATAGCTGCTCAGAACCCGGGAGAAACTCTGACTGGGAACGAGACTGATGGCGACTTGTGGGGAGCCAAAATTCTGCCAAAACCATGCCAACCGCTGCAATGAAATGCTTACAACCCGAGGGAGGACAAATCACAAACTCAGCTGGAGACGATGAACAACTCGGCTGGGGAAATCAACAAACATTGGGTGCTGACATACTGCCGAGGATGAAACAGGGTCACGCCAACTATTTAGGGAGAACCAATAATGCTCCACATTCAGGGCTCACTACTTTCAAACCACTATTGATATTCCTTTTAAATGAGATTGATTGCTTAAGATTAATGCTTTTATATGTTTGAGAAAATATGATTTTGATTAAAATTTTAATTTAAAAAATGGTCATAATAAAATTTAAATTTATTTGGCTGAATTAAACAAGAGTAGAAACAATTGGATAAAAACTCAACTTTATTTAATAAAATGTTAGTCTGTAAATGATAAGACTCCATAGATCTTTACAAAAGTTGAAAAATGGTAATTAACGTGGAAAAGGGTTACATTGAATACAATGATCACTAGTCCTTCTACCAACTCCTGATATCCACTGTGCTCTTGGCGACAGCTGGAGATGACGAACCAGATTTTGACAATGTGCTCAAGACAAGTCTTCAAAACTGAAGATCGGCAGGATGCAGTTACTTGCCGTAATCCCTAATTTTTGCATAAATTCCCCCAAGGTGGGGTACTCAATTTATCGGGATAATTCTTTATGTTTTATGTCTCTAACTTTTTCCTGGATTGCCCTTTCGAGTTCAATCCACCGGGACGCTCGTTTTTTCCTAAGCCGCCTTTTCAGGTTTTCAACTTAACAAGCTGTTCTTTTACTTTTAGGAGAAGTATTTCTTGACTGCATCTGCATTCATAGGATGAGTGAACTTTTCACTATCCATAGTTGTAAGAATCAAAACACCACCTGAAAAGGCTCTCTTAACAACATATGTTCCTTCATAATTAGGATTCCATTTGCCCCTAGCGTTGGATTTGAAAGATAAAATCTTCTTAGGCACAAGGTCACCTTCTCTAAACACACGAAGCTTGGCCTTCTTATCGAAAGCTTTCTTCATTCTCTGATGATATAACTGACCATGACACATGGTAGTTAACCTCTTCTCTTCAATTAAGTTCAACTGGTCAAACCTGGTTTGACACCATTTAGCCTCAGGCAACTTGGCTTCCCTGAGCACATGCAGTGATGGGATCTCCACCTCTACTGGGAGTACAACTTCCATGCCATAAACAAGTGAGAAAGGGGTTGCCCCTGTTGAAGTGCGGATGGATGTACGATACCGATGCAAAGCAAATGGGAGCATCTCATGCCAATCCTTATACTTTACAACCATCTTCTGAATGATCTTCTTGATGTTCTTATTTGCAGCTTCAACAACCCCATTCATCTTAGGTCTGTAGGGAGAAGAATTATGATATGCAATCTTGAGGTCTTTGCAAAGAGCTTCCACCATATTATTGTTCAAGTTCGAACCGTTATCAGTAATGATCTTACTTGGCACACCATAACGACATATAATCTGATTCTTGATAAACCTTACAAAAACTTGCTTGGTTACATTCACATACGATGCCGCTTCAACCCACTTTGTGAATTAGTCGATTGCCACCAAAATAAAACAATGTTCGTTCGAAGCTTTGGGCTCAATCATACCAATCATATCAATTCCCCACATGGAGAAGGGCCATGGGGAGGAAATGACGTTCAACATTGTCGGAGGAACATGAATCTTATCTGCATAGATTTGACACTTGTGGCATTTCTTCACAAACTTGCAACAGTCAGATTCTATTGTCAGCCAATAGTAACCTGCTCACAACATCTTCTTTGCCGTAGCATGTCCATTGGAATGAGTACCAAAGGAACCTTCATGGACTTCAGTCATCAACAGGTTTGCTTCGTGTCTATCAACGCATCTGAGCATAACCATATCGAAATTTCTCTTGTATAATACCTCACCATTCAGGTAGAAATTGCTGGCTAATCTTCTCAAAGTCTTCTTATCTTTCAAAGATGCCCCAGACGGGTAAATCTGACTTTGGAGGAAACACTTGATATCAAAATACCATGGCTTCTTATCTTCGACTTCTTCAACAGCAAACACATGAAATGGCCAATCAAGACGCATCACAGTCAAATTGGGAACCTCGTTCCAATATTTCACTACAATCATTGAACCCAACGTTGCAAGAGCATCTGCCATCCGGTTTTCATCTAGAGGGATATGATAAAACTCAACCTTTCTAAAGAAAGTTTAAATCCTCCTCGCATAATCTCTATATGGTATCAAACAGGGTTGATTCGTCTCCCATTCACCTTTGATCTGAATCACAACCAAAGCTGAATCTCCATAGACATCCAAATACTTGATTCTGAGATCAATGGCCTCTTAAAGCCCCATAATGCAAGCTTCAGACTCCGCCATATTGCTTGCACATTTGAAAGTTAATCTAGCTATAAACAGAAAATGTGCGCCTTGAGGTGTAATAATCACTGCCCCAATGCCATTACCATATTGATTAACAGCTCCATCAAATACCATGCCCCAACGGGAACCAGGTTCTGGTCCTTCTTCAAGCAATGGTTCATCACAATCTTTCATTTTCAGGTACAAGATCTCTTCATCATGAAAATTATACTGTACTGACTGGTAATCTTGAATCGGTTGGTGAGCCAAATGGTCAGCTAAGACACTACCTTTAATCGATTCCTGGGATCGGTATTCGATATCATACTCTAATAACAACATCTGCCAACGGGCAATCCTCCCAGTTAAAGCAGGCTTCTCAAAAATATACTTGATTGGATCCATTTTGGATATCAACCAAGTGGTATGATTCAACATATACTGACGCAGACGCTTAGCAGCCCAAGCCAATGCGCAACAAGTCTTCTCAAGCATAGAATGCTGAGTCTCACAGTCGGTGAATTTCTTACTGAGGTAGTAAATTGCATATTCTTTCTTTCCAGTTTCATCTTCCTGACCAAGAACACAACCCATACTCTCATCAAGCACATTCAAATACATGATCAATGGTCTTCCTTCCACAGGCAGAGACAGAATCAGAGGCGCAAGCAAATATTCTTTGATATTGTCAAAAGTTTTATGGCAATCTTCGGTCCAATCACATGACTGATCTTTCCGAAGAAGATTGAATATAGGCTCACATGTGGCAGTTATGAGTGAAATGAATCTTGAGATATAATTCAAGCGGCCGAGAAAACCTCTGACTTGCTTCTCAGTTTTTGGCGCAGGCATCTCTTAAATTGCTTTGACCTTGGCAGGATCAACTTCAATACCCTTCTCACTGACAATAAAGCCCAATAACTTACCACAACAAACACCAAACGTACATTTATTGGGATTCAAACGGAGTTTGTACTTCCTCAAATGCTGGAATAAATTCAAAAAATGCTTAACATGTTCCTCTTCATCAATGGATTTAGCAATCATATCATTAACATAGACTTCGTTCTCTTTATGCATCATATCATGAAAAAGAGTAGTCATTGCTCTCTGGTAAGTTGCACCAGCATACTTTAGACCAAAAGGCATCACTCTATAACAGAATGTTCCCCAGGGTGTAATGAATATGGTCTTCTCCATATCTTTGGGTGCCATCTTGATCTGATTATATCTAGAAAATCCGTCCATAAAGGAAAAGACTTTGAATTTAGTTGTATTGTCTACCAACATATCAATGTGTGGCAGAGGGAAATCATCTTTCGGACTGGCTTTATTCAAATCTCTATAATCAACACACATATGAACTTTTCCATCCTTCTTAGGAACAGGCACAATATTGGCCACCCACTACGGATATTCGGCAGTAACAAGGAAACCAACGTCAATCTACTTTTGCACTTCTTATTTGATCTTCACTGCCATATCAGGATGAGTTCTCCTCAACTTCTGCTTGACTGGCGGGAATTCTGGCTTCAATGGCAATCTATTCTCCACAATCTCAGAATCCAACCCAGGCATGTCTTGATAGAACCAAGCAAACACATCTGAATATTCTCGGAGAAGATCAATCAACCCCTTCTTCACTTCAGGACACAGTCAAGATCCAATCATGACTTCCTTCACATCATCCTCGTAACCCAAGTTGACTAACTCAATTTGCTCTTGATATGGCTGAATGGCTTTCTCTTCATGCTCAAGAAGACGAGACAATTCATCAGAGACTTCTTCATCACTTCCTTCCTCGGCCTTAAATACAGGGAATTCAAAATTTGGCGAAGGAGTAGGATCATTGTATTCAATGGGTTTAGAAACCAACCTGCATAATGATTTGATATTTGATTTTAGAGAAGTGAATTGTGACCAAATATTATGCAGATGGACAAATTATTATTTATTTATTTATGTTTTTTGTGATTACCATTTTCAGAATAAAGCAAAAGCAAAAATAAAACATCATAGATGTGGATGAATAGAATTATATTTTATTAATGATCAAATTTGAAAATGCCTAAACAATGTTCACTTCTCCCTTAGGCATAGGAGAAGGATTTTCAAAAACAAATAAAAGAAATTACTTAGATCGATGCACAATAATAGGAACATCAACATCAGTCCAATTGTTGCAAGCTTTTCCATGCATCGCAAAATTGGTGCAGTCTTCATCTTCATCACCCTCGGTCACAGCAGCTAAGTGTTGTTCATTACCATGAATGAACCATCCGCTATGGAAACAGGGTTGCACATCTTCAGCTCTAACCATAGATGATCCTCGCTGGAAACCCGAACCGGCTCTGCTCTTGTTGTTGGTGACTTCAACCATTTGTCCCCACTGATCAGACTTACCATCTTTAATAATTCTCTGCGCATCTTTGAATGAGGACATCGGTGCCCCGACTCTCTTTTCCTCAGCAATAAATAAGGCTTGGAACGGAGTTCCAATCTCATCCTCAACTTCTACATAAGAGAAAGATGACAGGTGGCTTACTAACAAAGCCTTCTCCCCACCAACAATAACTAGTTTACCATTCTTGACAAATTTGAGCTTCCGGTGCAATGTTGAAGTAACTGCTCCTGCATCATGTATCCATGGCCTTCCTAACAAACAACTATAGGTCGGGTGGATATCCATTACTTGGAAAGTAATCTGGAAATCACTCGGACCTATCTTCACAAGAAGGTCCACTTCACCAATCACGGTCTTGCGTGATCCATCAAATGCTTTGACGATCACGCCACTATATCTCATTGGAGCTCCTTGATATGATAATCTTAACATAGTTGATTTTTGGAGTACGTTCAATGAAGAACCGGTGTCAACCAAAACATTTGACAGAGCGTCCTCCTTGTAATTCATTGAAATGTGTAGAGCCATGTTGTGATTTCTACCCTCCTCGAGGAGTTCTTCATCACAAAAGCTAAGATTGTTGCAGGAAGTGATGTTAGCCACAATATGATCAAACCGGTCCACTGTAACATCATGTTCCACATACGCTTGCTCTAACACCTTTTGCAGTGCTTCTCTATGCGCCTCAGAGTTCATAAGCAGAGACAGCACTGAAATCTTGGAGGGGATTTGGAGCAGCTGCTCCGCCACATTAAACTCGCTCTTCTTTATTAATCGGAGTACCTCATCATCATCGTTAGGCTTCAAACCGCTGGATTCACCAGACTGACACTTCAGAGCGCTAACTAGATCTACTGCAGGCACTTACACACTCTTACCAACTGAACAATCTTCTACTTTCTTAGGGAACACCGGCCCAAAGACACGACCGCTACAGGTCACCTTAGTAACATCAGTTATGCTCACAACAGAACTGGTCGTAGGAAAAGGAACCTCTTGACCATTCTCTAACATGGTAGCATTGTATTGATAGGGGACAACCTTATCGGATGCATACAGGATAGGGCCCGCTAACCGTATTACCAACGATGATATCGATCTATTGATGACACGGTTATTGCCGCTGCTATAAAATTGAATCACCATTCTCTCTGGTGTCTTCAATATTGGCACTATTACATTAACATCATCATCCACATGACGGGACTGGAGAATCTGAATCATACATTCATCCATCAACCTCTGGATATCTCTCTTCACAACCATACAAACTCTAGGATTGACACTGCAGATTACACAACCATCATGGTCATGCTCACAATCGCTAACCAAACAGATATCATTGTGCATCCTCACCAAGGATCTTCTAATAAAGCGTACATAAAATACCTTGAACTCCCCAGGACAGCCATCCACCATATTAACGGATGAATTACCATGAGCAGGTAGTGGGTTAGCTTTGACATTCGGCGCACGGTCCTCAAAGGACACCATTCCACTCTTAACCAACTTTGGACTTCATACTTCAGGGGATAGCAATTCTCAATATCATGATCGAGAGCTCCTTGGTGAAAAGCACCGTAGAGTTCCGGTTTGTACCACCACAGAAGTGGTTCAGGTATCCGTGGCGAATTTTTTGGTTGCAAAAGGTTCTTGAGAACCAATGATGGATACAATTTAGCATAAGTCGTAGGAATTGGGTCAAAAGAGACCTTCTTCCTCTCAAAGTTTTTTGGTTGTTGATATTGTTGTTGTTGTAGGTGTTTGTTCGTTGTTGTGGCGGTTGTTGACGTTGTTGCTGAATTGGTGTTGATTGATTGTTTGAAAATACTGGAATTACATATGATACTTGATGATGGTGTTGACGGGGTTGTTGACTTCTTGAGGCATGCTCTGCCTCCCAACAGATATTGCATTGGTCTCGTTCTATTTCTTCTTGGCAAACCCACTGCCATACTTCTTGCTAGACGAGACCTCCTCCTTAGATAATCGTCCCTCTAGGACACCTTCTTCTAATCTCATCCCCATGTTTACCATTTCGGTAAAATCACTGGGGGTATTGGTAATCATGCGCTCATAGTAAAATTAGCTCAGGGTCTTGAGGAAAATCTGGGTCATCTCCTTTTCTTCCAAAGGAGGGGTAATCTGAGCGGCAAGCTCTCTCTATCACTGAGCATAGTCCTTGAACGTCTTCTTGTCCTTCTGAGACAATGACCTTAACTGGTCCCTATCCGGTGCCATATCCACGTTATACTTGTACTGCTTCACGAAGGCTTCACCCAAATTGTTGAATGTGTGGATACTCGCACTATCCAAACCCATGTACCACCTCAGAGCGGCACCAGTCAGACTGTCTTGGAAATAATGAATCAATAACTGATCATTATCAGTTTGGGTTGACATTTTTCTAGCATACATGACGAGATGATTGAGCGAACAAGTATTCCCCTTATACTTTTCAAAGTCATGGACTTTGACTTTCATCGGGATTTTGACATTTGGAACCAAGCAAAGTTCCGCAACACTCTTACCAAACATATCTTTACCCCTCAAGGTCTTCAACTCCTTTCGCAGCTCAAGGAATTGGTCTTTCATTTCTTCTATCTTCTCATAAACATCCGGACCCTCAGACGTCTCAGAATGATAGATGGTGTCTTCAACACGAGGTAAAGTATGCACAACTAGTGGTAGCACAGACTTGACCGGGCTAGATGTCGGCATGGAAGAAAAAGTAGGCGTGAAACCTTCGGGCATGAAATTGGGCGGAATTTCCCACGGGACTCTAGCAGACATGGCATGCGCAAAATGAGCAGCGGTAGCAGGAATGGTAGAGGTAGCAACCTCAGAAATGACAGTCCTCTGAGGAGGAGGAGTTGCAGGCGTTGGAGAATATTGGCTTTGAGCAGCTAACACTGACTCCATCATGGCAGTCAGGCGGGCGATCTCGTCCTTTAAATCTTTGTTCTCTTGCTCTAGATGTTCCATGATTCTTGAGTGATTGGCGTGGGTATTGTAACGATGAGTCAACTTGGCTGAAGCATAGAAGAAATACCAATAAGATATCTAGAGAAAGAGAAACCTGCTTATGAAAATGATGCATGAAATGCAATGCTTGATTGTTTTTTATTTTTCAAAGAACTTACTATTTTATTTGCAAATATATATATATAACAATTGTAACAACTTGATTGACCCTAAAAAATCTCTTTTATTTATGTAATTAGAAGGATTACACTGAGTATAATTTCAGAAACCAAAATACAAAATACAAGAGGAAAGGAGACTAGTCATCCTAAGGATCCCTAATAACAACATCAGAAGATCTGGCTGCAGACGCGTACTTCCTTCGAGTGCGTCGGATCTCGAACTCAAAAGAAGTATTCATCTTAGTCTTCTCAAGGACTAACTGATCAATAATCTTCTTTCAAGCAACGGAAGGATGGGGCATACTAGAGGAAGATGAAACCTCTGGTTCTCTCTGTCTCTTCATTACTCGGTCTTCAAGAAGCTCAATAAGTGCATTTTTATCCTTAGACTCAAGCTGCAACTCCTCATGCTTTCTGATCAAAGCATAGAAACGCTCTTCCCATATATCCTTCTCTTGCTTCATCTTTGCGAGTGCGTCTTCCAACTCCTCTACATCTTGGTTAGGGAGAGTTGATGGCTCAGCCACAACCATAGACATAGGTTTCTCACAAGCATACGGCATCTTTAATTCCAAAGCTCTCTTCTTCGCCCAAAGAGTGTAAGCTTCCAAAGCTACACAATTGCACGAACCAAGCTCAGATCTTCCTTTCCTATGCACATTATGCCAAGCATGCACGATCTTCTACTTCAAATTTTGGGGATCTTTACCATCTTGATAGAAAAAACCATCTAACAAAGTGTTATTAGGTTTGTCTCTCAAGGGGAACCCAAGCTGACGACGGGCAAAAGAAGGGTTATAGTTAATTCCTCCTTGTGTACCAATGAGAGGCACATTAGAGAATTCACCACAACAATCAATAATCTCCAAGCTACTAAATGAAGAATCATATCAAAGTATATCATCATTAGTGAGAGACATAAATCTCTGAGACCACCGTAGACATTGTTTGTTCTCCACTTGTGAAATAAACCACTTGTACAGAAGAGGAACACAACAGGAAATAGTTCCACCACCTTTAGAATTCCTTATATGCAAAGAGAAGTACATATCTCCCAACAAAGTAGGCACAAGATTCCCAATCAAGAAAATTCTAATGGCGTTAACATCAATAAAACCGTCAATGTTAGGGAACAAAGCCAACCCATAGATAAGCAACACAAAGATAGCTTTAAAAGCATCCACACTACCGGCTTGAGCAAAGGCAGTAGCTTCCTTGAAGAGGAATTTAGAAGTCAACCCAAACAATCATCCTTTGTTCACCCAATGAGCCTCAATCTCAGACTTTTTCAAGTGAAGAGCTTCAGCTATAATGTGAGATCTAGAAATCTCCTCCAATCCACTAAAAGGCACTTTGCTAGAAACAGCTATTCCCAAGAGATGGGCATACTCCTCCAACGTAGGTACAAGCTGATAATCAGAAAAAGTGAAGCAATGGTAGAGAGGATCATAGAACTGAGCCAACACACTCAAGAGTCCTTCAACCACATCAGTAGACAGAATATACATAAGTTTCCCATGATGTTGCTTAAAGTCCAAGGGATCTAATACAAAAGACGCTAGCTTCCTTAACTCTTTCAAGTTGGGACATCTGAAACTGTACTTCTTAGTGTTCCTTCGTCCATAATCCATGGTCTGAAAATATTTGCAAATAAGACCTCAGTTCCTTGAAATTTTCGTGTGATGAATGTTATGATGCGCATGAATGCATGAATGCAACAATCATAAATAAGGGATCACACAGAAGGAAAACAATCAAAGGTCAAGGGATGAATCAAATCATTGTCCAGATCAATCATCCATTTTGGTGGATTATGGTTTACACCTTATCCACACCCAAGTTCCATTGATATTGACAAGACTTGATTGGATTAACCAAGAATCAAAGGTTTGTTGTGAGTCATGAGCATGGAGTCTGGGTAAGAACCATCCCAAAGGAGTGAACTAAGGATAAAAAACCTGTAGATCATGTTCTAAAAAGTTCCCAGAGTCTTAATCCCATCTATCGGATATTACAGGTTAGGATGACTGACTCATCAACCCATAATATTCTCAAGAGAAACTCATCTGAGTGTAGTATCGCGTAACAACTGTTATCAAGTCAACACTTGAACAGTCTCTGTACTACGTCCTAAAATAGGCCAAGATGGGGTAAATGTTCTACGACTCTCAGCTTCTCGGACCCTAAATCAGAGAAAGTAATTCCTAACCACAAATGACTTGTGTGACATCAATAACTCCAAAAGGGTCTCCACTGAGTAGATGGGTCTCAAACCAACTTGTTAAGGACTACTCCACACAAGTCGAACATGACAATACCATCCTCCTATCTTAATTGCACTCAAGTTCGGGTAAGAACTTATCTCACCACTCAGAGATCACCAAGCACAATAAGCAAATTATATCACACAAACAAATATACAATTATATACACACAAAAAGGTTGGCTAAACCCACTAGAGACTACTCACCAGCAGAGTCGCCACTTAATTTCTGTAGCGGTAAATTCATGACCATCAAGCTATGGATAAGCTAGACGTCAATAAAACCAGAGTCGTCACCGCGCTTTTATTGTTTTCAAGGGAAAAGTGAAAAGTACGCACAAAACCCAAAAATAAGAAGTTTTAAAATCAAAACTAATAAAATTCTAGAGATTACAGGTAAGGGGGTTAGTTACACAGAGGGAAGGTGTTAGCACCCAAAGTGTCCTAGGTACTCCTAGGGAGCCCTTTCTTGTGTGTACATGTGTTTTTGTACAAAATGATGTTAGAAATAAATAGAGTGGAGGGATGAGGAAAGAATTCATTAATTATATTTTTGTGTTTGACAAGACCTTTGGACTTGTGCCTACGTACCAACATAAAATGAGGGATCAAAACCTCGTAGTTTGTGGTAACGATTTCAAAGTGAATGAATTGATTTTAACAAAAAACTTAAGTTTAACAAAGGCACAAATGGCCTAAAAAGGTTTGGATGAGTGTTAGTTCTTTTTGGCTTTTGAAATTTTAAGTCAAGTATAGTTAAGTTCATTTACAAGTTTGATTAAGAAAAGAGTTTAAAAATTCAATGGCATAAGGCCAAAGTTTCTAATTTTCAATATGGTCAAAGTTTATAAATCACAAGAAAATAAGATTTTAAAAGGAGGGAGGTATTTTTGAAATTAAAGAAGTGGGGAAGAGATGAAGAGACTAATCCTAAGCAAAAATTAAAAGTTAAGAGTTGAAAAGATCTGACCAATGGGATAAAATCCAATAGACAAGAATGTCATAAAGAAGCCCAAATTTCCATTGGACTTTGGAATTAAGCAATATCAATACACAAATAGCAAGATGAAGAGAAAGGCATCAAATAAATATGGCCACATCCAAGCTTAGCAACTCCATGATCTTCTCCATGATTCCTCATGTATCAGATGACTTCAAAAAAGAGCATTAGACACAGGTTCAAAATAACATCTTCAATATGATCGTGTTGCAGATGAACTCAAATGGATCTTCAATAATTGTATCAGATGAAAGTTCATTTCATAAGCACTTGGTTTCAGAAAAGTTGGAATTGGCCAAGTCCTTTGCATAGGGAGTGTTGCCTAAGTCTAAGTCCAATGCCTCAGATCAATCCAACAGTCTACACAAAATGTTTTTTGGGGTTTTTGTTCTTATTATGTTCATTAAGGTCAAAAGACCATAAATACAAACAAGTATATACAAACACAATATATTCACAAAGTATGGCTCAAGTGAGCAAAGTGAAAATGGCATTAAAGTAAACAAATTGAACGGTATGAATAATGGCAAATGAATAAAGGCTTGAAATTAAAGTTCATAAAAGTAAATAGCTTGAAATTAAATGTTAGTTGTTAGTGGATTAGAAGTTAGTATTGCTTTTCTTTTGGTTTTGTTTAAGTCATTTTTTGGAGAACACTCAACCCACTTATCACAAGCATGGATCCTTGAACCAAGACATCTTCCAAAGGAAGGAAAAAAGGCCAAGTTTCCACACAATACCATGAAAGAGGGTAGACTTACAATCTCACTTACTAGAATGCTATGCCTTTTGTGTCACAAATTTAGCGCTATGTAAGCAATCGTAATTGGACTTATATTAAAGTCACAACTATTTGGGGTCGGGCAATAGAAATTTTAGTGTTAATGCATGTTAGAGACATAGTATTATGAACCATGCTCCTAAAACATACCACACTTAAAAAGAATATGCAAAAGGTTGGACCTAATCTCATCCATACTCATGAAGAGGGAGAGGAAATGGAATCAACACAAATTGGTCAAAGGATGACTTTTACCAAATTAAGATCATTCATTCATTTTTGGAGATGAAATGTACATTTCATCAATCCCTTAAATCCAATGATCATAACTCAACAAAGTCAAGTAAATCTTAACCAAGGCCCAACAACACAAGTCAAACTCAACAAGTCAAAATTAGAAGCTCAACAATATTTATTTGACATTTAAATAATTACAATCAACTAAAATATGCATTAAATTAAATTATGGTTTGTCAAATTCCTAAAACCTCATCAAAACACTAAAGAAAAGGCCATGAGATTTATCATAAGTCAAACAAGGTCAAAGGACCTTGGAGAAAAAATTTCATCGTTTTTTGAAGCTTAAAACTATTTTTAAACAATTAAAAATACTCACAAAATAAATTAAATCATGAAAAATATTAATAATGATCCAAAAAAATAATTTTAATTCAGAAAATGAAAGAGGAATTTATTTAAATTTTTTTCGTGAAACTCTCATATTTTTTGGATCAACATTAAAATTAATATGAATTAATGAAAATAGAACAAATAAAATGAAAATCAAATAATTAGAAAAAATGTGGACCAGTTGATCTCCCTCATTAATTGAGGTGGCAGATCAAGTGGTCACAAGCGCGCAATCCATGATGGACTCTAGTCAGCGCGCCACAACAATGGTAATCCAAACCAATCCACGAGATTATTTCATTTCAAATGGATCATGTGGCTCTGAACCTGCCAACTCACCACCAGAGCTACAACTTCGGTCTCCTTCTCCGGTGAGCTTCATCGGACTGGTTCAGTCATAACCATCACCAAAATTAAAAAGAAGGACATGATCTTAAAGTAAAAATGGCACTGAGCTCGAATCTGACCTTAATTCATCCTAACTCCAAGTATATCGAGAGATACAAGGAGTTGAAATTTTAGGTGCGCGATCTGAGTTGCTTCGATTTAACCTCAAAGCAACTCAATCTAGTTTCCTATATTGGTAGGAATTCAGACAACCAAGGATCCAAGAGAATTATGGAGAATTGAGTGAGAATCGAAGAGATGAAATTTTCTGGAAAATACCTTCAATGAAGGTCTGAATTCAACTGTTCTTGCTTTGATTCATTCTTGACCTTGCTCAGAATGCTTGCAGGAGTAGATTAGAATGATCAAAAGGTTTTGGATCCCTGGAGTTTTGAATCTCAAAACAGTGAGATTCAAACTCAATTTCCAATGGAAATTCTCAGGTTTATCCTCTTAAATGGAAGGGTTTGGAAGTGTCGATTCAAAGCTGGCACACATGGTTTTCATTTCTGATGCATATAGCCTCTATTTATAGCCAATTCAATTGATATTTGCACACTTGAAGTGAACTTCCAAATTTAGCAATGTATGATGCATGGGTGCATGGGCGTGCACAGACCCATGAAATCACTTAATTTGGTCCATAATTGAGTGTACACAAGTCTGAGATCATGTTGGAATGCTAGGCAATTCTGCATAGATGTTTGAAGTTCAATCTTGCCAAATGATGATGCAATGTTCAAGCCATGTGCAGCCCATTAAAATATTTTCCAAAATGGATGAAATTAGACATTTTGGAAAGGTTATATCAAGAGGAACATCTTTCATGTTGGACACTTTTTCATTTGAAACTTGTATCATGATGAATTTTGAGATGGAAGTTTGGAAAATTAAACATATCAAAAAAAATTCTAAGTGTCAAGCCATATGTTTACTTATTCCACCTTGGCTAACTTTTTGTGTGAGCTTCAAATGAGAAAAGTTCCTTCATAAAAGTTGTATCTCTATCAAAGTCCTTCAAAATGGCCACAAATTTGACCTCATTTGGATTTAATATGAAGGAGTTATTTATTTTTGAAGTTGAGGAAAATCACCAATTGAATGGTATTGGTCCAAAATGACCTATAATGTGTCCTCATATCACATGCTCATAAAAGTTGAATTAGATATTCCTACAAACATCAAAGTTGAATTAGACATATTGAATTTGATTTTGAAACTTGGAAATATTTCATCTCATAAAAATTGAGAAAGTTATGGCCTTGGGAAGTTGACCTCCAAATTAGGGTTTAGACAAAATGACCTATAATCTTTCACCATAAAAAATGACTTTCCAAGAGAAACTAGATCTAGACCTCAACATGAAAGTTATTTGGAATGTCATTTAGAGTAACGTTTATCTTGGAATAATTTTCATATGACAAAAATTGTAGGAGAAAGGGTCTAGGGGACCTCAGATTTAATCGGATGAATTCCTCTGGTCAACCACCATCAACCAACTTGCTAGCTTGCAATTATCTTGACTTTTTGGACTCATGGAAGATCATATATGCATAAGGTGATTAAATTTGAAGTATCCCTTGAAATATTTGATCAATTGTTGAAGAAGCTTGTTGAAGAAGTTACAGAAGATTCCTAGATGAACTAGGGTTTCCAAGGCAAACCAATTCCAAACTCTTGATGAATTCTTGATCAAAATAACATGTGGAGACCATGGGGATCCATATATGATACCTAGAGCCATTTGTAGACCATTCTTTATTGAGATTTTAGCAATGAGGGTCTTAAACCCTAGATATGAACTTGATAGATCAAAGGTGAGCATGTGCCCTACCTACAAGAGAGTTAGATATATACAAAGGCATATTTTTGGAATTTTGGTTAGTAAAATGATAAAATATAAGGTATGATGCAATCAAGCGGTGCTTGGTGATTTCTCCCAATGCAAACCCAATGAATGAGGGGTAATGAGGATACCAAGATGTGATCCCAATGCCAATGCATATGATGAGATAGCATGAGGGATCTTAGGGTCAAAATTTGGGTCTTACAATTATCCTTTAATGGTGAGGGTTTGGGTTGCAGGTTCAAAGCTTGGGCATGAGGTCCTCCATTCCGAGCTATGAGGGTTGTATTTATAAGCATTATGATTCATTTCCACACACTTCCAAATTTTTCCAAATTTAGCAATTTTCATTGCATGCTTGTATGAGTGTGTGATAGGCCCATCAATTGATGCTATCAGGTCCAAAAATGCTTGAGTATCATGCTGAAATCATGTCATGTGGCCATGCATTTGAAATTGAAATGTGAAGGTGAAATCCATCAAATTGGTCCCTTGAAAAGAACACATGTGCAAGTCCTTCATTCTTTGGCAAAATGATGTAATCTTGGACTTTTTGGAAAGGTGAAATAAAGGGGAACAACTTTTATGTTGAACACTTTTCCATTTGAAGCTTGTATCATGATGAATTTTGAGGTGGAAGTTTGGAAAATCAAACATATTTGAAAATTTTCTAAGTACCAAGTCAAATTTTCACTTCTTCCACCTTGAATAACGTTTTCTATGGGCTTCTAATGGAAAATGTTTATTCATCAAAGTTGTAGCTCTTTCAAACCTATTAAATATGGTCACAATTTTTTAACCTCATTTAGATTTGGCATGAAGGAGTTATGCATTTTAGAAGTTGAGGAAAATCACTTGTTCAATGGTAATGGCCCAAAATGACCTATAATGTTTCCTCTTGGCATATGTATTTGCAAGTTGAATTTGAACTTATTCCAAACATAAAAGTTGACAAGGACATCTAGAATTTGATCATGAAACTTTAATGGCTTTCATCTCATAAAAATTGAGCAAGTTATCATCCTTGGAAGTTGACCTCCTAACTAGGGTTCAGACAAAATGACCTATAATCTTTCACCATAAAAAATTACTTTCCAAGTAAAACTAGATCTTTACTTCAATAAGAAAGTTGTTTGGAATGTCATAAGGAGTAACGTTTCTCTTGGAATCATTTTCATATGACAAACATTGTAGGAGATAAGGTCTAGGGAACTCCAGTTTTGACCAGCTGACTTTCTTTGGTCAACCACCATGAACCAACTTGCAAACTTGATATTCTCTTGGTATTTGGGACTCATGGAGGATCATATATGTGTAAGACGATGTAATATGAAGTATCCTTTGAAATATTTGATCAAATGTTAAAGAAACTTGTTGAGGAAGTCACACAAGATACCCAGATGAATTAGGGCTTCGATGACAAACAAGCTTCAAACTCTTGACGATTTCTTGATCAAAATGATATGTGAAGACCATGGGGGTCCATACATGATGTATAGAGTCAATTTAAACCATATCTGGATTGATCTCCTTGCATTGAGGGTCTTAAACCATATATATGAGCTTGATGGAGCATGGGTGAACACACATACTACCTACAAAAGCAACAAACTATACATTGACATATTTTTGGTATTTTGGTTAGTAAATAATGAAAAAAAGTATGATACAATCAAATGTGCTTGGTGACCTCTCCCAATGCAAACCCAATGAATGAGGGGTAAGGAGGATGCCAAGGTGTGATCCCAAAGCCAATGCATATGATGAGATAACATGAGGGATCTTAGGATCAAAGTTGGGGTCTTACAGCTGCCCCTATTTAAGGACGTTCAAACTGATGATGTGAAGGTTAAAATCTTCGTACCAACTCAGTAGAATGGACTTAAATAACAACATATAGAAACAAATTTTGGTCCCTAAGAGACCTCATGATGCATATGATATGAATGTTAAAACTAATCTCTGTGGGGAAAATATTGCTACAAAGGAAAAGAATCTGGAGAGACTGAAAGCCCACAGGAGCATACTGCATTCCATAAGGAAAAAATCAATGGGGAGACAAAGACTATGAGGATAAACTGATGTGTGTAGGCCAGGATACGACTTAAAAACTACCGGAGACGTGAGGGGAAATTTCCATGAAAATAAATCGATGGAAGGACTCGGTTGGGGATAAGGAAAACTCTGCATGGGAAATGAGTAGATCAGAATAAAACTGAAATACTCGAACCAAACAGGGGATTGGCGACTTCACTAAGGAAATACGCACTCAACTCAACTGGGGAAGAATAATCTTCAGCACAGGAGTACCAGAAGTATATTATCTTTTACTAGTTACTTGATAGGAAGATAATGTACTCTGACAGAGGGACATCTGTTACCGGTTATGGTAAACATATCAAGGATGACTCGCTGAGTAAAAAGAGGTGTATTCGTTATCGGTTACTACGTAAGAATAACCTGTAGGGAAAAACAGGTCAAATAGGATTTACAACTATCGGTTACTGGGAATAAGACCAAAGAGAGAATAGGTGTCACCGGTTATAGTGAACATATCAAGGATAGACTCAGAGGAAGAATATCCGTCATAGGTTAGGATGAACATATCAAGGATAGACTGCAAGGAAAAATAGGAATTATATTTATCAGTTACTGGATAGAATACCAAAAAGAGAATATATGTCACCTATTAGGATGAACATATCAAGGATAGACTCAGCAGGGGGAAAGCAGGATTTACAACTACCAGTTACTAAGCAGAAGACCGCAAAGAGGAGAAAAATCTGTCATCAGTTAAGATGAACATATCAAGGGTTAACTATGAGGGGAGAAGTATGATTTATATCTACCAGTTACTAAATAGAATACCAAAAAGGAGAAAATCCATCATTGGTTAGGTTGATCATATCAAGGATTAACTCACTGAAGAATGAAATAGGGATTACAACTACCTTTTTACTGGGTAGAAAACCATAAAGGGAGAATATCCGTTATCAGTTAAGATGAACATATCAAGGATATATTGCCTGGGGAAACGTGAAAATGAATCCGCTAGAGAGAGTAAATGAAGTAGATTACTTCTACCAGGTATTGGGAAAAAGTAAAGTACTAAAAAACCGAGAGGAATATTACTAGTTACTAGGTAATAGACTCTCAAGGGGCCAAAAGTATCTATCTAGGTAAGAGCTAGAAAGAAACAGCCAAATGAGGACCCAACCCAAATGAGGATATAACTCAAGGGGAGTGGTTCCATCCAGATAATTAACTGGGGAGGAAACTGAAATAATAATCATCCACGAGGAAACAACTCAGTGGGGAATGAGAAAGGTTAAACTCTTTCTGCTTAAGGGGCTAACACTCTACTATTGAAGGAGGACAGACGCGTCAAATCTGCATGGGGAAATGATATCACTGAAGCAGGGGATCAAAATAATAAAATAAAATGAAATAACAAATTCATAATGAAATATCTGATGTTGTATTTTATGCATGAATATGTATGTATATGATTAATGGCTATGCTGACAAAACAATCAAAAAGGATACAAATATCACAGATTTGAATCACCACTGCAACACTCGGCTAATCTCAACAAGATGGAAACACCAACTGGAGAAGAAATGCTAGGGATGAACACAAATAAACTGGTTTTGAATAACTCAATCCTGGTCGAGGAGAGAGAGAAAAGATCTGCTGAGGATTCAACTCTGTGGGAATTTTAGGTCAACATCATATCAAATGGGAGACAACCTTGCAGGGGACCAAATCAAATACTGCTTAGAATCAACACTGCCATATCTGAAGATGAACTCTGCCAAGGAGACCATTCACCAGCTCATTTGGGAAAATATCATGCAAAAGGGACCGATCACCAGCTCAACTCTACTGGGGATAAATGATGAATTGTTTGGGAAATATCACCAAACCAACTGCTTGGGGAAGACCAACAAGACTTCGCATGTCAAGACTTACCTATTCTCAGACTACTGTTGGTATTCCTTACTGAAATTGATTGTTCTTAAAGTAATTGCTTTTATATTCTTAAGAAAAATGCTTTTTACTTATTTCAAAATTATCATCAGAAAAAATCAATTTTATTTAGCTGAAGTAAATAAGAGTAGAAACAATTGGATAATAAGCTCAATTGTATCCAATAGAATGGTAGTCTATAAATGACGAGACTCCATAGATCTTTACAAAAATTGAAAAGTGGTAACTTACATGGAAAATGGCTACATTGAATATAATGATCACTACTCTTCCTACCAACTTCAATATCCGTTGTGCTCTTGGCTTCGGTTGAGAATGACGAATCAGAACCGAATGACTTGCTCAAAACTGCTCCAATGATCAAGACCAAATGAATGCAGTTACTTGCCATAATCCCTAATTTTTGCCTAGATTTCCCCAAGGCGGAGTACTCAATCTAGCGGGATAAATTTCTGTTTTATGTCTCTAACTTTTTCCTGGATCGTCCTTCCGGGTTTTCAATCCACCGAGATGCTCATTTTTTTGCCTAAGTTGCCCTTTCGGGTTTTCAACTTAGCAAGTTATTCTTTTCCCTTTTTGGGCGAAGTATTTCTTGACTGCATCGGCATTCACAAGACGAGTGAACTCTTCACCATCCATAGCTGTAAGAATCAAAGCACCGCCTGAAAAGACTCTCTTAACAACATACGAGCCTTCATAATTAGGAGTTCATTTTCCCCTAGCATCAGGTTTGAAAGATAAGATCTTCTTGAGCACAAGGTCGCCTTCTCTAAACACACAAGGCCTGACCTTCTTATCAAAAGCTTTCTTCATTCTTTGCTGATATAACTGACAGTGACACATGGCAGTCAACCTCTTTTCTTCAATCAAATTCAGCTTATCATATATCGTCTGGCACCATTCAGCTTCTGTCAACTTGGCTTCCATCAAAACACTCAGTGATGGGATCTCAATCTTTACGGGGAGCACAACTTCCATGCCATAAATGAGAGAGAAAGGGGTTTCCCCTGTTGAAGTGCGGACGGATGTACGATACCCATGCAAAGCAAACGAGAGCATCTCATGCCAATCTTTGTAGGTTACCACCATCTTCTGGATGATCTCCTTGATGTTCTTATTTGCAGCTTCAATTGTCCCATTCATCTTGGGTCTGTAGGGATAATAATTGTGGTGTGCAATCTTTAAGTCTTTGCAAAGAGCTTCCAGCATGTTATTGTTCAAGTTCGATCCATTGTCAGCAATGATCTTACTTGGCACACCATAACAACATATAATATGATTCTTGATAAACCTCACAACAACTTGCTTGGTCACATTTGCATACGATGTCGCTTCAACCCACTTTATGAAGTAGTCAAGATGTATGTTCGAAGTTTTAGGCTCAATCATGCCAATCATATCAATTCCCCACATGGAGAAGGGCCATGGAGAGGAAATGACATTCAACAGTGTCGGAGGAACATGAATCTTATCTGCATAAATTTGACATTTGTGGAATTTCTTCACAAACTTGCAACAATCAGATTCCATTGTCAGCCAATAGTAACCTGATCTCAACATATTCTTTTCCATAGCATGTCCCCTGGAATAAGCACCAAAGGAACCTTCATGGACTTCACATATTAATAATTCTGCTCCACGTCTATCCATGCATCTGAGCAAAACCAAATCGAAGTTTCTCTTGTAAAGCACATCACCATTCAGGTAGAAGTTGCCAGCTAATCTTCTCAAAGTCTTCTTATCTTTCAAAGATGCCCTGGTGGGTAAATCTGACTTTTGAGGAAACACTTGATATCAAAATACCATGGTTTTTCATCTTTAACTTCTTCAACAGCAAACACATGAGCTGGCCTATCAAGATGCATCACAGTCATTTTGGGAACTTCATTCCAAAATTTCACCACAATCATTGAAGCCAACATTGTAAGAGCATCTGCCATCCGGTTTTCATCTCGAGGGATATGATGAAACTCAACCCTGATAAAGAAAGTTGAAATCCTCCTTGCTTAGTCTCTGTATGGTGTCAAACCGGGTTGATTCGTCTCCCATTCACCTTTGATCTGATTCACAACCAAAGCCGAATCTCCATAGATGTCAAGATATTTGATTCTGAGATTAATGGCCTCTTCAAGCCCCATAATGCAAGCTTCATACTCAGCCATATTGTTTGTACACTTGAAAGTCAATCTAACTGTAAACGGAAAATGAGTGCCTTGAGGTGTAATAATCACTGCCCCAATTCCATTACCATATGAATTAATAGCTCCATCAAATACCTTGCCCCAACGGGAACCAGGTTCTGGCCCTTCTTCAAGCAATGGTTCGTCACAATCTTTCATCTTCAAGTACAAAATCTCTTCGTCGGGAAAATCATACTGCACTGATTGGTAATCTTCAATAGGCTGGTGAGCCAAATGGTCAGCCAAGACACTACCCTTAATTGCTTTTTTAGATTGGTATTCGATATCATACTCGGATAACAACATCTGCTAACGGGAAATCCTCCCAGTTAAATCAGGTTTCTCAAAAATGTACTTGATTGGATCCGTTTTGGATATCAAGCAAGTAGTATGATTCAACATATATTGGCGCAGACGCTTAGCAGCCCAAGCCAATGCGCAACAAGTCTTTTCAAGCATAGAATATTGAGTCTCACAGTCGGTGAATTTCTTACTGAGATAGTAAATTGCATATTCTTTCTTTCTGGATTCATCTTGCTGACCAAGGACATAACCCATACTTCCATCAAGCACAATCAAATACATGATCAAGGGTCTTCCTAAAACAGGCGGAGACAAAATCAGAGGCTCAAGCAGATACTCTTTGATACTGTTAAAAGCTTTCTGTCAATCTTCGGTCTAATCACAATACTGATCTTTACGAAGAAGCTTGAATATAGGTGCACATGTAGCAGCCATATGCGATACAAATCTTGAGATATAATTCAAGCGGCCGAGAAAACTTATGACTTGCTTCTCAGTTTTGGGCGCAGGCATCTCTTGTATTACTTTGACCTTGGCAGGATCAACTTCAGTGCCCTTTTCACTGATAATAAAGCCCAATAACTTACCAGAACGAACACCAAACATATATTTATTGGGATTCAAGCAGAGTTTGTACTTCCTCAAACGCTGGAATAACTTCAACAAATGCTCGACATATTCTTCTTCATCACATGATTTGGCAATCATATCATCAACATAAACTTCAATCTCTTTATGCATCATATCATGAAAAAGAGTGGTCATTGGTCTCTGGTATGTTGCACCACCATTATTTAAACCGAAAGGCATCACTCTATTACAGAATGTTCCCCGGGGTGTAATGAATATGGTCTTCTCCATATCTTCAGGTGCCATCTTGATTTAATTTTAACCGAAAAATCCATCCATAAATGAAAAGAATTTGAATTTAGCTCTATTGTCTACCAACATATCAATGTGTGGAAGAGGAAAATCATATTTCATACTAGCTTTGTTCAAATCTCTATAATCAACACACATACAGACTTTTCCATCTTTCTTAGGAACAAGCACAATGTTGACCACCCACTGCGAATATTCGGAGGTAACAAGAAAACCAACACCAATCTGTTTCTGCACTTCTTCTTAGATTTTAACTGCCATATCGGGATGAGCTTTTCTCAATTTCTACTTGATCAGCGGGCATTCTGGCTTCAACGACAATCTATGCTCCACAATCTCATAATCCAAACCAGGCATGTCTTGATAGGACCAAGAAAACACATTTGAATATTCTCGAAGAAGATCAATCAACCCCTTCTTAGCTTCTAGACATAGTTGAGACCCAATCTTGACTTCCTTCACATCATCTTCGAAACCCAAGTTGACTAGTTCAATCTGCTCTTCAAACGGTTGAATGGCTTTTTCCTCATGCTCAAGTAAACGAGATAATTCATCAAATACTTCATCATCAGTTTCTTCTTCAGTCTCAAACACAGGGAAATCAAAGTTTGGAGAGGGAGTAGGACCATTGTATTCAATGGGTTTGAGAACCAAACTACATAATGATTTGATATTTTGATTTTAGAGAAGTGAATTGTGACCAAATATTATGTAGATGGAATATTATTATCTAGTTATGTTTTTTGTGATTACCATTTTTAGAAGAAAAAAAAGTAAAAAGTAAAAATAAAACATCATAGATGTTGATGAATAAAATTGCATTTTGTTGATGATAATAGAAATGCCCAACAATGTTCACTTCTCCCTTAGGCATAGGAGAAGGATTTTTCTTTAAAAAATGAAAAACAAATTACTTAGAGTGATGAATAACAATGGGAACATCAACAACAACCCAATTGTTGCAAGTCTAGCCATGCGTCACAAAGTTGGCGCAAGCTTCTCCTTCATCATCATTGTCCTCAATCACAACAATGGAGTGTTGATCATTCTCATGAATGAACCCTCCATTGCGGAAACTCGGTTGCACATCTTTAATTATGACATCGAATGGCCCTGATTGAAATCCCAATCCAACCCTATTCTTGTTCTCAGCAATCTCTATCATACGACCCCACTAATCAACGCAGCCAACCTCAATAGCCTTTTGTGCATCCTTTAGAGAGGACTAGGTGCCCCAATTTTCTTTACTTCATCAGTAATAAACAAGGCTTGGAACGGCATTCCAACCTCTTCCTCAGCTTCAACATAAGAAAAGGATGACAAATGGCTTACCAATAGTTCCTTCTCTCCACCAACAACGACATGCTTGTCGTTCTTCACAAATTTCAACTTCTGGTGAAGAGTAGACGTCGTTGCTCCAGCTTCATAAATCCATGGCCTTCCCAATAGACAACTGTAGGTCGAATGGATATCCATTACCTGGAAAGTAATTTGGAAATCACTCGGACCTATCTTCACTAGAAGGTCCACTTTGTAACACCCCGATAAAATATGATAATTATTTAATTTAAGTTTAATAGTATATTATGATGATAATATGAATGAGAGAGTATTATTTTTAAAAATAAAAGATAAACCATTCATATATATTATTATTAGTATATTTATTAATTTAATTAAATAATTGGAATATTATTGGAATAATAAAGTTGGAATCGGTAAAGAGTCCCATTTAGAAAAAGGGTTTTACACGTGAAAACAGAGAACACGTAATAATTGGGAGAAAAGAGAAGAAACTGAGAAAGGGAGAAGAAAGAGGCTAGGGCTCAAGAGGAGAATTCACGATTGTTGAAGGTCAAAGAATCAATTGCCGGATTAACTCAGGTAAGGGGGGTTTTATCGTCGTTTAATGGGTATTATGGGTTAACATGTAATGGGTAGTAATAAGCCATTGAATTGACTCTAATTTGGATGGTGAATGTTGCAAATTGTGAATTTCTGGATGAATGAGATATGGGTTATAATTGAAGAAAATTCGTAGGAATTAGATGTAATAAGGTTAGAAATTGTGAAATTGAATGGGTATGATCTGTGTTAGATAATATGAACGAGTGCTGTGTAAAATTTGGACTGTGGAAGGTTGGATTTGAGAAATCTCGTAGCAGAGGAGAACCCATAGCAGATCTGGAATTTTGGTTTCTGGTCATACGCGTATGACACTAGGCCATACGCGTATGAGATGGCCTGGAGGGGAGGAGGCTGGTGTTGATACGCGCCATACGCGTGTACTTACGCGTAGCCTGTGAGTGGTACGCGTATGGGGTGAGGCCATACGCGTATGAATGAAGAAGATGATGTTCTAACGCAGTTTTGTCTCTGTTGGTACGCGTATGGGAGGAGTGGTATGCGTAGCATACGCGTATGAGACAGGCCATACGCGTATGGGCTTGGCTAGGAAATGTACCATACGCGTATGGGCGTGAGGCATACGCGTATGGGCAGAAGTTTGATTTCTTTTGAGCTGTTGTTGTGCAGTTTTGGTCGTTTCAGCTGAATGATGTAATTTAGCTGATGTATGATATAGTAGGGATCATTTCCCGTTGTTTTGGGCAGTACAGGTATTAGTAGAGTGTGCTAATACTGTGATTTATTATTTGGCATGACATGATATGATTTTGTGATAAATATGCTGATGATGTGTGATGGTATGCATAATGCTGAGAATATATCTATTATGTATGCAATTGTGGATGGACTGTTTATGGCTTAGAGTGTGAGCATATGTCCATTGTGGATTATTGTTGATGTTTGCATGCTAGGTGATTTAGCGTGCATAGCATGGCCTTTATGGTGGTAGCTAATTCTCATGGTGAGGAATTAGTGAGTGAGTCACTAGGTCTCAAATGAGTGGGACTAGTGAGCTTGGTAGCCGTATCTGGGTTTGATCGGTGAGGTTGAACTATGTGTTCACGAATAGTCGGTACCGCATGCATGGAGTCTCATTTCATAATGTATGTATGGCGTGTAATATGAATGGATGTATTCCAATATTATACGTGTGTTTTGTGTTTGTGTGGAGTATGATTATGAGTTGATGTTGCCGTTGCTGAATGTGTGATATGATTAGGGTGATGAAATGTGTTAATTTACTTAGCATTACATGCTATTTTATAATGCTTATTATATCGATTGAGGAACTCACCCTTACAACTATGTTTCAGGTAACGAGCAGTGATTGAGTAGAAGCTAGTGCTTGGGGTCTAGTGTAGTTCCTTAGTGGGTCATGCTCTGGTATATGTAACATCGGGACGGGATGTTTTACCTTGTTTTCATTTTGGTTGTTGAACAATTTTACATGTAATGTGTTACATGGTTTGCGTGTTGTTAGATTTCTATCCGCTGCGAATTGTGCAATGTTTTATTTTGATTAATAAATGAGCATGACAAGTATTATTGGTGAATGGTGTGAAGTGTTAAGTGTGACACCCTGAAATTGCATATCTACTCTGATTCATATTTTGTTGTTTTAAATAAAATTGGGGTATTTTAGAAGGGTGTTACATTAGTGGTATCAGAGCATAGTCGGTCGAGTCGAGTCGTAATTATTCTGTTTCCCTGTATGTGATAGGTGTTGTGTAACCCTATCAGTACTTATTGTTTTAGCTTATTGGATTAACTCAGAATAGAAATGGCTGGAAGAGGTAGAGACGATGCTGCGATTGCTGAGGCTCTGGGTATGCTAGCTGGAGTACTTGGAGGGAATCCAAATGTTGTGGGATTGGGAGCTGCTCGCCAACTGAGTGAGTTCCAGAGGAACAATCCTCCAACGTTCAAGGGAGCATACGATCCAGATGGTGCTCAGAAATGGTTGAAGGAGATCGAGAGGATCTTCCGAGTGACTGAGTGTGCCGATAACCAGAAGGTCAGATTCGGTACGCATATGCTGTCAGAGGAAGCAGATGATTGGTGGGTTGTTGCCCGCACTGAGTTGGAAGCTGTTGGGAGTGCTGAGATCACTTGGGCGGTGTTAGAGAGAGATTCCTAAGGAAGTACTTTCCAGAGGATGTCAGAGGAAAGAAAGTGATAGAGTTCTTAGAATTGAAGCAGGGCAACCGGTCTGTTACTGAGTATGCTGCTAAGTTCACAGAGCTGTCGAAGTATTACACTCCCTATGATGAGGCTACTGGGGAATTTTCAAAATGTGTGAAGTTTGAGAACGGGTTACGTCCCGAGATCAAGCAGGCTATTGGGTATCAGCGGATTAGAGTGTTTTCCGACTTGGTTGACTGTTGCAGGATTTTTGAACAAGATACCAAGGCCAGAGCGGAGAGCTATCAGCAGAGGGTTGATAGGAAAGGCAAGAATCAGAATGATCGTGGGAAACCGTATGCAGCTGGCAAAGGTTTCCAGAGACAGAGTGGGATGAAGAGACCTAGTGGGGGAGACTCCAGTGCCCCTGCTAAGTGTTACAGATGTGGTCAGGCTGGACATCGTATCCATGAGTGTACCAGTACTGAGAAGAAGTGTTTCAAGTGTGGCAAAGGTGGTCACTTGGCTGCAGAGTGCCGGTTGAAGACTATGACTTGTTTCAACTGTGGAGAGGTGGGTCATATCAGTCCACAGTGTCCTAAGCCGAAGAAAGAGAACCAGTCAGGAGGCAAGGTCTTTGCTTTATCGGGTTCTGAGACTTCTGCAGATGATCGTTTGATCCGAGGTACGTGTTATATTAATGGCTTTCCTCTTGTAGCTATTATTGACATAGGTGTGACTCATTCCTTTATATCTTTGGATTGTGCTGTGAAACTTAAATTAGAGATATCTGAGATGCATGGGAGTATGGTGATTGATACTCCTGTGAAGGGTTCAGTGACTACTACTTCAGTTTGTTTAAATTGCCCTTTGAGTATTTTTGGTAGAGACTTTGGGATGGACCTCGTGTGTCTTCCACTAGTGCAGATTGATGTTATCCTGGGTATGAACTGGTTGGTGTTTAACCGAGTTTATATCAACTGTTTTGATAAGACTGTGATCTTTCCTGAGATTGAGGAAGGAAAGAGTTTGTTTCTATCAGCAAGGCAGGTGAATGAGGCAGTAGCAGATGGGGCAGAGTTGTTTATGCTGTTAGCGACTTTGGAGGCTAAAGATAAACTGGTGATTTGCAATCTAGCCGTGGTGTGTGATTTTCCTGATGTGTTTCCGGAAGAAGTGAATGAATTACCGCCAGAGCGTGAAGTTGAGTTCTCGATTGATTTGGTACCTGGTACTAGGCCGATATCGATGGCTCCGTACCGTATGTCTGCTGTTGAGTTAACTGAATTGAAGAGTCAGCTGGAAGATCTATTGGATAAGAAATTTATTCGTCCGAGTGTGTCACCGTGGGGCGCACCAGTGTTATTGGTTAAGAAGAAAGAAGGTACTATGAGGTTGTGTGTGGACTACAGGCAACTGAATAAAGTGACGATCAAGAATCGGTATCCTTTGCCGAGGATTGATGATTTGATGGATCAGTTGGTTGGTGCGAGTGTGTTCAGCAAAATAGATTTGAGATCGGGGTATCATTAGATACGTGTGAAAACTGAGGATATTCAGAAGACTGCTTTCAGAACAAGGTATGGACATTATGAGTATTCTGTAATGCCTTTTGGTGTGACTAATGCGCCTGGGGTATTTATGGAGTATATGAATAGAATTTTCCATCCGTACCTAGACAAGTTTGTTGTGGTGTTTATTGACGATATTTTGGTGTATTCGAAATCTGAAGAAGAGCATGCTGAGCATTTGAGAGTGGTTTTAGGAGTTCTACGAGAAAAGAAGTTATTTGCTAAATTGTCCAAGTGTGAATTTTGGTTAGAAGAGGTTAGTTTTCTTGGTCATGTGGTTTCAAGAGGTGGTGTTGCTGTTGATCCTTCTAAGATAGAAGCGGTATCTAAGTGGGAAGCTCCGAAGTCAGTGTCTGAGAAAAGGAGTTTTCTTGGACTTGCAGGTTATTATAGGAAATTCATTGTGGGATTTTCTAAGTTGGCATTACCGTTGACGATGTTGACTAGAAAGGGGCAAGCGTTTGTTTGGGACTCAAAATGTGAAGAAGGTTTCCAAGAGTTAAAGAGAAGGTTAACTACTGCTCCTATTCTGATATTACCAAGTCCATCGGAACCATTTGAGGTTTACTGTGATGCTTCATTGTTGGGTTTGGGTGGTGTTTTGATGCAGAATAAGCAGGTTGTAGCTTATGCTTCGAGACAACTGAAGGTTCATGAGAGGAACTATCCGACACACGATTTAGAGTTGGCAGCTGTGGTATTTGTTCTGAAGTTATGGAGGCATTACTTGTACGAGTCAAGATTTGAGGTTTTTAGTGACCATAAAAGTTTAAAGTATTTGTTTGATCAGAAAGAGCTGAATATGAGACAGAGGAGATGGTTAGAGTTTCTGAAGGATTATGACTTTGGTTTGAATTACCATCCGGGTAAAGCAAACGTAGTGGCTGATGCATTGAGTCGGAAATCATTGCATATGTCTACGTTAATGGTTAAGGAATTGGATTTAATTGAGCAGTTTAGAGACTTGAGTTTGTTGTGTGAGAGTACTCACAATAGTGTTAAATTGGGAATGTTGAAGTTAACGAGTGGTATTCTGGATGAGATTAGAGAGGGTCAGAAATCCGATGTGCTTTTGGTTGATAAGTTGACTCTAGTGAATCAAGGTCAAGGTGGTGAATTCAGAGTTGATGAGAATGGTGTTTTGAAATTTGGTAAACGGGTGTGTATTCCGAATGTTACCGAACTTAAGAAGAGTATTCTTGAGGAAGGACATCGTAGTGGCCTGAGTATTCATCCTGGGGCACGAAGATGTATCATGATTTGAAAAAGTTATTTTGGTGGCCGGGAATGAAAAGAGAAATTGCGAGTTTTGTTTATTCTTGTTTGACTTGTCAGAAGTCAAAGATTGAGCATCAGAAGCCGTCTGGGCTAATGCAACCGTTGGCTATTCCAGAGTGGAAGTGGGATAGTATCAGTATGGATTTTGTTTCTGGTTTACCGAGGACAATTAAGAATTTTGAAGCTATTTGGGTGATTGTTGACAGATTGACAAAATCGGCTCATTTCATTCCGATCAGAATGGATTATCCGTTAGAGAGATTAGCTGAGTTGTATATTGAGAAAATTGTAAGTTTGCATGGTATTCCGTCGAGTATTGTTTCGGACAGAGATCCTAGATTTACATCGAAGTTCTGGGAAGGTTTGTAGAGGGCTTTGGGAACTAAGCTGAGATTGAGTTCTGCATATCATCCGCAGACTGATGGTCAGACTGAGAGGACGATTCAGTCACTGGAGGATCTTTTGAGGGCTTGTGTTTTGGAAAAGGGAGGTGCTTGGGATTGTTATTTACCTTTGATTGAGTTTACCTACAACAATAGTTTTCATTCGAGCATTGGTATGGCACCGTTTGAAGCTTTGTATGGTAGGAGATGTCGGACACCTTTATGTTGGTATGAGTCCGGTGAGAGTGTTGTGGTTGGACCGGAGATTGTTCAACAAACTACGGAAAAGATTAAGATGATTCAGGAGAAGATGAGGATTGCTCAGAGTCGTCAGAAGAGTTATCACGACAAGAGGAGGAAGTCACTTGAGTTTCAAGAGGGAGATCATGTGTTTCTTCGTGTTACTCCGATAACTGGGGTTGGTCGAGCTTTGAAGTCGAAGAAGTTGACACCTCGATTTATTGGTCCTTATCAGATTTGGAGAGGATAGGGGAGGTAGCCTATCGTATCGCTTTACCGCCGTCACTTACGAATTTGCATGAGGTTTTTCATGTGTCTCAGTTGAGGAGGTACATTCCTGATCCGTCGCATGTGGTCCAAGTAGATGATGTACAGGTGAGAGATAACCTGACTGTTAAAATATCACCTATGAGGATCGAGGATCGAGAGTTGAAGCAGTTGCGGGGTAAAGAGATTGCTTTGGTAAAGGTAGCTTGGGGAGGACCAGCAGGTGGCAATGTGACTTGGGAACTTGAGAGTCACATGAAGGAGTCTTATCCAGAGTTATTCGCTTGAGGTATGTTTTCGAGGACGAAAACTCTTTTAGTGGGGGAGAGTTGTAACACCCCGATAAAATATGATAATTATTTAATTTAAGTTTAATAGTATATTATGATGATAATATGAATGAGAGAGTATTAGTTTTCAAAATAAAAGATAAACCATTCATATATATTATTATTAGTATATTTATTAATTTAATTAAATAATTGGAATATTATTGGAATAATAAAGTTGGAATCGGTAAAGAGTCCCATTTAGAAAAAGGGTTTTACACGTGAAAACAGAGAACACGTAATAATTGGGAGAAAAGAGAAGAAACTGAGAAAGGGAGAAGAAGAGGCTAGGGCTCAAGAGGAGAATTCACGATTGTTGAAGGTCAAAGAATCAATTGCCGGATTAACTCAAGTAAGGGGGGTTTATCGTCGTTTAATGGGTATTATGGGTTAACATGTAATGGGTAGTAATAAGCCATTGAATTGACTCTAATTTGGATGGTGAATGTTGCAAATTGTGAATTTCTGGATGAATGAGATATGGGTTATAATTGAAGAAAATTCGTAGGAATTAGATGTAATAAGGTTAGAAATTGTGAAATTGAATGGGTATGATCTGTGTTAGATAATATGAACGAGTGCTGTGTAAAATTTGGACTGTGGAAGGTTGGATTTGAGAAATCTCGTAGCAGAGGAGAACCCATAGCAGATCTGGAATTTGGTTTCTGGTCATACGCGTATGACACTAGGCCATACGCGTATGAGATGGCCTGGAGGGGAGGAGGCTGGTGTTGATACGCGCCATACGCGTGTACTTACGCGTAGCCTGTGAGTGGTACGCGTATGGGGTGAGGCCATACGCGTATGAATGAAGAAGATGATGTTCTAACGCAGTTTTGTCTCTGTTGGTACGCGTATGGGAGGAGTGGTATGCGTAGCATACGCGTATGAGACAGGCCATACGCGTATGGGCTTGGCTAGGAAATGTACCATACGCGTATGGGCGTGAGGCATACGCGTATTGGCAGAAGTTTGATTTCTTTTGAGCTGTTGTTGTGCAGTTTTGGTCGTTTCAGCTGAATGATGTAATTTAGCTGATGTATGATATAGTAGGGATCATTTCCCGTTGTTTTGGGCAGTACAGGTATTAGTAGAGTGTGCTAATACTGTGATTTATTATTTGGCATGACATGATATGATTTTGTGATAAATATGCTGATGATGTGTGATGGTATGCATAATGCTGAGAATATATCTATTATGTATGCAATTGTGGATGGACTGTTTATGGCTTAGAGTGTGAGCATATGTCCATTGTGGATTATTGTTGATGTTTGCATGCTAGGTGATTTAGCGTGCATAGCATGGCCTTTATGGTGGTAGCTAATTCCCATGGTGAGGAATTAGTGAGTGAGTCACTAGGTCTCAAATGAGTGGGACTAGTGAGCTTGGTAGCCGTATCTGGGTTTGATCGGTGAGGTTGAACTATGTGTTCACGAATAGTCGGTACCGCATGCATGGAGTCTCATTTCATAATGTATGTATGGCGTGTAATATGAATGGATGTATTCCAATATTATACGTGTGTTTTGTGTTTGTGTGGAGTATGATTATGAGTTGATGTTGCCGTTGCTGAATGTGTGATATGATTAGGGTGATGAAATGTGTTAATTTACTTAGCATTACATGATATTTTATAATGCTTATTATATCGATTGAGGAACTCACCCTTACAACTATGTTTCAGGTAACGAGCAGTGATTGAGTAGAAGCTAGTGCTTGGGGTCTAGTGTAGTTCCTTAGTGGGTCATGCTCTGGTATATGTAACATCGGGACGGGATGTTTTACCTTGTTTTCATTTTGGTTGTTGAACAATTTTACATGTAATGTGTTACATGGTTTGCGTGTTGTTAGATTTCTATCCGCTGCGAATTGTGCAATGTTTTATTTTGATTAATAAATGAGCATGACAAGTATTATTGGTGAATGGTGTGAAGTGTTAAGTGTGACACCCTGAAATTGCATATCTACTCTGATTCATATTTTGTTGTTTTAAATAAAATTTGGGGTATTTTAGAAGGGTGTTACATTAGTGGTATCAGAGCATAGTCGGTCGAGTCGAGTCGTAATTATTCTGTTTCCCTGTATGTGATAGGTGTTGTGTAACCCTATCAGTACTTATTGTTTTAGCTTATTGGATTAACTCAGAATAGAAATGGCTGGAAGAGGTAGAGACGATGCTGCGATTGCTGAGGCTCTGGGTATGCTAGCTGGAGTACTTGGAGGGAATCCAAATGTTGTGGGATTGGGAGCTGCTCGCCAACTGAGTGAGTTCCAGAGGAACAATCCTCCAACGTTCAAGGGAGCATACGATCCAGATGGTGCTCAGAAATGGTTGAAGGAGATCGAGAGGATCTTCCGAGTGACTGAGTGTGCCGATAACCAGAAGGTCAGATTCGGTACGCATATGCTGTCAGAGGAAGCAGATGATTGGTGGGTTGTTGCCCGCACTGAGTTGGAAGCTGTTGGGAGTGCTGAGATCACTTGGGCGGTGTTTAGAGAGAGATTCCTAAGGAAGTACTTTCCAGAGGATGTCAGAGGAAAGAAAGTGATAGAGTTCTTAGAATTGAAGCAGGGCAACCGGTCTGTTACTGAGTATGCTGCTAAGTTCACAGAGCTGTCGAAGTATTACACTCCCTATGATGAGGCTACTGGGGAATTTTCAAAATGTGTGAAGTTTGAGAACGGGTTACGTCCCGAGATCAAGCAGGCTATTGGGTATCAGCGGATTAGAGTGTTTTCCGACTTGGTTGACTGTTGCAGGATTTTTGAACAAGATACCAAGGCCAGAGCGGAGAGCTATCAGCAGAGGGTTGATAGGAAAGGCAAGAATCAGAATGATCGTGGGAAACCGTATGCAGCTGGCAAAGGTTTCCAGAGACAGAGTGGGATGAAGAGACCTAGTGGGGGAGACTCCAGTGCCCCTGCTAAGTGTTACAGATGTGGTCAGGCTGGACATCGTATCCATGAGTGTACCAGTACTGAGAAGAAGTGTTTCAAGTGTGGCAAAGGTGGTCACTTGGCTGCAGAGTGCCGGTTGAAGACTATGACTTGTTTCAACTGTGGAGAGGTGGGTCATATCAGTCCACAGTGTCCTAAGCCGAAGAAAGAGAACCAGTCAGGAGGCAAGGTCTTTGCTTTATCGGGTTCTGAGACTTCTGCAGATGATCGTTTGATCCGAGGTACGTGTTATATTAATGGCTTTCCTCTTGTAGCTATTATTGACATAGGTGCGACTCATTCCTTTATATCTTTGGATTGTGCTGTGAAACTTAAATTAGAGATATCTGAGATGCATGGGAGTATGGTGATTGATACTCCTGTGAAGGGTTCAGTGACTACTACTTCAGTTTGTTTAAATTGCCCTTTGAGTATTTTTGGTAGAGACTTTGGGATGGACCTCGTGTGTCTTCCACTAGTGCAGATTGATGTTTATCCTGGGTATGAACTGGTTGGTGTTTAACCGAGTTTATATCAACTGTTTTGATAAGACTGTGATCTTTCCTGAGATTGAGGAAGGAAAGAGTTTGTTTCTATCAGCAAGGCAGGTGAATGAGGCAGTAGCAGATGGGGCAGAGTTGTTTATGCTGTTAGCGACTTTGGAGGCTAAAGATAAACTGGTGATTTGCAATCTAGCCGTGGTGTGTGATTTTCCTGATGTGTTTCCGGAAGAAGTGAATGAATTACCGCCAGAGCGTGAAGTTGAGTTCTCGATTGATTTGGTACCTGGTACTAGGCCGATATCGATGGCTCCGTACCGTATGTCTGCTGTTGAGTTAACTGAATTGAAGAGTCAGCTGGAAGATCTATTGGATAAGAAATTTATTCGTCCGAGTGTGTCACCGTGGGGCGCACCAGTGTTATTGGTTAAGAAGAAAGAAGGTACTATGAGGTTGTGTGTGGACTACAGGCAACTGAATAAAGTGACGATCAAGAATCGGTATCCTTTGCCGAGGATTGATGATTTGATGGATCAGTTGGTTGGTGCGAGTGTGTTCAGCAAAATAGATTTGAGATCGGGGTATCATTAGATACGTGTGAAAACTGAGGATATTCAGAAGACTGCTTTCAGAACAAGGTATGGACATTATGAGTATTCTGTAATGCCTTTTGGTGTGACTAATGCGCCTGGGGTATTTATGGAGTATATGAATAGAATTTTCCATCCGTACCTAGACAAGTTTGTTGTGGTGTTTATTGACGATATTTTGGTGTATTCGAAATCTGAAGAAGAGCATGCTGAGCATTTGAGAGTGGTTTTAGGAGTTCTACGAGAAAAGAAGTTATTTGCTAAATTGTCCAAGTGTGAATTTTGGTTAGAAGAGGTTAGTTTTCTTGGTCATGTGGTTTCAAGAGGTGGTGTTGCTGTTGATCCTTCTAAGATAGAAGCGGTATCTAAGTGGGAAGCTCCGAAGTCAGTGTCTGAGAAAGGAGTTTTCTTGGACTTGCAGGTTATTATAGGAAATTCATTGGGGATTTTCTAAGTTGGCATTACCGTTGACGATGTTGACTAGAAAGGGGCAAGCGTTTGTTTGGGACTCAAAATGTGAAGAAGGTTTCCAAGAGTTAAAGAGAAGGTTAACTACTGCTCCTATTCTGATATTACCAAGTCCATCGGAACCATTTGAGGTTTACTGTGATGCTTCATTGTTGGGTTTGGGTGGTGTTTTGATGCAGAATAAGCAGGTTGTAGCTTATGCTTCGAGACAACTGAAGGTTCATGAGAGGAACTATCCGACACACGATTTAGAGTTGGCAGCTGTGGTATTTGTTCTGAAGTTATGGAGGCATTACTTGTACGAGTCAAGATTTGAGGTTTTTAGTGACCATAAAAGTTTAAAGTATTTGTTTGATCAGAAAGAGCTGAATATGAGACAGAGGAGATGGTTAGAGTTTCTGAAGGATTATGACTTTGGTTTGAATTACCATCCGGGTAAAGCAAACGTAGTGGCTGATGCATTGAGTCGGAAATCATTGCATATGTCTACGTTAATGGTTAAGGAATTGGATTTAATTGAGCAGTTTAGAGACTTGAGTTTGTTGTGTGAGAGTACTCACAATAGTGTTAAATTGGGAATGTTGAAGTTAACGAGTGGTATTCTGGATGAGATTAGAGAGGGTCAGAAATCCGATGTGCTTTTGGTTGATAAGTTGACTCTAGTGAATCAAGGTCAAGGTGGTGAATTCAGAGTTGATGAGAATGGTGTTTTGAAATTTGGTAAACGGGTGTGTATTCCGAATGTTACCGAACTTAAGAAGAGTATTCTTGAGGAAGGACATCGTAGTGGCCTGAGTATTCATCCTGGGGCCACGAAGATGTATCATGATTTGAAAAAGTTATTTTGGTGGCCGGGAATGAAAAGAGAAATTGCGAGTTTTGTTTATTCTTGTTTGACTTGTCAGAAGTCAAAGATTGAGCATCAGAAGCCGTCTGGGCTAATGCAACCGTTGGCTATTCCAGAGTGGAAGTGGGATAGTATCAGTATGGATTTTGTTTCTGGTTTACCGAGGACAATTAAGAATTTTGAAGCTATTTGGGTGATTGTTGACAGATTGACAAAATCGGCTCATTTCATTCCGATCAGAATGGATTATCCGTTAGAGAGATTAGCTGAGTTGTATATTGAGAAAATTGTAAGTTTGCATGGTATTCCGTCGAGTATTGTTTCGGACAGAGATCCTAGATTTACATCGAAGTTCTGGGAAGGTTTGTAGAGGGCTTTGGGAACTAAGCTGAGATTGAGTTCTGCATATCATCCGCAGACTGATGGTCAGACTGAGAGGACGATTCAGTCACTGGAGGATCTTTTGAGGGCTTGTGTTTTGGAAAAGGGAGGTGCTTGGGATTGTTATTTACCTTTGATTGAGTTTACCTACAACAATAGTTTTCATTCGAGCATTGGTATGGCACCGTTTGAAGCTTTGTATGGTAGGAGATGTCGGACACCTTTATGTTGGTATGAGTCCGGTGAGAGTGTTGTGGTTGGACCGGAGATTGTTCAACAAACTACGGAAAAGATTAAGATGATTCAGGAGAAGATGAGGATTGCTCAGAGTCGTCAGAAGAGTTATCACGACAAGAGGAGGAAGTCACTTGAGTTTCAAGAGGGAGATCATGTGTTTCTTCGTGTTACTCCGATAACTGGGGTTGGTCGAGCTTTGAAGTCGAAGAAGTTGACACCTCGATTTATTGGTCCTTATCAGATTTTGGAGAGGATAGGGGAGGTAGCCTATCGTATCGCTTTACCGCCGTCACTTACGAATTTGCATGAGGTTTTTCATGTGTCTCAGTTGAGGAGGTACATTCCTGATCCGTCGCATGTGGTCCAAGTAGATGATGTACAGGTGAGAGATAACCTGACTGTTAAAATATCACCTATGAGGATCGAGGATCGAGAGTTGAAGCAGTTGCGGGGTAAAGAGATTGCTTTGGTAAAGGTAGCTTGGGGAGGACCAGCAGGTGGCAATGTGACTTGGGAACTTGAGAGTCACATGAAGGAGTCTTATCCAGAGTTATTCGCTTGAGGTATGTTTTCGAGGACGAAAACTCTTTTAGTGGGGGAGAGTTGTAACACCCCGATAAAATATGATAATTATTTAATTTAAGTTTAATAGTATATTATGATGATAATATGAATGAGAGAGTATTAGTTTTCAAAATAAAAGATAAACCATTCATATATATTATTATTAGTATATTTTATTAATTTAATTAAATAATTGGAATATTATTGGAATAATAAAGTTGGAATCGGTAAAGAGTCCCATTTAGAAAAAGGGTTTTACACGTGAAAACAGAGAACACGTAATAATTGGGAGAAAAAGAGAAGAAACTGAGAAAGGGAGAAGAAGAGGCTAGGGCTCAAGAGGAGAATTCACGATTGTTGAAGGTCAAAGAATCAATTGCCGGATTAACTCAAGTAAGGGGGGTTTATCGTCGTTTAATGGGTATTATGGGTTAACATGTAATGGGTAGTAATAAGCCATTGAATTGACTCTAATTTGGATGGTGAATGTTGCAAATTGTGAATTTCTGGATGAATGAGATATGGGTTATAATTGAAGAAAATTCGTAGGAATTAGATGTAATAAGGTTAGAAATTGTGAAATTGAATGGGTATGATCTGTGTTAGATAATATGAACGAGTGCTGTGTAAAATTTGGACTGTGGAAGGTTGGATTTGAGAAATCTCGTAGCAGAGGAGAACCATAGCAGATCTGGAATTTGGTTTCTGGTCATACGCGTATGACACTAGGCCATACGCGTATGAGATGGCCTGGAGGGGAGGAGGCTGGTGTTGATACGCGCCATACGCGTGTACTTACGCGTAGCCTGTGAGTGGTACGCGTATGGGGTGAGGCCATACGCGTATGAATGAAGAAGATGATGTTCTAACGCAGTTTTGTCTCTGTTGGTACGCGTATGGGAGGAGTGGTATGCGTAGCATACGCGTATGAGACAGGCCATACGCGTATGGGCTTGGCTAGGAAATGTACCATACGCGTATGGGCGTGAGGCATACGCGTATTGGCAGAAGTTTGATTTCTTTTGAGCTGTTGTTGTGCAGTTTTGGTCGTTTCAGCTGAATGATGTAATTTAGCTGATGTATGATATAGTAGGGATCATTTCCCGTTGTTTTGGCAGTACAGGTATTAGTAGAGTGTGCTAATACTGTGATTTATTATTTGGCATGACATGATATGATTTTGTGATAAATATGCTGATGATGTGTGATGGTATGCATAATGCTGAGAATATATCTATTATGTATGCAATTGTGGATGGACTGTTTATGGCTTAGAGTGTGAGCATATGTCCATTGTGGATTATTGTTGATGTTTGCATGCTAGGTGATTTAGCGTGCATAGCATGGCCTTTATGGTGGTAGCTAATTCCCATGGTGAGGAATTAGTGAGTGAGTCACTAGGTCTCAAATGAGTGGGACTAGTGAGCTTGGTAGCCGTATCTGGGTTTGATCGGTGAGGTTGAACTATGTGTTCACGAATAGTCGGTACCGCATGCATGGAGTCTCATTTCATAATGTATGTATGGCGTGTAATATGAATGGATGTATTCCAATATTATACGTGTGTTTTGTGTTTGTGTGGAGTATGATTATGAGTTGATGTTGCCGTTGCTGAATGTGTGATATGATTAGGGTGATGAAATGTGTTAATTTACTTAGCATTACATGATATTTTATAATGCTTATTATATCGATTGAGGAACTCACCCTTACAACTATGTTTCAGGTAACGAGCAGTGATTGAGTAGAAGCTAGTGCTTGGGGTCTAGTGTAGTTCCTTAGTGGGTCATGCTCTGGTATATGTAACATCGGGACGGGATGTTTTACCTTGTTTTCATTTGGTTGTTGAACAATTTTACATGTAATGTGTTACATGGTTTGCGTGTTGTTAGATTTCTATCCGCTGCGAATTGTGCAATGTTTTATTTTGATTAATAAATGAGCATGACAAGTATTATTGGTGAATGGTGTGAAGTGTTAAGTGTGACACCCTGAAATTGCATATCTACTCTGATTCATATTTTGTTGTTTTAAATAAAATTTGGGGTATTTTAGAAGGGTGTTACATTAGTGGTATCAGAGCATAGTCGGTCGAGTCGAGTCGTAATTATTCTGTTTCCCTGTATGTGATAGGTGTTGTGTAACCCTATCAGTACTTATTGTTTTAGCTTATTGGATTAACTCAGAATAGAAATGGCTGGAAGAGGTAGAGACGATGCTGCGATTGCTGAGGCTCTGGGTATGCTAGCTGGAGTACTTGGAGGGAATCCAAATGTTGTGGGATTGGGAGCTGCTCGCCAACTGAGTGAGTTCCAGAGGAACAATCCTCCAACGTTCAAGGGAGCATACGATCCAGATGGTGCTCAGAAATGGTTGAAGGAGATCGAGAGGATCTTCCGAGTGACTGAGTGTGCCGATAACCAGAAGGTCAGATTCGGTACGCATATGCTGTCAGAGGAAGCAGATGATTGGTGGGTTGTTGCCCGCACTGAGTTGGAAGCTGTTGGGAGTGCTGAGATCACTTGGGCGGTGTTTAGAGAGAGATTCCTAAGGAAGTACTTTCCAGAGGATGTCAGAGGAAAGAAAGTGATAGAGTTCTTAGAATTGAAGCAGGGCAACCGGTCTGTTACTGAGTATGCTGCTAAGTTCACAGAGCTGTCGAAGTATTACACTCCCTATGATGAGGCTACTGGGGAATTTTCAAAATGTGTGAAGTTTGAGAACGGGTTACGTCCCGAGATCAAGCAGGCTATTGGGTATCAGCGGATTAGAGTGTTTTCCGACTTGGTTGACTGTTGCAGGATTTTTGAACAAGATACCAAGGCCAGAGCGGAGAGCTATCAGCAGAGGGTTGATAGGAAAGGCAAGAATCAGAATGATCGTGGGAAACCGTATGCAGCTGGCAAAGGTTTCCAGAGACAGAGTGGGATGAAGAGACCTAGTGGGGGAGACTCCAGTGCCCCTGCTAAGTGTTACAGATGTGGTCAGGCTGGACATCGTATCCATGAGTGTACCAGTACTGAGAAGAAGTGTTTCAAGTGTGGCAAAGGTGGTCACTTGGCTGCAGAGTGCCGGTTGAAGACTATGACTTGTTTCAACTGTGGAGAGGTGGGTCATATCAGTCCACAGTGTCCTAAGCCGAAGAAAGAGAACCAGTCAGGAGGCAAGGTCTTTGCTTTATCGGGTTCTGAGACTTCTGCAGATGATCGTTTGATCCGAGGTACGTGTTATATTAATGGCTTTCCTCTTGTAGCTATTATTGACACAGGTGCGACTCATTCCTTTATATCTTTGGATTGTGCTGTGAAACTTAAATTAGAGATATCTGAGATGCATGGGAGTATGGTGATTGATACTCCTGTGAAGGGTTCAGTGACTACTACTTCAGTTTGTTTAAATTGCCCTTTGAGTATTTTTGGTAGAGACTTTGGGATGGACCTCGTGTGTCTTCCACTAGTGCAGATTGATGTTATCCTGGGTATGAACTGGTTGGTGTTTAACCGAGTTTATATCAACTGTTTTGATAAGACTGTGATCTTTCCTGAGATTGAGGAAGGAAAGAGTTTGTTTCTATCAGCAAGGCAGGTGAATGAGGCAGTAGCAGATGGGGCAGAGTTGTTTATGCTGTTAGCGACTTTGGAGGCTAAAGATAAACTGGTGATTTGCAATCTAGCCGTGGTGTGTGATTTTCCTGATGTGTTTCCGGAAGAAGTGAATGAATTACCGCCAGAGCGTGAAGTTGAGTTCTCGATTGATTTGGTACCTGGTACTAGGCCGATATCGATGGCTCCGTACCGTATGTCTGCTGTTGAGTTAACTGAATTGAAGAGTCAGCTGGAAGATCTATTGGATAAGAAATTTATTCGTCCGAGTGTGTCACCGTGGGGCGCACCAGTGTTATTGGTTAAGAAGAAAGAAGGTACTATGAGGTTGTGTGTGACTACAGGCAACTGAATAAAGTGACGATCAAGAATCGGTATCCTTTGCCGAGGATTGATGATTTGATGGATCAGTTGGTTGGTGCGAGTGTGTTCAGCAAAATAGATTTGAGATCGGGGTATCATCAGATACGTGTGAAAACTGAGGATATTCAGAAGACTGCTTTCAGAACAAGGTATGGACATTATGAGTATTCTGTAATGCCTTTTGGTGTGACTAATGCGCCTGGGGTATTTATGGAGTATATGAATAGAATTTTCCATCCGTACCTAGACAAGTTTGTTGTGGTGTTTATTGACGATATTTTGGTGTATTCGAAATCTGAAGAAGAGCATGCTGAGCATTTGAGAGTGGTTTTAGGAGTTCTACGAGAAAAGAAGTTATTTGCTAAATTGTCCAAGTGTGAATTTTGGTTAGAAGAGGTTAGTTTTCTTGGTCATGTGGTTTCAAGAGGTGGTGTTGCTGTTGATCCTTCTAAGATAGAAGCGGTATCTAAGTGGGAAGCTCCGAAGTCAGTGTCTGAGATAAGGAGTTTTCTTGGACTTGCAGGTTATTATAGGAAATTCATTGTGGGATTTTCTAAGTTGGCATTACCGTTGACGATGTTGACTAGAAAGGGGCAAGCGTTTGTTTGGGACTCAAAATGTGAAGAAGGTTTCCAAGAGTTAAAGAGAAGGTTAACTACTGCTCCTATTCTGATATTACCAAGTCCGTCGGAACCATTTGAGGTTTACTGTGATGCTTCATTGTTGGGTTTGGGTGGTGTTTTGATGCAGAATAAGCAGGTTGTAGCTTATGCTTCGAGACAACTGAAGGTTCATGAGAGGAACTATCCGACACACGATTTAGAGTTGGCAGCTGTGGTATTTGTTCTGAAGTTATGGAGGCATTACTTGTACGAGTCAAGATTTGAGGTTTTTAGTGACCATAAAAGTTTAAAGTATTTGTTTGATCAGAAAGAGCTGAATATGAGACAGAGGAGATGGTTAGAGTTTCTGAAGGATTATGACTTTGGTTTGAATTACCATCCGGGTAAAGCAAACGTAGTGGCTGATGCATTGAGTCGGAAATCATTGCATATGTCTACGTTAATGGTTAAGGAATTGGATTTAATTGAGCAGTTTAGAGACTTGAGTTTGTTGTGTGAGAGTACTCACAATAGTGTTAAATTGGGAATGTTGAAGTTAACGAGTGGTATTCTGGATGAGATTAGAGAGGGTCAGAAATCCGATGTGCTTTTGGTTGATAAGTTGACTCTAGTGAATCAAGGTCAAGGTGGTGAATTCAGAGTTGATGAGAATGGTGTTTTGAAATTTGGTAAACGGGTGTGTATTCCGAATGTTACCGAACTTAAGAAGAGTATTCTTGAGGAAGGACATCGTAGTGGCCTGAGTATTCATCCTGGGGCACGAAGATGTATCATGATTTGAAAAAGTTATTTTGGTGGCCGGGAATGAAAAGAGAAATTGCGAGTTTTGTTTATTCTTGTTTGACTTGTCAGAAGTCAAAGATTGAGCATCAGAAGCCGTCTGGGCTAATGCAACCGTTGGCTATTCCAGAGTGGAAGTGGGATAGTATCAGTATGGATTTTGTTTCTGGTTTACCGAGGACAATTAAGAATTTTGAAGCTATTTGGGTGATTGTTGACAGATTGACAAAATCGGCTCATTTCATTCCGATCAGAATGGATTATCCGTTAGAGAGATTAGCTGAGTTGTATATTGAGAAAATTGTAAGTTTGCATGGTATTCCGTCGAGTATTGTTTCGGACAGAGATCCTAGATTTACATCGAAGTTCTGGGAAGGTTTGTAGAGGGCTTTGGGAACTAAGCTGAGATTGAGTTCTGCATATCATCCGCAGACTGATGGTCAGACTGAGAGGACGATTCAGTCACTGGAGGATCTTTTGAGGGCTTGTGTTTTGGAAAAGGGAGGTGCTTGGGATTGTTATTTACCTTTGATTGAGTTTACCTACAACAATAGTTTTCATTCGAGCATTGGTATGGCACCATTTGAAGCTTTGTATGGTAGGAGATGTCGGACACCTTTATGTTGGTATGAGTCCGGTGAGAGTGTTGTGGTTGGACCGGAGATTGTTCAACAAACTACGGAAAAGATTAAGATGATTCAGGAGAAGATGAGGATTGCTCAGAGTCGTTAGAAGAGTTATCACGACAAGAGGAGGAAGTCACTTGAGTTTCAAGAGGGAGATCATGTGTTTCTTCGTGTTACTCCGATAACTGGGGTTGGTCGAGCTTTGAAGTCGAAGAAGTTGACACCTCGATTTATTGGTCCTTATCAGATTTTGGAGAGGATAGGGGAGGTAGCCTATCGTATCGCTTTACCGCCGTCACTTGCGAATTTGCATGAGGTTTTTCATGTGTCTCAGTTGAGGAGGTACATTCCTGATCCGTCGCATGTGGTCCAAGTAGATGATGTACAGGTGAGAGATAACCTGACTGTTAAAACATCACCTATGAGGATCGAGGATCGAGAGTTGAAGCAGTTGCGGGGTAAAGAGATTGCTTTGGTAAAGGTAGCTTGGGGAGGACCAGCAGGTGGCAATGTGACTTGGGAACTTGAGAGTCACATGAAGGAGTCTTATCCAGAGTTATTCGCTTGAGGTATGTTTTCGAGGACGAAAACTCTTTTAGTGGGGGAGAGTTGTAACACCCCGATAAAATATGATAATTATTTAATTTAAGTTTAATAGTATATTATGATGATAATATGAATGAGAGAGTATTATTTTTCAAAATAAAAGATAAACCATTCATATATATTATTATTAGTATATTTATTAATTTAATTAAATAATTGGAATATTATTGGAAAAATAAAGTTGGAATCGGTAAAGAGTCCAATTTAGAAAAGGGTTTTTACACGTGAAAACAGAGAACACGTAATAATTGGGAGAAAAGAGAAGAAACTGAGAAAGGGAGAAGAAGAGGCTAGGGCTCAAGAGGAGAATTCACGATTGTTGAAGATCAAAGAATCAATTGCCGGATTAACTCAAGTAAGGGGGGTTTATCGTCGTTTAATGGGTATTATGGGTTAACATGTAATGGGTAGTAATAAGCCATTGAATTGACTCTAATTTGGATGGTGAATGTTGCAAATTGTGAATTTCTGGATGAATGAGATATGGGTTATAATTGAAGAAAATCGTAGGAATTAGATGTAATAAGGTTAGAAATTGTGAAATTGAATGGGTATGATCTGTGTTAGATAATATGAACGAGTGCTGTGTAAAATTTGGACTGTGGAAGGTTGGATTTGAGAAATCTCGTAGCAGAGGAGAACCCATAGCAGATCTGGAATTTTGGTTTCTGGTCATACGCGTATGACACTAGGCCATACGCGTATGAGATGGCCTGGAGGGGAGGAGGCTGGTGCTGATACGCGCCATACGCGTGTACTTACGCGTAGCCTGTGAGTGGTATGCGTATGGGGTGAGGCCATACGCGTATGAATGAAGAAGATGATGTTCTAACGCAGTTTTGTCTCTGTTGGTACGCGTATGGGAGGAGTGGTATGCGTAGCATACGCGTATGAGACAGGCCATACGCGTATGGGCTTGGCTAGGAAATGTACCATACGCGTATGGGCGTGAGGCATACGCGTATGGGCAGAAGTTTGATTTCTTTTGAGCTGTTGTTGTGCAGTTTTGGTCGTTTCAGCTGAATGATGTAATTTAGCTGATGTATGATATAGTAGGGATCATTTCCCGTTGTTTTGGGCAGTACAGGTATTAGTAGAGTGTGCTAATACTGTGATTTATTATTTGGCATGACATGATATGATTCTGTGATAAATATGTTGATGATGTGTGATGGTATGCATAATGCTGAGAATATATCTATTATGTATGCAATTGTGGATGGACTGTTTATGGCTTAGAGTGTGAGCATATGTCCATTGTGGATTGTTGTTGATGTTTGCATGCTAGGTGATTTAGCGTGCATAGCATGGCCTTTATGGTGGTAGCTAATTCCCATGGTGAGGAATTAGTGAGTGAGTCACTAGGTCTCAAATGAGTGGGACTAGTGAGCTTGGTAGCCGTATCTGGGTTTGATCGGTGAGGTTGAACTATGTGTTCACGAATAGTCGGTACCGCATGCATGGAGTCTCATTTCATAATGTATGTATGGCGTGTAATATGAATGGATGTATTCCAATATTATACGTGTGTTTTGTGCTTGTGTGGAGTATGATTATGAGTTGATGTTGCCGTTGCTGAATGTGTGATATGATTAGGGTGATGAAATATGTTAATTTACTTAGCATTACATGATATTTTATAATGCTTATTATATCGATTGAGGAACTCACCCTTACAACTATGTTTCAGGTAACGAGCAGTGATTGAGTAGAAGCTAGTGCTTGGGGTCTAGTGTAGTTCCTTAGTGGGTCATGCTCTGGTATATGTAACATCGGGACGGGATGTTTTACCTTGTTTTCATTTTGGTTGTTGAACAATTTTACATGTAATGTGTTACATGGTTTGCGTGTTGTTAGATTTCTATCCGCTGCGAATTGTGCAATGTTTTATTTTGATTAATAAATGAGCATGACAAGTATTATTGGTGAATGGTGTGAAGTGTTAAGTGTGACACCCTGAAATTGCATATCTACTCTGATTCATATTTTGTTGTTTTAAATAAAATTTGGGGTATTTTAGAAGGGTGTTACACACTTCACCAATGACGGTTTTACGGGAACCATCAAATGCTTTAACAATTATGCCACTGTACCTCATCGGAGTGCCTTGATAGGAAAGTCTGGACAAATTGACTTTGGAAGCACGTTCAGAGAACACCTAGTGTCGACCAACACATTGGATATAGCATACTCCTTGCAATTCATCAAAATGTGGAGTACCAAATTGTGATTCCTGCCTTCCTCGAGAAGCTCTTCATCACAAAAACTCAAATTATTTCCAGAAGTAATGTTGGCAACAATGTGGTCAAACTGATCCACAGTCATATCGTGCTCAACATAAGCCTTCTCTAACACTTTCTGCAGCGCCTCTCTATGTGCCTCAGAATTCATCAACAATGAGAACACGGAGATCTTTGACGGGGTTTGGAGCAGCTAATCCACCATATTAAACTCACTTCTCTTTATCAACTTCAGAACTTCATCATCATCACTAGCCTTCAGTTTGTTGTATTCACCAGACTGACACATTGGAGTGCTAATCGGATTCATTATTGGAATCTCTGCATTCTTACTGGTTGTAGCATCTTCTACTTCCTTCGGAAAAACTGGACCAAACACATGACCTTTACTGGTCACCTTCGCAATATTAGCAATATTCACCACAGAATCTGCCACTGGTAGAGGAACCTCTTGACCATTCTCAATCATAGTGGTGTTGTACTGATAAGGCATAGCTTTATCGGATGTATACGGAACAGGGCCCGCTAACCGTATTACCAATGATGATACCAATCTATTGCTGTTATTACTGCTACTACTATCAAACTGAATAACTACCCGCTCAAGGGTCTTGAACACTGGCATGATCACATTCACATCATCTATATCCCTCGATTGTTGAATCTGGATTACATTCTCATCCATCAACTTCTGGATATCTTTCTTGACAATCATACACCCATGGGGGTTCACACTACAGATTGCACAACCATCATGGTCATGCTCACAGTCACTGATCAAACACAAGGTTCTATGCATTTCCACCAACGATCTACGGATACGTCTTACGTCAAAAACTTGGAAGTTCCTTCGACAATCGTCCACCATGTTCACAGAAGCATTACCATGAGCAGGCAACAAATTAGCTTTTACATTAGGCGCTCGGTCATTAAAGGACACCATCCCACTATTCACAAGCTTTTGTACTTCATACTTCAATGGATAGCAGTTCTCTATGTCGTGGCCAGGGGCTCCCTGGTGAAAGGCACAACGAAGTTCGGGTTTAAACCACCATGGAAGTGGCTCAGGAATTTGTGGAGGATTTCTGGGTTGAATGAAGTTCTTGAGAACCAAGAATGGGTATAATTCTGCATATGTCATAGGAATAGGGTCAAAGGAGACCTTCTTCCTCTCAAAATTTTGCTGGTTATTATTGTTGTTGTTGTTGTAGTTGGTTCTTTGTTGTGGTTGTTGTTGACGTTGTTGTTGTTGAATCAGAACTGATTAATTGTTGGAATTATTGGAAAATACAAGAATCACTTATGAAACTTGATCTTGATGTTGACAAGGTTGAGAACTTTTCCTGACATGAGGCCTATTTTGCCTCCGCACAGTTACTGAATTAGTTTCTCCCTCCTTCTTTTTAGAGAAACTACCTCCATATCTCTTGCTAGACGATGCTTCCTCTTTAGATAGACGTTCTTCACGGACCTCCTCTTCTAACCTCATCCCCATGTTTACCATTTCGGTAAAGTCATTGGGGGCACTTGTGATCATACGTTCGTAATAAAACGAACTCAGCGTCTTCAGGAAGATCTTCGTCATCTCTTTTTCTTCCAATGGTGGACTAATCTGGGAAGCAAGTACCCTCCGCCTCTGGGCATACTCTTTGAACGTCTCCTTATCTTTCTGAGACATAGACCTCAGCTAGTCTCTATCAGGAGCCATATCAATATTGTATTTGTATTGCTTGACAAAGGCTTCACCCAAGTCATTGAGAGTACGAACACTTGCACTGTCTAACCCCATATACCATCTCAAAGCAGCACTAGTCAAACTGTCTTAGAAGTAGTGAATCAGCAAGTGATCATTCTCAGTTTGAGTAGACATCTTTCTAGCATACATCACAAGGTAGCTTAGCGGACAAGTATTTCCCTTATACTTTTCAAAGTCAGGGACCTTGAATTTCATCGGGATTTTCATGTTGGGTACCAGGAAGAGCTCAGCATCCCTCTTCCCAAATAAGTCCTTTCCTCTCAGAATTTTCAATTCTTTACACAGCTTGAGGAATTGATCCTTCATTTCGTCCATTTTCTCATACACGTCTGGACCCTCAGATGGCTCAGAGTGGTAGATGGTATCCTTAACACGAGGCAAAGTGTGAACAACTGGAGGTGGCACTAACATGATCGGGCTAGATACCGACAGAGAGACAAAGCTGGATGCATACCCTTCTGGCATGAAATTGGATGGCATTCTCCAAGGGAATTCAGCAGGCATAGAAGGACTGGATTGGCTGGCAGCAATAAGAACAGTTGAGGTAGCAACCTCAGATATGACGGTCCTCTTGGGAGGAGTTACAGGAGTCATTGAAGTCTGGTTCTACGCAGCAATGACAGATTCCATCAATGTTGTTAATCTGGAATTTCATCCTTCGGCTCTATGTTCTCTTGCTCTAAGTGTTCCATGATATTTGGTTAATTAGCGCAAGTGTTGTATCGGTGAGTCGGCTTGGCTGAAGCACAGAAGAATAACCGATAAGACATCTGGCGGAAGAAAACCTGCTATGCAAATGATGCATGAAATGCAATGTTTGTGTTTATTTAATTTCAAGGAACATATGAAGTTCTATTTGCGAATATTAAATAATAACAATAGTAACAATTTGATTGACCATAAAATCTCTTTTTATTTATAAAATTTGGAAGGATTACACTGAATACAATTTCAGAAATCAAAATACAAATATAAGAGAAAAGGAAACTAATCATCATAATGATCCCTTAGCAATGGCATCAGATGATCTGGCTATGGGCGCGTACTTCCTTCGGATGCGTCGAATCTTGAACTCAAAAGTTGTCTTCATATGAGCCTTCTCAAGGACAAGTTGACCAACAATCTTCTTCCAAGCACCTGAAGGCTGAGACAATTTTCTTCACTGCTTGGTTTTCAAGAAGTTCAACAAGTGAATCCTTGTCATTCAACTCAATCTGCAACTCTTCATGTTTTCGGCTCAAAGCACGGAACCACTCTTCTCACATATCTATATCTTGCTTCATCTTAGCGAATGCGTCTTCCAACCCTTCTACATCTTGGTTAGGGAGAGTTGATGGCTCAACCACAACCAAAGACATAGGTCTCTCACAAGCATACGACATCTTCAACTTCAAAGCTCTCTTCTTCACCCAAATAGTGTAAGCTTCCAAAGTTACATAGTTGCACGGACCAAGCTCGGATCTTCCTTTCCAATGCACGTTATGCCAAGCATGTATCATCTTCTACTTTAAATGTTGGGGATCTTTACCCTCTTGATAGAAAAGACCTTTTAACTGGGTGTTATTAGGTTTATCTCTCAAGGGGAACCCAAGTTGACGATGAGCCAAAGTAAGGTTGTAGTTGATTCCTCCTTGTGTACCAATGAGAGGCACTTTGGAGAATTCACCACAATTGTCGATAATATCCAAGCTACTTAATGCAGTATCATACCTAACGATATCATCATTAGTGAGAGACATAAGCCTCTGAGACTACCTTGGACATTGTTTGTTCTCCAAGAAAGCAGGCGTCTGAGGCAAGTGCCAAATAAACCACTTGTACAAAAGAGGAACACAGCACACAATAGTCCCACCACCTTTAGAATTCCTCAAATGCAAATAGAAATACATGTCACCCAATAGAGTCGGAACAGGATTTCCAATCAAGAAGATTCTAATGGCGTTAACATCAACAAAACCATCAATGTTAGGGAACAAAGCTAGACCACAGATGAGCAACACAAAGATGGCTTCAAAATAATCCACACTACCGGCTTGAGAAAAGATAGTAGCTTTACCAATGAGTAACTCAAAAGTAAACCCCATAATTCCTCCTTTCTTCACCAAATGAGCACCAATCTCATATTTCTTCAAATGAAGAGCTTCAGCTATGATATGAGATCTGGGAATCTCTTCCAATCCATTAAAAGGTACTTTGTCAGATACGGGTATTCCCAAGAGATGGACATAATCCTCCAACGTAGGCACAAGCTAATAATTAGGAAAGGTGAAGCATCAGTAAAGAGGATTATAGAACTGAACCAAAACGCTCAGAAATCCTTCAACCACATCAGTGAACAATATAGGCAAAAGATTCCCATTATGTCGCTTCAAGTCCAAGGGATCTAATACAAAGGACGACAACTTCCTTATCTTTTTCAAATCAGGAAATCTGAAACTTTACTTCTTAGTGTTCCTTCATCCACAATCCATTGGTCTGAAAATATTTACAAATAAGATCTCAGTTCCTTGAAATTTAATTTTTTGTGATGAATGTTATGATGTGCATGTATCCATGAATGCAACAATCACAAACAAGGGATCACACACAATGCAAACACAAACAAAGGTCAAGGGATGGACCAAGTCATCATCAAGATCAATCATCCATTTTGGTGTCAAATGAGCAAAGTGAAAATGGCATAAACATAAGCAAGTTAAATGAAGTGTAAATGGCAATGAATGATAAATGACTGAAAATTAAATTGCATAAAGTAAATGATTTGAAAGTAAAGCAATATTAATAGGAGTTAGTCAAATGTTAGTCAAGATGAATTGAATGTTAGTAGTGTTCTTGCTTTTTATTGATTAAGTCATTCTTTGGAGAACACTCAACCGTCTATTCACAAACATGGATCCTTGAACAAAGACATCTTCCATGGGAAGGAAAAAAGGCCAAGTTTCCACATAATACCATGAAGGATGGGAGACTTACAATCTCACTTACTAGAATGTGATGCCTTTAGGGTCATATTTAGCTATATGTTAAGCAATCGTAATTGGACTTATGTAGAAGTCACAACTATCTGAGGCTGGGCAATAAAAATTTAGGTGTTAATGCATGTTAGAGATTTGGTATAATGAACCAAACTTCTAAGACATACCATACACTAAAAGAAAAGCTTAAGAGGGATAGAACTATCTCATCCATACTGGTATTGGTTCATCTGACACGAGGTCATTGATGAACCAATTAGCCTTAGGATATTTGAGATTTCATTGGTCAATGAATGGAATAGGGAAGAATAGGGATGAAGATAAAGTGGGAGGGGAATGAGAGAAACACAAACTGGTCATGGAAGGAATTTTATCAAATTCAAATCAGTCATTCATTTTGGAAGATGAAATGTATATTTCATCAATCCCCTAAATCCAATGATTTTAATCCAGCAAAAGTCAAATCAACCTTGACCAAGGCCCAAACAAATATTCAAACATCACAAGACCATAAAAATGGCTCAACATAATTTTTACACATTTAATCAATTAAAAATCAAATTAAAAATGCATTAAAATACAAATTAGTTTGGTCAAAACCTAAAACCTCTTCAAAACACCAAATAAATGGCCAAGGGATTTATCCTAGGTCAAACAAGGTCAAAGGACCTTAGACAAAAAATTTCATGATTTTTGAAAAGTCAAAAATATTTTTAAACAATTAAAAAGTATGCACAAAAACATTTAATTCATGAAAAATATCAAAATTAAACCAAAAAATAATTTTAATTCAGAAAATGAAATAGAAAAATATTTAAAGATTTTTGATGAAAATCCCATATTTTTTGGATAAAAAATGAAATTATTATAAATTAATCAAAATAAAGCAAATTAAACATAAAAATCAGAAAATACAAAAAAACAAGGGTCATCATATCTCCCTCATTAATTGAGGTGGCAGATCTGATGGCCACACGCGTCCGTTCCACCATACTTCTTGGTCAATGCAATGTACGTGTGGTAATCAGAATGAACGCTCAAGATTAAAACATTTGAACCAGATCAGATGGCTTGGGACTTGCCAACACACCATAGGAGCCCTAACTTCGGTCATCTTCTCTGGTGATCACCATCGGACTGGTCCAACCTCAACTTCATGAAAAATGGAAAATAAGGACACTATTTCAAAGAGAAAATGCTCAGGAGCTCGAATCTGGCCTCAATTTTCTCCAATTCCAAGTATATAAAAAGATACATGGATTTGAATTTTGAGGATCATGAACTGAGTTGCTTCGATTTGACCTTAAAGCAACTCAATCTTGTTTCCTACATTGGTAGGACTTCAGTCAACCAAAAATCACAAAGAATAGTGAAGAATTAAGGGAGAATCAAAGAGATGAAAATTTTGAAAAATTACCTTTGAAGGAGCTTCAACCTTGCTTGATCTTGATCCCAATTGTGCTTGGGTTGGTTTCATAAACTTGTAGGAGGTAATTAATATTAAAGAGAGGCTTAGACTCTTGGAGTTTCAATCTCAAAATAGAATGAGATTTGAAGCTCGATTTTCAAATGAAAACCTTCAAGATTATCCTTTAATGGTGAGGGTTTGGATTGCAGGTTCAAAGCTTGGGCATGAGGTCCTCCATTCTGATCCACGAGGGTTGAATTTATAGGCATTGTGATTCATTTCCACACACTTCCAAATTTTGCCAAATTTGGGAATTTTCATTGCATGCTTGCATGGGCGTGTGATAGGCCCGTCAATTGATGTTATCAGGTCCAAAAATGCTTGAGTATCATGCTGAAATCATGTCATGTGGCCATGCATTTGAATTTGAAATGTGAAGGTGAAATCCATCCAATTGGTCCCTTGAAAAGAACCCACGCGTAAGTCCTTCATTCTTTGGCAAAATGAGGTGACCCTGGACTTTTTGGAAAGGTTAGATCTAGGGGAACAACTTTGATGTTGAACACTTTTCTATTTGAAACTTGTATCATGATGAATTTTGAGGTGGAAGTTTGGAAAATCAAACATGTTTGAAAATTTTCTAAGTACCAAGTCAAATGTTCACTTCTTCAACATTGAATAAATATTTCTATGGGCTTCTAATGGTAAACGTTCCTTCATCAAATTTATTCAACTTGGTCACAAATTTGACCTCGTTTAGATTTGGCATGAAGGAGATATGCATTTTAGAAGTTGAGGAAAATCACTTGTTCAATGGTAATGGCCCAAAATGACCTATAATGTTTCCTCTTGGAGCATGTATTTGTAAGTTGAATTTAAACGTCTTCCAAACATCAAAGATGAAAAATACATCTTGAGTTTGATTATGAAACTTTAATGGGTTTCATCTCATAAAAATTGAGCAAGTTATGGTCCTTGGAAGTTGACCTCCTAACCAGGGTTCAGACAAAATGACCTATAATCTTTCACCATAAAAAATGACTTTCAAAGTAAAACTAGATATTAACGTAAACATGAAAGTTGTTTGGAATGTCCTAAGGAGTAACATTTCTCTTGGAATCATTTTCATATGACAAAAATTGTAGGAGATAGGGTCTAGGGAATTCCAGTTTTGACTAGTTGACTTTCTCTGGTCAACCACCATGAACCAACTTGCAAACTTGACATTCTATTGGTATTTGGAACTCATGGAGGATCATATATGTGTAAGATGATGTAATATGAATTATTCCTTCAAATATTTGATCAAATGTTGAAGAAACTTGTTGAGGAAGTCACACAAGATACCCAGATGAATTAGGGCTTCCAAGATAAATAAGCTTCAAACTCTTAATGATTTCTTGATCAAAATGATATGTGAAGACCATGGGGATCCATACATGATATATAGAGTCAATTTAAACCATCTCTTGATTTATCTCCTTGCATTAAGGGTCTTAAACCCTAGATATGAGGTTGATGGAGCATGGGTGAACACACATACTACCTACAAAAGCAACAAACTATACATTGACATATTTTTGGTATTTTGGTTGGTAAATAATGAAAAAAAAGTATGATACAATCAAATGTGCTTGGTGACCTCTCCCAATGCAAATCCAATGAATGAGGGGTAAGGAGGATGCTAAGGTGTGATCCCAAAGCCAATGCATATGATGAGATAACATGAGGGGTCTTAGGGTCAAAATTGGGGTCTTACAGATGTAATTTTAGCCAAGTCGTTAGCCACTTGATTTTCCAATCAAGGTATGTGTTGAATACTAACCATCTCGAATCTTCTTAATAATCGATTGGCCGTTATGAAGTACATGATGAGATTCTCTTTAACACATTTGTACTCTTTTGTGATCTATTTTATAACTAACTCCGAGTCACCCATTATTAAGTATTTTAAGGTCTTAAGACCATAAACAAAATCAAAATGCACAAACAAATATATACAATCACAATATATGGCTCAAATGAGCAAAGTGAAAATGGCATAAACATAAGCAAGTTAAATGAAGTGTAAATGGCAATGAATGATAAATGACTGAAAATTAAATTGCATAAAGTAAATGATTTGAAAGTAAAGCAATATTAATAGGAGTTAGTCAAATGTTAGTCAAGATGAATTGAATGTTAGTAGTGTTCTTGCTTTTTATTGATTAAGTCATTCTTTGGAGAACACTCAACCGTCTATTCACAAACATGGATCCTTGAACAAAGACATCTTCCATGGGAAGGAAAAAAGGCCAAGTTTCCACATAATACCATGAAGGATGGGAGACTTACAATCTCACTTACTAGAATGTGATGCCTTTAGGGTCATATTTAGCTATATGTTAAGCAATCGTAATTGGACTTATGTAGAAGTCACAACTATCTGAGGCTGGGCAATAAAAATTTAGGTGTTAATGCATGTTAGAGATTTGGTATAATGAACCAAACTTCTAAGACATACCATACACTAAAAGAAAAGCTTAAGAGGGATAGAACTATCTCATCCATACTGGTATTGGTTCATCTGACACGAGGTCATTGATGAACCAATTAGCCTTAGGATATTTGAGATTTCATTGGTCAATGAATGGAATAGGGAAGAATAGGGATGAAGATAAAGTGGGAGGGGAATGAGAGAAACACAAACTGGTCATGGAAGGAATTTTATCAAATTCAAATCAGTCATTCATTTTGGAAGATGAAATGTATATTTCATCAATCCCCTAAATCCAATGATTTTAATCCAGCAAAAGTCAAATCAACCTTGACCAAGGCCCAAACAAATATTCAAACATCACAAGACCATAAAAATGGCTCAACATAATTTTTACACATTTAATCAATTAAAAATCAAATTAAAAATGCATTAAAATACAAATTAGTTTGGTCAAAACCTAAAACCTCTTCAAAACACCAAATAAATGGCCAAGGGATTTATCCTAGGTCAAACAAGGTCAAAGGACCTTAGACAAAAAATTTCATGATTTTTGAAAAGTCAAAAATATTTTTAAACAATTAAAAAGTATGCACAAAAACATTTAATTCATGAAAAATATCAAAATTAAACCAAAAAATAATTTTAATTCAGAAAATGAAATAGAAAAATATTTAAAGATTTTTGATGAAAATCCCATATTTTTTGGATAAAAAATGAAATTATTATAAATTAATCAAAATAAAGCAAATTAAACATAAAAATCAGAAAATACAAAAAAACAAGGGTCATCATATCTCCCTCATTAATTGAGGTGGCAGATCTGATGGCCACACGCGTCCGTTCCACCATACTTCTTGGTCAATGCAATGTACGTGTGGTAATCAGAATGAACGCTCAAGATTAAAACATTTGAACCAGATCAGATGGCTTGGGACTTGCCAACACACCATAGGAGCCCTAACTTCGGTCATCTTCTCTGGTGATCACCATCGGACTGGTCCAACCTCAACTTCATGAAAAATGGAAAATAAGGACACTATTTCAAAGAGAAAATGCTCAGGAGCTCGAATCTGGCCTCAATTTTCTCCAATTCCAAGTATATAAAAAGATACATGGATTTGAATTTTGAGGATCATGAACTGAGTTGCTTCGATTTGACCTTAAAGCAACTCAATCTTGTTTCCTACATTGGTAGGACTTCAGTCAACCAAAAATCACAAAGAATAGTGAAGAATTAAGGGAGAATCAAAGAGATGAAAATTTTGAAAAATTACCTTTGAAGGAGCTTCAACCTTGCTTGATCTTGATCCCAATTGTGCTTGGGTTGGTTTCATAAACTTGTAGGAGGTAATTAATATTAAAGAGAGGCTTAGACTCTTGGAGTTTCAATCTCAAAATAGAATGAGATTTGAAGCTCGATTTTCAAATGAAAACCTTCAAGATTATCCTTTAATGGTGAGGGTTTGGATTGCAGGTTCAAAGCTTGGGCATGAGGTCCTCCATTCTGATCCACGAGGGTTGAATTTATAGGCATTGTGATTCATTTCCACACACTTCCAAATTTTGCCAAATTTGGGAATTTTCATTGCATGCTTGCATGGGCGTGTGATAGGCCCGTCAATTGATGTTATCAGGTCCAAAAATGCTTGAGTATCATGCTGAAATCATGTCATGTGGCCATGCATTTGAATTTGAAATGTGAAGGTGAAATCCATCCAATTGGTCCCTTGAAAAGAACCCACGCGTAAGTCCTTCATTCTTTGGCAAAATGAGGTGACCCTGGACTTTTTGGAAAGGTTAGATCTAGGGGAACAACTTTGATGTTGAACACTTTTCTATTTGAAACTTGTATCATGATGAATTTTGAGGTGGAAGTTTGGAAAATCAAACATGTTTGAAAATTTTCTAAGTACCAAGTCAAATGTTCACTTCTTCAACATTGAATAAATATTTCTATGGGCTTCTAATGGTAAACGTTCCTTCATCAAATTTATTCAACTTGGTCACAAATTTGACCTCGTTTAGATTTGGCATGAAGGAGATATGCATTTTAGAAGTTGAGGAAAATCACTTGTTCAATGGTAATGGCCCAAAATGACCTATAATGTTTCCTCTTGGAGCATGTATTTGTAAGTTGAATTTAAACGTCTTCCAAACATCAAAGATGAAAAATACATCTTGAGTTTGATTATGAAACTTTAATGGGTTTCATCTCATAAAAATTGAGCAAGTTATGGTCCTTGGAAGTTGACCTCCTAACCAGGGTTCAGACAAAATGACCTATAATCTTTCACCATAAAAAATGACTTTCAAAGTAAAACTAGATATTAACGTAAACATGAAAGTTGTTTGGAATGTCCTAAGGAGTAACATTTCTCTTGGAATCATTTTCATATGACAAAAATTGTAGGAGATAGGGTCTAGGGAATTCCAGTTTTGACTAGTTGACTTTCTCTGGTCAACCACCATGAACCAACTTGCAAACTTGACATTCTATTGGTATTTGGAACTCATGGAGGATCATATATGTGTAAGATGATGTAATATGAATTATTCCTTCAAATATTTGATCAAATGTTGAAGAAACTTGTTGAGGAAGTCACACAAGATACCCAGATGAATTAGGGCTTCCAAGATAAATAAGCTTCAAACTCTTAATGATTTCTTGATCAAAATGATATGTGAAGACCATGGGGATCCATACATGATATATAGAGTCAATTTAAACCATCTCTTGATTTATCTCCTTGCATTAAGGGTCTTAAACCCTAGATATGAGGTTGATGGAGCATGGGTGAACACACATACTACCTACAAAAGCAACAAACTATACATTGACATATTTTTGGTATTTTGGTTGGTAAATAATGAAAAAAAAGTATGATACAATCAAATGTGCTTGGTGACCTCTCCCAATGCAAATCCAATGAATGAGGGGTAAGGAGGATGCTAAGGTGTGATCCCAAAGCCAATGCATATGATGAGATAACATGAGGGGTCTTAGGGTCAAAATTGGGGTCTTACAGATGTAATTTTAGCCAAGTCGTTAGCCACTTGATTTTCCAATCAAGGTATGTGTTGAATACTAACCATCTCGAATCTTCTTAATAATCGATTGGCCGTTATGAAGTACATGATGAGATTCTCTTTAACACATTTGTACTCTTTTGTGATCTATTTTATAACTAACTCCGAGTCACCCATTATTTCGACTCGAGTTGCCCCCAATTCGAACAATATCTCAAGTCCGGCTATTAAAGCTTCATATTCAGCCTCATTGTTCGAGCAAAGGCCTTCCGCTTTATACTTGAATTTTGTTGGAATTTTATTAGGAGAAATAATTAGAACTCTTATGCTTGTTCCATCTTTGTGACTAGACCCATCGAAGTACAACTTCCAGAGCTCTAATTCGAGATAGTTCAATGTGTTTTTAGTTATGGAGTGGTCGACTATAAAGTTTGCTACCACATGTCCCTTACAAACTTTTAATGGCATGTAAGTTATATATTCAATTAAAGCTAGTGCCCATTTTCTAATTCGACTGTGCAAAATTGGCTTAGACAACATATGTTTAATAACAACAAAATGAGATGAAACATAAACATCAATAGGTTTTATATAATGCTTCAACTTTGTACAAGAAAAATACAAGCATAAATACAATTTTTCAACTATGCTATACCTAGTTTCTGCATCATTTAAGACCCTACTGAGGTACTAAATGGCTCTTTCGACACCATTATCATCCTCCTAAGCCAACATGCTCCCTAAAGTCTTGTGAGATGCAGATATGTATAACCTTATACTCTTATTCCTACAAGGCGGTGTCAGAATTGCCGAATGACTCAGGTATTCTTTGATTTTATCGAAAGCTTCTTGCTGAGCTTGCCCCTATTTGAATCCTTCCTTGTTAAGTCGAAGTAGAGGTGAGAAGGCTTGCGTTTTTCCATTGAGGTTCGAGATAAATCTCCTCAAGAAATTGATCTTGCCTAGCAGTGACTGCAATTCCTTCTTAGTTGATGGTGCTTTCGCCTCCATTATGGCCTTGGTCTTATTCTAGTTTATTTCGATTCCTTTTTTGTGGAACACAAAGCCTAAAAAGTCTCCCACCTGCACACAAAAATCACATTTGAGAGGGTTCTTTTTCAGACCATGTCTTCTCATCCTTTCAAAAGACAGTCGAAGATGGTCTATATGGCTCGTCCCTAAAACAGACTTAACAAAAATATCATCAATGTAAATTTGCATAAAAGTCTCTATGAAATCATGGAAGATCTAATTCATTGCTCTTTGGTATGATGGCCCAACATTTTTTAGACCAAAAGGCATCACTACCCATTCATAGGTGCCTAAGGCTCCAGGACATTGAAACGTTGTTTTCGGGACATCCTCTTCAGCAATGAATATCTGATTATATCCAGAATATCCATCAAGCATGCTGAGATACTCATGGCATGCGGTAGAATCGACTAACATCTCCTCCACAAGCATTGAATATTCATCCTTTGGGGTTGCAGTATTTAAGTCTCTAAAATCTATGCAAACCCTCAAAGTACCATTTTTCTTTACGTCATGTACAATATTTGCCAACCATTCGACGTGCCTAGCCGTACGGATGAGTTTACAACGAAGAAGCCTTTTAACCTCCTCTTTGATCTTTGAGAGAATTGTAGGTGCAAATCGCCTTGGATTCTGCTTGATGGGCTTCTTCCCAGGCTTGATTGGTAACCTCAATTCAACCAGATCTCTGCTCAAACCAGCCATCTCATCGTAATCCCACGCAAAACAATCCTTAAACCCCTTCAGCAGTTAGATCACTTCGACTTTGAGTTGAGGGATGATATTGACGCTGATGTAAGTTGGCCTTTTTGTCATCCCCTCTCCTAAGTTGATTTCTTCAAGTGGATCTTGAGCTAGCATCTTGATGTTTGTTTCCAGTGGATCCTTCTCGAATCCCAAAGGCTCGCCATCATAGATGGCATCGAGCCTCTGGCCTTGATCTTCACCCTGAACCTTATTAGGTGGTTCTGGATCAAAGTCCTTACGAGGGCCTCTTTGGTGAAGTTCCTCATTGGCTTCGACATCCATGTGTTTTTCTTCAGCCTCTAAGGTCGTTTGCTGTTTGTTTTCGGCTATGTAAGCTGAAATTCTTTTAAGTGCTTCAAACTCAGTTATCATCACTGAATTCGCTTCCCTAACCTGTTGGGTTGACTTCTGACATTACTATGTACCCAAAATCATCTTCGCCCACCACCTCACGATCCCATTGAAAAGCATTTGTGGGGTGTAGATATAAAAAGCAATATGCATTATCGTCGGGAGTGAATGCAAAGTTGGCCGGATTGCATAGAACAATATTGGCCAAGTGTTTGTCAAACTGGCGTCTATTGACATGATTGATTGGAGTCTTGAAGTAGCCCTGGTTTGCTTCTACATTCTCCACAATACCGTCTGGCCGCCAGATGGTGATTCTTTGGTGCATGGAGGATGGTACAACTCCTACTCCATGTATCCATTCGCGTCCAAGTAGCAAGTTATAGTTGACTTTGTCTCCACAATCATGAACATCGTTGATCTAGTGACAATTCCCATTGTTAGCTCGACCTGGATTACCCCGAGGGTGGTACCCATATTTCCTTCATAGTTGGAAAGTACCATGTTATGGGGCTTGGTATTTGTGTCATATTTACCAATTCTCCTCAAAATGTGATGCGATATCAGGTTCACCGTTGCACCACAACCTACCAAAATCTTATTAATTGGGACATCTTCGACCTTCCCAATAATAAAAAGAGGCTTGAGATGACTCTTCATAGCCTCATCTAGTCGCTCGAACAAAGCATTTTGTTCCTCCATGCAACCATTGTTCATTACGTAATAGCACACTGGTTTATGAGCGGCCATTTCCATTTCTATGATGTTGTCAGTATCCTCGACCTCAATTATCTGGTCGAATTCTCTGGGCAGCAATGATACCATATTAACTATGATATCCAGCGAAGGCTCTGACCCAGAGTCGAAATCATCTGTGAGCATTTCGTCTTTTGCTACTGCTCGATCATATTTTTCTTTGGCCGCCTCTACTTGATTGGCAGGCTTCCTCTAGATAAGTCTTAAATCCTCTTTCTCCTTCTTTCTGGCAGGTACGTTGGTGCTGGATTCAACGTTTTCTTTTGCCCCAGCCTCCCTCTGCGCCTTATTCCTTCTCTATTCCCTTCTCCGTTGGGACCATATCATGGGATTCTTCCCCTTGTAGTTCTCAAAGATCTAGGCTACTTTTCTGGAAGCCTAGAATTCTTTACGGTAGGCCAACGGCGAACCTTTGTCTACTTCGAAGTTCTGCCTTTTCCCCTAGCCACATTTTCTACCATCGGTTGGCTTCACCCATTTTCCGTTGGAAGCCTCTGTAGTTGGTTTGAAGGAGATATATTTGGCAGCAGGACCCCTTTGTCTTGTCACATCAAGCTTCACCAGAGTTCTGCTTGGGTCAAAATACCTCATTGGATTGAAATCTCTTCTAGGCTCAAAAGCCCGTTGGTCCTGAGGGGCTCTCTGATCCTCTTTTTCTTTTGCCTTCCTGACTCCTTCAATATTGTGCGCCACTTTTTTGTCGAACATGGCACTGCATCGAGGGCATAATATGACTTCTAATTTTTTCCTCTAGCACCTATGGAGGAAGTCCATTAGAGTCTCCTCTTATTTTGGGAAGGCCTATTTGTTGTATTCTTCTTGTCAACGCTCGTCGTTAACTTCCATGGGGGTTTCCTCAGAGACTTCGATCATGTTGACATCATCAATGATGCCCAGATTATGGAATTTCATTTGAAGGCCCTCAGCAGCCTTATCCATTTGTATGAAACTATCAGCAGTCTCTTTGGTCACCATCATCAAATTGGAATCTTCAGTGACTCCAGGGTCGAAACCATTAGGTGTTCCGTTGGCGAAGCTTTCAGCAGCCTTCTGAGCAAAATTATTGAGGAACTCCTGGTCGAGGTACTCAGAGACCCTGACCATGACAACCTTGTTAACAAAGTCCTCAGTAACTTCAGCCATGTTGATGGTGTTGTTGAAGTCATCAGTAACTTCAACCATACTTACATTATTTGGCTCTGTGTAGTGAGCGTCAGCTACTTACAGAGGGTCAGAGTCAATCTTCATTTGGCTCCTGGGTTTCTCTTCGAATTTGAGTCTTCCCTCTTGAATAGCATTCTGGACAAGATCCATGAAAAGAAAACATTGAGACGTTTTGTGACCCATAAAATTATGGTACTTACAAAAACCTCTTTTCTTTCTTTTTTCTAAAGAAGGCATTTTAGCACTAGGAGGAACTATCATTTGACCATCCTTAACTAACAAATCTAAGATTTCGTCACATTTTGTAACGTCGAACGTGTAAGTTTTCTTAGGAAATTTATCATTCCTTTCCGGTTCGATAGGGTTTTTCCATTCGAAGGGGCTAAGACCTTATAGGAATAGGGAGAGCCTTATTTTAGTTTATCAAGGTCAATCTCGCCTTCGTCGAAGCTCGAAGGCTCATCATATGATCCTTCGTTATCTTCATTAAATTCTACGTAGGCTATTATCTTATCCATATTTGCTCTAGCTTTTTCTTCCTTCAAACACTCTAGTTTTCGAACCCTATCAGCCAGTTGAGCCATATCCCTCAAGTATTAGGTGTCCAATTTCTTCCTAATGGAATAATCAAGGCCTCCAACGGCCATTTCGACCAACTCGTGTTCTGGCACTTACGTAAAACATCTGGCTTTTAGTAAGCGGAATCTATTCAGATAGTCATCAATTGGCTCAGTAAACTTTCATTTGATACTAGCCAACTCTTTTAGACTAATCTTCGTCTGCCCCATGTAAAACTGCTCATGGAATATTCTTTCCAACCGAGTCCAAGTATGGATCGAATTCTGTGGCAAGGTTGTAAACCACGTGAAGGAATTCTTTGTGAGAGAACTTGGAAAGTACTTTATCCTAAGGTTTTCGTTTGAAATTTCTCCTGCCTCTATAAAATACCCACATGTTCGATAGTGGATTCAGTAGTATCCCTAGAAAATTTAGTGAATTCAGGGACCTTCCATCTAGGGGGTAAGTCCGATTGGAGGATATACTTTGAGAGTTGTGCCATATAGTTTAGCCTTCGAAGGCCAAACTTTACTCCGTTTCGACCCATGATTCTTTCGACCATGGCTACCAGATTATTATCTGTTGCCATGTCATCGTGTCGAATTTGTTGTACAACGTTATCAGCATTTTGATTCCTATTTACCAATACTACCCTTGGTTCTTCCTTTATTGGGACTCATGCTTGGTTTCTAGGGGGTTCGACCCTATGTTGTTCGACCGCTCCTCCTGTAACACCCTTCTAAAATACCCCGAATATATAATTAAAATAACAACATATCAATCAGAGTACATATGCAATCAAGGGTGTCACACAACTACTTCACACCATAATAACTGTCATGCTCTTTATTTAATCAAAATAACATTTTTGCATAATTCGCAGCGGATAGAAATCAAATCAACCATTCAAAACGTATAACATATTACATGAAAAATGGGTCAACAACCAACAATAAAACAATTAAAACATCCCGTCCCGATGTTACATCTATCAGAGCATGACCCACTACGGAGACTACACTAGACTCTAAGCACTAGCTTCTACTCAATCACTGCTCGTTACCTGGAAAATAATTGTAAGGGTGAGTTCCTCAATCGATATAATAAGCATTATAAATCATCATGTAATGCTAAGTAAATTCACACATTAATCACCCTAATCTTATCACGCATTCAGTAACGGCACATCAACTCAAACATCATACTCAATACCAACAAAAATGCAACTCAAATGAGACTCGACTCGTCATGCATGTGGTACCATTCGGAGTAAAACTCCCAACTTAAAATCATTGCCATTTTATTGGGCATCAAGGCATAAGCCTTCAACTTTCAACTTAAAATTTTGCCAATCCAGGCCAACGTGGTGTGAGCAAAGCTCCGACTTAATGCATATGAATGTACATGGCATACACGACTTTAAAATTCCGACAACATAATAATAATAGCAACCCAACAATGTTTTCAACATAATCAACTTATAATCAACTTTGGCTCACCAAGCCTACAACTCAGTATTTTCAACAACTTTTCGTACACGGAACAACTTGACAACTCAGGCATACTTGTAACGACACTTCATAACATAAACCCAACAATTTACTCATCGACTTAACTATAATATTACTTCATAACATAACCCAATCCCTCCTATGTCACACACCGGTATAGGCCAACCATCACCTATACACATAACATTTAAAATATCCATTTTTCCACTTTTTAACAGTGTTAACCGGTTAACGCCCTGGGTTAACCGGTTAACGCCACACAGAACACACTTTCTGGCAAAACGCAACAGTGTTAACCGGTTAACGCCCTGGGTTAACCGGTTAACGCAGACAGAACAGCAATTTCTCAGACATCATAACAGTGTTAACCGGTTAACGCCCTGGGTTAACCGGTTAACGCAAGCAAAACAGCAATATTTCATAATTCAATACAGTGTTAACCGGTTAACACCATGGGTTAACCGGTTAACGCAAGACAGAAAGCTGTTCCTGCGCTAACACGAAGCAGAATGCAGAATTCTCCGCATTTCCGCCGTTGGAGGACTTCCGGACCTCCGATTTCAATTCCGTAAAAAGCTACACTTTCGGGAAACCACGACTCACACCATTACCGATTCCATTACAGTTTTAACACAACTTATCCAACATAATTTCTCAGCATTCAATATCCCAATTAGGGTCAAATCAACGGTTTATCACTACCCATTACATGTTAACCCATAATACCCATTAAACGACGATAAACCCCCCTTACCTGAATTAATCCGGCGAATCTTTGAGCTCCAAGCTTTTCTCTTCTCCAACCTTTGCCCTTGCTCTTCCTCTTTGCCCTTTCTCCACTTTCCACTTTTCAGCCGCTTCTCTGTTTCACGTAAAAACTCTTTTTACCAAATGGGATTCCTTTTCCTTATTTCACACTTATATATTTTCCAATTTATATTATTATCCCAATAATAATAATAATAATAATAATAATCCAATAATTCCAATTACTTAATTAATTTAATAAATATAATATTAACTTAAATTAAATAATTATCTTATTTTTATTGGGGTGTTACAACTCTCCCCTACTAAAAGAGTTTTCGTCCTCGAAAACATACCTCAAGCGAATAACTCAGGATAAGACTCCTTCATCTGACTCTCAAGTTCCCAAGTCACATTGCCACCTGCTGGTCCTCCCCAAGCTACCTTTACCAAAGCAATCTCTTTACCCCGCAACTGCTTCAACTCTCGATCCTCGATCCTCCTAGGTGATGTTTCAACAGTCAGGTTATCTGTCACCTGTACATCATCCACTTGGACTACATGCGACGGATCAGGAATGTACCTCCTCAACTGAGACACATGGAAAACCTCATGCAAATTCGCAAGTGACGGCGGTAAAGCGATACGATAGGCTACCTCTCCTATCCTCTCCAAAATCTGATAAGGACCAATAAATCGAGGTGTCAACTTCTTCGACTTCAAAGCTCGACCAACACCAGTTATCGAAGTGACACGAAGAAACACATGATCTCCCTCTTGAAACTCAAGTGACTTCCTCCTCTTGTCGTGATAACTCTTCTGACGACTCTGAGCAATTCTCATCTTCTCCTGAATCATTTTAATCTTTTCCGTAGTTTGTTGAACAATCTCCGGTCCAACCACAGCACTCTCACCGGACTCATACCAACATAACGGTGTCCGACATCTCCTACCATACAAAGCTTCAAACGGCGCCATACCAATGCTCGAATGAAAACTATTGTTGTAGGTAAACTCAATCAAAGGTAAATAACAATCCCAAGTACCTCCCTTTTCCAAAACACAAGCTCTCAAAAGATCCTCTAATGACTGAATCGTCCTCTCAGTCTGACCATCAGTCTGCGGATGATATGCAGAACTCAATCTCAGCTTAGTTCCCAAAGCCCTCTGCAAACCTTCCCAGAACTTCGATGTAAATCTAGGATCTCTGTCCGAAACAATACTCGACGGAATACCATGCAAACTTACAATTTTCTCAATATACAACTCAGCTAATCTCTCTAACGGATAATCCATTCTAATCGGAATGAAATGAGCCGATTTCGTCAATCTATCAACAATCACCTAAATAGCTTCAAAATTCTTACTTGTCCTCGGTAAACCAGAAACAAAATCCATACTGATACTATCCCACTTCCACTCTGGAATAGCCAACGGTTGCATTAGCCCAGACGGCTTCTGATGCTCAATCTTTGACTTCTGACAAGTTAAGCACGCATACACAAAACGAGCCACATCTTCTTTCATTCCGGGCCACCAAAATATTTTCTTTAAATCCTGATACATTTTAGTAGCTCCTGGATGAATACTCAAACTGCTTCTATGACCCTCTTCTAGAATGCTTCTTTTCAAAATCGCGTCATCAGGAATACAAATTCTTTCCCCTAATTTCAACACACCTCTCGCATCAATCTTAAAGTCACTCTTCTCTGATTGACCACAACGATTAAGGATATCTACTAGTTTCACATCCAATTTCTGTGCCTCTCGTATACTATCCATAAAATCATTATTAATCTTTAGCATTCCTAGCATTACACTCTGCGGGTTTACTTCGCAAACCAAACTCATATCACGAAATTGCTCAATTAATTCCAACTCCTTAATCATCATTGCTGACACATGCAAGGTCTTTCTACTTAAAGCATCGGCCACAACATTTGCTTTTCCTGGATGATAATTCAAACCGAAATCATAATCCTTAAGCAATTCTAACCACCTACGTTGTCTCATGTTCAGCTCTTTCTGATCAAATAGATACTGTAAACTTTTATGATCGCTGAAAACTTCAAATCTGGAACCATAAAGGTAATGCCTCCAGATTTTTAGCACAAATACCACAGCAGCAAGTTCAAGATCATGCGTAGGATAGTTCTTTTCATGAATTCTTAACTGTCGCGACGCATAAGCAATTACTTTATTATTTTGCATGAGCACACCTCCTAAACCCATCAATGAAGCATCACAGTAAATTATAAACGGTTCCTCCGGATTTGGCAAAGTCAAAACCGGCGCCGACGTCAATCTCCTTTTTAATTCATTAAAACTCTCTTCGCACTGAACATCCCACACGAAAGCTTTACCTTTACCAGTTAATTTAGTTAACGGAAGTGCTAACTTAGAAAAGCCTTCAATAAACCTTCTATAATATCCAGCTAATCCCAAAAAGCTTCTAATCTCGGTAGCCGACTTAGGAGTCTCCCATTGCAATACAGCTTCTACCTTGGAAGGATCTACAGCAATACCTTTTCCTGAAATTACATGGCCGAGAAAACCGACTTCTCTTAACCAAAACTCACACTTGGACAGCTTCGCATACAATTTCTTATCTTTCAAAACATCCAACACTAATCTCAAATGTTCCTTGTGCTCTTCTTCGGACTTAGAGTAAATCAAAATATCATCAATAAATACTACCACAAAATGGTCCAGATAAGTATGGAAAATACGATTCATGTATTCCATAAATACTCCCGGCGCATTAGTCACACCGAAAGGCATCACAGAATATTCATAATGTCCATACCGAGTTCTGAACGCTGTCTTCTGGATGTCTTCATCTTTCACTTCGATCTGATGATAGCCCGATCTCAAATCAATTTTACTGAACACACAAGCACCCACTAATTGATCCATCAAATCATCTATTCTCGGTAGTGGATACTTATTCTTGATCGTTACTTTATTCAATTGTCTATAATCAATACAAAGCCTCATACTACCATCTTTCTTCTTTACTAGCAACACTAGGGCTCCCCACGGCGACACACTTGGTCTTATAAACTTCTTCTCAAGTAAGTCTTCCAATTGCTTCTTTAATTCATACAATTCAGATGCCGACATTCTATACGGTGCCATCGAAATGGGCCTAGTACCAGGTACCAGATCAATAGTAAATTTAACTTCCCTCTCTGGCGGCACACTAGGAATTTCATCAGGAAAAACTTCAGGGAATTCTTTCACCACTAACAGTTCCTCAATCTTAGCTTTACTCTCAACCGACAACGTCGCCATCAAAGAAAACATCTGAGCTCCCTCTTTCATCAATTTTTGCAATTCTCTGAAAGGTAATAAGTCAACTCCTTCCTCTTCAGGAGTGGAAAACCTCACCGACTTATGATGACAATTTATATGAACATAATTATACTCTAACCAGTTCATACCAAGAATTACATCCATCCCATCCAACGGCAAACATACTAAATCAACATAGAAATCTTTATCGAAGATCGACAAAGGACATTTTAAACATACCAAAGAAGTAGTTATTGATCCCTTAGCTGGGGTCTCAACAATCAATTCACCATCCAAAGCGTACAATTTTAAACCCAGTCTTCGAGCACAGTTAGCAGAAATAAAACAGTGTGTAGCACCGGTATCAATAATAGTAATTAAAGGAGTGCCATTTATGAAACATGTACCTCGGATAAGTCTGTCCTCACTGGAGGTTTGAGTTCCGGTCAACGCGAACACCTTTCCAGTTTGAGATTTCTTTGGCTTATGACACTGACTTCCAATATGCCCTTCTTCGCCATAATTAAAACAAATCATTTCCTTGTGCTTGCAATCAGCTATTGCATGGCCAGTCTTACCACAGCGAAAACACCTCTTTACTTCAGCAGTACATACATTACTCTTATGACCAGCCTGACCACATTTGAAACAAACTATACCAGCAGGATCACCTCCCCTACTAGTCCTCTGGGCCGGAGCAGCTCCTTGTTTCCCTTTTCCCACTGGGGCATCATACGGCTTGCCACGGTTTTGATGCTGCTTTCCCTTGCGGTCACTGACAATCTTGTAATGAGCATTATTGTCCTCTTCAAATATCCTGCAGCTATCAACCAATTCAGTAAAAATGCGTATCTTCTGATACCCAACAGCCTTCTTAATTTCAGAGCGCAATCCGTTTTCAAACTTGATGCACTTTGAAAATTCAGCACCAGCACCAGTGTAATGAGGATAAAATTTGGACAGCTCCACAAATTTTGCAGCATAATCAGTGACAGACATGTTTCCTTGCTTCAGCTCAAGGAACTCAATTTCCTTCTTACCACGGACATCTTCCGGATAATACTTTCTCAGGAATTCCCTACGGAATACATCCCAAGTAATGACTTCACCTGCCACGGTCAACCTCTCGTGAGTCTCTAGCCACCAGTCATCAGCTTCGACTGCTAGCATGTGAGTACCATACCGAACCTTCTGAGCTGGAGTGCAATCCATAACACGGAAGATTCTCTCAATCTCTTTCAACCATCCCAAGGCTGCATCTGGATCATGCTTCCCTTTAAACACCGGCGGATTCTCTCTTTGAAAAGTCGCCAAGCTACGTGATCCAGCATCTCCACCAGCATTTGGCAAGTTCTGCACAGCTTGTCCCATCGCTTGCATTGCGGCAGCCATTGCAGCGTCATTCCTTCCAGCCATTTCAACTTATCATTACAACACAACTTAAAGTTAGATTAGTAACAATACACAATTGTTAGACAGTAACAACACGACAATTGGCCGGACAGACCGACCTGCTCTGATACCACTAATGTAACACCCTTCTAAAATACCCCGAATATATAATTAAAATAACAACATATCAATCAGAGTAAATATGCAATCAAGGGTGTCACACAACTACTTCACACCATAATAACTGTCATGCTCTTTATTTAATCAAAATAACATTTTTGCATAATTCGCAGCGGATAGAAATCAAATCAACCATTCAAAACGTATAACATATTACATGAAAAATGGGTCAACAACCAACAATAAAACAATTAAAACATCCCGTCCCGATGTTACATCTATCAGAGCATGACCCACTACGGAGACTACACTAGACTCCAAACACTAGCTTCTACTCAATCACTGCTCGTTACCTGGAAAATAATTGTAAGGGTGAGTTCCTCAATCGATATAATAAGCATTATAAATCATCATGTAATGCTAAGTAAATTCACACATTAATCACCCTAATCTTATCACGCATTCAGTAACGGCACATCAACTCAAACATCATACTCAATACCAACAAAAATGCAACTCAAATGAGACTCGACTCGTCATGCATGTGGTACCATTCGGAGTAAAACTCCCAACTTAAAATCATTGCCATTTTATTGGGCATCAAGGCATAAGCCTTCAACTTTCAACTTAAAATTTTGCCAATCCAGGCCAACGTGGTGTGAGCAAAGCTCCGACTTAATACATATGAATGTACATGGCATACACGACTTTAAAATTCCGACAACATAATAATAATAGCAACCCAACAATGTTTTCAACATAATCAACTTATAATCAACTTTGGCTCACCAAGCCTACAACTCAGTATTTTCAACAACTTTTCGTACACGGAACAACTTGACAACTCAGGCATACTTGTAACGACACTTCATAACATAAACCCAACAATTTACTCATCGACTTAACTATAATATTACTTCATAACATAACCCAATCCCTCCTATGTCACACACCGGTATAGGCCAACCATCACCTATACACATAACATTTAAAATATCCATTTTTCCACTTTTTAACAGTGTTAACCGGTTAACGCCCTGGGTTAACCGGTTAACGCCACACAGAACACACTTTCTGGCAAAACGCAACAGTGTTAACCGGTTAACGCCCTGGGTTAACCGGTTAACGCAGACAGAACAGCAATTTCTCAGACATCATAACAGTGTTAACCGGTTAACGCCCTGGGTTAACCGGTTAACGCAAGCAAAACAGCAATATTTCATAATTCAATACAGTGTTAACCGGTTAACACCCTGGGTTAACCGGTTAACGCAAGACAGAAAGCTGTTCCTGCGCTAACACGAAGCAGAATGCAGAATTCTCCGTATTTTCCGCCGTTGGAGGACTTCCGGACCTCCGATTTCAATTCCGTAAAAAGCTACACTTTTGGGAAACCACGACTCACACCATTACCGATTCCATTACAGTTTTAACACAACTTATCCAACATAATTTCTCAGCATTCAATATCCCAATTAGGGTCAAATCAACGGTTTATCACTACCCATTACATGTTAACCCATAATACCCATTAAACGACGATAAACCCCCCTTACCTGAATTAATCCGGCGAATCTTTGAGCTCCAAGCTTTTCTCTTCTCCAACCTTTGCCCTTGCTCTTCCTCTTTGCCCTTTCTCCACTTTCCACTTTTCAGCCGCTTCTCTGTTTCACGTAAAAACTCTTTTTACCAAATGGGATTCCTTTTCCTTATTTCACACTTATATATTTTCCAATTTATATTATTATCCCAATAATAATAATAATAATAATAATAATCCAATAATTCCAATTACTTAATTAATTTAATAAATATAATATTAACTTAAATTAAATAATTATCTTATTTTTATTGGGGTGTTACACCTCCCGGGTTTGCCACATTTGTCCTGGGTGTGTCTCTTTGGTTCTATTGAACTTGGTTAATGGTGAGATCCTCCTCGAAGGTTACCCCTTGGTTTTCTATCATATACTCTCTTTGTGGATGTCGGGGAGGCTGAGGCACACCAAAGAAGTTTGTCAGGCGCGTCATCTGCGCTGCCATTTGTTGGTTGGTCTGAGTAGTATTTTGGATTAGAGGATTAAGGATTGTCCCCAGTTTGGGCCAACATCTGGACCATGTCATGGTTACTCTCATGCATTTGTTGTCTAATGACTGCAGCAAAGTTACTCATAAAGTTTGGCATGTGGGTAGAATATCCCATTCCTAAAGGCTGACTATTTCGACCCATGTTTACCCCAGAACCTGATCCCTGTAACAGTGAAGTCATCACAGGTTCTGAAAATACTGGAGGGGCACTTTGTAAGTTTACCATCATCGAAGTTGGCATTCCGTAGGATTGATCTCGACCACTTAATGGCATCGAAAACCCATGAGGCATAAAAGGTCTAAACACAGAAGTCCCTATTGGTGGGGGAGTTTATGAGGCTCAATGTAGGCAATTGAATGCAAAGGCATCGAACTTGCATTGATGCTATAGGTTCAAAAATAGTTGCTAGAAGCGTTGGTCCCCCCGTCAAAGGAACTGGGGGTGGTTCACCATTATTAATTTACATATTCTGAGGGTTCGTACTATTTGACTGGTTTGAATTTGTCATTCCCCTCGTGTATCTTCCCCTTTGTCTATCTTTATTGGTGGTGGTTACTTTACCACTTCTTAATAACATACAATGAACTTTTCAAAAAGGAGAAAAATGATTGAACGACAAGAACTAATAAAATGAAGAAAATTTACTTTTTTTTTCAAAACAGTTAGCACTGTCACACTGGGCGTGCTAATTTGTTTACCGTGAAAATTGGTAAACAACCGCTGATCTTCCAAATTATAATATTTTGGTTACTTACAGGATCGATCAAATTGATCTTAGGACATGTCCTAATTGGTTTTAGGGTGAAGTCTGATGAATGATAAACACTTCGACAATGTTCGCACTTAAAATAACTTGTTAAAGAAGGTAAAGGAAAAATAACGCAAAGAAGGCAAGGAAAGTGCTGGAAAGTAAATGACGATGAAGATAAATTTCTGAAAAGAAAATATTGATTAAATTGCTTTAAGTAAAAACATGGTGCAATATCAAACGTATATTTTTCTCAATTTACACTTTCTCTACACACGGATACTTTGGGCAAGTTGATAAATTTGTACACACTTAAACACACATACGATCCTAACACTAAGACCTCCTATTTATACCAATCGAAATAACTGCTTCCAACGGCCTATTCACCAGATTGAGACAAGTGACGCTCTGCATGTATGTAACTGTCCACTACGCCCCACGTATATCCTTGGCAGTTAGATAAGAACAAAAAATTCTCTCCCTCATTTGAATTCAAATCCTTTGTCGAACTACCACCAGTGACACTTTTGTCGAAAACATCTCCAAACTGCTAGAAATATGTCTAAGTCCACACAATATTTTTACTCTTGCATCAAGGTATCTTCGACTGAAATTTTAAAATGTATAGTTTTGTCGAAACATTCAATTTCTTCACAGGAAACTTTATTTCCTTAATTAATTCCCTTAATCCACATTAGGCGTCGAAATTGGGACCTAACACTTACCACCGTGTCAGGAAGACTTTCGACACAACACTTACCACCGTATTCGAACCAGGAAGACTTCCAACAATGGTACCAAAGTCTGGAGAGTCCGGAGAATTGGGAATACGAATGAGACTAATGCTCTAGAACCACAAAAGAGGAAGACACAACATTTCAACGTCAAAATTTTAAGATGTTATGTAAATGAGTTCTCTATTTTATAAATTCAACATTTCGCTCATTCATAGACAATGTAAGACTTTAACCATTCACACTTGCACCCAACAACATTCACAATTTTTACATAAAGATCTATCATTTTAAAATAAATTACAAAAATATTAAAACTATTGAATAATGTTTTACTTTTACCTACTGAATAAAAAATAGTACATAGTGTAAAAGACATAAAGAATCAGATCAGAAGTAAATAGCGGGAGTAGATGGAGATGTTAAATGCGTACAGCTAGAGAAGTCTTCATGATCTAAACCTTAGTGTAACAAAGGGATAGATGCTTCCGAGAATCACGGTTTCTTTGCTTTTTTCCAACTGCATCTAGTTTTCCAGAGAAAAAATTGTTCGGTCACAACACTAAAAATAAATGTGATCTATGCGTGCGTACATGTATCATGATTTTTAAAATAACTTAACTTTTTAAAATCAATGATTTATTTATAAAATAATTTATTTTAAAAGAAAATAAAGTTACTCTTATTTTAACCAGTGTTTTTTTAACAAATAAAATATTTATATAATTTTATTTTAAAAAATAATAAATAAGATATGACAGATTCAAATTCATGGATCCGTTGATATTTCTATATAGTTATCAATAGTTTAACTAGACTGCAAGTATAGTTTATAGTTTGCGTTGAAGATTGAATTTATCTCACACTACAAATTAAATAATGAATGAAAGCAACCGCTAGAAAAGTGAGGGATGGTGGGGTCCAAGTAAAGAAAAGAAACAAAACAAGTGTGAGTCACGAGGGACCGTATGGCCCACTGTATATGAGAAGTTGTCTTGGTTCTCCACACTAGCACATGCATCTGAAAACGCACACCCTCTCTCGCGCGTTTCGGTTCCTCAACGATTATGACATGAAGACAACTTTTATTTAAGAATGGTGTCGAATAATTTGTTTTTTACATAATCGAAAGCTTACTTGCAGATCTTGGCGTATTTATAGATTAGTGTACACACTACTACAACCACACCAACCGGATCTTCTATCCTAACGCAACCTGCCATATTGTATCACTAGTTTTTAGTTAGTAAGGGAAATAATTTGCTGAAGTCTAGAATTTAAATTTTAATATCAAATAAAATATGTATATTAGTGTACACACTACTACAACCACACCAACCGGATCTTCTATCCTAAAGCAAGACATGGTTTTAAAGAAAAAATACTCAGGAGCTTGAATATGGCCTCAATTTTGTCAAATTCCAAGTATATGAAAAGATACAGGGAGTTGAATTTTGAGGATCATGAACTGAGTTACTTCGATTTGACCTCAAAGCAACTCAATCTTGTTGCCTACACTGATAGGACATCAGAAAACCAAAAATCAACAAGAATAGTGGAGAAATGAGAAGAGAATCGAGGAGCTTCAGAATTGCTCGATCTGGCTTCCAATTTGGCTTGGCTTGACTCTAGAAGCTTGCAAAAGATGATTTGAATGGTTCAAAGGCTTGGACTCTTGGAGTTTCAATCCTAAAATAGAAGGAGAATTGAAATTTGGTTTCTCAAGAAACCTTCAAGATTATCCTTTTAATGGGGTTTGGGGAGGAGAGGGTCGAAGCTTGGGCAAGAGGGATCCCAATTCTGATCATCAAGGGTTCTATTTATAGCCAATGTGAATGATATTTGCACACTTCCAAATTTGGAAAATTTTCAAATTCTCCATTGCATGGATGCATGGGCGTGCATTAGACCCATGAAATGATGTATTCTGATCCATAATCCAATGTACTTCATGCTGAAATCATGTTAGAAGCTCATGCAAATGTATATGAAAAGTGAAACTTGAAATTATCCAAATGATACCTTAACTTACACCCATGCGCAAGTCCCTCAATTTTAATCCAAATGAGACGATCTTAGATGTTTTGAAAATGTGAGATCAAGGGGGACAACTTTCATGTTGAACACTTTTCCATTTGAAACTTGGATCATGATGAATTTTGAGGTGGAAGTTTGAGAAATCAAACATGTTTAAAAAATTTCTAAGTCCCAAGTCAAATGTTCACTTCTTCCACCTTGAATAACTTTTTCTATGGACTTCAAATGAGAATAATTTCTTCATCAAAGTTGTATCTCTCTAAAACCTATTCAATTTGGTCACAATTTGGACCTCATTTGGATTTGGCATGAAGGATTTATTTATTTTAGAAGTTGAGGAAAATCACTTGTTCAATGGTATTGGCCCAAAATGACCTATAATGTTTCCTCTTGGAACATGCAATTAAAAGTTGAATTTGCACATCCTCCAAATATAAACGTTGAAGTAGACATCTTGAAATTGATCATGGAATTTTAATGGCTTTCATATAATACAAATTGAGCAAGTTATGGCCTTGGGAAGTTGACCTCCAAACTAGGGTTTAGACAAAATGACCTATAATATTTCATCATAAAAAATGAATTTACAAGCAAAACTAGCTCTAGACCTCAACATGAAAGTTGTTTTTAATGTAATTTAGAGTAATTTGTATTTTGGAATCATTTTCATATGACAAAAATTGTAGGAGATAGGGTCTAGAGAACCCCAGTTTTGACTAGTTGACTTTCTCTTATCAACCATCATGAACCAACTTGATAGCTTGATATTCTATTGACTTTTGGGACTCATTGAGGATCATATAAGCATAAAATGATTTAATGTGAAGTATCCCTTGAAATATTTGATCCATTGTTGAAGAAAACTTCCTGAAGAAGTCACACAAGATACCCATATGAACTAGGGTTTCCAAGGCAAACAAACTTCAAACTCTTAATGATTTCTTGATCAAAATTACATGTTAAGATCATGGGGATCCATATATGACACTTAGAGCCAATTTAAACCAATTATTGATTGAGCTCCTTGCATTGAGGGTCTTAAACCCTAGGTATGAGCTTGATAAAGCATAGATGAGCATACACACTATCTACAAAAGCAACAAACAATACATTGACATATTTTTGGTATTTTGGTTAGAAAATAATGAAAAACAAAGTATGATACAATCAAAAGTGCTTGGTGATCTCTCCCAATACAAACCCAATGAATGAGGGGTAAGAAGGATGCCAAGGTGTGATCCCAATGATAATGCGTATAATGAGATATCATGAGGGATCTTAGGGTCAAAATTGGGGTCTTACAGCTGCCCCATATTTAAGGACGTTCTAGCTGAGGAGATGAAGGTTAAAATCTTCGTATCGACTCAGTAGAATGGACTTAAACAAAACCATATAGAAACAAATTTTGGTCCCTAAGAGACCTCATGATGCAAATGATATGAATGCTAAAATAATATATGTGGGGAAGATGTTTCCACAAAGGGAAAGAGTCTGGAGAGACCAAAAGTCCACAAGAGCATAATGCTTTCCATAAGGAAAACTCACTGGGGGGACAGAGACCCTGGGGGATAAAGAGTTGTGCGTAGGCCAGACTACGACTTAAAACTGTTGGGGGACACGAGAGAGATTCCATGAAAATAAATCAATGGAAAGACTCAGTCGGGGATAAACGAAAAATCTGCAGGGGAAACGGGTAAATCAGGACAAAACTGAAATACTCAATCCAAACAGGGGACGACGATTTCACTGAGGAAATATGCACTCAAACTTAACTGAGGAAGAAAATTACTTCAACACAGGAGTATCAAAAGTATATTATCTACTACCGGTTACTGGGTAAGGAGATAATAAAATCTGTCAGAGAGGACATCTGTTATCGGTTAGGGTAAACATATCAAGGATGACTCGCTGAGGACAACCCGAAGGTGTATTCATTACTAGTTACTGGGTAAGAATAACCTACTGGGGAGAAGCCAAATAGGGTTTACAACTGTAAGACCCCAATTTTGACCCTAAGATCCCTCATGCAATCTCATCATATGCATTAGCATTGGGATCATACCTTGGCATCCTTCTTACCCCTCTTTCATTGGGTTTGTTTTGGGAGAGATCACCAAGCACCATGTGATTGTATCATACTTGTATATTTATCAATTTAATAACCAAAATACCAAAAATATGTCTTTGTATTTTCCTAACTCTTTTGTAGGTAGGGCATGGTCCCTATTGGTCTATCAAGTTCATATCTAAGGTTTAAGACCCTCATTTTTAAGAGTACAACCAAGGATTGATCCACAAAGTCTCTAAGCATCATATATGAGTCCCCATGATCTCTAAATGTTATTTTGATCAAGTTTTCTTCAAGAGTTTGGAGTTGATTTGCCTTGGAAACCCTAGTTTGCCTGGGTACCCTAAGTAACTTCTTCAACAAGCTTCCTCACCAATTGATCAAATTTCTTAAGGGACGCTCCAAAATTCATCATATTATGCATATGTCATCTACCATGAGCCTAAAAAGTCAAGATAATTGCAAGTTAGTAAGTCGGTTGATGGTGGTTGGCCAGATAAATTCATCTGATCAAAACTGGGTCTCCCTAGACCATATCTCCTACACATTTCACCATATGGAAATGATTCCAAAATCAAAGTTACTCTAAATGACATTCCAAACAAATTTCATGTTTAAGTCTAGAGATAATTTTTCTTTAAAAGTCATTTTCTATGTTGAAACATTATAGGTCATTTTGTCTAAACCCTAATTTGAAAGTCAACTTCCCAAGGCCATAACTTGTTCAATTTTTATGAGATGAAATATTTACAAGTTTCAAAATCAAATTCAAGATGTCTAATTCAATGTTGATGTTTGGAGTGAAAGCTAAATCAACTTTTATGAGCATGTGATATGAGAATACATTATAGGTCATTTTGGACCTATACCATTGAACAAGTGATTTTCCTCAACTTTAAAAATGCATAACTCTCTCATTATAAATCCAAATGATGTCAAATTAGTGACCATTTTAAAGGTATTTGAAAGAGATACAACTTTTATGAATACACGTTTCTCATTTGGAGCTCAAATAAAAAGTTTAGTAAGGTGGAACATTGAGGTATATGGCTTGACACTTAGAAAAAATTTCAACATGTTGAAATTTCCAAACTTCCACCTAAAAATTAACCTCGATCCAATTTCTAAATGGAAAAGTGTTCAACATAATATTTGTTCCACTTGATCTAAGCTTTCCAAAGAGTCATAATTCATTCATTTTGGACCAAGTTTGCTAGGGCTGCGTATGGTTTTAACAGGCCTGCATCATTGGTGGAAATCAAAGTTCAAATGATCACATAACATTGACTTGCCATGCAAGCTTCATTCCAACCTCATTTCATATGCATTTGGACCTAATTGGATTGCTTCATGGGCCTGTACAGACCCATGCAAGCTTGTGCATGTCATTGCTAAATTTGGAAGAAAATTCAAGTGTGCAAATAAAACTTCCAAATGCTATAAATATGGACCCTCTGAGCTCATTAGGAAGGATCCTTGCGCGCCAAGTTTTCCCTCTCTCTTCAAACCCTCACAAATCAAAGGAAAATCTGGTAATTTTCACTTGAAAATTGAGTTTGAATCTCACTGTTTGGAGATTCAAAAACTCCAGGATCCAAAGCTTCTTTCCGTTCCTAATCCACTTCTGTAAGTCATTGGAGAAAGATCAAACAAGAATTGAAGCAAGGAAGAGCAAGTTCTACACATATTTGAAGGTATTTTCCAGAAATTTTCTTCTCTTTGATTCTCACTCAATTCTCATAAATTCTCTTAGATCTTTGGTTGTCTGAAGTCCTACCAATGTAGGCAAGAAGATTGAGTTGCTTTGAGGTCAAATCGAAGCAACTCAGTTGACACACCTCAAAATTCAACTCCTCATATCTTTCTATATATTTGGAGTTAGTTAAAATTGAGGCCAAATTCGTGCTCTACGCCATTTTTTCTTTCAGATCATGTCCTCCTTTTTCATTTATGTGATGGTGAATACTGAACTAGTCAGGCGAGGTTCCCTTGAGAAGGTGACCGGAGGTTTAACGCCGGTGATATGTTGGCATGGTTCAGAGCCATTGATCCTTTTCAAATTGTTTTAATCTCGTGCGTTGCTTGTAAATACCACTTGTGCTACGCGTTGACTAGTGACTATGGTGGAAAGCGCGCTTGTGACCACTTGATCTGCCACCTCAATTAATGAGGGAGATCAAGTGGTCCACATTTTTTTTGTATTTTCTGATTTTTATTTTATTCCTTTGATTTTCATTATTTCATATTAATTTTAATATTGATCCAAAAAATATGAGAGTTTTACCAATTTTTTTAAAAATAAAATCCTCTTTCATATTTTGAATTAAAATTATTTTTTGGATCATTATTAATATTTTCATGATTTAATTGAACTTGTGATTATTTTTAATTGTTTAAAAATACTTTTAAGTCTTTAAAAATTCTGAATTTTTTTCTCCAAGGTCCTTTAACCTTGTTTAACCTATGATAATCTCATGCCCATTTCTTTGGTGTTTTGATGAGGTTTTAGGAATTTGACAAACCATATTTAATTTAATGCATTACTTTTTAGTATTTTTAAATTGAATAAATGCCAAATAATTGTATTGAGCCATTTTGATTGTTCTTACAAGTTTGACTTGTGTTGTTGGGCCTTGGTCAAGGTTGATTTGACTTTGTTAAGTTAAGATCATTGGATTTAGGGGATTGAAGGAATGTACATTCCATCTCCCAAAATGAATGAATGATCTTAATTTGGTAAAAATCCTCCTTTGTCCAATTTGAGTTTTGATCCATTTCCTCCCTCTTCATCTCATTCCCTTTCTTTATGCACTCATATCATGGACCTATGATATCTACATCCTAAGGCTAGTTGATTGCAAAATCAACATAAGTATGGATGAGATTAGGCCACCACTTTTTCATATTATTTTTGTGTGTGGTATGTTTCATGAGCATAGTCCATTATACTATGTCTCTAACATGCATTAACACCAAGGTTCTATTACTCGACCTCAAATAGTTACATAAGTCCAATTACGATTGCTTAACATAGCGCTAAATTTTTGATACAAAAGGCATAACATTCTAGTTAGTGAGATTGTAATGTGGAAACTTGGCCTTTTTTCCTTCCTTTGGAAGATGTCTTGGTTCAAGGATCCATGTTTGTGATAAGTGGGTTGAGTGTTCTCCAAAGAATGAGTTAAAATAAAAAGCAAAAGCAATAATAACTTCTAACTCATTAACAACTAACATTTAATTTCAAGTCATTTACTTTAATGCACTTTATTTTTAAGCCTTATTCATTTGCCATTGTTGATACCATTCTAATTGTTTATGTTAATGTCATTTTCACTTTGTCCATTTGGACTATATTTTGTGATATATTTTGTTTGTGTATATTGTGCTTGTTTGTGTGGCCTTTGACCATTAATGTACATAATAAAAACCAAAACCATAAAAAACATCTTGTGTGGACTGTTGGTTTGGTATGAGACAATTAGACTTAGAATTTAGGCAACACTCCCTATGCAAAGGACTTGGCCAATGCCAACTTTCATGTAACCAAGTGCTTGTAATCTGAAACTTCATCTGATACATCATTGAAGATCCACTTGAGTTCATCTACAACATGATCCTTGTGAAGTTGTTATTTTGAACCTGTGACTTATGGCATTATGGAATTCATCTGCTACATGGGAAAATTTGAAGAAGATCATGTAGTTGCTAAGCTTGGATGTGGCTATCTAAATTTGATGCCTTGCTCTTCAAGTTAATATTGTATGCATTGTTTGTTGCTTGATTCTAATGTCCAAGGGAATTTGGGTTTCTATATGACATTCTTGTCTATTGGATTACAACCCATTGGTCAGATCTTTTCAACTCTTAACTTTTAAATTTATGCTTAGGATTAGTCTCTTCACCTCCTCCCCACTTCTTTAATTTCAAAATCTCTCCCTCCTTTTAAAATCTTCTTTGTTTGTACTTGTTTTTTCTAAACTTAGACCATTTTGCAAACTAGAATTTTTGGCCTTATGCCATTGCATTTTAAACTTCTTTTCTTAAATAAACATGTAATTAAATTTAACTATACTTGACTTAAAGACTTCAAAAGCCAAAAAAGAACTAACTCATTCAAACCATTTTTTTAGGCCTTTGTGCCTTTCAAACCTATGTTTTGTTAAAAGCAAAGCATTCACTTTGAAATTTGTATCACGAACTACTAGGTTTTGATCCGTCATTTTTATATTGGTACGTAGGCACAAGTCCAAAGGTCTTGTCAAACACAAAAATATAATTAATGAATTCTTTTCTCATCCCTCCATTCTACTTAATTGCAAACATCATTTGTACAAAATACATATGCACATAAGAAAGGGCTCCCTAGGAGTCCCTAGGACACTTTGGGTGCTAACACCTTCCCTATGTGTAACCAACCCCCTTACTTGTAATATCTGGCATTTTATTAGTTTTGACTTGAAAACTTATAATTTTTGGGTTTTGTTCGTACTTTTCCCTTTTCCACTTCGAAACAATAAAAGCGCGGTGGCGACTCTTGTTATTTGATGTCTTTCTTATCCATAGCTTGATGATCATGAATTTACCGCTAGAGAAATTAAGTGGTGACTCTGCTGGGGAGTAGTCTCCAGTGGGTTTAGCCTACTTTTTTGTGTGTATATGATTGTATGTTTGATGTATGTATATTTGTTTGTGTGATATAATTTGCTTGTTATGCTAGGTGATCTCTGAATGGTGAGATAAGTTCTAACCCAAACTTGAGTGCAATTAAGATAGGAGGATGGTATAGTCATGTTCGACTTGTGTGGAGTAGTCCTTAACAAGTTGGCTTGAGATTCATCTGCTCAGTGGAGACCCTTTTGGATTTGGAAATGTCACACAATTATTTGTGGTTAGGCATTACTGTCTCTAATTTGGGGTCCGATAAGCTGAGGACCATAGAACATTTAACCCCTCTTGGCCTATTTAGGACGTAGTGCGGAGACTGTTCAAGTGTAGACTTGATAACAGTGGTTACGCGATACTATACTCAGACGAGTTTCTCTTGAGAATATTATGGGTCGATGAGTCGGTCATCTTAACTTGTAATATCCGATAGATGAAATTAAGACTCTGGGAACTTTATAGAACATGATCTACATGTTTTATCCTTAGTTAACTCCTTTGGGATGGTTCTTACCCATACTCCATGCTCGTGATTTACAACAAACCCTTGATTCTTGGTTGATCCAATCAAGTCTTATCAATATCAATGGAACTTGGGTGTTGATAAGGTGAAAACCATAATCCACCAAAATGGATGATTGATCTTGACAATGACTTGATTCATCCCTTGAACTTTGTTTGTTTGCCTTGTGTGTGATCCCTTATTTATGATTGTTGCATTCATGCATTCGTGAGCATCATAACATTCATCACACGAAAATTTCAAGGAACTGAGGTGTTATTTGCAAATATTTTCAGACCATGGATTGTGGACGAAGGAATACTAAGAAGTACAATTTCAGATGTCCCGACTTGAAATAGTTAAGGAAGCTAGCATCTTTTGTATTAGATCCCTTGGACTTCAAACAACTCCATGGGAAGCTTCTGTCTATCTTGCCTGTTGATGTGGTTGAAGGACTCTTGAGTGTATTGGTGCAGTTTTATGATCCTCTCTACCGTTGCTTCACTTTCCCCGATTATCAACTTGTGCCTACGTTGGAGGAGTATGCCCATATCTTGGGGATTCCTGTTTCTAACAAAGTTCCATTTAGTGCCTCATCAAGGAAGCTACTGCCTTTGCTCAAGCTAGTAGTATGGATGCTTTTGAAGTTATCTTTGTGTTTCTCATTTATGGATTAGCTTTGTTCCCTAACATTGACGATTTTGTTGATGTTAACGCCATTAGAATCTTCTTGATTGGGAATCCCGTGCCTACTCTGTTAGGGGATATGTACTTCTCTTTGCATTTGAGGAACTCTAAGGGTGGTAGAACGATTGTGTGTTGTGTTCCTCTTCTGTACAAGGTGGTTTATTTCTCACTTGCCTTAGACACCTGCTTTTATGGAGAACAAACAATGTCTACGGTGGTCTCAGAGACTCATGCATCTCACTAATGATGATATAGTTTGGTATGATCCTTCTTTGAGCAGTTTGGAGATTATTGATAGCTGTGGTGAATTCTCTAATGTGCCTCTCATTGGTACACAAGGAGGAATTAACTACAATCCTGCTTTGGCCCGTCGTCAACTTGGGTTTCCCTTGAGATACAAACCTAATAACATGTTGTTAGAAGGTCTTTTCTATCAAGAGGGTAAAGATCCCCAACATTTGAAGCAGAAGATTGTGCAGGCTTGGCATAATGTGCATAGAAAAGGAAGATCCGAGCTCGGTCCGCGCAATTGTGTAGCTTTGGAAGCTTACACTACTTGGGTGAAGAAGAGGGTTTTGGAATTGAAGATGCCTTATCCTTGTGAAAGACCTATGTCTATGGTTATGGTTGAGCCATTAAATCTCCCTAACCAAGATGTAGAGGAGTTGGAATACGCACCCGCCAAGATGAAGAGAGATAAGGATATGTGGGAAAAGTGTTTCCATGCTTTGAGCAAAAAGAATGAGGAGTTGCAGCTTGAGTCTAAGGACAAAGACACACTTATTGAGCTACTTGAAGACCGAGTGATGAAGAGACAGAGAGAGTCAGAGGTTTCATCTTCCTCTAGCATGCCTCATCCTTTTGTTGCTTGGAAGAAGATTGTTGATCAGCTTGTCCTCGAGAAGACTCAGATGAAGGCTTCTTTTGAGACCGAGATTCGACGCATTCGAAGGAAGTACACGCCTACAGCCAGATCTTTTGACGTTGTTAGGGGTCCTTAGGATGACTAGTCTCCTTTTCTATTGTATTTTTCATTTGGCTTCTGAAATTGTACTCAAAGTAATCCTTCCAATTATATAAATTAAAGAGAATTTTTGGCATATCAAATTGTTGCAATTACTGTTGTGTATATATATATATATATATATATATATATATATATATATATATATATATATATATATATATATATATATATATATATATATATATATATATATATATATATATATATATATATATATATATATATATATATATATATATATATATATATATATATATATATATATATATATATATATATTTGCAAATAATATAAAGTTCCTTGAAAATAAAAACAATCAAGCATTGAATTTCATGCATCATTTGCATAAACAGGTTTCTCTTTCGCCAGATGTCTCATTGGTGTTTCTTCTGTGCTTCAGCCAAGCTGACTCATCGGTACAATACTCACGCCAATCACTCCAGAATCATGGAACATCTTGAGTAAGAGAATAGAGACCTGAAAGAGGAGATCGCTCGCCTGACTGTCATGATGGAGTCAGTTTTAGCTGAGCAGAGCCAGTCTTCTCTAACACCTGTAACTCCTCCTCCTCAAAGGACTGTCATTTCAGAGGTGGCTACCTCTACTGTTCCCGCAACTACCGCTTATTTTGCGCCTGCTATGCCTGCCGAATTCCCGTGGGGAATTCCGCCAAACTTCATGCCTGAAGGTTTTGCACCTGCATTTGCTTCTATGCCGGCATCTAGCCCGATCATGTCTGTGCCACCTCATGTAGTGCATACCTTGCCTCGTGTGGAAGACACCATTTATCATTCTGAGCCATCTGAGGTCCCGGACGTATATGAGAAAATGGATGAAATGAAAGATCAATTTCTTGAGTTGCGCAAGGAGTTGAAAACGTTGAGAGGTAAGGACCTTTTTGGGAAGAGTGCTGCTGAATTATGTCTGGTGCCGAATGTGAAGATTCCAGTGAAGTTCAAAGTCCCTGACTTTGAAAAATACAAAGGGAACACATGTCCGCTCAGTCATTTGGTGATGTATGCCTGCAAGATGTCTACCTAAACAGACAATGATCAACTGTTAATCCACTACTTTCAAGACCGTCTGACCAACGCTGCGTTAAGATGGTATATGGAGTTAGATAGTGCGAGCATCCTCACTTTCAACGGTTTGGGTGAAGCATTTGTTAAGCAGTACAAGTACAACGTTGATATGGCTCCCGACCGAGATCAGTTGAGATCGCTATCTCAGAAGGACAAGGAAACGTTTAAAGAGTATGCTCAGAGGTGGAGGGAACTCGCTGCTTAAATCAACCCTCTATTAGAGGAAAAGGAGATGACCAAGATTTTCCTAAAGACCCTTATCTCATTTTACTATGAGAAAATGATCTTCAGTGCCCCCAGTGACTTTACCGAAATGGTAAACATGGGGATGAGGCTAGAAGAAGGTGTCCGAGAAGGACGGTTGTCAAAGGAGGAGGTATCATCCAACAAGAGATACGAAAGAAGTTTCGGTAAGAAGAAAGACAATGAAGCCAACACAATAACTAGTGGGAGGAAGAGAAGGCCTCAAATCAGAAGAAGTCAACCACCCCGTCAACATCATCATCAAGTATCTTCAGTAATTCCCGTTTTTTTAGCTAGTCAATTAGTACCAGTTCAACAACAACGTCAATAACAACAACAACCACAACAACGAACTAATACCTACAACAACAACAACAATACCAATAATCATCAATAAAAAACTTTCGAGAGAAATAAGGTCTCTTTCAACCCGATTCCTATGAGATATGCAAAACTCTATCCATCATTGGTTCTCAAGAACTTGCTACAACCGAGAAATTTGCCGCAAATACCTGAACCACTTCCATGGTGGTACAAGTATGACCTCCATTGTGCTTTTCATCAAGGAGCACCTGGACATGACATTGAGAACTGCTATCCACTCAAATATGAAGTCCAGAAGCTAGTAAAAAGTGGAATGGTGTCTTTTGAGGACCGCACACCCAACGTGAAAGCTAACCCACTGCCCGCTCATGGAAATTCATCTATTAACATGGTAGATGGCTGCCCTGGGGAGTTCAAAGTGTTTGATGTCCGTTTTACTCGAAGGTCCTTGGTGATGATGCACAAGGATATTTGTTTGGTGAGCGATTGGTGAGCATAACCATGATGATTGTGTTATCTGCAGTGTTAACCCAAGAGGTTGTGAGATTGTGAAAAGGGACATCCAACTATTGATGGATGAAGGTATGATCCATATTGTACAATCCCGTCAAGTAGATGACGATGTGAATGTGATTGTTCCTGTGTTTAAGAATCCAGAGAAAGTTGTTATTCAATATGATAGCAGCAACAACAATAACATCAGTCAAAGATCAGTATTGCCGTTGGTCATACGGTTGGTGGGTCCAGTCTCGTACGCATCTGATAAGGTTGTTCCTTATCACTATAATGCAACTATGGTGAAGGATGGTCAAGAGGTTCCATTACCTATGACCAATTCTGTCGTGAGCATTGCTGATGTTACCAAGGTGACCCGCATTGGTCGAGTGTTTGGACCGGTGTTCCCAAAAGATGTGGAAGATTCAACAGTCAGTAAGAAAGTGGAAGTGCCTGCAGCAGATCCAATTAGTGCTTCAAAGCTTCAGTCTGGTGAATCCAGGAATTTGAAGACTAACGATGATGATGAGGTACTTCGGTTAATAAAGAAAAGTGAGTTTAATATGGTGGAGCAGCTGCTCCAAACCCTCTCAAAGATTTCAGTACTGTCTCTGCTTATGAATACAGAAGCGCACAAAGAACCACTGCAAAGAGTTCTAGAGAAAGCGTTCGTGGAACATGATGTTACGGTGGATCAGTTTGATCATATTGTGGCTAGCATCACTTCCTGCAATAATCTCAGTTTCTGCGATGAAGAACTCCTTGAGGAGGGTAGGAATCATAACTTGGCTTTGCATATCTCGATGAATTGTAAAGATGACAATTTATCCAATGTGCTTGTTGACACCGGATCTTTGTTGAATATGCTGCCGAAGTCAACATTATCAAAGTTGTCATATCAAGAAGCGCCTATGAGGTATAATGGCGTAATCGTCAAAGCTTTTGACGGTTCACACAAAACCGTGATAGGTGAAGTGGACCTTCCAGTACAGATAGGTCCGAGAGATTTCCAAATTACTTTCCAAGTACTGGATTTCCACCCGGCCTACAGTTGTCTGTTGGGAAGGCCATGGATCCACGAGGCGGGAGCTGTTACCTCCATGTTCCATCAGAAACTCAAATTTGTCAAGAATGGGAAATTAGTCATTGTTGGCGGGGAAAAGGCGTTGTGGGTTAGCCACATGTCATCTTTCTCTTATGTTGAAGTTGAGGATGAGGTTGGAACTCCATTCCAAGCCTTGTGTATTGTTGTTGAAAAGAGAGTTGGGGCACTGTCCTCATTGAAAGATGCAAGGAAGATTGTTGAAGAAGGAATTGTTGATCAGTGGGGGCGAGTGGTAGAGGTTGCCGATAACAAAAAAAGAACCGGTCTGGGTTTTCAGCAAGGACAGTCAGCTGTTAGATCTGATGATGTGCAACTCAACTTCCGTAGCGGAGGGTTCATTCATGGCAATGAACAACACTTAGTTGTTGTGGTAGAGGATGACTAAGAGGAAGACTGCACCAATTTTGTGACGCATGGAAAAGCTTGCAACAATTGGACTACTGTTGATATTCCTGTTATTATGCATCAATCTAAGTAATTACTTTTATTTGTTTTTTTTAAAAAAATCCTTCTCCTATGCATAAGGGAGAAGTGAACATTATTCGGCATTTTCAAATTTGATCATCAATACAATTAATTATATTCATCCACATCTATAATGTTTTGTTTTTTACTTTTTGCTTTATTTTGAAAATGGTAATCACAAAAAACATAAATAAATAAATAAACATGCCCATCTGCATAATATTTGGTCACAAATCACTTCTCTAAAATCAAAATGTCAAATCATTATGCAAGTTGGTTTCTAACCTCATTGAATACAATGATCCTTCTCCTTCTCCAAATTTTGAATTCCCTGTGTTTGAGGCTGAGGAGGAAAATGATGAAGAAGTGAGTGATGAATTGTCTTGTCTTCTTGAGCATGAAGGAAAAGCCATTCAACCATTTGAAGAGCAGATTGAGTTAGTTGACTTGGGTTCCGAGGATGATGTGAAGGAAGTCAAGATTGGGTCTCGACTGTGTCCAGAAGTCAAGAAGGGATTGATTGATCTTCTTCGAGAGTATTTAGATGTGTTTTCTTGGTCCTATCAAGACATGCCTGGTTTGGATTATGAGATTGTGGAGCATAGATTGCCGTTGAAGCCAGAATTCCCGTCAGTCAAGCAGAAGTTGAGAAGAACGCATCCTGATATGGCTGTGAAGATTAAAGAAGAAGTGCAGAAGCAAATTGATGCTGGTTTCCTTGTGACCGCCAAATATCCGTAATGGGTGGCCAATATTGTGCCTGTGGCGAAGAAGGATGGAAAAGTCTGCATGTGTGTTGATTATAGAGATTTGAATAAAGCCAGTCCAAAAGATGATTTCCCTCTGCCACACATTGATATGTTGGTAGACAATATTGCTAAATTCAAAGTCTTTTCGTTTATGGACGGATTTTACGGATATAATCAGATCAAGATGGCACCCGAAGATATGGAGAAGACCATATTCATTACACCTTGGGAAACATTCTGTTATAGAGTGATGCCTTTCAATTTGAAGAGTGTTGGTGCAACTTACCAAAGAGCAATGACTACTCTTTTTCATGATATGATGCATAAAGAGATTGAAGTTTATGTCGATGACATGATTGCTAAATCAAATGATGAAGAGGAACATGTTGAGAATTTGTTGAAGCTTTTCCAGCGCTTGAGGAAGTATAAACTCCACTTGAATCCCAATAAATGTACTTTTGGTGTTCAGTTTGGTAAGTTATTGGGCTTTATCATCAGCGAGAAGGGTATTGAAGTTGATCCGGCAAAGGTCAAAGCGATACAAGAGATGCCTGTGCCCAAAACTGAGAAGCAAGTCAGAGGTTTTCTCGGCCGTTTGAATTATATCTAAAGATTCATTTCACACATGACTGCCACATGTGCGCATATATTCAAGCTTCTTCGGAAAGATCAGTCTTGTGATTGGACCGAAGACTGCCATAAAGCTTTTGATAATATCAAAGAATATCTACTTGAACCTCCGATTTTGTCTCCACCTGTTGAAGAAAGACCATTGATCATGTATTTGACTGTGCTCGAAGATAGTATGGGTTCTGTTCTTGGTCAGCAAGATGAGACTGGAAAGAAAGAATTTGCAATTTACTACCTCAGTAAGAAGTTCACCGACTGTGAGACTCGGTATTCTATGCTTGAGAAAACTTGTTGCGCATTTGCTTGGGCTGCTAAGCGTCTGCGTCAATATATGTTGAATCATACCACTTGGTTGATATCCAAAATGGATCCAATCAAGTATATATTTTAGAAGCCTACTTTAACTGGGAGGATTTCCCGTTGGCAGATGTTGTTATCAGAGTATGATATTGAATACTGATCTCAGAAAGCAGCCAAAGGTAGTATCTTGGCTGACCGTTTAGCTCACCAACCGATTGAAGATTACCAGTCAGTACAATATGACTTTCCTGATGAAGAGATCTTATACTTGAAAATGAAAGATTGTGATGAACCATTGCTTGAAGAAGGGCCAAAACCTGGTTCCCGTTGGGGCAAGGTATTTGCTGGAGCTGTTAATTAGTATGGTAATGGCATTGGGGCAGTGATTATTACTCCTCGAGGCATGCATTTTCCATTTACAGCTATATTGACTTTCAAGTGTACAAACAATATGGTAGAATATGAAGCTTGCATTATGGGGCTCGAAGAGGCCATTGATCTCAAAATTAAGCATTTAGATGTCTTTGGAGATTCAGCTTTGGTTGTGAATCAGATCAAAGGTGAATGGGAGACGAATCAACCCGGTTTGATACCATATATAGACTATGCGAGGAGGATTTCAACTTTCTTTACAAAGGTCGAGTTTTATCATATCCCTCGAGATGAAAACCTGATGGCAGATGCTCTTGCAACGTTGGCATCAATGATTATAGTGAAGTATTGGAATGAGGTTCCCAATTTGACTGTGATGCATCTTGATAGGCCAACTCATGTGTTTGCTGTTGAAGAGATCAAATACGAGAAGCCGTGGTATTATGACATCAAGTGTTTCCTCCAAAGTCAGATTTACGCGCATGGAGCATCTTTGAAAGATAAGAAGACTTTGAGGAGATTAGCCAAAAATTTCTACCTGAATGGTGATGTATTGTACAAAAGAAACTTCGATATGGTTTTCTCATATGCGTGGATAGACACGAAGCAAACTTATTGATGACTGAAGTCCATGAAGGTTCCTTTGGTACTCATTCCAATGAGCATGCTATGGCGAAGATGTTGCGAGCAGTTTACTATTGGCTGACAATGGAATCTGACTGTTGCAAGTTTGTGAAGAAATGCCATAAGTGTAAAATATATGCGGATAAGATTCATGTTCCTCCGACACTGTTGAACGTTATTTCCTCCCCATGGCCCTTCTCCAAGTGGGGAATTAATATGATTGGCATGATTGAGCCCAAAGCTTCAAACGAACATTATTTCATTTTGGTGGAAATTGACTACTTCACAAAATGGGTTGAAGCGGCATCGTACGCGAATGTAACTAAGCAAGTTGTTGTGCAGTTTATAAAGAATAAGATTATATGCTGTTATGGTGTGCAAAGCAAGATCATTACTGATAACGGATCGAACTTGAATAATAATATGGTGGAAGCTCTTTGTAAAGACTTCAGTATTGCACACCATAATTCTTCTCCTTACAAACCCAAGATGAATGGGGCTGTTGAAGCTGCGAACAAGAACATTAAGAAGATTATCCAGAAGATGGTTGTGACATATAAGGATTGACATGATATGCTCCCATTTGCTTTGCATGGGTATCGAACATCCATACGCACTTCAACAGGGGCAACCCCTTTCTCTCTTGTATATGGTATGGAAGCAGTACTCCTCGTAGAGGTTGAGATTCCTTTATTGGGTGTGCTCATGGAAGCCAAGTTGACTGAGGCTGAATGGTGTTAGACCAGGTTTGACCAACTGAATTTGATCGAAGAGAAGAGATTGACTGTCATGTGTCATGGTTAGTTATATCAACAGAGAATGAAGAAAACTTTTGATAAGAAGGTCAGACCTCGTGTGTTCAGAGAAGGTGACCTTGTGCTCAGGAAAATTCTATTGTTCAAACCAGACTCTAGGGGCAAATGGACTCCTAATTATGAAGGCCCATATGTTGTTAAGAGAGCCTTTTCAGGTGGTGTTTTGATTCTTACAACTATGGATGGTGAAGAGTTCACTCGTCCTGTGAATGCAGATGCAACCAAGAAATACTTCGCCTAAAAAGAAAAGAACAACTTGCTAAGTTGAAAACCTGAAAGGAAGGCTTAGGCAAAAATGAGCGTCTCGGTGGATTGAAAACCCAAAAGGGCGATCCAGGCAAAAGTTAGAGACATAAAACAGAAAACTTATCCTGATAAATTGAATACCCCACCTTGGGGCAATTTATGCAAAAATTAGGGATTATGGCAAGGAACTGCATCCTGCTGATCTTCAGATTTTGAAGACTTTGTTGAGCACAATGGTAGGCGGTGATTCATCATCCCCAGTAACGGCCAAAAGCACATTGGACATCAAGAGTTGGTGGAAGGATTAATGATCATTGTATTCAATGTAACCCTTTTCCATGTAAATTACCATTTTTCAACTTTGTAAAAATCTATTGAGTCTTGTCATTTACGGACTACAATTCCATTAAATAAAGTTGAACTTTTATCCAATTGTTTCTACTCTTGTTTACTTCAGCAAATAGTTTTAAATTTTGTTATGATCATTTTGAAATTAAAATTTTTAATCAAAATTATTTTTCCTTAAACATATAAAAGCATGAATCTTAAAGTAATTAATTTCATTTAAAAGAAATATCATCAGTGGCTCGAAAGCAGTAAGCCTTAAGTGTGGAGCAGTATTGGTCCTCCCTGAGCAGTAGGCGCAATTTCTCTTTCATCCTCAACAACATTTCTAGCATTCAGCAATCGTTGTCCACTATTCCCCAGTAGGGTAACCAACAGAGTTGGTTGGTCCAGTCCCCTGCAGAATGTTCATTCCTCAGCAGAATTTGTGTTTATTCCCTAACTGAAAACTGGTTTTCTCAGCAGTTCGCGTGGTTGCGGTAGAACTTTGGTTTCCTCACCAATCACCATCCGATTTTCTCCCAGTCAGAGTTTCCTCCTGGTTTCTGAGTAGCTATTTGTGTTTATCCTCTGCATGGTTGTCTCCCATTTGATATGGTGTGGACCTAAAATTCCCCGCAGACTCGATAACGGTTTTTCTTAGCAAATCTCTTCTTTCCCCATCTAGGTTTGAGCCTTTGGGATGATGCTCTCTTTTCTCCAGCAAGTCGTCTCCCTCTCTTCTGGATTGACCGAGAATTATATTGATGGTTCAAATTTGCGACACCTTTGTATCCTTTGCGATCGTTTTGTCAGCATGATTATCACATATACATATACATATACATATACATATACATATACATATACATATATACTCATATATTTCATCATAATTTTTGTTGATTCACTAATGAGATTCTTATTCTCCGTTATGGCGGTACTTTATCCCCATACAAGTTTGATGTCTGTCCTCCCTCCATTGTAGAGTGTCAGCCCCTTAAGCAGAAAGACTTTAACCTTTCTCCTCTCCCCACTGAGTTATTCCCTCGTGGATAATTATTATTTCAGTTTCCTCCACAGTTGATTATCTCGATGGAATCACTCCCCTTGAGTTATATCCTCATTGGGTTGAGTCTTGATTGACCGTTTCTTTCTAGATCTTACCTAGATAGATGCTTTGGTTCCCCTAAGAGTTTATTACCCAGTAACTGGTAATATTCTTCTTAGTTTGCAGTTTGCTACTTCTTGCCCAATACCCGACAAAAGTACCCTTGTTTTCTCCGCAGTGGAGTCCCTAGTGGATTCATTTTTTTATGACTCCCCAGGAAGTATATCCTTGATATGTTCATCCTAACCGATGACGAATATTTTCTTCCCCTGTTTTGAGTTTATCCTTGATATGTTCATCCTAGCCAGTGACGGATATTCTCATCTTTGGTATTCTACCCAATAAAAAGGGTAGTTATAATCCCTATTTTCATTCCCCAGATAGTTAATCCTTGATATGTTCATCCTAAACGATGACGGGTTCCTTCTCTTTGCGGTCTTCTACCCAATAACCGGTACTTGTAAATCCTACTTTTCATTCCCCTTTGTAGAGTTTATCCTTGATATGTTCATGCTAACTGGTGACGAGTACTCTCTCTTGTGGTATTCTATCCAGTAACTGATAGATGTAATTCCTATTCCTTCCTCACATAGTCTATCCTTGATATGTTCATCCTAACCGATGACGAATTTTCTCCTTGATGGTATTCTATCCAGCATTTGATAGATGTAATTCCTGCTTTTTGTTCAGTGAGTATATCCTTGATATGTTCATACTAACCGATGACAGGTATCCTCCTTAACATCCCCAGGCAAGTCTATCCTTGATATTTTCATCTTAACCGATGACGGATTTTCTTTCCTTTGGGTTTATCCTTGATATGTTCACTTTAACTGGTGACAAATATTCTCATCTTTGGTCTTCTGCCCAGTAAATGGTAGATGTAAATCCTATTTCTGTAGTTCTCCCCAGCAAGGTTATTCCTACCCAATAACTAGTAATGAATATTCACTCCTGGCGTTTCCCAACGAGTCATCCTTGATATGTTCATCCTAACTGGTAACGGATGAACTCTCTGTCAGATTTTTATTATCTCCTTACCCAGTAACGGGTAGGGGATAATAGATTTTTGCTCCTCCCGTGTTGAAATTTATTTCTTCCCTAGTTGAGTTGAGTGCGTATTTCCTTAGTGAAATCGCTTTTCCTGCATGATCCAAGTATTTCGGTTTTATCCTGATCTACTCGTTTCCCCTGTAGATGTTTTTGTCCTCCCAGCTGAGTCTTTCCATTTTTTATGGAATTCCTCTAGTCCCCCAGCAATTTTTAAGTCGTAGCCTGGCCTACGCATAACCCTCTAGTCCCCCAGAGTCTTTGTCTCCCCAGTGAGTTTTCCTTATGGAATGCATTATACTTTTGCGGATATCCAGTCTCTCTGATTTCTTTTCCTTTGTGGCAAAATTTCCCCACAGAGAATTTGCTATTACATTCATATCATACACATCATGAGGTCTCTTAGGGACCAAAATTTGTTTTTATATGTTGTTATTTAAGCCCATTCTACTGATTCGATACGAAGATTTTAACCTTCACCTCCTCAGTTAGAATGTTCTTAAATAGGGGCAACTGTAAGACCCCAATTTTGACCCTAAGATCCCTCATGCAATCTCATAATATGCATTAGCATTGGGATTATACCTTGGCATCCTCCCTACCCCTCTTTCATTGGGTTTGTTTTGGGAGAGATCACCAAGCACCATGTGATTGTATCATACTTGTATATTTATCATTTTACTAACCAAAATACCAAAAATATGTCTTTGTATTTGCCCAACTCTTTTGTAGGTAGGGCATGGTCCCCATTGGTCTATCAAGTTCATATCTAGGGTTTAAGACCCTCATGTTTAAGAGAACAACCAAGGATTGATCCACAAAGTCTCTAAGCATCATATATGAGTCCCCATGATCTCTACATGTTATTTTGATCAAGTTTTCTTCAAGAGTTTGAAGTTGATTTGCCTTTGAAACCCTAGTTTGTCTGGGTATCCTGAGTAACTTCTTCAACAAGCTTCCTCGCCAATTGATCAAATTTCTCAAGGTACACTCCAAAATTTATCATCTTATGCATATGTTATCTACCACGAGCCTAAAAAGTCAAGAGAATTGTAAGTTAGCAAGTTGGTTGATGGTGGTTGGCCAAATAAATTCATCTGATCAAAACTGGATCTCCCTAGACCCTATCTCCTACAATTTTCACCATATGAAAATGCTTCCAAAAGCAAAGTTACTCTAAATGATATTCCAAACAACTTTCATGTTGATGTCTAGAGCTAATTGTGCTTTAAAAGGAATTTTCTATGTTGAAACATTATAGGTTATTTTATCTAAACCCTATTTTGAAAGTCAACTTCCCAAGGCCATAACTTGCTCAATTTTTATGAGAGGAAAAATTTAAAAGTTTCAAAATCAAATTCAAGATGTCTAATTCAATGTTGATGTTTAGAGTGAAAGCTAAATCAACTTTCATGAGCATGCGATATGAGGATACATTATAGGTCATTTTGGACCAATACCATTGAACAAGTGATTTTCCTCAACTTCAAAAATGCATAACTCTCTCATTCTAAATCCAAATGATGTAACATTTATGACTAGTTTGAATGAAATATCTACAAATTTGATGAAGACACGTTTCTCATTTGGAGCTTACATAAAAAGTTTAGTAGGGTGGAACATTGAGGTATATGGCTTGACACTTAGAAATGTTTTCAACATGTTGAAATTTCCAAACTTCCACCTCAAAATTCACCTTGATCCAAGTTCCAAATGTTAAAGTGTTCAACATGGAGTTGTTCCTCTTGATCTAAGCTTTCCAAAGAGTCTTAATTCATTCATTTTGGGATAAGTTTGATAGGGATGTGCATGGGTTTAACAGGCCTGCATCATTGGTGGAAATCAAAGTTCAAATGATCACATAACATTGTCTTGCCATTCAAGCTTCACTCCAACCTCATTTCAGGTGCATTTGGACCTAATCGGATTGCTTCATGGGCCTGTACACGCCCATGCAAGCCTGCGCTTGTCATTGCCAAATTTGGAAGAACATTCAAGTGTGTAAATAACACTTCCGAATGCTATAAATATGGACCCTATGAGCTCATTTTAAAGGATCCTTGCGTGCCAGCTTTGCCCCCTCTCTTCAAACCCTCACAATTCAAAGGAAAACCTAATAATTATCACTTGAAAATTGAGTTTGAATCTCACTGTTTGGAGATTCAAAAACTCTAAGATCCAAAGCTTCTTTCCATTCCTAATCCACTTCTGCAAGTCATTTGAGCAAGATCAAACAAGAATTGAAGCAAGGAAGAGCAAGTTCTGCACAACATTGAAGGTATATTCCAAAAATTTTCTTCTCTTCGATTCTCACTCAATTCTCATCAATTCTCTTGGATCTTTGGCTGTCTGAAGTCCTACCAATATAGGCAAGAAGATTGAGTTGCTTTGAGGTTAAATCGAAGTAACTCAGTTGGCACACCGCAAAATTCAACTCCACATATCTTTCTATATATTTGGAGTTAGTTAAAATTGAGGTCAGATTCGTGCTCTTCGCCATTTTTACTTTCAGATCATGTCCTCCTTTTTCATTTATATGATGGTGATGACTGAACTAGTCAGGCGAGGTTCGCCTGGGAAGGTGACCGGAGGTTTAACGCCGGTGATGTGTTGGCATGGTTCAGAGCCATTGATCCTTCTCAAATTGTTTTAATCTCGTGCGTTGCTTGTAAATACCATTTGTGTTATGCGTTGACTAGTGACTATGGTGGAAAGCGCGCTTGTGACCACTTGATCTGCCACCTCAATTAATGAGGGAGATCAAGTGGTCCATGTTTTTTTTGTATTTTCTGATTTTTATTTTATTCCTTTGATTTTCATTAATTCATATTAATTTTAATATTGATCCAAAAAATATGAGAGTTTTACCAACATTTTTTTAATAAAATCCTCTTTCATATTTTGAATTAAAATTATTTTTTGGATCATTATTAATATTTTTCATGATTTAATTGATTTTGTGATTATTCTTAATTGTTTAAAAATACTTTTGAGTCTCTAAAAATTCTGAAATTTTTTCTCCAAGGTCCTTTGACCTTGTTTGACCTATGATAAATCTCATGGTCATTTCTTTGGGGTTTTAATGAGGTTTTAGGAATTTGACAAACCATATTTAATTTAATGCATTATTTTTAGTATTTTTAAATTGAATAAATGCCAAATAATTGTGTTGAGCCATTTTGATTGTTTGTATAAGTTTGACATGTGTTGTTGGGCCTTGGTCAAGGTTGATTTAACTTTGTTAAGTTAAGATCATTGGACTTAGGGGATTGATGGAATGTACATTCCATCTCCCAAAATGAATGATTGATCTAAATTTGGTAAAAGTCCTCCTTTCTCCAATTTGAGTTTTGATCCATTTCCCTCCCTCTTCATCTCATTGCCCTTCTTTATGCACTCATATCATGAACCTATGATATCTCTACATTCTAAGACTAGTTGATTGCAAAATCAACATAAGTATGGATGAGATTAGGCCACCACTTTTGCATATTCTTTTTGTGTGTGGTATGTTTCATGAGCATAGTCCATTATACTATGTATCTAACATGCATTAACACCAAGATTCTATTGCCCGTCCTCAAATTGTTATGACTTCTACATAAGTCCAATTACGATTGCTTAACATAACGCTAAATTTTTGATACAAAAGGCATAGCATTCTAGTTAGTGAGATTGTAAGTCTCCCCTCTTTCATGGTATTGTGTGGAAACTTGGCCTTTTTTCCTTCCTTTGAAAGATGTCTTGGTTCAAGGATCCATGCTTGTGATAAGTGGGTTGAGTGTTCTCCAAAGAATGACTTAAAATAAAAGCAAAAGCAATACTAACTTCTAACTCATTAACAATTAACATTTAATTTCAAGTCATTTACTTTAATGCACTTTATTTTTAAGCCTTATTCATTTGCCATTGTTCATACCATTCTAATTGTTTATGTTAATGTCATTTTCACTTTGTCCATTTGGACTATATTTTGTGATATATTTTGTTTGTGTATATTATGCTTGTTTGAGTGGTCTTTGACCATTAATGTACATAATAAAAACAAAAACCATAAAAAAACATCTTGTGTAGACTGTTGGTTAGGTATGAGACAATTGGACTTAGAATTTAGGCAACACTCCCTATGCAAAGGACTTGGCCAATGCCAACTTTCATGTAACCAAGTGCTTGTAATCTAAAACTTCATCTGATACATCATTTAAGATCCATTTGAGTTCATCTGCAACATGATCCTTGTGAAGCTGTTATTTTGAACCTGTGACTTATGGCATTGCGGAATTCATCTGCTACATGGGCAAATTTGAAGAAGATCATGGAGTTGTTAAGCTTGGATGTGGCTATCTTTATTTGATGCCTTGCTCTTCAAGTTAATATTGTGTGCATTATTTGTTGCTTGATTCTAATGTCCAAGGGAATTTGGGTTTCTATATGACATTCTTGTCTATTGGGTTGCAGGCCATTGGTCAGATCTTTTCAACTCTTAACTTTTATGTTTATGCTTAGGATTAGTCTCTTCATCTCCTCCCCACTTCTTTAATTTCAAAATCTCCCCCTCCTTTTAAAAAATTCTTTGTTTGTACTTATTTTTTCTAAACTTAGACCATTTTGCAAACTAGAAACTTTGGCCTTATGCCATTGCATTTTAAACTTTTTTTCTTAAATAAACCTGTAAATTAATTTAATTATACTTGACTTAAAGACTTCAAAAGACAAAAAAGAACTAACTCATTCAAACCATTTTTTAGGCCTTTGTGCCTTTCAAACCTAATTTTTGTTAAAAGTAAAGCATCCACTTTGAAATTTGTATCACGAACTACGAGGTTTTGATCCCTCATTTTTATATTGGTACGTAGGCACAAGTCCGAAGGTCTTGTGAAACACAAAAATATAATTAATAATTTCTTTTCTCATCCCTCCATTCTACTTAATTGCAAACATCATTTATCCAAAATACAGATGCACACAAGAAAGGGTTCTCTAGGAGTACCTAGGACACTTTGGCTGCTAACACCTTCCCTCTGTGTAACCAACCCCCTTACCTGTAATCTCTGGAATTTTATTAGTTTTGATTTGAAAACTTCTTATTTTTGGGTTTTGTTCGTACTTTTCCCTTTTCCCTTGGAAACAATAAAAGCACGGTGGCAACTCTTGTTATTTGATGTCTTGCTTATCCATAGCTTGACAATCATGAATTTACCGCTACAAAAATTACCAATTACTGGGCAAAAGACCAAAGAGAGAGAATATCCGTCACTGATTAAAGTGAACATATCAAGGATAGACTCAAAGGGAAGAATATTTGTTATCGGTTAAGATGAACATATCAAGGATAAACTCAAAAGGGGGAAATAGGAATTGAAATTCTAGTTATCAGACTTTAGATGTCACACGGGTTGTTATGACATCCAATTCTGCACAGACAGGAATTATGCAGAACTTAAACGTAAGTGCAGTAAATAACACAAGTGATTGTTTACCCAGTTCAGTCCAACATGACCTACATCTGGGGGCTACCAAGCCAGGGAGGAAATCCACTATTAGTAGTATCAATTCAAAGCTAAACTCACCCGTTTACAACTTATCACTTAATCCCTACCCAATGCAATTTCAATCTTACACTAAGATCAGAGTTCCTACTCACTCCCCCTCAATCACCTCAGTGATTACTACCTTTAATCAATATTAAAGACAATTTGAAGTCACACTTCAAACAACTCTTGATTGTGCTTCACAGCTTTAATCAAGATACACAGCACTCACGCTTAAAAGCTTTGAGTGACACAACACTTACAACTCAATGAACACCCTATGCCACAACAATCATCTACTTGATAATGGCTTGGCTTACAAGATACGTCTAATACAAGACTCACAAAATACAGCAGTGAAGTATGATGGACACACAAAATCTTCACGCCTCAAAATCCCCGAAACTGAATGAAGGAACACCTTCCTTTTTATATTGCAGTACCTGGGCTTTTGCACCTGTATTCTCCTGAATTTAAGGTCACACGAGTTCCCATAAATTCAACATTTAGGTTACTAACAAATAGGCTATTTGTTAGGTTCATTAAATGTAACTTGGTTGTTGGTTTCCTGGTTTTTCTCTAAGCTGTTGACTTCCTGAAGAATAGCCCAAGAAAAGCTGAAACAGAAAACTGAACAACCTACAATATAGCATATGCTGTCAGGAATGAATGTCACGACATTCAGCTTGACATCAAGGTCCATATGCTGAGTCTGTTTTTCCAGAAAACAGACTGTACAATTTTGCTGACCTGTACATGATCAAAATGACCATACTACAGTAACAGCTTACATTAATAAATGTTAAAGTGTCCAACTTAACATTTACACATTTGGCCTTAAGTTAGTTCTGTAATTCTCTTGAAGAACAAACTAAGTTACATGCTGAAGTATAGCAGAACACCACTCTGTCTAATGTTCAGTAGCTGCTGTCAATGATGAATGTCATAACATCCAATTTGACATTCAGTCAGTAGGCCTTATGCCAGGTCTGGTCTTTCCTTGATAACCAGACTGGAAATAAATACTAAGTTCTAACAGAACACCAGCTGTTCTATTCCTTAGTATCTGTTGACAGGTATGAATGTCACAACATCCAGTTTGACATTCAATAAATCCTGTGTTAGCTAATCCTGCAGTAACTACTCAAGTGTGTCATGACATCAGTCAAGACATCAGAGTACAGTTAGATATTCTAACCTACAATGTAGTCACACATACATACCATGTCATGACATCAGTCAAGACATTTGTAACCAGCTAGTGTTTTACCATATAATGCAGCCAATTAAACACCTACAAACTCCCCCTTTGGCAAATTTTTGGCTAAAACACTTTGATCCCCATAACAGAGTTCATAGCAGCGGAATCACACACCTAGCAGGAAATAATACTAGTAATACACTCAGAGTGGCAGCACACTCACACACATGGAAGCAGCACACATACAGAAGTTAAATCTAAAATCTAAACTTCAACACACAGCAGCTGCCGGGGAGGGAATCTGTCCCGAGAGTCTGTTGTAGAGACCCACTCTGTTTGTCAGGGGTGGTGGTTATTACTCCCCCTTTTTGTCAAAAATGTTGCCAAAGCCAACAACAAAACCAGAGAATAATGACAGAGTTACAGACTTGGTTTTACTCCACAGTTTCAACCAAGTTAGCATCCACTTGACCTTGCTTCACAGCTTTGATCAAGTAATCACCCACTTTTGCTTTACAGTAGGTACCACCATATCAGATGCCATGATTTTGTTTTTGACATCCAGAACCACTCCTGCATGAACAGCATCCTTGAACTCCTGTAGGTACATTGGCCTTCTCACGGTAGGGTGTCTCCTTACCCTCTTGTAGCCACACTTGTTGCAAGTAGCATAGTTGTGATCTGTTGAACAATCAGAGCATAGTACCAATTGTTTAATAGGCAGAGATATTAAACAGTACATCCCAAACATCAGTGGTTGCTATAAGGTCTCAGAGAGACATATTCCCAGTTTGCTCCTTAAGTTTTCAAACTGAGTAGCATCCAGAGCCTTTGTAAATATGTCAGCCAGTTGAAGGTCCGTGGCTACATGTACCAAAGTGATCACCTTGTCTTCCACCAGATCTCTGATGAAGTGGTGCCTAATGTCAATATGTTTGGTCCTGCTGTGTTGGATGGGATTCTTGGAGATATTGATGGCACTGAGATTATCACAGAACAATGTCATGACATTTTGAGTGACATTGTACTCAGTGAGCATCTGTTTCATCCAAACCAGTTGGGAACAACTGCTTCCGGCAGCTATGTATTCAGCCTCTGCAGTGGACAGAGAAACACAATTCTGCTTCTTGCTGAACCAAGATATGAGATTGTCTCCTAAGAAGAAACATCCACCTGATGTGCTTTTTCTGTCATCAGCACTCCCAACCCAGTCAGCATCACAGTACCCAGATAGGACAGGTTCAGACCCATGTGAATACAGCATCCATAGTCACAAGTCCCATTGATGTACTTGAGAATCCTTTTGACTTGATTCAAGTGGCTCACCTTAGGCTCTGCTTGGTATCTAGCACATACTCCAACTGCATAAGAAATGTCAGGTCTACTTGCAGTTAGGTAAAGTAGGCTTCCTATCATGCTTCTATACAAGCATTGATCAACACCAGGCCCTCCATCATCTTTGGTTAACTTCAGATGAGTAGGCGCAGGAGTCCTCTTGTGCCTAGAATTATCCATACCAAACTTCTTAACTATGTTCTTGGCACACTTGCTTTGGGAGAGAAACATAGAGTCCTCCATTTGGTTTACTTGCATTCCAAGGAAATAGGTCAGTTCTCCAACTAGACTCATTTCAAACTCAGATTGCATCTGGTGAACAAATTGTTGAACCATTTGTTCTTACATTCCACCAAAGACTATATCATCCACATAGATTTGAGCAATCATGATTTTGCCGTCTTCATCCTTCACAAACAAGGTTTTATCTATTCCACCTTTTTTGTATCCATTTGAGGTCAGGAATTCGGTCAACCTTTCATACCATGCTCTAGGTGCTTGTTTCAACCCATACAAGGCTTTCCTCAACTTGTATACATGCTTAGGTTGGTTAGGATCACAGAACACTTTAGGTTGTTCCACAAAGACTTCTTTATTCAAGTAGCCATTCAAGAATGCACTCTTCACATCCATTTGGAATAGTTTAAACTTCAGGATGCATGCTACCCCTAACAACAATCTGATGGACTCAACCCTAGCCACAGGAGCAAATGTCTCATCAAAATCTACCCCTTCAACTTGAGTGTATCCTTGAGCCACTAGTCTTGCCTTATTCCTAGTAATTACTCCTTTCTCATCAGATTTGTTTTTGTAGATCCACTTGGTACCAATGATGTTGGTCCCTTCAGGTCTTGGAACTAGCTCCCATACTTCATTCCTTTTGAACTGCTCAAGTTCCTCTTGCATGGCAATGATCCAATATTCGTCAGTCAGGGCTTCTTTCACATTTTTTGGTTCAACCTTGGATACAAAGCAGGAATTTGAGCTTATTCCCCGTGACCTGGTAGTCACACCACTATTGGGATCCCCTATGATAAGATCCTTAGGGTGGTCTTTCTGAATTCTGATAGATGGCACTTTGGTGGTTGCATCTATTTCACATTCAGGAGGAGGTTCCTCTACTTCTTCAGACTTGACTGGAATGTCAGTTGAACTGTCAAGGAATGTTTCAACATCCTCCATTACATCGGTTCCTTCCTCTTTATCGTCGATAATAACATTTATGGATTCCATCAGGACATTGGTCCTGTAGTTGAACACTCTGTAGGCTCTGCTGTTAGTGGAGTATCCCAGAAATATACCCTCATCACTTTTCGGATCTAGCTTCCTTCTCTGTTCACGATCTGTGAGAATGTAGCATTTACTTCCAAAGATATGAAAGTACTTCACAGTAGGTTTCCTGCCTTTCCATATTTCATACAGAGTGGAGGAGGTTCCTTTTCTCAAGGTGACTCTGTTGTGAACATAGCACGCGGTATTCATTGCTTCAGCCCAAAAGTGCATGGGGAGCTTCTTTGCATGAATCATTGCTCTGGCAGATTCTTGAATAGTTCTATTTTTTCTTTCAACTATCCCATTCTGCTGGGGAGTTATAGGGGAGGAGAACTCATGACTTATTCCTTCAGACGAGCAAAACTCATCAAACTTGGAATTCTTGAACTCCGTACCATGATCACTCCTAATTCGGACCACACAACTGTCCTTTTCCCTTTGAAGTCTGATGCACAGGTCTTTGAAGACATCAAATGTATCTGACTTCTCTCTGATGAAGCTTATCCACGTGTATCTGGAATGGTCATCAACCACCACGTAGGCATATCTCTTCCCACCAAGACTTTCAACCTGCATAGGTCCCATTAAGTCCATATGCAACAGTTCCAGAACTCTGGAAGTTGTAGGATGTCCCAGCTTCGGATGTGACATCTTGGTTTGCTTGCCCACCTGGCATTCACCACAGACTCTTCCTTCATCAATAAGCAGCTTTGGGATCCCTCTGACTGCTTCCTTGGATATAATCTTCTTCATTCCCCTTAAGTGGAGATGTCCAAGACGTCTATGCCACATCTTCACATCCTGTTCTTCCTTGGTTGAGGAGCATATTGTAGAAAAGTTAGAGACTTTAGGTTCCCACAGATAACAGTTATCTTTCGACCTGGTTCCTCTCATAACTTCCTGATTGTCACCATTAGCCACAATGCAAAGCTCCTTAGTAAACTGAACATGAAACCCTTGATCACACAGCTGACTTATGTTGATGAGGTTTGCAGTTAGTCCTCTTACTAACAGCACATTATTCAGTTTTGGAACTCCAGAGCAGTCCAGCTTACCCACACCTTTTATTTTACCTTTGGCACCATCACCAAAGGTCACATAGCTGGTAGTGTGAGGTTGAATATCCACCAGTAGATTTTCCATACCAGTCATATGTCTTGAGCATCCACTGTCAAAGTACCAGTCTTCTCTGGTAGAAGCCCTTAGAGCAGTGTGTGCTATCCTAGCATACCATTGTTGCTTCTTGATGGGAACATAGCGCTTATATGGTTTATGCTTAGGCCTGACATGCGTGGCTTGGTTAGGGAAACCATGAATCCAGTAGCAGAAGGCTTTTATATGACCAAGCCTACCACAATGGTGACACCTCCACTCCTGGTATTTCCTCTTCTGATGATCATTCATCCTAGTTCCTCGATGTTGAGACATTGGCTTTGACTTCCGCTTGAACTTCTGAACTTTAGCCTTTGGGCGTTTGTGTTCAGCTGAGGATCTTTTCCCAAATCCTAGGCCAGATTTGGTTCCAGACTGCTGTCCTACCTTTAGTATCTCTTCCAAGATGTCAGTTCCCTTATTCATCATTCTGATGGATTTGGTCATCTGATTCAGCTTGGAGGTCAGCAGGGCTATCTCACCATTTAGACCCTCTATGACAGACAGTTGCTTCTGTCTCTCATCTTCCAGTTCCTTGATGAGGTTCTTCTGCTTTTCTCCTTGTGCACGCACTTCTGCACTGGTGGTACACAACTTCTTATAGGCTGCAGCAAGTTCATCAAAGGTCAGTTCATCTGCACTTGAGTCATCATCAGAGGCACAGACACTGGTTAGTGCAGTGACATGTTTGGCAGATTCTCCTTCAGATTCACTTTCAGAATCTCCTTCAGACCATGCGATAGTTAGCCCCTTCTGTTTCATCTTGAGATAAGTAGGACATTCAGCTCTGACGTGTCCATACCCTTCACAACCATGACACTAGATTCCCTTGCCTTGGTTGAACTTTTCTTCAGAAGTTGATCTTTTCCTGATGTCAGACGGGATGTTCTTGACATTAGGCCTCCCTCTTTGATCAATCTTCTTCACGAACTTGTTGAACTGTCTCCCAAGCATGGCTAAGGCTTCTGATATACTTTCATCACCTTCAGTATATCCTGCTTCTGACTCCTCTTCAGCATTAGATACAAAAGTTATGCTTTTGTTCTTCTTTTCAGCATTCTCACACAAGCCCATTTCAAAGGTTTGGAGAGAACCAATGAGCTCATCCACCTTCATGTTGCAGATGTCCTGCGCCTCCTCTATGGCTGTGACCTTCATAGCAAATCTCTTAGGCAAGGACCTGAGAATCTTTCTTACAAGTTTCTCTTCAGCCATTTTCTCACCTAGTCCACCAGAGGTGTTTGCAATTTCAAGAATATTCATGTGAAAGTCATGAATAGTCTCATCCTCTTTCATCCTCAGATTTTCAAACTTGGTGGTCAGCATCTGAAGTTTGGACATCTTCACCTTGGAAGTACCTTCATGAGTTACCTTGAGGGTATCCCAAACTTCCTTAGCTAGTTCACAGTGGTGTACCAGCCTGAAGATGTTCTTACTGATTCCATTGAACAATGCATTCAAGGCCTTGGAATTTCCAAGAGCTAATGCCTCTTGCTCCTTGTCCCACTCTTCTTCAGGAATCTGCACACTGACTCCATCTTCACCTGTCCTCATTGGATGTTCCCATCCTTTGTTGACAGCTCTCCAGACTTTGCTGTCTAGAGACCTTAAGAAGGCTATCATACGAGGCTTCCAGTCATCATAATTAGAGCCATCCAACATGGGTGGTCTGTTTGAGTGTCCTATATCTTTGTCCATGGTACTAGAAAGTAACTTCCCTAGATCTCACCCAGAATTTCACAGGCAGGGTGCCTGCTCTGATGCCAATTGAAATTCTAGTTATCAGACTTTAGATGTCACACGGGTTGTTATGACATCTAATTCTGCACAGACAGGAATTATGCAGAACTTAAACGTAAGTGCAGTAAATGACACAAGTGATTGTTTACCCAGTTCAGTCCAACATGACCTACATCTGGGGGCTACCAAGCCAGGGAGGAAATCCACTATTAGTAGTATCAATTCAAAGCTAAACTCACCCGTTTACAACTTATCACTTAATCCCTACCCAATGCAATTTCAATCTTACACTAAGATCAGAGTTCCTACTCACTCCCCCTCAATCACCTCAGTGATTACTACCTTTAATCAATATTAAAGACAATTTGAAGTCACACTTCAAACAACTCTTGATTGTGCTTCACAGCTTTAATCAAGATACACAGCACTCACGCTTAAAAGCTTTGAGTGACACAACACTTACAACTCAATGAACACCCTATGCCACAACAATCATCTACTTGATAATGGCTTGGCTTACAAGATACGTCTAATACAAGACTCATAAAATACAGCAGTGAAGTATGATGGACACAGAAAATCTTCACGCCTCAAAATCCCCGAAACTGAATGAAGGAACGCCTTCCTTTTTATATTGCAGTACCTGGGCTTTTGCACCTGTATTCTCCTGAATTTAAGGTCACACGAGTTCCCATAAATTCAACATTTAGGTTACTAACAAATAGGCTATTTGTTAGGTTCATTAAATGTAACTTGGTTGTTGGTTTCCTGGTTTTTCTCTAAGCTGTTGACTTCCTGAAGAATAGCCCAAGAAAAGCTGAAACAGAAAACTGAACAACCTACAATATAGCATATGCTGTCAGGAATGAATGTCACGACATTCAGCTTGACATCAAGGTCCATATGCTGAGTCTGTTTTTCCAGAAAACAGACTGTACAATTTTGCTGACCTGTACATGATCAAAATGACCATACTACAGTAACAACTTACATTAATAAATGTTAAAGTGTCCAACTTAACATTTACACATTTGGCCTTAAGTTAGTTCTGTAATTCTCTTGAAGAACAAACTAAGTTACATGCTGAAGTATAGCAGAACACCACTCTGTCTAATGTTCAGTAGCTGCTGTCAATGATGAATGTCATAACATCCAATTTGACATTCAGTCAGTAGGCCTTATGCCAGGTCTGGTCTTTCCTTGATAACCAAACTGGAAATAAATACTAAGTTCTAACAGAACACCAGCTGTTCTATTCCTTAGTATCTGTTGACAGGTATGAATGTCACAACATCCAGTTTGACATTCAATAAATCCTGTGTTAGCTAATCCTGCAGTAACTACTCAAGTGTGTCATGACATCAGTCAAGACATCAGAGTACAGTTAGATATTCTAACCTACAATGTAGTCACACATACATACCATGTCATGACATCAGTCAAGACATTTGTAACCAGCTAGTGTTTTACCATATAATGCAGCCAATTAAACACCTACAGGAATTATATCTATCATCTACTGGATAGAATACCAAAGGAGAGAGTATCTGTCACCGGTTAGGATGAACACATCAAGGATAGACTCCACAAGAGGGGAAATAGGATTTACAACTACCGGCTATCGGGCAGAAGACCAAAGAGAGGAGGAAACCCGTCATCGGTTAGGATGAACATATCAAGGATTAACCCTCTGGGGAAAATAGGGATTACAACTACCTTTTATTGGGTAGAACACCAAAACGAGAATAACCATCATCGGTTAAGATGAACATATTAAGGATAAACTCAAAGCAGGGGAAGAAAATATATGCCCTCGATTAAGATGAGTATATCAAGGATATACTTCCGGGGGAAACGTGAAAATGAATCCGCTGGGGAGAAAGAGGAAATAGATAACTTTTACCGGGTATTGGGAAAAAGTAAAATACTCACAAATTGAGAAGGAAATTACCAGTTACTGGGTAACAGACTCTTAGGGGACCTAAAAGCATCTATCTAGGCAAGATCTAGAAAGATAAGGTCAACCAAAGACTCGACCCAATGAGGATATAACTCAGGGGGAGTGGTTCCACCCAGATTATCAACTAGAGAGGAAGCTGAAATAATAATCATCCACGAGGAAATAACTCAGTGGGGAATGAGAAAGGTTGAATTCTTTCTGCTTAAGGGGCTGGCACTCTACAATCGAAAGAGGACAGACACACGAAAACTACACGGGGGGAAGGATACCACCATAGCAGAGGATCAGAGAAATAATAAATCACAAAATGCAATAATGTAATAATGGATGTATATGTATATGTATATATGATGATTGCGTTGACATAACGATCACAAAGGATATAAACGTTGCCGATCTAAATCGTCAATACAACAACTTAACCAATCTCAACAGGAGGGGACCAACTGGTGAAAGAGAGGTAAAGGATGGATGCAAACTATCCATCACAAAGGCTTAACCCTGGCTGGGGAAAAGGGAAAGATCTGCCGAGGATCCACACCATCAATTCTGCGGGGAATTTTAGGTCAACACCATATCAAATGGGAGACAACCTTGTAGAGGGTCAGACATAATGCTCAAGAATCAGTGCTAACTGGAATCTGATGGAGACTTTAGGGGAAACACAATCTTGTGTTGGATCTATGCAAACTGCTGAGAAAATGCACTTACAAACGAAGGAAGCAATTACAAACTCAGCTGGAGGAACCAACGAAACTCAGCTGGAGATGCCAAAATACTGCTGGCGAGGAAACAGGGATCATACCAACTACTTGGGGGAAAACCAACTGTGCTTCGCATTTTAGGGCTCACCTGTTCTCAGACCGCTGTTGATATTCCTTAAATAAAATCGAGTGCACTTAAAAGTAATGGCTTTTATTATTTAAGAAAAACAAGATTTTGATTTTAAAAATTCAATTTCAAAATGATCACCATAAAATTTAATTCTATTTTGCTGAATAAATAAGAGTAGAAATACTTGGATAAAAAAGCTCAACTTTATTTAATTGAATAGTAGTCTGTAAATGATAAGACTCCACAGATCTTTACAAAAGTTGAAAAATGGTAATTTACATGGAAAAGGGCTACATTGAATACAATGATCACTAATCCTTCTACCGACTTTAATATCCACCGTGCTCTTGGCTTCGGTTGAGAGTGACGAATCAGAACCAACTGACATGCTCAAGAATGTCTTCAAGACTAAAGATCAGCCGAATGCAGTTACTTGCCATAATCCCTAATTTTTACATAAATTTCCCAAAGGTGGGGTACTCAATTTATCAGGATAATTTCTTTTGTTTTATGTCTCTAAATTTTGCCTGAATCGCCCTTTCGGGTTTTCGATCCACCGAGACACTTATTTTTGCCTAAGTCACCCTTTCGGGGTTTCAACTTAACAAGTTGTTCTTTTTCTTTTTAGGCGAAGTATTTCTTAACTGCACCAACATTCATAGGAAGAGTGAACTCTTCACCATCCATAGTTGTAAGAATCAAAGCAGCACCTGAAAATGCTCTCTTAACAACATACAGGCCTTCATAATTAGGAGTCCATTTGCCCCTAGAATCTGGTTTGAAAGATAGAATCTTCTTGAGCACAAGGTCACCTTCTCTGAATACACGAGGCATGACCTTCTTATCAAATGCTTTCTTCATTCTCTGCTGATATAACTGATCATGACACATGGCAGTCAGTCTCTTCTCTTCAATAAAATTCAGCTGGTCATACCTGGTATGACACCATTCAGCTTCTGTCAACCTGGCTTCCATCAGGACACGCAATGATGGGATTTCAACCTCCATCGGGAGCACAACCTCCATGCCATAAACAAGCGAGAACTGGGTTGCCCCTGTTGAAGTGCTGATGTATGTACGGTACCCATGTAAAGCAGATGGGAGAACCTCATGCCAATCCTTGTAGGTCACAACCATCTTCTGAATGATTTTCTTAATGTTCTTGTTTTCAGCTTCAATAACCCCATTCATCTTAGGTCTGTAGGGAGAAGAATCATGATGTGAAATCTTGAAGTTTTTGCAAAGAGCTTCCACCATATTGTTATTCAAGTTTGATCCATTATCAGTAATGATCTAACTTGGCACACCATACCGGCATATAATCTGATTTTTGATAAACCTCACAACAACTTGCTTGGTTACATTTGCATACAATGCCACTTCAACCCACTTTGTGAAGTAGTCAATAGCCACCAGAATGAAACGATGTTCGTTTGAAGCTTTGGGCTCAATCATGCCAATCATATCAATTCCCCACATGGAGAAGGGCCATGGAGAGGAAATGACATTCAATAGTGTCGGAGGAACATGAATCTTATCTGCATATATTTGACACTTGTGACATTTTTTCACAAACTTGCAACAGTCAGATTCCATTATCAGCCAATAGTAACCTGCTATTAACATCTTCTTAGCCATAGCATGTCCATTGGAATGAGTACCAAAGGAACTTTCATGGACTTTAGTCATCAACAGGTCTTCTTCGTGTCTATCCACGCATCTGAGCAAAACCATATCGAAGTTTCTCTTGTACAACACATCACCATTCAGGTAGAAGTTGCCAGCTAATCTTCTCAAAGTCTTCTTATCTTTCAAAGATGCCCCAGACGGGTAAATCTGACTTTGGAGGAAACACTTGATATCAAAATACCACGGCTTTTCATATTTGATCTCTTCAATAGAAAACACATGAGCTGGCCTATCAAGACGCACCACAGTAAGATTGAGAAGTTAATTCCAGAACTTCACCATAATCATTGAAGCCAACGTTGCAAGAGCATCTTCCATCCGGTTTTCATCTCGAGGGATATGATGAAACTCAAACTTTTTAAAGAAAGTTGAAATCCTCCTCGCATAATATCTATATGGTATCAAACCGGGTTGATTCATCTCCCATTCACCTTTGATCTGAATCATAACCAAAGCTGAATCTCCATAGACATCAAGATACTTGATTCTGAGATCAATGGCCTCTTAAAGCCCCATAATGCAAGCTTGATACTCAGCCATATTATTCGTACACTTGAAAGTCAATCTAGCTGTAAACGGAAAATGAGTTCCTTGAGGAGTAATAATCACTGCCCCAATGCAACTACCATACTGGTTAACAACTCCATCAAATACCATACCCTAATAAGAACCAGGTTCTGGCCCTTCTTCAAGCAATGGTTCATCACAACCTTTCATTTTCAAGTACAAGAACTCTTCATCAGGAAAATCGCACTGCACTGACTGATAATATTCAATTGGTTGGTGAGCCAAATGGTCAGCCAAGATACTACCTTTGATAGCTTTTTGAGATCGGTATTCAATATCATACTTAGATAACAACATCTGCCAATGAGCAATCCTCCCAGTTAAAGCAGGCTTCTCAAAAATATACTTGATTGGATCCATTTTAGATATCAACCAAGTGGTATGATTCAACATATACTGACGCAGACGCTTAGCAGCCTAAGCCAATGCACAACAAGTCTTTTCTAGCATAGAATACCGAGTCTCACAGTCGGTGAATTTCTCACTCAGGTAGTAAATAGCATATTATTTCTTTCTAGTTTCATCTTGCTGACGTATAACACAACCCATACTCTCCTCGAGCATAGTCAAATACATGATCAACGACCTTCCTTCAACAGGCGGAGACAGAATCAGAGGCTCAAGTAGATATTCTTTGATTCTGTCAAAAGCTTTCTGGAAATCCTCGATCCAATCATAAGACTGATCTTTCCAAAGAAGCTTGAATATAGACGCACATGTGGCAGTCATATGCGATATAAATCTTGAGATATAATTCAAGCGGCCAAGAAAACCTATGACTTGCTTCTCAGTTTTGGGCACATGCATCTCTTGTATTGCTTTAACCTTGGCAGGATCAACTTCAATACCCATCTCGCTGACAATAAAGCCCAACAACTTACCAGAACGAACATCAAATGTACACTTATTGGGATTCAAGCGGAGTTTGTACTTCCTCAAATGCTGGAATAACTTTAACAAATGCTCAACATGCTCTTCTTCATCACTGGATTTAGCAATCTTATCATCAACATAGAATTTAATCTCTTTATGCATCACATCATGAAAAGAATGGTCATAGCTCTCTGGTATGTTGCACCAATATTCTTTAAACCGAAAGGCATCACTCTATAACAGAATGTTCCCCAGGGTGTAATGAATGTGGTCTTCTCCATATCCTCGGGTTCCATCTTGATCTGATTATATCCAAAAAATCCGTCCATCAACGAAAAGACTTTGAATTTAGCTGTATTGTCTACCAACATGTCAATGTGTGGCAGATGGGAATCATCTTTCAGACTAGCTTTGTTCAAATCCTATAATCAACACACATACATAATTTTCCATCTTTCTTCGGAACAGGCACAATATTGGCCACCCACTGTGGATACTCAACAGTAACAAGGAAACCAACATCAATCTGCTTTTACACTTCTTCTTTGATCTTCACTTCCATATCTGGATGAGTCTTCCTCAGCTTCTGCTTGAATGACGGGCACTCTGGCTTCAACGACAATCTATTCTCCACAATCTCAGAATCCAAACCAGGCATGTCTTGACAGGACCAGGAAAACACATCTGAATACTCTCGGAGAAGACCAACCAACCCCTTATTAACCTCTAGACACAATTGAGACCCAATCTTGACTTCCTTCACATCATCTTTGGAACCCAAGTTGACTAACTCAATCTGCTCTTCGAATGGCTGAATGGCTTTTCCCCCGTGTTCAAGTAGACGAGACAATTCATCAAACACTTCTTCATCACTTTCTTCCTCAGCCTCAAACACAGGGCATTCAAAGTTTGGAGAAGGAGTAGGATCATTGTATTCAATGTGTTTAGAAACCAACCTGTATAATGATTTGATATTTTGATTTTAGAGAAGTGAATTGTTACCAAATATTATGCAGATGGACAATTATTCTTTATTTATTCATGTTTTTTGTGATTACCATTTTAAGAAAAGCAAAAAGTGAAAATAAAAATATCATAGATGTGGATGAATAGAATTTCATTTTATTGATGATTAATTTGAAAAATGCCCAACAATGTTCACTTCTCCCTTAGGCATAGGAGAAGGATTTTTCTATAAAAATGATAAAAACAAATTACTTAGAGCGATAGACGATAATAGGAACATCAACAATGATCTGATTGTTGCAAGCCTTTCTTGTAAGAACAATTATAGTATCTACAATTTATCTCTAAGATTTTGATGATAATAAAGGATGAAACAAAAATGGTACCTGTAGCGGTAAATTCATGATCATCAAGCTATGAATAAGCTAGAGATCAAATAACCAGAGTCGCCACCGCGCTTTTATTGTTTCCAAGGGAAAAGGGAAAATGTACGAACAAAACCCAAAAGGTAAGAAGTTTTCAAATCAAAACTAATAAAATGTCATAGATTACAGGTAAGGGGGTTGGTTACACAGAGGGAAGGTGTTTGCTAGCATAACTGGATCTTCTAACTTGATATAGGTACCGATTGTCTAGTTTACGTATTAACCCTCGTAGCCAATCTCTGACTTCTTAAAATTTTTGAACGTCAGACATAGGATCAGTTATGCTAGCAAACAAAGACGGAGAAATCCGTTTTGCTAACTTAATCGCTCTAGATAAACTAAAGAACGATAAGTAGAGTTTAACTAGCATATCAGCTTTCTCATCCCTTTTATATATATATATATATATATATATATATATATATATATATATATATATATATATATATATATATATATATATATATATATATATATATATATATTTGTTGTCTATGAAAGGATGGTATGATCCTAGGGAGGGTAACCTGATCTAGTGAGTGATACGGGTACAAATAGTTTAGTATGAATATCATACGGGGTAATCCCACCGTATTCCTGTTGAAGTGTTAATGCGCACTGCTTCAGATATAAAGCAGTAAACAGAGCACCTGACCGGCGATTCAAAAAGGAACCCTTTTTATGCGCATATGTATTTAATATAAAGTGATGTTTACAAACAAACAGAATGGGGGGATGAGAAAATAATTCATTAATTATATTTTTGTGTTTGACAAGACCTTTGGACTTGTGCCTACGTGCCAACATAAAAATGAGGGATCAAAACCTCGTAGTTCGTAATACAAATTTCAAAGTGGATGCATTGCTTTTAACAAAAAATAAGTTTGAAAGGCACAAAGGCCTAAAAATGGTTTGAATGAGTTAGTTCTTTTTGGCTTTTTGAAAGTTTAAGTCTAGTATAGTTAAGTTTATTTACAAGTTTGATTTAAGATAAGAAGTTTGAAAATGCAATGGCATAAGGCCAAAGTTTCTATCTTTTTTTGAAAAAGTGGTCAAAGTTTAGAACAAAATAAGTTCAATCAAAGAAGGTTTTGAAAAGGGAGGGAGAGATTTTGAAATTAAAGAAATGGGGAGAAGATGAAGAGACTAATCCTATGTACAAAATTAAAAGTTTAGAGTTGAAAAGATCTGACCAAATGGGTAGCAATCCAATAGGCAAGAATGTCAATAGAAACCCAGAATTCCCTTGGACTTTTAGAATTAAGCAACACACAAATGCACAATTATATTATCTTGAAGAGCAACGCATCAAATAAAGATGGTCGCATCCAAGCTTATCCATTCCATGATCTTCTTCAAGGTAGCCCATGTAACAAATGAATTCCACACGTCACAAGTTCAAAATAACAGCTTCACAATGATCATGTTGCAGATGAACTTAGAGAGATCTTGAATGATGTATTAGATGAAGTTTCAAATTGCAGGCACTTGGTTTATCAATAAGTTGGCATTGGCCAAGTCCTTTAGCATAGGAGTGTTGCCTAAGTTCTTAGTCCATTTGTCCAAGATCGAGCCAACAATCCACACAAAAGTTTTTTTAAAGGTTTTTAGTTGTTACATTGTACATTAACGGTCAAAGACCACACAAACAAACAAAGTATACACAAACAAAATGTATCACACAATATGGTCCAAGTGGACAAAGTGAAAATTGCATTAACATAAACAATTAGAATGATATGAACAATGGCAAATGTATAAAAGCTAGAATTGAATGGCATTAAAAGGGCTTGAAATTAAAAGTTAGTAGTTAATAGGTTAGAAGTTAGTATTGTTTTGCTTTTCATTTTAAGACATTCTTTGGAAAACACTCAACCCACTTATCACAAGGATGGATCCTTGAACCAAGACATCTTCCAAAGGAAGGAAAAAAGGCCAAGTTTCCACACAATACCATGAAAGAGGGGAGACTTACAATCTCACTAAGTAGAATGATTATGCCTTTTAAGTTACAAATTTAGCACTATGTTAAGCAATCTTAATTGGACTTATGTAGAAGTCACAACTATTTGAGGTCGGGCAATAGAATTTTGGTGTTAATTCATGTTAGAGACATAGTATAATGGACTATGCTCATGAAACATACCACACACAAAAAGAATATGCAAAAGGGGTGGCCTAATCTCATCCATACTTATGTTAATTTTTCAATCAACTAGCCTTAGGATCTTGAGACATCATAGGCCAAATGAAATGAATGAATGAAGAAGGGGAATGAGATAAAGTGGGAGGGGAATGGATCAAAACACAAATTGATCAAAGAAGGACTTTTACTAAATTAATATCATCCATTCATTTTGGGAGATGGAATGTACATTCCATCAATCCCCTAAATCCAATAATATTAACTCAACAAAGTCAAATCAACCTTGACCAAGACCCAACAACAATAATAAAAAATAAACAAGTCATCATAATTGGTCAACTAAATTATTTGGCATTTTATTCCAATTAAAAATACTAAAATAATACATTTAAATTAAATATGGTTTGTCAAATCCCTAAAACCTCATCAAAACACCAAATAAATGGCCATGAGATTTATCATAGGTCAAACAAGGTCAAAGGACTTTGGAGAAAAAAATTCAGATTTTTTAGAGACTTAAAAGTATTTTTAAACAATTAAAAACAAATGCAAAATCAATTAAATCATGAAAAATATTAATAATGATCCAAAAAATAATTTGAATTCAGAATATGAAAGAGAAAAATATTTAATTTTTTTGTGTGAAACTCTCATATTTTTTGGATCAATATTAAAATTAATGTGAATTAATGAAAATAAAGCAATTAAAAGGAAATTCAAATAATCAGAAAAAACGTGGACCACTTGATCTCCGTCATTAATTGAGGTGGCAGATCAAGTGGCCACCAACGCGCATTCCTTTGTGGTCTTGAGTCAATGCGCCACAGGAAAGGTAATTATAATGCACGCTCGTGATTAAAACAATTCAAATGAGATCAATGGCTCATAACTAAGCCAGCACATCACCGACGTCCAAAGGCCGCTCGTCTTCTCCGACGACCCTGGCCGGACGGGTTCACTCATCACCATCAAAAAAATGAAAAATGAGGACATGATCTGAAAGAAAAAATGGCGTAGAGCACGAATCTGACCTCAATTCATCCTAACTCCAAGTATATTGAGAGATACATGGAGTTGAAATTTGAGGTACATGAACTGAGTTGCTTCAATTTGCCCTCAAAGCAACTCAATCTTCTTGCCTACATTGGTAGGACTTCAGACAACCAAAGAATCAAGAGAATTAAGCAAGATTGAGAGAGAATTGAAGAGATGAAAATTTCTGGAAAATACCTTCAATGTAGGTCTGGATTCAACTGTTCTTACCTTGGCTCGTGCTTGATCTCACTCAAAATGCTTGCAGAAATGGAATAGAATGCACAAAAGGTCTTGGATCCCTGAAGTTTTGAATATCAAAACATTGAGAATTCAAACTCAATTTCAAGTGAAATTCTCAGGATTATCCTTTGTAATGAGAGGGTTAGAGGTTTGGGATCAAAGCTGGCACGAATGTGTGTGTAATTCTGATGCTAGAGGTCTCTATTTATATCCAATTCAATTGATATTTGCACACTTGAAGTGAACTTCCAAAATTAGCAATGTGTGATGCATGAGTGCATGGGCGTGTACAGGCCCATGAAATCACTCCACCTGATCCATAACTGAGTGTAAGCAAGGCTGAAGTCATGTTGGAATGCTAGGCAATTGTGCATGGATATTTGAAGTTCAATCTTGCCAAATGATGATGCAATGTTCAAGCCATGCGCAACCTATTCAATTCTTGTCCAAAATGGATCAATTTGGACTTTTTAAAAAGGTGAGATCAAGAGGAACAACTTTCATGTTCAACACTTTTTCACTTGGAGCTGGTATCATGATGAAATTTGAGGTTGAAGTTTGGAAATTTTTAACATATCAAAATTTTTCTAAGTGTCAAGCCATATGTCTCAATATTCCACCTTGCTTAACTTTTATGTGAGATTCAAATGGGAAAAGTGTCTTCATAAAAGTTGTAGCTCTTTCAAAGACCTTCAAAATGGTCACCAATTTCATGTCATTTGGGTTTGAAATGATAGAGTTATGCATTTTTGAAGTTTGGAAAAATCACTTGTTCAATGGTATAGGTCAAAAGTGACCTATAATGTAGCCTCATATCACATGCTCATAAAAGTTGAGTTAACCGTCACTCCAAACATAAAAGTTGAAGTATACATCTTGAATTTGATTGTGAAACTTGGAAATATTTCATCTCATAAAAATTGAGCAAGTTATGGCCTTGGGAACTTGACTTTCAAATTAGGGTTTAGACAAAATGACCTATAATGTTTCAACATAGGAAATGATTTTCCAAGAACGACTAGCTCTAGATCTCAACATGAAAGTTGTTTGGAATGTCATTTTGAGTAATTTTGCCCTTGGAATCATTTTCATATGGTGAAAATTGTAGGAGATAGGGTTTAGGGAGACCCAGTTTTGATCAGATGAATTCATCTGGCCAAGCACCATCAACCAACTTGCTAACCTTCAATTCTCTTGACTTTCTAGGTTCATGGTAGATCATATATGCATAAGATGATTAATTTTTAAGTGTCCCTTGAGAAATTTGATCAATTGGTGAGATAGCTTGTTGGAGAAGTTACTCTAGATACCTAGTCAAACTAGGGTTTCCAAGGCAAATCACCCTCAAATTCTTGAAGAAAACTTTATCAATATAACATGTAGAAACCATTGGAACTCATATATGATGTTCATAACCATTCTTGTGTCAATTCATGGTTGTGCTCTTTGTCATGGGGGTCTCAAACCTTAGATATGAACTTGATAGATCAATGGAGATCATGCCCTACCTACAAAAGAGTTAGGCAAATGCAAAGGCTTATTTTTGGTATTTTGGTTAGTAAGCTGATAAAATACAAGTATGATACAATCACAAAGTGCTTGGTGATCTCTCCCAAAATAAACCCAGTGAAGGAGGGGTAAGGAGGATGCCAAGGTATGATCCCAATGCTAATGCTTATGATGAATTTGCATGAGGGATCTTAGGGTCAAAATTGGGGTCTTACAGCTGCCTCTATTTAAGGACATTCTAACTAAGGAGGCGAAGGTTAAAATCTTTATGTCGAATCAGTAGAATGGGCTTAAATAACAACATATAGAAACAAATTTTGGTCCCTAAGAGACCTCATGATGCATATGATATGAATGCAAAAGTAAATTCTTTGTGGGGAAATATTGCCACAAAGGAAAAGAAATCGGAGAGACCAAAAGTCCGCAGGAGTAAAATGCATTCCGTAAGGAAAACTTACTGGGGAGACCGAGACTCTGGGGGATAAAAGAGTTATGCGCAAGCCAGACTGCGGCTTAAAACTACTGGGGGACTCGAGGAATTCCATACAAACATGGAAGGAACTCAGTCGGGGAACTAACAACATCTGCAGTAGGTACGAGTAAGTCATGATAAAACTGAAATACTTGAATCATGCAGGGAAAAGTGATTTCACTAAGGAAATGCGCACTAAACTCAATTGGGGAAGAAATAGACTTCAACACAGGAGGATTAGGAATCTATTATTTACTACCTATTTCTTGGTAGGGAGATAGTAAAGATATGATAGAGAGATCATCCATCACCGATTAGGATGAACATATCAAGGATGACTCGCTGAGAAACAACAGAAGGGAATATTCATTATCGGTTACTGGGTAAGAATAGCCTTACTGGGGAAAACTGCAGAAAATAGGATTTACAACTACCAGTTACTGGGCAGAAGACCAAAGGTAAGAGTATCCGTCATCGGTTAGGATGAACATATCAAGGATAAACTCAACAGGGAATAAAAACCGTCATCAGTTAAGATGAACATATCAATGATAGACTTGCCTTGGATTGTCAAGGAGGATACCCGCATCGGTTATGATGAACATATCAAGGATAAACCAACTGATCAAAAAGTAGGAATTACATCTATCGAATGCTGGATAGAATATCGATCAAAGAGAAAATCTGTCACCGGTTAAGGTGAACATATCAAGGATAGACTCTGTGAGGAGATAAAATAGGAATACATCTATCAGTTACTAGATAGAATACCAAGAGAGAGAATCCGTCACTGGTTAAAGTGAACATATCAAGAATCAACTCTGCAGGGGACCAAAAGCAGGATTTACAACTACCGGCTACTGGGTAGAAGGCCGCAAAGAGAAGGAAACCCGTCATCGGTTAGGATGAACATATCAAGGATTAACTCTCTATGAAATAAGGATAGGGATTACAAATAACTTTTTACTGGGTAGAATACCGAAAAGGGAATATCCGTCATCGGTTAGGATGAACATATCAAGGATAGTCTCGAGCAGGAGAGAGAAAATATCACCGAGTCTGTGGGAAATTTTAGGTCAACACCATAAAAATGGGAGACAACCCTACAGGGAAAACAAATTGCTCAGGAACCAGGAGGAAACTCTGACTAGGGAGCAAGTCAACTAGCGATTGGTGAGGAAACCAATGCAATCTACTGAGGAGATTAGCCACTTCTCATCTGGCGAAGACCAATACTGTTGAAGAAGCATAAACTCCGTTGGGGAATGCAGGAACTCTGGCGAGGGAAAACAAGCCGCATGGCACCTAAATCAAACAACTCAGCTGGGGAACGAAACGAAGCTCCATTGGGAAATCAAGAACTCCGTCGAGGAATTGAATCAACACAATCGTCTAGGGATAGCCGAAGGGTTAACTACTTGGGGAACCTCTGATGTTTCGCACTCAAGGACTTGTTATCCATCGGAATGCTGTTGATATTACTTTTAATTGCTTTGAAAAATTCTTGCTTTATATGTTTTTAAGAAAAGAGATTTTGATTAAATTTTTTCAAAAAATGATCATAATAAAATTTAAACTATTAGCTGAAATAAATAAGAGTAAAAAACCATTGGATAAAAGCTCAACTTTATTTGATAGAATGGTAGTCTGTAAATGACAAGACTCCATAGATTTTACAAAGTTGAAAATGGTAATTTACATGGAAAAGGGTTACATTGAATACAAATGATCCTTAATCCTTCTACCAACTTTTGATATCCACTGTGCTCTTGACCGTTACTGGGATGATGAATTGATGTCAACCCTTGTGCTCAATCAAGTCTTCAAAATACTGAAGATCAGCAGAATGCAGTTACTTGCCATAATCCCTAATTTTTGCATAAGTTGCCCTAGGGTGGGGTACTCAACTTATCGGGAAATTCATTCTGTTTTATGTCTCTAATTTTTGCCTGGATCGCCTTTTCGGGTTTCCAATCCACCAAAACGCTCATTTTTGCCTAAGTCGCCCTTTCGGGTTTTCACCTTAGTGAACTGTTCTTTTATTTTTTTAGGCGAAGTATTTCTTGACTACATCTGCGTTCACAGGACGAGTGAACTCTTCACCATCCATAGTTGTAAGAATCAATGCACCGCCTGAAAAGGATCTCTTAACAACATATGAGCCTTCATAATTAGGAGTCCATTTTCCCCTAGAATCTGGTTTGAACGATAAAATCTTCTTGAGCACAAGGCCACCTTCTCTGAACACACGAGGTCTGACCTTCTTATCAAAAGCTTTCTTCATCCTTTGCTGATACAACTGACCATGACACATGGCAGTCAATCTCTTTTCTTCAATCAAATTCAACTGATCACACCTGGTCTGACACCATTCAGCCTCAGTCAACTTGGCTTCCATAAGCACACGTAATGAAGGAATCTCAACCTCTACGGGGAGCACTGCTTCCATACCATATACAAGAGAAAAAAGGGTTTCCCCTGTTGAAGTGCGGATGGATGTACGATACCCATGCAAAGCAAATGGGAGCATTTCATGCTAATCCTTGTATGTGACAACCATCTTCTGAATAATCTTCTTAATGTTCTTGTTCGCAGCATCAACAACCCCATTCATCTTAGGTTTGTAAGGAGAAGAATTATGATGTGCAATCTTGAAGTCTTTGCAAAGAGCTTCCACCATATTGTTATTCAAGTTTGATCCATTATCAGTAATGATCTTACTTGGCACACCTAACGGCATATAATCTGATTCTTGATAAACCTTACAACAACTTGCTTGGTTACATTTGCATACGATGCCACTTCAACCCATTTGGTGAAGTAGTCAATTGCCACTAAAATGAAACGATGTCCATTCGAAGCTTTGGGCTCAATCATCCCAATCATATCAATTCCCCAAATGGAGAAAGGCCATGGGGAAGAGATAACATTTAATAGTGTCGGAGGAACATGAATTTTATCAGCATAAATTTGACACTTGTGGCACTTCTTCACAAATTTGCAATAGTCAGATTCCATTGTCAGCCAATAGTAACCTGCTCGCAACATTTTCTTCGCCATTGCATGTCATTGGAATGAGTACCAAAGGAACCTTCATGCACTTCAGTCATTAACAAGTCTGCTTCGTGTCTATCCACGCTTTTGAGCAAAACCCTGTCGAAATTTCTCTTGTACAATATATCACCATTCAAGTAGAAATTACCGGCTAATCTTCTCAAAGTCTTCTTATCTTTCAAAGATGCCCCAGGCGGGTAAATCTGACTTTGGAGGAAACATTTGATGTCATAATACCACGGCTTCTCGTCTTTAATCTCTTCACCAGCAAACACAAGAGTTGGCCTATCAAGACACATCACAGACAAATTGGGAACTTCATTCCAATACTTTACTACAATCGTTGATGCCAACGTTGCAAGAGCATCTGCCATCCGGTTTTCATCTCGAGGAATATGATGAAACTCAACCTTTGTAAAGAAAGTTGAAGTTCTCCATGCAAAACCTCTATATGGTATTAAACCGGGTTGATTTGTCTCCCATTCTCCTTTGATTTGATTCACAACCAAATCCGAATCACCGAAGACATCCAAATACTTGATTATGAGATTCATGGCCTCTTCAAACCCCATAATGCAAGCTTCATATTCTGCCATGTTGTTTGTACACTTGAAAGTCAGTCCAGCTGTAAATGGTAGATGCGTGCCTTGAGGAGTAATAATCACTGCCCCAATGCCATTTCCTTATTGATTAACAGCTCCATCAAATACCATGCCCCAATGGGAACTAGGTTCTGGCCCTTCTTCAAGCAATGGTTCATCACAATCTTTGATTTTTAAGTACAAAATCTATTCATCAGGAAAGTCATACTGCATTGACTGGTAATCTTCAATTGGTTGGTGAGCCAAATGATCAGCCAAGATACTACCCTTGATTGCTTTCTGAGATCGGTATTCGATATCATACTCTAACAACAACATCTGCCAACAGGAAATTCTCCCAGTTAAAGCAGGCTTCTCAAATATATACTTGATTGGATCCATTTTAGATATCAACCAAGTGGTATGATTCAACATATACTGACGCAGACGCTTAGCAGCCCAAGCCAATGCGCGACAAGTCTTCTCAAGCATAGAATACCGAGTCTCACAGTCGGTGAACTTCTTACTGAGGTAGTAAATTGCAAATTCTTTCTTTCCAGTCTCATCTTGCTGACCAAGAACACAACCCATACTCTCATCAAGCACAATCAGATACATGATCAATGGTCTTCCTTCAACAGGTGAAGACAAAATCGGAGGCTCAAGCAGTTATTCCTTGATACTGTCAAAAGCTTTCTGGAAATCTTTGGTCCAATCACTAGGCTGATCTTTCCGAAGAAGCTTGAATATAGGCGCACATGTGGCAGTCATGTGTGAAATGAATCTGGAAATATAATTCAAGCGGCCGAGAAAACCTCTGACTTGCTTCTCAGTTTTGGGCGCATGCATCTCTTTTATTGCTTTGACCTTGTTAGGATCAACTTCAATACCCTTCTCGCTGACAATAAAGCCCAACAACTTACCAGACCGAACACCAAAAGTACACTTATTGGGATTCAAGTGGAGTTTATACTTCCTCAAACGCTGGAATAACTTCAACAAATTCTCAACATGTTCCTCTTCATCAATTGATTTAGCAATCATGTCATCGATATAAACTTCAATCTCTTTATGCATCATATCATGAAAAAGAGTAGTCATTGCTCTCTAGTAAGTTGCACCAGCATTCTTTAAACCGAAAGGCATCACTCTATAATAGAATGTTCCCCAATGTGTAATGAATGTGGTCTTCTCCATATCTTCGGGTGCCATCTTGATCTGGATATATCCGTATAATCCATCCATAAACGAAAAGACTTTGAATTTAGCAGTATTGTCTACCAACATATCAATGTGTGGTAGAGGGAAATCATCTTTCGGGCTGGCTTTATTCAAATCTCTATAGTCAACACACATGCGTACTTTTCCATCTTTCTTCGGTACAGGCACAATATTGGCCACCCATTACGGATACTCAGCGGTTACAAGGAAACCGACATCAATTTGCTTCTGCACCAACTCTTTGATCTTCACAGCCATATCAGGATGCGTTCTTCTTAACTTCTGCTTGACTGGCGGGCATTCTGGCTTCAACGACAATCTATGCTCCACAATCTTAGAATCCAAACCAGGAATGTCTTTATAGGACCAAGCAAACACATCTGAGTACTCTCGAAGAAGATCAATCAACCCCTTCTTGACTTCTGGACACAATCGAGACCCAATCTTGACTTCCTTCACATCATACTCGGAACCCAAATTGACTAACTCGACTTGCTCTTCGAACGACTGAATGGTCTTTTCATCTTGCTCAAGAAGACGAGATAACTCATCATTCACTTCTACATCACTTTCCTCCTCGGCCTCAAACATAGGGAATTCAAAATTTGGAGAAGGAGAAGGATCATTGTATTCAATGGGGTTAGGAACCAACCTGCATAATGATTTGATATTTGGATTTTAGAGAAGTGAATTTGTGACCAAATATTATGCAGATGGACAATTATATTGTTTATTTATGTTTTTTATGATCACCATTTTCAGAATAAAGCAAAAAGTAAAACAAACATCATAGATGTGGATGAATAAAATTAATTTTATTGATGATCAATTTTGAAAATGCCCAAACAATATTCACTTCTCCCTTAGGCATAGGAGGAGGATTTAAAAACATATAAAAGCAATTACTTATATTGATGCAAAATAACAGGAATATCAACAGCAATCCAATTGTTGCAAGCCTTTCCATGCGTCACAAAATTGGTGCAGTCCTCTACGAAAGCTAAGTTGCATATCTTAATTCCTTGCACTTGATGAGCCTTTCTGGAACCCCAAACCGGTAATGCCTTTGTTGTCAGAGACCTCTACCATGCGCTCCCACTGATAAACAGTACCTTCTTCAACAATCTTCTTAGCATCTTTCAATGAGGACATAGGTGCCCCAACCCTCTTCTCAGCAGTAATAGATAAGGCTTGGAATGGAGTTCCAACCTCATCCTCAGCTTCCACATAAGAGAAAGATGATAAATGGCTAACCAACAACGCCTTCTCTCCACCAATAATCACTAGCTTTCCATTCTTGACAAATTTCAATTTCTGGTGCATAGTGGAAGTAACAGCTCCCGCTTCATGAATCCATGGCCTTCCCAATAAGCAACTATAGGCCGGGTGGATATCCATTACTTGAAAAGTAATATGAAAATCACTCGGGCCTATCTTGACTGGAAGGTCCACTTCGCCAATAACCGTCTTCCGCGAACCATCAAAAGCTTTGACGATTACACCGCTATACCTCATGGGTGCTCCTTGATAAGATAGCTTCGACAAAGTTGACTTCGGAAGCACATTCAGTGACGACCCGGTGTCAACAAGCACATTTGACAAAGCGTCTTCCTTGCAATTCATCGAGATGTGTAAAGCCAGATTATGGTTTCTGCCCTCTTTAGGGAGTTCTTAGTCGCAAAAGCTGAGATTGTTGCAAGAAGTGATATTAGCTACAATATGATCGAATTGATCCACTGTAACATCATGTTCTACGAATGCTTGTTCGAGAACTCTCTGTAGTGCTTCTCTGTGCGCTTCGAAATTCATCAGCAGAGACAACACTGAAATTTTTGAGGGGGTTTGGAGCAGCTACTCCACCACATTAAACTCGCTTCTTTTAATCAATCTAAGTACCTCATCATCATTATTGGGTTTCAAGTTGTTGGATTCACCAGACTTATCTTTTGAACAACCGACTGGGTTTTGAACAGGCACTTCCACCTTCTTACTCACAACCGATTCTTCTTTATCCTTTGGGAACACCGGCCCAAACACTCGACCACTGCGGGTCACCTTTGTAACATCAAGCCTCGTGTGTTCCGAGAGGGTGACCTTGTGCTCAAGAAAGTCTTGTCTTTCGTGCCCGATTCCAGGGGCAAGTGGACTCCAAACTATGAAGGTCCATATGTTGTCAAGAGAGCCTTTTCAGGCGGTGTTTTGATGCTTACAACTATGGATGGGGAGGATTTCACTCGTCCTGTGAATTCAGATGAAGTCAAGAAATACTTCGCCTAAAATAAAAACAGAATATCCCGCTAAGTTGAAAACCTGAAAGGGCGGCTTAGGCAAAAAATGAGCGTCTCGGTGGATTGAAAACCCGAAAGGGAGATCCAGGCAATATATATATATATATATATATATATATATATATATATATATATATATATATATATATATATATATATATATATATATATATATATATATATATATATATATATCTCCCGCTAGATTGAGTACCTCACCTTGGGGCAATCTAGGCAAAAATTAGGGATCTGGCAAGTAACTGCATCCTGATAAGACTTTGTTCCTCAAGCTGTCTTCTATTAGAGAATTTCGCTCAATCATCGTCAACTAAAGCTTCAAATACATTGGATTCAGAGTTGGTGGAGAAATGGTCATTATGTTCAATGTAGCCCTTTTCCAATATATATATATATATATATATCACCAATTTCAAATTTGTATAGATCCATGGAGTCTTTCCATTTGCAGACTACCATTCCATCAAATAAATTTGAGCTTTTATCCAATTCTTTGCACTCTTATTTGTTTCTGTTCAACAGATATTTTACATGTTTTAGTTGATAAATATCATTGTTTTAAATAAATGAAATTTTCATAAAATTATTTTAAACAAAGTGAACATTCACAATGACAAAAAGGATAATTGGGACATCTTCAGTGCCCTCCCAAGGATGGTATGATCTCCAAAAGGGTAAGACATTTGTTCATATTCCTAGCATACTTGTATCCTCTCTATTTTCTTTCAGGTTGTTTCCTCCGCAAGCGCAGAAGAAGTTAAGCATCACCAAGTTCCCCATAGAGTTTGGAGCTTTAGTCCTTTTTGTTCGGAGGAGTATATTTCTAACATCCCACCAAATCCCCCAGAGAGTTTGGAGTTTGGTCTTTATCTTCTAGCTCCTCAGTGAGGCTGGATCTAGCATTTGTGTTATCAATTATAAGGTTGTCATCCCTTGTACGGACTAACCTAAAATCCCTTATAAATTGATAAATTGACATGCTATATTTTCAAGGAAGTTGGTATTCCCTCATTCAGATTAGATTTCTCCCGTAGAGTGAGCAGGAAATCCCTGGCACGAGTGGGATTCTCCTTAATTTGGTTTGTAGCTTCCCCCCCCCCCTGTGGACTCGCCTACATTAATCTCCAGCAGGTTTGGCTTTATTCATCCTCAGCAGGGTTGATCCCATGTGACTCCTCAGTACGGCCGTTAGTAGTGTTTCTCCAGTGGAGTTGTTTGACCAGAGCCTATTTTGTTGTTTCTTCCTGAGCAGAACGGGTGATGAAAATGCTTATTTTCTATCCCCAGTGGAGTAGTGTTCCTCTTCCTCTTGACAGGGTCTGTTTCTCCAGCAGTGCGAGGAAATTTGTTGGTTTTGGAACTTTTGTCTGGTGGTTGGTCCCCACAGAGTTTCATTTCTCTCCTTGGTAATTCTCCCCAGTAAAGTTGTTTTTGCGACGGACCTTATCCGTGTTTAGCCTCCTCAGCCGAGACTTTTCTTGATTGCAATTTGGCATTGGAACTTCTGAGGAAGATGTGTTGATTCCTTCCCCAGTAGAGTGACTGGTTCTCTTTCTCCTTAGTAGAGATATTTCCTTCTGTAATTAGAAGTGAATATTGTTGGATGTGCTCCTGTTTGGTGGTTGTTCCCCACAGAATTCTACATCACCTCCTGATAAGATCCCCAGTAGTCGCTTCTCTGACTGATCTTATCCCTGTTCTCTGCGTACTGTTGGAAGATCCCCAGTTGTGGTGATTGTGATCCCTTGTTTGTTCCCAATAACGTTTTCTGATCCCCGGTGATCCCCTAGCAGTAGTCTTTATTCCCTTGCAGAGATTGGTGTTTCCTGGTATCTTTCCTCCCCATCAGATTGGGAGTCTCCCTAGCGGATTTGGCTTTCTCTTTTGAGATGTTGTACCAGATGTTTGTCCATTGAATCCTGGACCTGGTTATGTTAGATATGTTTGTTTGTCAGCATTTATCATACATAAACCACACATATATATGCGTAATTATAACATTCAGATATTCATGTTGCATTCTTTGCCATATATCTTTGGTTGTTGTCTCCTGCTATTTGGGTTATATATTTCCCCAAGCAGATGTTTGTGTCTGATCTCTGCATAAAGAGTCAGCCCCATAGGCAGAAAGTGTCTACCCTTTCTTCCATATTCCCCACTGAGTTATGTCCTCGTGGATGATTATTATTTCTGTTTCCTCCCAAAATATGTAATGGGATGGAATTTCCCCCCTGAGTTATATCCTCATCGGGATGAGTCTTGTTTCTCTGTGTCTCTCTAGTTTGTTCCTAGAATGACTTCTCTTGTTTTTTCCACTGCATTTCCCCGTGGTTTAGATGAATAATTGCTCAGTAACCAGTAATTGTCCATCTTTTCCCCGACGGAATTTATGTGGCCTTCTACCCCATAACCGGTAGTTATAAGTCCTATCTTTGTGGTTTGCTATCCTCATACCGGTAGTTGTAAACCACATTTTATCCCCTCGCAGAGTTAACCCTTGTTGTTCATCCTAACCGACGGCGGTTACCCTCTTCTGTGGTTTTCTACCCAGTATCCGGTAGATGTAATCCCCTCTTTGTTAGTTATCTTTATCCAATATTCGGTATTGATATTCCTTCACCTTTTGAGTAGATCTCCCAGTACCCGCTGATATATCTCTTGGATAATTGCTCTGATAAAGCAATTTATCCCCGGCGAGTCATCTTTCGTTTACCCTTGTTTGGTAATGATTGTTTCTCCCCTTGATCGGACATCATTTTATACCCAGTAGACGGTATCCCGATGTCCTTTCGTTTCGGTCGATTTATCCTTTATTAACCCAGTAACTGGTTATGGATAATCTTCCATGCGAGTATGTTATCTACGTTCTGACGGTAATAGATAATATATCTCATGCCCTCTTCAGTCGAAGTCTTTTTCTTCCCTAGTCGAGTAAGATTCGCATTTCCTTATGGAATCAAATGATCATCCTATAATTGAGTTTGCTTTTTCAGCCCTCCTTTCGGATGATGAGTGTTTTGGAAATATTCCCCAATTCACGCATTGGTTGGTCACCTATTATATGCCCAATAACCGGTATCCTTGGTGTTCCTTCCCTTCTGCTCCCTATTATGACTTTTTGTCTCCTGTGGAGTCAGATTTTCCTGAGTCAAAATATACCTTTCTAGGGTTTCCTTAGATATTTTAGATGATCGATATCTCTACCCTTATACTGGTTTTAGATATTCATTCTCCCCGAGCGTGTTGTTCTCTCACCCTTATATCGGTGTCTTAATCACATGTCTCTTTGAGCTTATTAGCCAGTAATCGGTAATACCTCATTTTGTTGTTTCCCCATCGGAGTCCCTTAGTGGATTTTCCCCAGCCCGAGTCCGAATTTTTATCCGAAGTATCCTTTGTGGATAGTTTTGCTGTATTGGCATATTACCCAATACATGCATCTTTGCGTCAGCTCGAGTCTTTCCATTGATTTATTTTCATGGAATCCTTCGTGTCTCGCAACAAGTTTTAAGTCGTGACCTGCTCACGCATTTATCCCTTTTTCCCCATTAGAGTCCCTAGAGTCTCTGCTCCATTTATGAGCATATTACTCATATGGAATTTCAGCCTCTCCTGATTTCTTTTCCCTTTATGGACACATATCCCCACAGAGTATTAACTTTTGCATACATACATTCGCATCATGAGGTCTCTTAGGGACCAAAATTCGTCTCTTTGTTATTATTTAAGCCCATTCTACCTCGTCGAGACGAAGATTTTTACCTTCATATCTCCGTCTAGAATGACCTTAAATAGGGGCATCTGTAAGACCCTAATTTTGACCCTAAGATCCCTCATGGCATCATATCATTTCATTTTGCGTTTTGCATTTGCCTCAAGGATCATAGCATCTTGGCTCCTTAACCTTTGGATGAGACTTGTGAGTTGGTTTGAGACCACCAAGCATGCTTGAATTGTATATTATTGCTTTTCTTATTTTGTTTACTAACCAAAAGCATAAAAATATGTCACTAACATCTTTTGTTTTGTAGCTTGAGCAATCATAAAATCCAAGGCTCCTAGGAGGCCCCTATGCTCAAAGAATGGCCAGGTGAAGGTGAAAGCAAGCATGAAAATGGTTCCCAAGGCTCTCAATCATCAGATATTCCTCCCAAGTATCTCAATTTGTCAATTTGATCAAAGAAAACCAAAAGGCTTGAGGATTGTTCCACAAGGAAACCCTAATTCATATGTGCATCAACTGTGCCTTGCTCATGAAGCAACCTCAACCCATGATAAAATACAATCAAGGGAAGTTCTTTCACTCATCATTTCATGCATACTGGAGCTTATTTGAGTGTCCTCAATCATCAATTCATCAATATTTGAGGTATGGACTTGAGAAGTTGACCAGTCAGTTCATTTGACTATTTTGAAATACACTAAGACCTAACTTTTAATGTGTTTGTCAAATGAAGATGATCCCAAGAGAAACAATGTTCTTAAGAACCATATGAACAACTTTCATGTTCATAAAAAATTTATTTGAAGCTTGGAAGGTCATCATCAATTTCAAAACATTATAGGTCATTTTGACTGAAACCCTAATTTTGGGTCAACTTCCCAAAGACATAACTCACTCATTTTTTTATGATTTTGAGGTGGGATCAAATGAATTATAAATTTTAAGGTGTCTAATTAATTTTTTATGTTGAACAAAGTTTCATAATCCTAAAATAAATACATGTGATAATGCAAAACATTATAGGTCACTTTGGACCAAAGGCATTGAAATGTGAAAAAAGTCCAACTTCAAGTGCCCATAACTTTCTTATCAAAAACCCAAATGATGCAAAATTTGATTCCAAATTGATTGGCTTGAAAAGATATACAACTTTGATGTTGAAGGTTTTTCCATTTGAAGCTTTCATCATTAAAACAGAAGGGCTTGAAGTTGGTCATTTTTGGAAATTTTCACATGCACATGTTTTGCACCTTGAACTTTATGACCAATTTTCACTAATTTCCCAGTTCCAAATGAAGTTTTGTTCAACATAAAAATTGATCCTCATGTCAAGACCTTTCCAACAATTACCCACAAGGCCATGTTTTATTTTTGGAAGTGACATTCTCAAAGAGGGGAATATTTTGGTGCATTTATGGAAACTTGATTCAAACTTCATGCATAGGTCAATTACATCATATCTGCACATCCAAAGGCAATATTATGATGTTAACCTTGCCAAACCAATAATATTTGGACCCTCCATGCGCCTGTACAGGCCCATGCATGGAGGCCCTCTTCATTCATGCACACACAATTGTCATGCTTGCAGCTTCCATTTGCTATAAATAAGTGTGCATACCTTCACTATTTTCCAACCTGAAGGCGCCTGTTATGTTGCAAGATTCACTCCCTAACCATACCTAAAGGAATTCACTCTTTCAATTCAAAATTTCAGATCTGATTTTCAACTTCATTGGTTGATTATCAGACTCAAAATTCCTTGGCCTTGCTTCATCTTCATCTCTAGATCACACTGCAATCAATAGCTAAGAGGAATTATGCTCCATAGATCCACATTTCAGAGGTGGATGTTCAAACTTTTCTTCTTCGAAACTCACTTATTGTTGCTTGTTTCTTGCATTTATTGGTTTGGCTAAAGTCCTCTCATCAGAGGAATTTGAATTGTGCTTTAAATTTTGCAAATCCATCGAGTTCCAATTGAACACCATCATTTTCCACATCTGATTTCTCTTCCCATGAAGGTCTAGAGTGAAAATAAATGGTACAGGGGTGATGTACATCACCCCAGCTTTCCTTTGATGTATAAATCGTCTTGTTTGGTTAAGATTTTTTGTCTGCAACTTTGGCCGGAATCTCTGGTCTCGTCGGAGAAGACGGTGGTGTACACCACCCTCCATTTGCCAGTTTTGATCTAGACTGTTGATGATGATTCGCAGATTGAATTAAGGCTCTTGGATCTTATGACTTTATTTAATAGTGTGTGTTGCTCAGTTGACTTAGGTTTATGATGTGCACGCATGCCACAGCCGTTTGATCTGCCAGATCATTTAATGAATTGAATCCAACGCGTGTGGTTTTTCCTATTTTCTAATTTAATCCATTTTATTTCTTTTATTTCATTTTACTTCAAAAAATCATATCTCTCTCATTTTAATTCCCAAAAATATGGGACCAATTGCATTATTTCTCTTTAAATTTGTAGTTTCTAAAAATGATTTTTAATATTTTTTATTTTGTCATTTTATATTTTTTTATGAATTTTCTCTTTTCTGGCTATTTTTAATTCATTTTAAATAGTTTTCAATATTCAAAAAATACAAAAATATTTTCTTAACCTCTTTGAATGATGATGGATCTATGAAAAATATTCTCATCAATTTATTAATTGATTTGAGATTTATTTGAGATTTTAATTCAATTAGGTTATTTTGTATGCATTTTAATTGATTAAAAATAGTTTTGGTTTCTAAAAATGCTGAAATTTTTTGTCAAACTTTGTTTGACCTTGTTGAACTTAGGATGATCCATTTGGACTTTTCAAAGTTGATTTGAGATGAATTTGAAGTTTGACCTTTAATTGTTTATTTTAATTCAAGTATTATTTTAACTTTGAAAAATACCAAAAATATTTTATTTGTTTCTCGACTTCTAAGTTTCAATTTGCTTTTGTTTACTATTTGTTTGACCTTGATTCCATCTATCTTTGGTCAATGTATGTTGATTACTTCATTTTAATTTCCGTTAATGTACATTCTTATCCATCTTCTTCTTCATCTTTTTCTTTTTTGATCAATGAGTTAAAGATTGGTGGTTAGACTTGATGTATAGGAGGTTTAATCTTCCTTGATTCGAATCTAATTCATCTTGATCCAAAGATCAAGTGAATGGCTTTGCATTAAGGATAGGTTGCTTCTTAATCAAGCAAAAAACCTAAATCAATACAAGATTATTTCTCATCTTCTTTTGGAATGGCAAGTTGTAGGAGCTTGATTTACTAATCAAGATCTCTAACTTGTGTTTGTTGCCTATATTTTATTGACCGGCCTCAGATAGGTATGACTACTATATTAGTCCATTTACGATTGCTTAACATAGCGCTAAATTGCCTTATGGCACACTAACTCTAACTATTGACCACTAACTTTTAATTCTTTCACTTTACGTTAATGCAATTTAATATTCTTGTACATATTATTCATTTTCTTTTGCCCTTTGCACATTTGAGCACATGTTTATGTTAATGCAATTTGCCTTTTGCTCACTTGAGCACATAATTGTGTATATATTATTGTGCTTGTGTTTTGTTTTGATTGTTGTGAACCAAATGCAAATGGACAAAAGGACTTAGACTTTAGGACATTCCCTATGCAAAAATGGAGTCAAAGAGAAACTAGGCCTCATGCCTTTAGAGTGCTATAAAAGTCAAAGAGCAACTAGGCCTCATGCCTTTAGAATGCTTAATGTTGAAGACTTTGAAAGGACCTAATCTCTAAACCCATTCTTGTCCATTCTTTGTTTGCATTATAGAACTTTTTGATGTGTGTGTTCTTGTGCTAGGGATTCCAACTTGAGCCTAATTGAAGAACCATTGGCATGAACATCCAAAGTGAGAGATAGAAAAGCCATTGGAAGATTCTTAGGAGCTTGTGTGATTGTATGCTTGATTGCTTGAGTACTTGCTTATTCCAAAGGATGGGAGCTACTTAGATCATCACTATAATCTCAAGAAGGGAACTCCATTTGTGGCTTTACTTCTCCTCCTTCATCTTTGTATGTTTAGGACATAGCCTTTCTTCTTCTTCCCTCCACTCTAACCCAAGCCAAAACTTTTGTGCAAACATTAACATTTGTTTTCAACATTAGAAACCTAAGCATTATGCTTTTGATTTTCCAAAATTCTTTTCATAACACTTATTTTAAATTGAATTCTTAAGTCAACTTTGACCATACTTTGTAAATACTTTTCATTGGTAAATACAACTCACTCAATTGTTTTTTATGGTTTCAATGGCCACTCCTTACCAAAGTTTTTTTATAAACCATAGCTATTAGGTTTGAGTTATCCTTGAGTTTGATATAATGCTCACCCACATCCTTAGTGAGTGACTATAAGACTTCCATGCTTATTATACGGTTAACCCCTCACTAGCATGTTGAAGCTATCCTCGCATGGTGGATTTGTGGTTTTAGGTTGAGTTTTCTCCCTTGGATAACAAAAGACCTTAAGGCTTTTGGACCAATCAATTCACCAACTTCTTTTGAGTTTTTTACCCCGAACTACAAGGTTTTGATCCTAATCTCTTTTAAGATGGTACGTAGGCAGTGGGTTTATCCATTCAAACACAAAACTATAGATAATTTGTACATTCTTATCTCATCTCCCCAATCATGTTTGCACAAACAAATTTTCACAAATACCAACCTACCTTACAACAATTGTTAAAAGAGCTCCCTAGGAGTACCTAGGATGTTTTGGGTGCTTAAAACCTTCCCATTGCATAACCAACCCCCTTACCCCGATCTCTGACATTTTTATTAGTTTTTGATTTGATAAAACTTCTCAGTTTTTGTTCGCTTTCTAACCTTTCCTTTGGATAAATAGAAGTGCGGTGGCGACTCGAATTGTATGATTTACTTTTGATTTAGTCAATGAATCTAAAGGTAACGAATACCCCGCTACAACGGGATTGAACAATTTGGATCATGCCTTCATCCATTAGTCGTTGGATGTCCCTTTTCAGAATTTCACAACCCCTCGGGTTAACACTACAAATAGCACAGGCATCATGGTCGTGCTCACATTCACTTACCAAACAAACATCCTTATGCATCTGCACTAAGGACCTCTTGATAAAACACACATCAAACACTTTGAATTCTCCAGGACAACCATCCACCATATTCATAGAAGAGTTCCCATGAGCGGGAAAAGGGTTTGCTTTCACATTTGACGTGCGGTCCTCGAAGGACACCATACCACTCTTCATCAATTTCTGAACCTCGTACTTCAATGGATAACAATTTTCAATGTCGTGTTCGGGTTCTCCTTGATGAAAAGCACAACGGAGCTCAGGTTTATACCACCAAGGAAGTGGTTCTGGAATCTGGGGTGGGTTTCTTGGTTGGATCAGGTTCTTGAGAACCAAGGATGGATAAAGCTCTACGTAAGTCATAGGAATCGGGTCAAAAGAGACCTTCTTCCTTTTAAAGTTTTGTTGATGATGATTGTTGTTGGTATTGTTGTTGTTATAGGTGTTCGTTCGTTGTTGTGGTTGTTGTTGTTGACGTTGGTATTGTTGAACAGGTGTCGTTTGTTGATTAGAAAATACCGGGATAACGAAAGATACTTGATGATGATGAGGTTGACAGGATGTTGGGTTCCTTCTGATCTAAGGCCTCCTCTGCCTCCCCCTGATTACTTCATTCGTCTCACTGTCTTTCTTCTTACCGAAATTACTGCCATACCTCTTGCTTGTTGACGCCTCCTCTCTTGACAAAAGTCCCTCTCGGACTCCTTCCTCAAGCCTCATCCCCATGTTTACCATTTCGGTAAAGTCACTGGGGGAACTAGCAATCATTCATTCATAGTAAAATGAACTCAGATTTTTCAAGAAGATCTTTGTCATCTCTTTTTCCTCCAAAGGAGGAGTGATCTGGGCAGCCAACTCATTCCATCGCTGCATATATTCTTTGAATGTCTCCTTGTCTTTCTGAGACATAGACCTCAGTTGGCGCCATGTCCATATTATATTTATATTGGTTGAGAAAAGCCTCCCCCAAGTTATTGAAAGTGTGAATGCTGGCACTGTCCAATCCCATGTACCAAAGAAGCGCAGCGCCGATCAGACTATCTTGGAAGTAGTGAATAAGCAGTTGATCATTATCAGTCTGAGTAGACATCTTGCGAGCATACATCACGAGATGGCTGAGCGGGCAAGAGTTCCCCTTATACTTTTCAAAGTCAGACACTTTGAACTTCATCAGGATCTTGACATTGGGCACCACACTCAACTCGGCAACACTCTTTCCAAACAAATCTTTACCTCTCAGCATCTTTAATTCCTTGCGCAACTTAAGAAACTGATATTTCATTTCATCCATCTTTTCATAAACATCCGGACCCTCAGACAGCTCAGAATGATAGAGGGTGTCCTCTACGCGAGGCAAGGTGTGCATAATGGGAGGTGGCATGGACATGGTCGGGTTAGATGTCGGCATAGAAGCAAAGGTAGGCGTAAAGCCTTCGAGCACAAAGTTGGACGATATTTCCCACGGGAATCCGGCAGGCATAGTTGGCGCGAAGTGGGCGGCAACAGCAGGCATGGTAGAGATAGCTACTTCTGAAATAACAGTCCTCGCAGGAGGAGTTGCAGTCGTTGGAGAAGATTGACTCTGAGCGGCAAGAACTGACTCCATCATGGCAGTCAGGCGGCCGATCTCATCTTTCAGCTCTCTGTTCTCTTTCTCTAGGTGCTCCATGATTTTCAGATGATTGGCTCGGGTATTGTACTAGTGAGTCAGCTTGGCTAAAGCTTAGAAGAAACACCAATCAGACATCTGGCGAAAACCTGCTTATGCAAATGATGCATGAAATGCAATGCTTGGTTGTTTTTATCTTCAAGGAACTTACTATATCATTTGCAAATATATATATTTAAATGGAAATTGCAACAATTTGATATGACCAAAAAGCTCTTTTTATTTATATAAATTAGAAGGATTATACTGAGTACAATTTCAAAAACCAAATGAAAAATACAAGAGAAAAGGAGACTAGTCATCCTAAGGATCCCTAACAACAATGTCAGAAGATCTGGCTGTAGGCGCGTACTTCCTTCGAATGCGACAGATCTCGGTCTCAAAAGAAACCTTCATTTGAGTCTTCTCGAGGACAAGTTGGTCAATAATCTTCTTCCAAGCAACGGAAGGCTGAGGCAAGCTAGAAGATGAAACCTCTAGCTCTTTCTGTCTCTTCGTCACTCGGTCTTCAAGTAGCTCAATAAGTGCATCTTTGTCCTTAGACTCCAACTGCAACTCTTCATGCTTCTTGCTCATATCCTTCTCTCGCTTCATCTTGATGAGCGCGTCTTCCAACTCCTCTACATCTTGGTTAGGGAGAGTTAATGGCTCAACCACAACCATAGACATAGGTCTTTCACAAGGATAAGGCATCATCAACTCCAAAGCTCTCTTTTTCACCCAAAGAGTGTAAACTTCCAAACCTGCACAATTGCACGGACCAAGCTTGGATCTTCCATTCCTATGCACATTATGCTAAGCATGCATAATCTTCTGCTTCAAATGTTGGGGATCTTTACCCTCTTGATAGAAAAGACCTTCTAACAAAGTGTTATTAGGCTTGTCTCTCAAGGGGAACCCAAGTTGACGACGAGCCAAAGCAGGGTTGTAGTTAATTCATCCTTGTGTACCAATGAGAGGCATGTTAGAGAATTCACCACAACTATCAATAATATCCAAACTGCTCAAAGAAGGATCATACCAAACTATATCATCATTAGTGAGAGACGTAAGTCTCTGAGACCACCTTAGACATTGTTTGTTCTCCACAAAAGCAGGTGTCTGAGGCAAGTGTGAATTAAACCCCTTGTACAGAAGAGGAATGCAATAGACAATAGTTCTACCACCTTTAGAATTCCTTAGATGCAAAGAGAAACACATATCACCCAACAAAGTAGGCACAGGATTCCTAATCAAGAAAATTCTGATGGCGTTAACATCAACAAAATCGTCAATGTTAGGGAACAATGCTAATCCGTAAATGGGCAACGCAAAGATAGCTTCAAAAGCATCCACACTACCATCTTGAGCAAAAGCAGTAGTTTCTTTGATGAGGAAAACATATGGCAACCCAAATAACCCTCCTTTCTTCACCCAATGAGCCTCTATCTCAGATTTATTCAGGTGAAGAGCTTCAACAATAATACTAGACCCGTGAATCTCCTCCAATCCACTAAAAGGCACTCTACTAGAAACAGGTATCCCCAAAAGATGAGAATACTCCTCCAAGGTAGGCACAAGCTAAAAATCTGGGAAAGTGAAACAATGTAGAAAGGATCATAGAACTGCACTAGCACACTCAAAAGCCCTTCAACCACATCACCAGACAAGATGGACAAAAGCTTCCCATGACGTTGTTTGAAGTCCAAGGGATCTAATACAAAAGTTGCTAGCTTCCTTAACTCTTTCAAGTCGGGACGTCTGAAACTGTACTTCTTAGTGCTCCTTCGTCCACAGTCCATGGTCTGAAAATAGTTGCAAATAATACCTCAGTTCCTTGAAATTTTCGTGTGATGAATGTTATGATGCGCATGAATACATGAATGCAACAATCATAAATAAGGGATCACACACAAGGAAAATAAGCAAAAGTCAAGGGATGAACCAAGTCATTGTCAAGATCAATCATCTATTTTGGTGGATTATGGTTTACACCTTATCAACACCCAAGTTCCATTGATATTGACAAGATTTGATTGGATCAACCAAGAATCAAGGGTTTGTTGTAAGTCACGAACATGGAGTTTGGGTAAGAACCATCCCAAAGGAGTAAACTAAGGATAAAAACCTGTAGATCATTTTCTAAAAATTTCCCAGAGTCTTAATTCCATCTATCGGATATTACAGGTTAAGATGACTGACTCATCGACCCATAATATTCTCAAGAGAAACTCGTCTGAGTGTAGTATCGCGTAACAACTATTATCAAGTCTACACTTGAATAGTTTCCGCACTACGTCCTATATAGGCCAAGAGGGGGTAAATGTTCTACGGTCCTCAGCTTCTCAGACCCAAATTAGAGATAGTAATGTCGAACCACAAATACTTGTGTGACATTTCCAAATCCAAAAGAGTCTCCACTGAGCGGATGGATCTCAAGCCAACTTGTTAAGGACTACTCCACACAAGTCGAACATGACTATACCATCCTCCTATCTTAATTGCACTCAAGTTCGAGTTAGAACGTATCTCACCACTCATAGATCATCAAGCACAATAAGCAGATTATATCACACATACATATATACAAACATCACATATATACAAATATATACACATAAGAAGTAGGCTAAACCCACTGGAGACTACTCCCCAGCAGAGTCGCCACTTAATTTCTGTAGCGGTAAATCCATGATCATCAAGCTATGGATAAGCTAGAGATCAAATAACAAGAGTCGCCACCACGCTTTTATTGTTTCCAAGGGAAAAGGGAAAAAGTCCAAACAAAACCCAAACGGTAAGAAGTTTTCAAATCAAAACTAATAAAATGTCAGAGATTACAGGTAAGGGGTTGGTTACACAGAGGGAAGGTGTTAGCATCCAAAGTGCCCTAGGTACTCCTAGGGAGCCCTTTTTGTGTGCATATGTATTTGGTATAAAGTGATGTTTACAAACAAATAGAATGGGGGGATGAAAAAGGAATTCATTAATTATATTTTTGTATTTGACAAGACCTTCACACTTGTGCCTACGTACCAAAATAAAAATGAGGGATCAAAACCTCGTAGTTTGTAATACAAATTTCAAAGTGGATGCATTGCTTTTAACAAAAATTAAGTTTGAAAGGCACAAAGGCCTAAAAATGGTTTGAATGAGTTAGTTCTTTTTGGCTTTTTGAAAGTTTCAATCTAGTATAGTTAAGTTTATTTTCGAGTTTGATTTAAGAAAAGAAGTTTGAAAATGCAATGGCATAAGGCCAAAGTTTCTATCTTTTTTTGCAAAAGTGGTCAAAGTTTAGAACAAAATAAGTTCAATCAAAGAAGGTTTTGAAAAGGGAGGGAGAGATTTTGAAATTAAAGAAATGGGGAGAAGATGAAAAGACTAATCCTATGAACAAAATTAAAAGTTTAGAGTTGAAAAGATCTGACCAAATGGGTAGCAATCCAATAGGCAAGAATGTCAATAGAAACCCAGAATTCCCTTGGACTTTTAGAATCTAGCAACACAAAAATGCACAATTATATTATCTTGAAGAGCAAGGCATCAAATAAAGATGGCCACATCCAAGCTTATCCATTCCATGATCTTCTTCAAGGTAGCCCATGTAACAGATGAATTCCACACGTCACAGGTTCAAAATAACAGCTTCACAATGATCATGTTGCAGATGAACTTAGAGAGATCTTGAATGATGTATCAAATGAAGTTTCAAATTGCAAGCACTTGGTTTATCAATAAGTTGGCATTTTCCAAGTCCTTTAGGATAGGAGTGTTGCCTAAGTTCTAAGTCCGTTTGTCCAAGATCAAGCCAACAGTCCACACAAAAGCTTTTTTAGGGTTTTTTTTGTTATTATGTACATTAATGGTCAAAGACCACACAAACAAACAAAGTATACACAAACAAAATGTATCACACAATATGGTCCAAGTGGACAAAGTGAAAATTGCATTAACATAAACAATTAGAATGATATGAACAATGGCAAATGTATAAAAGCTAGAGTTGAATAGCATTAAGGTAAAGGGCTTGAAATTAAAAGTTAGTAGTTAATCGGTTATAAGTTAGTATTGTTTTGCTTTTCATTTTAAGACATTCTTTGTTGAACACTCAACCCACTTATCACAAGCATGGATCCTTGAACCAATACATCTTTCAAAGGAAGGAAAAAAGGCTAAGTTTCTATACAATACCATGAGAGAGGGGAGACTTACAATCTCACTGACTAGAATGCTTATGCCTTTTATGTCACAAATTTAGCGCTATGTTAAGCAATCGTAATTGGACTTATGTAAAAGTCACAACTATTTGAGGTCGGGTAATAGAATTTTGGTGTTAATGTATGTTAGAGACATAGTATAATGGATTAAGCTCATGAAACATACCACACACAAAAAGAATATGCAAAAGGGGTGGCCTAATCTCATCTATACTTATGTTAATTTTTCAATCAACTAGCCTTAGGATCTTGAGACATCATAGGCCAAATGAAATGAATGAATGAATGAAGAAGGGGAATGAGATGAAGTGGGAGGGGAATGGATCAAAACACAAATTGATCAAAGGAGGACTTTTACCAACTTAATATCATCCATTCATTTTGGGAGATGGAATGTACATTCCATCAATCCCCTAAATCCAATGATATTAACTCAACAAAGTCAAATCAACCTTGACCAAGACCCAACAACAATAATAAAAAATAAACAAGTCATCACAATTGGTCAACAAAATTATTTGGCATTTTATTCTAATTAAAAATACTAAAATAATACATTTAAATTAAATATGGTTTGTCAAATTCCTAAAACCTCATAAAAACACCAAATAAATGGCCATGAGATTTATCATAGGTCAAACAAGGTCAAAGGACCTTGGAGAAAAAATTTCAGATTTTTTAAAGACTTAAAAGTATTTTTAAACAATTAAAAACAAATGCAAAATCAATTAAATCATGAAAAATATTAATAATGATCAAAAAAATAATTTTAATTCAGAATATGAAAGAGAAAAATATTTGAAATTTTTTGGTGAAACTCTCATATTTTTTTGATCAATATTAAAATTAATATGAATTAATGAAAATAAAGCAATTAAAAGGAAATTCAAATAATCAGAAAAAACGTGGACCACTTGATCTCCCTCATTAATTGAGGTGGCAGATCAAGTGGCCACCAACGCGCGTTTCATTGTGGTCTTGAGTCAATGCGCCACAGGAAAGGTAATTACAATGCACGCTCGTGATTAAAATAATTCAAATGAGATCAATGGCTCAGAACCAAGCCAGCACATCACCGGCGTCCAAAGGCCGGTCGTCTTCTCCGGCAACCCTGGCCGGACTGGTTCACTCATCACCATCAAAAAAATGAAAAATGAGGACATGATCTGAAAGAAAAAATGGCGTAGAGCACGAATCTGACCTCAATTCATCCTAACTCCAATTATATTGAGAGATACATGGAGTTGAAATTTGAGGTACATGAACTGAGTTGCTTCGATTTGGCCTCAAAGCAACTCAATCTTCTTGCCTACATTGGTAGGACTTCAGACAACCAAAGAATCAAGAGAATTAAGTAAGATTGAGAGAGAACCGAAGAGATGAAAACTTCTGGAAAATACCTTCAATGTAGGTCTGGATTCAACTGTTCTTACCTTGGCTCGTGCTTGATCTCACTCAGAATGCTTACAGGAATGGAATAGAATGCACAAAAGGTCTTGGATCACTGGAGTTTTGAATCTCAAAACAGTGAGAATTCAAACTCAATTTCAAGTGAAATTCTCCGGATTATCCTTTGGAATGAGAGGGTTAGAGGTTTGGGATCAAAGCTGACACGAATGTGTGTGTAATTCTGATGCTAAAGGTCTCTATTTATAGTCAATTTAATTGATATTTGCACACTTGAAGTGAACTTCCAAAATTAGCAATGTGTGATGCATGAGTGCATGGGCGTGTACAGGCCCATGAAATCACTCCATCTGATCCATAATTGAGTGTAAGCAAGGCTGAAGTCATGTTGGAACGCTAGGCAATTGTGCATGGATGTTTGAAGTTCAATCTTGCCAAATGATGATGCAATGTTCAAGCCATGCGCAACCTATTCAATTCTTGTCCAAAATGGATGAACTTAGACTTTTTAGAAAGGTGAGATCAAGAGGAACAACTTTCATGTTCAACACTTTTTCACTTGGAGCTGGTATCATGATGAAATTTGAGGTTGAAGTTTGGAAATTTTTAACATATCAAAATTTTTCTAAGTGTCAAGCCATATGTCTCAATATTCCACCTTGCTTAACTTTTATGTGATATTCAAATGGGAAAAGTGTCTTCATAAAAGTTGTAGCTCTTTCAAAGACCTTTAAAATGGTCACCGATTTCATGTCATTTGGATTTGAAATGATAGAGTTATGCATTTTTGAAGTTTGGAAAAATCACTTGTTCAATGGTATAGGTCAAAAGTGACCTATAATGTAGCCTCATATCACATGCTCATAAAAGTTGCAGGAATGATGACTGCCAAGGGGCATGGAAAAATGAAAAAAGAATAAGTTGCAGGAACCTCCGATTCTAATGCCTCCCGTGGAAGGAATAAATGTTGATTTGGTACTTGACAGCCCTCAAGGGGTCTATGAGGTGCGTGGTGGGTCAGCATGACTAGTCTTGTCGAAAAGAGCATGCAATTTACCTAAGCAAAAGTTTATCGACTGTGAAACAATACACTCACTGCTCGAGAAAACTTGATGTACTTTGGCATAGGCTGCTCGCCGACTGAGACAGTATGCTGATTCATACCACTTTGTGGATGTCCAGAATGGATCTGATCAAGTATGTGCTTGAAGAGATGGCATTGGTCGGATGGGTTGCGAAAGGGCAAGTGATGTTGACTGAATCCGATATTCAGTGTACCTCCCAGAAAGCAACCAAGAGGAGGGTATTGTATGGTTATCTCGCCCAATAACCCATTGATGATTCTCAACCAAGGAAGTTTGATCTTCCCTGATGAGGACATCTCGAGGTGCTCTAATCGAAAGATTGAGAGTGACCGATCCCGGAGGAGGGGCCTGACCCTGAATCCGAACGGATTCTGATGTCTGATGGGGAGAGTTTAAAGTGAATGAGCTAGTGCTTCCCCGATAACATTTGAATGCACCAACGATGGTGGCTGAGTACGAAGTTGATATCCTGGGCGTCGTACTTCGGTGCGTGCATCTACTGGGGCAATGTCTTCCTCGCAGATGTATGGGAAGGAATTGGTGCTACCCTGTGATGTCCTGATGAGTGGACAAGGATCCGGTACGACGCGTCGAGCCTGATTGAGGAAGAGGGCTGGCAGTTACTTGTCATGGGGCAGTTGTACCCAGTGAAGGAAGCGTGTTGTTGACCGAAGAGTACGACCTCGTGCGTACCACGTGAGAGGGCTGGTATTGAAAAGGATCCTTCCTCCTCGACGATCGTAGGGGCAAGTGGACACCCAATCATGAATCCCCAGCATGGTCAAGAAGGCTTTCTCCGATTGAGCTTTGTTGCTGACGACCATGAGTGGCGAGGATTTTCCACCCCCTGCAGATGCGGACGCAGTTAGAAAATACTTCGTGAAAAATTGACCCGCTGGACAAAAAGAATAACAGAGTCCAGGCAAAAAAGGGCATCCCGGCGAACCAAGAAAAAGAGAAAAGGTTCGGGCAAAAGTTAGGGATAATAAAAAAGGAAAAAACTATACACCCGGCAAGTCAAAAACCCCCACAAGGGCGACTTGGGAAAAAAAGGGTGTCCCGGTGGACTGAAACCCGAAAGGGCGGTCCAGGCAAAAGAGGGATTGAAACGAACAACTGCGTCCAGCATGATCGTTTGTGCTTGAGATATGACTTGGGTAATATCCGACAGAGATCGATCGGAAGCGTCTGGTTCAGAAGGCTGAAAGTGCGGAAAGTCTTGAGGACATATGGGGTGTAACCGAGTTGGAACTCGATGAGATCACGGTTTCACATTGCCATTAGGATAGTTTTTTTCCTTTTTATGCGCAATCACCTCTTTCCAGGGTTTGCTTCCTGTGTGTTGCTCGATTCTGAGCCACCCTTTTTCAGTCAATAAATGCGTTCAGTGAAATAGTTTTGTTTTTGTTTTCATTACCGCTTTGATTACGAAAACATCCGTTCATTTTTGATAAGAATATTTGCATTTTGAAACATAGAGGTCCCTTCCGATGCATGCTTATAAGATTGAAATCTGAAAATCTTATTCGGAGGTTTGAGTGACCCAGATGTTGAAGTGTTGGCACGCATGGGGCACGCTTTTATCTAACAATCTCTTGTGCAGGTGCTGTTAGATATCTTCATTCGCTGACAGGTGGTGATATGAAGCCTTTTGAAAAAAAAGAAATCCCCACAGAGTCCAACCAGGGGCAAGGGATAGACGAACAATGAAAGGACGACGAAAGAAGGACGACGATCCTGGAGAGTTAATCAAGAAAACTCTTCAAAGTCTGAGGACTGGAAATAGTGTGAATCCCAGGAGCTCGATCCCCGTGGAGTACGGATGAGTCGGGAATACAAGGTGATGAATCAGAAGAGTTCAGATGAGTCTGGGAGTTTTCAAAAGTGGAAAGTCAACACTGTGGGTGGACGATGGATGCCGCTGTTCGACGACTCGACAGGTGTTCCGTGTCCAATAGGCTGTATTTCCCCAGTGGGTGTGAGAGGGTTATCTCCCTAACAGATTCGAGATCGGTGCCTCCTCAGCAAGCCTGAAGGTTACCATATCCCCAACGGAGTTGTGATTGTTTTCCAAGTCTGAAGTTGTCCTCCCAGCAGAGGTTGTGTTGATGGTTTTCCCTCAGCGAGGTCCCCAAGCGGATCGGGTTCGGAGAAAATCATCCCAGGTAGAGATAAGCATGGGTTGCCTCCCCTAGCAGGGTAATCTCCAAGCAGTTCGGGTTCGATGGAGGTCATCCCCAGCGAGGTTTGTCTTTCCCCAGCAGGGTGGAAATTGACGTGGTAATGAGATCCTCAGCACAGTTCCTGGAGCTCCCCGGTGTTGTCTCGGGAGGAGACGTGTGTTTTATGCATTCATCATTTAGATAAGCATAGCATATCGCATCACTAGTGCGTAGCATTTCCATGATCATGGGGCATTGCGCTAAAAAAAAACTCATGCATCTGCATTGCAAGCATATCCATTAGCCCTAAGCCGTGGTGGCCAAGAGCGGGTTATTGGAAGGAGTTTATTCGCACACCTCTGGATCGATTTCAGAATTGGGTTCCCCAGCAGGGTAGGAAGGTGTTGTCCCAACAAGTGACTCCGCAAGTGAGCGGGTATCCCCAGCAGTGTTACTCCCGGAAGTTGGCAGCATCTTGCAAGATTGGGTCAATTCCCCTAGCAGATGTGGGTGTGTCTGATCTCTCCATGTAGAGTTGACCCCTTAAGCAGAAAGTGTCTGTCGTTTTCTTCTACATTTCCCCACTGAGTTATATCCTCGTGGATGACGGTTGTTTCCGTTCCCTCCCCTTGGGATGGGTTTTCCCTATTGAGTTCGTTCCTCATTAGGATGTCTTGATTCAGTTTGCCTTTTCGGATCGATCATGAATTGGCTTCCTTGTGGCTGTCTCTTGTGATTCCCTGTGGTATAAATGAATAGTTGCTCACTAACCGGCACTCATTCATCTTATCCTCAGTGAAATTTGGTGGCCTCTACCTACAAACCGGTAGTTGTAAGTCCTATCTTTGTGGTTTTCTACCTACTCCTGGTAGTTGTAAAATCCCACTTTCATCCCCTAGCAGAGGTAACCTTTGTGGTTCATTCTGATTGTTGGCGGATTTTGCGGTCTTCTACCCACTACCCGGTAGTTGTAAATCCTTTTTTCTCACTCTGTCTCTCAGCAGACTGTTTGTTGGCTTCTACCTACGAACCGGTAGCTGTAAGTCCTATCTTTGTGGTCTTCTACCTACTAACCGGTAGATGTGAATCCTCTTTTCTCCCCGTTGTGGAGTCAACCCTTGTGCTCATCCCATGTGATGACAGTTACCTTTCCGTGGTTTTCTACCTATTAACCGGTAGATGTAATCCCCTCTTTGTGGTTATCATTATCCAGTTCTCGATATTGATATTCCTTTCACCTATCGGATATTTGCTTTGATTAAGCAACTTTATCCCCAACGGGTATTCCCTGTCCTTTTGATTGGTCATCTTTGCATACCCAGTCTTGGTATCCCGGTGCCTTTCTTGTGTCGGTCGATTTATCCATTTAACAACCTACAACCCGGTTATGGATAATCTTCCATGCGAGTATATTATCTATGTTCTGACGGCTATAGATAATATTTCTCATGCGCTCTTGGGTCGAAGTCGTCCTCCCCAGTTGAGTAAGATTCGTATTCCTTTGTTCAGAATCGAATGTCCATCCTTTAACAAGTTTGCTTTCGCTCTCTTCAGGATGATGTCGGTCGATCTATCCATCTAACAACCTCCAATCCGGTTATGGATAATCGTCCATGCGAGTATATTATCTACGTTTCGACGGCTATAGATAATATATCTCATGCGTTCTTTGGTCAATCTTTTGATTGTTTTCTCCAGCAGAGTAAGATTCGTATTCCCTATGGAATCGGATGTCCATCCTTTAACAAGATCGCTTTTCTAGCCCTCTTCAGGATGATGAGTGTTTTGGAACACAAACCAATTCACGCCTTGGTCGGTCACTGGTTTTCAGGCCTACAACCCGGTATTTTTGGTGCTCTTTCCTGTTTGTTCGCTGTTGTGACCTTGATCCCCAGTGAGACCCCAGCAAGTGTTTGGCCTTGCCTCGACACATGTAGATGTCATTATCCTATCAGCACCCGCGTGTGTTATTTCTTTGGTGTCGGTAAACACCCTCTTTCGGTGATTTCCCAGTCATGCGTAAGTGTCTGGTCTTCTTTGGTGTCGGTAAACACCATCTTTCGGTGATTTCCCAGTCATGCGTAAGTGTCTGGTCTTCCTTGGTGTCGGTAAACACCATCTTTCGGTGATTTCCCAGTCGTGCGTAAGTGTCTGGTCTTCCTTGGTGTCGGTAAACACCATCTTTCGGTGATTTTCCAGTCATGCGTAAGTGTCTGGTCCCCTTTGATGTTGGTAAACATCGTCTTTCGATGTTCGTAACGTCGTCTTCCTTCCCTAGTGAAGAGATCCTCCTCTCAGTTGGTGTCGATAAACGTCGAGTCTTTCCTATGCGTTCGTTGGCGTATAGTTGATATCTTTCCCCCACAGGGTCGTCCCCGGTTGATCCTCCTCTCCGTTGGTGTCGATAAACGTCGAGTTTTCCCCGATTATCCGTGGATAATTTGGTTGTGTTCTCTCTCCCCAGAAGATTTCCTCCTCTCCGTTGGTGTCGATAAACGTCGAGTTTTTCCTATGCGTCCGATGACGTATAGTTGTTTATTCCCCATAGATCATTCGTTAATGGCTGTTGATTCCCCTCAAAGTCCTCCTCTCCGTTGGTGTCGATAAACGTCGAGTTTTTCCTAGTCGTCCGATGACGTCTAGTTGTACCCTTCCCTATGCAGATTTACCTCTCCGTTGGTTTCGATAAACGTCGAGTTTTTCTCATTCGTCCGTTGACGTGTGATTGTATACCCTGTTCCCAGTCATTATTTAATGTCTGGTTGCTTCCCAGCCAGATTCCACAGTAGAGTCGTCGGTGGCGTCCTATTCGGTTTTCGGTTGTTATACCCCTTCCCTAGTGAAGTATCCTCCTCTCCGTTGGTGTCGATAAACGTCGAGTTTTTCCTAGTTGTCCGTTGACATCTAGATGTATTGATTTCTCCCAGTTCATCCGTCGTCCGTTGATGTCTGGTCTCCTTCTCCGTTGGTGTCGATAAACGTCGAGCTTCTCCCTTTCGTCCGACGACGTCTGGTCGAGTCTTCCCAGTTCATCCGTCGTCCGTTGATGTCTGGTCTCCTTCTCCGTTGGTGTCGATAAAAGTCGAGCTTCTCCCTTTCGTCCGACGACGTCTGATCGAGTCTTCCCAGTTCATCCGTCGTCCGTTGATGTCTGGTCTCCTTCTCCGTTGGTGTCGATAAACGTCGAGCTTCTCCCTTTCGTCCGTTGACGTCTGGTCGAGTCTTCCCAGTTCATCCGTCGTCCGTTGATGTCTGGTTACCTCTCCGTTGGTCTTGGTAAACGTCGAGTTTTTCCTGGTCGTCCCCAGTTGAGCTACCTCTCCGTTGGTTTCGGTAAACGTTGAGTTTTTCCCACTACGTCCGTTGACGTATGGTTGTATCTGTCCCAGTTCATTCGTTAATGTCTGGGTACCTCTCTGTTGGTCTTGGTAATCGTTGAGTTTTTCTTAGGTGTCCGTTGGCATCTAGTTGTGATTTCTCTTCCCATTCATCGTTGTGATGTCTGGATGTGACCGTATCCTGTATCCTTTGGAAGGAAAAGAAGAAAACAAAAACTTCCAGCAGTGTGCAAATTTCTACGGTTCTTGGTATTCAATCCCTATTTACCCTGAAAGTCTGACAGTCGTTGCTCTCATCCATTCGGGTTCCTAGTTGATTGAATAGGGGCAGCTGTAGCACCTCAAATTTGCACCTACCTTGTGTACATACATATTCCTCATTAGGTCATTAACATAACATAGTCCATTGCGTAGCATTGCATAGCCATTTGCCCAAGTGCAAGTCATTCAGACAGGTTAGGTCAACTGATCAGGAGAATCAGTCAATCAAGCAAATAAGTGCAATTTCCATTGAGACAAGGCCCTAGGGTTGGTTTATCAAGTTCATGTGATTATGTGATCACTTTGAAGTGGTTTGGCCAAAGACTGGATGCTCAGAAGTCATCAGTCAAGCTGAATTTCAACCGAAACCCTAGAAAGTCTAATATGGTCAACTGTGGTCAACTGTGCCTGATTTTATGGATTTGAAGGTGGGAGATGGTTTGAAAGGCTTCTTTCATGTCCATACAAGTCTCATTTGACATATCAAAGATCAAGGTTGAAGAAAATAAAGTCAGATCAAAAGTTTCCTAAAATGGCAGGTGACCTGTAATTGGAAACTGCCAAAAATGGAAAGTTCTTCTCCTCAAATTTACATCATCATACAAGCTTCAAATGGAATTTTGTCCAACATGAAAGTTGAAGATCTTGATCTCACCTTTCCAAAAGGTCCAAGAACATGAAATTCTCATGTGTGGTTGGCAAGATATGATCAAATCATTTTCAGAAAATGTTGAACTTCAAGAGGCCATAACTCATGAACCATTTGGCCAAATTGGGTGATTCTTTTTTGAGCAAGTCACGTTTGACATGTACTATCATATTGCATCATTACATTTCATCAAAAATAAATACATCAAAATGGCATTTTTCAAGTGAACCATTTAAAATTTGGTGGGAAAAAAAGTCAAATTCAAAAGTACAAGGGATTTTCACACCAAACAAATTCAATCCACTTCCAAATGTGATTTGTGACTTGCTTCAAAACAGAAATCACTGTTCCATTGGTTCTAAGTTCAAAAGGGCAAATTGGCCAAAGTGCATAACATGAGAATTTTGCTAATCACTCTAATTATGCTAAACACGATTAAGGCTTTGGATTAAGAGGAACTATTTAAGCCTAATCCTAACAGAAAGTTCAAGAGGAACAATCACATTTTCAGATCAAAACTCCAAAATTCACCAATTCTCTCAATTTTCTCAACTTTTCTTAACACTTTTTTGCAATTGTTCATCAAGAATCCATCATTCTTCGTGCTATCTTTTGCATTGTTCATCATCTGCAGGTGGATTAGATCAACTGTTTGAAGTCAATCGTGGAAGGATCGAGCAAATCTGCAACTGTCACAACATCGAGCTTCCATGGCAGTTTGAAAGATCATCATCATCCAATCGCTTTTGAGCTGAATCTTCACTTCCACACACTTCCTACATCACTCTAGGCTACCTGTTTTGCATCATAAGGTCCTGAAACGCACGGATTCAACAGCTGCTTCATCAAGAGGTAAAAATTCAAAACCTCTAATTCATAAAATCAGCATGTGGCTTAGGTAGATCGTTGAACATAGAGTAGAATGCAATTCAAATCGTGCGATTTCATCAAGTAATCATGTAGAAATCTGGATCTAAAGTTTGTATGTCAAAACATTTCTTGATTGAATCTTTTTGTATGATGAGTTCTGGACGAAATTGAGTTCATATTTATGATCCTTGTTGAACGCCGGTTCCAACCATATATGGCATGATAGTTTTTGTGAGGAAAAGTCATGATGATGATGAACACGAGGAACACGACGTTGTGTTTAAGTTTTCTTCTCCAAAACGCGTCCAGATCTTCGTTGCATGGCTTTGGTTTCGAATTGCTGTTTCCCGCGGTCACCGTCCAGTCACGTGATGCCAGCTCCTTTAGTGAAACGGGGCGTTTCGCCCCTGGCTCCGTTTATTTACCAAAATGCCACTGGCGCCATTTATTTCATTTAAATTGTTAAATAAATATTTCATTTCATCACTAATCTTCAAAAAATCATAATTAAATCATCCATGATCCAAATTGAATGAGGATTTTTGTGTTCATCTCCAAATTCTCTCTAGTTTTTTTTTAGGTATGATAATAAAAGTTGTGCTTGGCTGATTTATTTATTTGTCTAAGGCCTTTGATCATGTATGCTTCACGTGTATGTTTTGCCGTTTCATTCATGAAATAATGATGCCTTATCCAAAATGTGTGAAATTTTACATGCATGTTCTTGACTCTTTCCTGGTGATTTTGGTATATAGTTTGCCAATTTTGAGTTTCTGGTTTGATGGATATGGTGTGATCAAGTTGAGTGTGACAATGTGTGTCACACTATGTTATGTCAACTTCATGAATTTTGTTTCCATGCTTATTGAATGTCATTTGCCCTGGATTTTTGCATGTGATCCGCTATATATGCCTAGTTTGAGCATGATTTTTTGTAGGATTTGTTGATCCATTTCCTATTTGATTGGGATTTTTGTTTGCTGTTTAGTCATTTTTAGGTTTTTCTTGAGTGATCAACTTACATGACTTGTGAAATTCTCATTCCTTATCACATGAAGATGAAATTTGATGGAGTGGTTCTTAACATGCTTAAATTCATTTTGGCTTTGGTCCCATTCATTCATCATTTGTTTCCACTGTTTTACACTTGCTTGAAGTTGATGCACCTTTTGTGACCTAGTTTGGGTTGATTTTTGCATACCATGACTTCTTGAATTTAATTTCCATACTTCCTCTTGTCCAAATAGCATGAAATTTGATATGATGCTCATTGTAGGTGTTCTGTTTAGACTTGAATTTTTGTGAAACTTATTGAGCTGTTTTGGTATTGGTTTGATTGTGATCATTCTGGTTGCTCTAATGTGTTTCAATCTTGCCTAGTTTGACATGTTTTGTATATGAAATGGATTTGGTGCATAGTTTTGATGTGAGGCCAATTGGATTCTATTCTTACTTGATTTATCTTGACTTTGATCAATTTTCACTTGCTGTTTTGAATCTTCCACCTCCTTTTGACCCTAGGCTTGTCCTAGTGGTCTTACTTCTCACATTTGAGTTGTTTTTTCAGGATTAAAGAAGCAATTGTTTTAAGGAGTTTAGTTCAAGTTGATTGAGTTTGGTTTAGTTGTTTGTGATGAACTAACTTGTTTTATTTTGTAGGATGCTAACTCATTTGGTTTGAGTTTGTGCTTTGCACATATGATTGATTGTGTCGTCTGTTGGTTCTTATCTTGTCTGTTTTGACTTTGTGATTGGAATACTGATTATATTTGATTGATTTCAGGTACCATAGTCGCTTTAGTTCTTTGAGAACTTGCTTGCTTTGCTTTGCTTAAGCATTGAGGTAGAATATCTTGTCTCCATGTAGTCTGGAAGACCTGGCCTGTTACTTGGCCAGGCACCTGTCTGAAGTCCTCCTTAAGAGGTGATGTTTGTGCTTGTTTACTTTTGTCCCCAAGCAGGTAAAGACCTCTATGAGGCAATTGGCGGATAAAAGAGATATGCAATCTATCTCCCGCTATTCTGTTGAGTCGTCCCTCTGCTCACACCACTGTGTTGATGCATTGTGGTCATTAACCCAAGATCAGTTGAGTCAGTGTCACAAGTGTAGAAGGGTTCCCACTTTCTGGACCCACACTTCATTGTCTGAAGCTCTCCCTGGCCAGGGATAAGAGCTGTGAAGTCTCATCTTCACTCACCTTTCATCTAGCTTCACCTTGACTCTCAATGTCAAGGTTAAGAGCTAACCTCACCTTGATACAGAGGCTTGTTTGTCGAGGTTGACATGACCCCTCGACTAAAGCCTAGCCTTGATGTTTGAGACCCTTTGTTGGTGTGTTTATTTCATGCTGTATGTGTTTGTGTGGTGTGATTGTATCCCCTAGGTTTGCTAGACTCCGTGTAGTCTCGTTTGCATGTCAATTAAGGTAGCACGGTTCCTTCGTATAGGACTTCCTTTCTTGCTTGAGCTTTCCTAAAACACAAACAAACATTATCCCATCTTAAGGATACGTCAACTCCTTCTACTACAGGTGAGTAAGTCTCCAAAGGTCGAGCATCCGGTAGATTGCGCAGTGACGTTGTCCACTTAAAAAACACAAACCAACAGGAATAGTTTAGCCGAACTACGGCAACTCTGATTCTCATGTCCAGATGAGATACGTAGGCATGAGATGCGATGTCTTGTCGAGTTTGACTAACAACTAACACTAATTCTTTTCTCTCGCCCTCGTTGCGATTGAGACTTTCCCCTTCTCTTGCCCTAGTTGCAATCGAGACCCTTCCTCTTGTTGTGTGCTTGGAGTCCGGTATAAGTCCATCAAGTGGCATCTGGTTTCCAGTGTGGGTGCGTTTTGGTTCGGAAGCCGATGTAAGTCCAGCGATTGGCATTCGGGTTCCACGTTTGCCTGTGTTTGTGTTGTTTTGTTTGGCGTGCGTGAGCCGAGCTACGGATGCTCTGATTCTTCTTCATCCAAGAAGATAGATATGCATAGGATGCGACATCCTAGCGAGCATGTGTTTTCCCCAATCCGAACTACTTAGACTCTGATGTCTATGCTTGATAGACTAAGTAGGCCCAGGATGCGATATCCTGCCGAGTCAGTCTTGTCTGTTTACTTGTGTCTCTTTCAGCTTGTATAGATGTTTATTTGAGCAGTGTTTTAGCAACCATTTTCCCTTCCTATTGTGCGTGGATCCCGTCGAGTACGACGGATGCGTAGGGGTGCTAATACCTTCCCTTCGCATAACCGACTCCCGATCCCATTCTCTTTGGTCGCGAGACCATGCTTTTTCCCAGGTTTACTCTGAGCGTTTCCTTTCCCTCTTTTGGGATAAATAACGCACGGTGACGGCTCTGTTGTTCTTGTTTTCCCGCCGGTTTTTCGCGTAATGCGACAGCTGGCGACTCTGCTGGGGATCAAAAAAGAAGTTGACCTTTTGCTGGTCCATCTTCCCCAAGCGAGTCTCTCCTAGCGTTCTCTAGGTTAGGGTTTTGGTTGCTTTGTGCTGTTATTTATTGCATTCATTTGTATATATGTGCATTTATCGTTTGCATTTATTGTTTGCATTAATGTTTGCATTAATGTTTGCATTCATTCATATTCATCTGCTGGTTGTGCTGTGTCTCTCTGTGTGGGGTGGGAGTTACTCGAGGTAAAAGGCCCAATACCCAGGCTATGAGTGAAATCTAGGAACCCTAGGAATAGAGTGATTCATGGGAAGCGGGTGGTATGCGCCACTTAGCGGAACATTGATATCACGAGCAGTTCAGACCCTGGTGGGATATTATCGTTACATACTTCGGGTGTGTATATGATGATATTCTGCGAAAGGTTATTTATGTTGCGTTTCTCTCGACCTTACCCTGGCCTAGATGACACCCGTGAGTGGGGAGGGAATGATCATTACAGGTACAGTTGCTGATTTGTTGGTGACTTGTTGGTGACTCTTGGTACTGATGGTGACTGTGAATTGTGGACATTTATTTCTGGGACGCCAGAGTTCTGTCCGTGGTTTATCAGCGGGTTCCGTTTATTTCGGAGCCCCGGGTTGAGTTGAGAGTACTTGTTCAGAGGATCCGGTTGTCGTCTGTTCAGTGGATGTTCCTGTGATGATATTGATGTAATCTCTGGTTCCGTTTATTTCGGAACTCCCCAAGTTGGATTTATGGTGACCTAGTCCTTCAGATAACTATGACTGGTTCAGAGACCTAATGGGTCTATAGATGACTTGGTGGCACAGTGGCCTGCATTCATGCATTTGCATCATATCATTTCACATTCATCTGCATTCAACTCATGTCTGTCCGTGCTCAGGGTCCATTATTTTTAATTGAGACTCAGGTTGAGAGACATCCAGATGTCAGAATGTTGTTGATAAAATTTTATCTGTCTCGATGAAACCGGAATCAAAGGACAGAATATTCCTAGTACGGACAGACATCGCATGTGTGAGTCATACTAACCCATTTGCTGTTTTGTAGGTGTCAACCGGTGCGCATAGCTCGTTTACTCAGATACCCTGCTAGAAGCAACAAATCCAAACTGATGGGTCCTCCCAACGCCGACATCCTCGAACTGAAAGAGATGGTGAGGGATTTGTTCAGTGTTGTCCAAGGGCTTGCCTTGGGGCAGAAAGCCATGGCTGAGAGATTGGAAAAGATTGAGAAGTGGCTGATAGTGGAGAAAGTTCAGGGGAAGGCTCCGTTCTCCGAAGTGAACAAACCCTCTGGCACTGTAGCCAAGAAACCCTCTGGCGGTGGTCTGCTCAAAAAGGAGGCTGATTCAAGTGGTGTGCCAGTTAAAAGGGAACGCAGTCAGGATCGTTATCACCCTTATGCTGCCACTGTAACCACCCCTGTTGGTAATCCACTTGTACCATCGCAACAACCACCACCTCAAAAGAAAGCACCAAGAGTTAGGAGCCAGGTGAAGAAGAAAAAGAAGGAGCGTCAGTTTGAGGAACCACCGGTGACCTACACCCTTCTGTTCAGGAGATTGAGGGATTTGGGGTTAGTCCGGCCAAGGATATTGATTCCCATAGAACGGCAGAAGAGGCTTGCACACTATGATGAGAATGCCAGGTGCGAGTTCCATTTTGAGGCACCCGGGCACATTATTGAAGGTTGTAGGGCTTTCAAGCATGTCGTCCAAGACATGGTGGATTCCAAGACCATCAGCTTGGCACAGATAATGAATGGGGAGGCCAACCCTGTACCCAGGCAGGGTCCTATAAAGATGAAGATGGTGAAAAAGGTCAAGAGAGGAATGGGGGTGACTGAGGAAGATCAGTTAAAGGGTCCGATGCCTGCGGTCCCAAAACCTCTGATGCAGGATGGAGTTTTCCCTGTTGTTGGTACTTGTTGTGCGGCCGTCGCCACAGAGGGATTGATGAGGGACACGACCCAGAAGATGGTGGAAATGGACAGTGAAAAATTTGAAATGCCCAGTCCAGCAATCGAAACCATTAAGGTGGAGAATGTTGTTGTTGAGAAAGAGAAGAAGTTGTCCATTTCTTCTTATAAACAAGCTCTAGAGGTGGTGAAGAACAAAGAGGCCCGAGGCTGGGGCAGGATCATTGACATAGTGGTAAAGGCAGACATGTTCGGGATTGGTTATCCAGATCAAGAGTCGTCTAGATCAAACAGAGGACGTCGTCCGCCGTACATCTTTGTCAGTGCAGGAATGTTGGATTCTGATCATGCTTGTTCAGTGAGTGAAGAGATCGACCGTTACCGCGAGCTCGAGTTGTGGATAAAGTCGTGCGTACCAGGCAATTGGAAGGCCTCCGAAATCACCACTGTCATTCATCCTGAGATGTAGGATTTCTGGTTTTATTTTGTTTGCATGAAAGCCATACGTTTTTCCCGAAACGTAATGGTCCATTGTAAGGGCCACCTCATGTGTTTCATTTTTGCATCATTTTGCATCAGTAATAAATGGATGTTTTTGTGATTAAAAGCGGTGTTCCCTGTTTTTCACTTTTTGCAGTTTTAAAAAATAAAAATGGCAATGTTTTTATTCTCTTTCCTTTTGATTCATTTGGTTTCGACCTCAAAAGTGATTACCATCCTGATCTCATCGATAACAATTTGGTTACACCTCTGTATGACTTCGACAATCCGATCTATCATGCCGAAGAAGAAGGCGAAGAAGATTGTGATCTGCTGGAATTAGCCAGCTTGTTGAAACAAGAGGAGAAGGTGACTCAACCGCACGAGGAGCGAGTCAAGATTGTCATCCCAAGTACCGCCGAGGTCAGAAGGGAAATGAAAGTTGAGGCCGCTTCAGAGGCGAGTCGAGAACAGAATGGTAGCCCTGTTGAAAGAGCAAGTTGATATCTTCACCTGGTTGCATCAAGATACACCAGGGTGGAATACCCATGTTGTGGGGCACGAGCTACCATGGAGAGAAGACTGTCCTCCAGTGAAGCGGAAACCGGTGCTAAAAGATGAGAATGTGTGTGGACTATCGAGACGTGAATAGAGCTAGTTCGAGAGATGAGTTCCCGGTACTTCACATGGATGTATTGGTTGATAGTACAACTCAATTCTCGGTGTTTACCTTCAGGGATGGCTTTCTGGCCCAAAATCAAGTGGAATTGTCGCCAGATGATATGGAGTAAACAATGTCCATCACACCAAAGAGTACCTTCTTGTTGTAAGGTGAAGAAGAAGGCCGGTGCCACAAATCAAAGGGCTACGGTGACTTTGTTTCATGATATGACTCATCGTGAAAGCGAATGCCATGTTGATGACATGATGACAAAGTCCCAAGCGGAAGAGGGGCATCCGGTGGATCTGGGGCAAATTGTTTGACCGGATCGAAACTACTCAGACTGAGGTTGAGTCCGAACCAGTGCACTTGTGGAGTGTTGTCCGGTAAGTTGCCGAGGCTTATTGTGAACGAAAGAGGAGTCGAGGTCGATCCTGCTAAAAAAAAAGAAAAAAAAAGAAAAAACAATACTAGAAACGCCTGAACCGAAAAGAAAAAAAAGAAATCAAATGGTCAGGTGGAATGGTGACTGCCAAGGGGCATGGAAAAATGAAAAAAGAATAAGTTGCAGGAACCTCCGATTCTAATGCCTCCCGTGGAAGGAATAAATGTTGATTTGGTACTTGACAGCCCTCAAGGGGTCTAGGAGGTGTGTGGTGGGTCAGCATGACTAGTCTTGTCGAAAAGAGCATGCAATTTACCTAAGCAAAAAGTTTATCGACTGTGAAACAATACACTCACTGCTCGAGAAAACTTGATGTACTTTGGCATAGGCTGCTCGCCGACTGAGACAGTATGCTGATTCATACCACTTTGTGGATGTCCAGAATGGATCTGATCAAGTATGTGCTTGAAGAGATGGCATTGGTCGGATGGGTTGCGAAAGGGCAAGTGATGTTGACTGAATCCGATATTCAGTGTACCTCCCAGAAAGCAACCAAGAGGAGGGTATTGTATGGTTATCTCGCCCAATAACCCATTGATGATTCTCAACCAAGGAAGTTTGAGTTCCCTGATGAGGACATCTCGAGGTGCTCTAATCGAAATATTGAGAGTGACCGATCCCGGAGGAGGGGCCTGACCCTGAATCCGAACGGATTCTGATGTCTGATGGGGAGAGTTTAAAGTGAATGAGTTAGTGCTTCCCCGATAACATTTGAATGCACCAACGATGGTGGCTGAGTACGAAGTTGATATCCTGGGCGTCGTACTTCGGTGCGTGCATCTACTGGGGCAATGTCTTCCTCGCAGATGTATGGGAAGGAATTGGTGCTACCCTGTGATATCCTGATGAGTGGACAAGGATCCGGTACGACGCGTTGAGCCTGATTGAGGAAGAGGGCTGGCAGTTACTTATCATGGGGCAGTTGTACCCAGTGAAGGAAGCGTGTTGTTGACCGAAGAGTACGACCTCGTGCGTACCACGTGAGAGGGCTGGTATTGAAAAGGATCCTTCCTCCTCGACGATCGTAGAGGCAAGTGGACACCCAATCATGAATCCCCAGCATGGTCAAGAAGGCTTTCTCCGACAGAGCTTTGTTGCTGACGACCATGAGTGGCGAGGATTTTCCATCCCCTGCAGATGCGGACGCAGTTAGAAAATACTTCGTGAAAAATTGACCCGCTGGACAAAAAGAATAACAGAGTCCAGGCAAAAAAGGGCATCCCGGCGAACCAAGAAAAAGAGAAAAGGTTCGGGCAAAAGTTAGGGATAATAAAAAAGGAAAAAACTGTACACCCGGCAAGTCAAAAACCCCCACAAGGGCGACTTGGGAAAAAAAGGGTATCCCGGTGGACTGAAACCCGAAAGGGAGGTCCAGGCAAAAGAGGGATTGAAACGAACAACTGCGTCCAGCATGATCGTTTGTGCTTGAGATATGACTTGGGTAATATCTGACAGAGATCGATCGGAAGCGTCTGGTTCAGAAGGCCGAAAGTGCGGAAAGTCTTGAGGACATATGGGGTGTAACCGAGTTGGAACTCGATGAGATCACGGTTTCACATTGCCATTAGGATAGTTTTTTTCCTTTTTATGCGCAATCACCTCTTTCCAGGGTTTGCTTCCTGTGTGTTGCTCGATTCTGAGCCACCCTTTTTCAGTCAATAAATGCGTTCAGTGAAATAGTTTTGTTTTTGTTTTCATTACCGCTTTGATTACGAAAACATCCGTTCATTTTTGATAAGAATATTTGCATTTTGAAACATAGAGGTCCCTTCCGATGCATGCTTATAAGATTGAAATCTGGAAATCTTATTCGGAGGTTTGAGTGACCCAGATGTTGAAGTGTTGGCACGCCTGGGGCACGCTTTTATCTAACAATCTCTTGTGCAGGTGCTGTTAGATATCTTCATTCGCTGACAGGTGGTGATATGAAGCCTTTTGAAAAAAAAGAAATCCCCACAGAGTCCAACCAGGGGCAAGGGATAGACGAACAATGAAAGGACGACGAAAGAAGGACGACGATCCTGGAGAGTTAATCAAGAAGACTCTTCAAAGTCTGAGGACTGGAAAGTGTGTGAATCCCAGGAGCTCGATCCCTGTGGAGTACGAATGAGTCGGGAATACAAGGTGATGAATCAGAAGAGTTCAGATGAGTTTGGGAGTTTTCAAAAGTGGAAAGTCAACACTGTGGGTGGATGATGGATGCCGCTGTTCGACGACTCGACAGGTGTTCCGTGTCCAATAGGCTGTATTTCCCCAAGTGGGTGTGAGAGGGTTATCTCCCTAACAGATTCGAGATCGGTGACTCCTCAGCAGGCCTGAAGGTTACCATATCCCTAGCGGAGTTGTGATTGTTTTCCAAGTCTGAAGTTGTCCTCCCAGCAGAGGTTGTGTTGATGGTTTTCCCTCAGCGAGGTCCCCAAGCGGATCGGGTTCGGAGAAAATCATCCCCAGTAGAGATAAGCATGGGCTGCCTCCCCTAGCATGGTAATCTCCAAGCAGTTCGGGTTCGATGGAGGTCATCCCCAGCGAGGTTTGTCTTTCCCCAGCAGGGTGGAAATTGACGTGGTAATGAGATCCTCAGCACAGTTCCTGGAGCTCCCCGGTGTTGTCTCGGGAGGAGATGTGTGTTTTATGCATTCATCATTTAGATAAGCATAGCATATCGCATCACTAGTGCGTAGCATTTGCATGATCATGGGGCATTGCGCTAAAAAAAAAACTCATGCATCTGCATTGCAAGCATATCCATTAGCCCTAAGCCGTGGTGGCCAAGAGCGGGTTATTGGAAGGAGTTTATTCGCACACCTCTGGATCGATTTCAGAATTGGGTTCCCCAGCAGGGTAGGAAGGTGTTGTCCCAACAAGTTACTCCGCAAGTGAGCGGGTATCCCCAGCAGTGTTACTCCCGGAAGTTGGCAGCATCTTGCAAGATTGGGTCAATTCCCCTAGCAGATGTGGGTGTGTCTGATCTCTCCATGTAGAGTTGACCCCTTAAGCAGAAAGTGTCTGTCGTTTTCTTCTGCATTTCCCCACTGAGTTATATCCTCGTGGATGACGGTTGTTTCCGTTCCCTCCCCTTGGGATGGGTTTTCCCTATTGAGTTCGTTCCTCATTAGGATGTCTTGATTCAGTTTGCCTTTTCGGATCGATCATGAATTGGCTTCCTTGTGGCTGTCTCTTGTGATTCCCTGTGGTATAAATGAATAGTTGCTCACTAACCGGCACTCATTCATCTTATCCTCAGCGAAATTTGGTGGCCTCTACCTACAAACCGGTAGTTGTAAGTCCTATCTTTGTGGTTTTCTACCTACTCCTGGTAGTTGTAAAATCCCACTTTCATCCCCTAGCAGAGGTAACCTTTGTGGTTCATTCTGATTGTTGGTGGATTTTGCGGTCTTCTACCCACTACCCGGTAGTTGTAAATCCTTTTTTCTCACTCTGTCTCTCAGCAGACTGTTTGTTGGCTTCTACCTACGAACCGGTAGCTGTAAGTCCTATCTTTGTGGTCTTCTACCTACTAACCGGTAGATGTGAATCCTCTTTTCTCCCCTTTGTGGAGTCAACCCTTGTGCTCATCCCATGTGATGACAATTACCTTTCCGTGGTTTTCTACCTATTAACCGGTAGATGTAATCCCCTCTTTGTGGTTATCATTATCCAGTTCTCGATATTGATATTCCTTTCACCTATCGGATATTTGCTTTGATTAAGCAACTTTATCCCAGCGGGTATTCCCTGTCCTTTTGATTGGTCATCTTTGCATACCCAGTCTTGGTATCCCGATGCCTTTCTTGTGTCGGTCGATTTATCCATTTAACAACCTACAACCCGGTTATGGATAATCTTCCATGCGAGTATATTATCTATGTTCTGACGGCTATAGATAATATTTCTCATGCGCTCTTGGGTCGAAGTCGTCCTCCCCAGTTGAGTAAGATTCGTATTCCTTTGTTCGGAATCGAATGTCCATCCCTTAACAAGTTTGCTTTCGCTCTCTTCAGGATGATGTCGGTCGATCTATCCATCTAACAACCTCCAATCCGGTTATGGATAATCGTCCATGCGAGTATATTATCTACGTTTCGACGGCTATAGATAATATATCTCATGCGCTCTTTGGTCAATCTTTTGATTGTTTTCTCCAGCAGAGTAAGATTCGTATTCCCTGTGGAATCGGATGTCCATCCTTTAACAAGATCGCTTTTCTAGCCCTCTTCAGGATGATGAGTGTTTTGGAACACAAACCAATTCACGCCTTGGTCGGTCACTGGTTTTCAGGCCTACAACCCGGTATTTTTGGTGCTCTTTCCTGTTTGTTCGCTGTTGTGACCTTGATCCCCAGTGAGACCCCAGCAAGTGTTTGGCCTTGCCTCGACACATGTAGATGTCATTATCCTATCAGCACCCGCGTGTGTTATTTCTTTGGTGTCGGTAAACACCCTCTTTCGGTGATTTCCCAGTCATGCGTAAGTGTCTGGTCTTCTTTGGTGTCGGTAAACACCATCTTTCGGTGATTTCCCAGTCATGCGTAAGTGTCTGGTCCCCTTTGATGTTGGTAAACATCGTCTTTCGATGTTCGTAACGTCGTCCTCCTTCCCTAGTGAAGTAGCTATACTCCTCTCCGTTGGTGTCGATAAACGTCGAGTTTTTCCTATGCGTCTGTTGGCGTATAGTTGATATCTTTCCCCACAGGGTCGTCCCCAGAAGGTTTCCTCCTCTCCGTTGGTGTCGATAAACGTCGAGTTTTTCCTAGTCGTCCGCTGATGTCTAGTTGTTTGTCCCCCACAGATCATTTGGCAATACCAGGTGATTCCCCTCAGAGTCCTCCTCTCCGTTGGTGTCGATAAACGTCGAGTTTTTCCTAGTCGTCCTATGACGTCTAGTTGTACCCTTCCCCATGCGGATTTACCTCTCCGTTGGTTTCGATAAACGTTGAGTTTTTCTCATTCGTCCATTGACGTCTGATTGTATATCCTATTCACCAGTCATTCGTTAATGCCTGGTTGCTTCCCAGCCAGATTCCCCAGTAGATTCGTCGGTGGCGTCCTATTCGGTTTTCAGTTGTTATACCCCTTCCCTAGTGAAGTATCCTCCTCTCCGTTGGTGTCGATAAACGTCGAGTTTTTCCTAGTTGTCCGTTGACATCTAGATGTATTGATTTCTCCCAGTTCATCCGTCATCCGTTGATGTCTGGTCTCCTTCTCCGTTGGTGTCGATAAACGTCGAGCTTCTCCCTTTCGTCCGACGACGTCTGGTCGAGTCTTCCCAGTTCATCCATCGTCCGTTGATGTCTGGTCTCCTTCTCCGTTGGTGTCGATAAACGTCGAGCTTCTCCCTTTCATCCGACGACGTCTGGTCGAGTCTTCCCAGTTCATCCGTCGTCCGTTGATGTCTGGTCTCCTTCTCCGTTGGTGTCGATAAACGTCGAGCTTCTCCCTTTCGTCCGATGACGTCTGGTCGAGTCTTCCCAGTTCATCCGTCGTCCGTTGATGTCTGGTCTCCTTCTCCGTTGGTGTCGATAAACATCGAGCTTCTCCCTTTCGTCCGTTGACGTCTGGTCGAGTCTTCCCAGTTCATCTGTCGTCCGTTGATGTCTGGTTACCTCTCCGTTGGTCTTGGAAAACGTCGAGTTTTTCCTGGTCGTCCCCAGTTGAGCTACCTCTCCGTTGGTTTCGGTAAACGTTGAGTTTTTCCCACTACGTCCGTTGACGTATGGTTGTATCTGTCCCAGTTCATTCGTTAATGTCTGGGTACCTCTCCGTTGGTCTTGGTAAACGTTGAGTTTTTCTTAGGTGTCCGTTGGCATCTAGTTGTGATTTCTCTTCCCATTCATCGTTGTGATGTCTGGATGTGACCGTATCCTGTATCCTTTGGAAGGAAAAGAAGAAAACAAAAACTCCCAGCAGTGTGCAAATTTCTACGGTTCTTGGTATTCAATCCTTGTTTACCCTGAAAGTCTGACAACCGTTGCTCTCATCCATTCGGGTTCCCAGTTGATTGAATAGGGGCAGCTGTAGCACCTCAAATTTGCACCTACCTTGTGTACATACATATTCCTCATTAGGTCATTAACATAACATAGTCCATTGCATAGCATTGCATAGCCATTTGCCCAAGTGCAAGTCATTCAGACAGGTTAGGTCAACTGATCAGGAGAATCAGTCAATCAAGCAAATAAGTGCAATTTCCATTGAGACAAGGCCCTAGGGTTAGTTTATCAAGTTCATGTGATTATGTGATCACTTTGAAGTGGTTTGGCCAAAGATTGGATGCTCAGAAGTCATCAGTCAAGCTGAATTTCAGCTGAAACCCTAGAAAGTCAACTATGGTCAACTGTGGTCAACTGTGCCTGATTTTATGGATTTGAAGGTGGGAGATGGTTTGAAAGGCTTCTTTCATGTCCATACAAGTCTCATTTGACATATCAAAGATCAAGGTTGAAGAAAATAAAGTCAGATCAAAAGTTTCCTAAACTGTAATTGGAAACTGCCAAAAATGGAAAGTTCTTCTCCTCAAATTTACATCACCATACGAGCTTCAAATGGAATTTTGTCCAACATGAAAATTCAATATCTTGATCTCACCTTTCCAAAAAGTCCAAGAACATGAAATTCTCATGTGTGGTTGGCAAGATATGATCAAATCATTTTCAGAAAATGTTGAACTTCAAGAGGCCATAACTCATGAACCATTTGGCCAAATTGGGTGATTCTTTTTTGAGCAAGTCACATTTGACATGTACTATCATATTGCATCATTACATTTCATCAAAAATAAATACATCAAAATGGCATTTTTCAAGTGAACCATTTAAATTTGGTGGGAAAAAAAGTCAAATTCAAAAGTACAAGGGATTTTCACACAAAACCAATTCAATCCACTTCCAAATGTGATTTGTGACTTGCCTCAAAACAGAAATCATTGTTCCATTGGTTCTAAGTTCAAAAGGGCAAATTGGCCAAAGTGCATAACATGAGAATTTTGCTAATCACTCTAATTATGCTAAACACGATTAAGGCTTTGGATTAAGAGGAACTATTTAAGCCTAATCCTAACAGAAAGTTCAAGAGGAACAATCACATTTTCAGATCAAAACTCCAAAATTCACCAATTCTCTCAATTTTCTCAACTTTTCTTCACACTTTTTTGCAATTGTTCATCAAGAATCCATCATTCTTCGTGTTATCTTTTGCATTGTTCATCATCTGCAGGTGGATTAGATCAACTGTTTGAAGTCAATCGTGGAAGGATCGAGCAAATCTGCAACTGTCACAACATCGAGCTTCCATGGCAGTTTGAAAGATCATCATCATCCAATCGCTTTTGAGCTGAATCTTCACTTCCACACACTTCCTACATCACTCTAGGCTACCTGTTTTGCATCATAAGGTCCTGAAACGCACGGATTCAACAGCTGCTTCATCAAGAGGTAAAAATTCAAAACCTCTAATTCATAAAATCAGCATGTGGCTTAGGTAGATCGTTGAACATAGAGTAGAATGCAATTCAAATCGTGCGATTTCATTAAGTAATCATGTAGAAATCTGGATCTAAAGTTTGTATGTCAAAACATTTCTTGATTGAATCTTTTTGTATGATGAGTTCTGGACGAAATTGAGTTCATATTTATGATCCTTGTTGAACGCCGGTTCCAACCATATATGGCATGATAGTTTTTGTGAGGAAAAGTCATGATGATGATGAACACGAGGAACACGACGTTGTGTTTAAATTTTCTTCTCCAAAACGCGTCCAGATCTTCGTTGCATGGCTTTGGTTTCGAATTGCTGTTTCCCGCGGTCACCTCCAGTCACGTGATGCCAGCTCCTTTAGTGAAACGGGGCGTTTCGCCCCTGGCTCCGTTTATTTACCAAAATGCCACTGGCGCCATTTATTTCATTTAAATTGTTAAATAAATATTTCATTTCATCACTAATCTTCAAAAAATCATAATTAAATCATCCATGATCCAAATTGAATGAGGATTTTTTTGTTCATCTCCAAATTCTCTCTAGTTTATTTTAGGTATGATAATAAAAGTTGTTCTTGGCTGATTTTTTTATTTGTCTAAGGCCTTTGATCATGTATGCTTCACGTGTATGTTTTGCCGTTTCATTCATGAAATAATGATGCCTTATCCAAAATGTGTGAAATTTTACATGCATGTTCTTGACTCTTTCCTGGTGATTTTGGTATATAGTTTGCCAATTTTGAGTTTCTGGTTTGATGGATATGGTGTGATCAAGTTGAGTGTGACAATGTGTGTCACACTATGTTATGTCAACTTCATGATTTTTGTTTCCATGCTTATTGAATGTCATTTGCCCTGGATTTTTGCATGTGATCCCCTATATATGCCTAGTTTAAGCATGATTTTTTGTAGGATTTGTTGATCCATTTCCTATTTGATTGGGATTTTTGTTTGCTGTTTAGTCATTTTTAGGTTTTTCTTGAGTGATCAACTTACATGACTTGTGAAATTCTCATTCCTTATCACATGAAGATGAAATTTGATGGAGTGGTTCTTAACATGCTTAACTTCATTTTGGCTTTGGTCCCATTCATTCATCATTTGTTTCCACTATTTTACACTTGCTTGAAGTTGATGCACCTTTTGTGACCTAGTTTGGGTTGATTTTTGCATACCATGACTTCTTGAATTTAATTTCCATACTTCCTCTTGTCCAAATAGCATGAAATTTGATATGATGCTCATTGTAGGTGTTCTGTTTAGACTTGAATTTTTGTGAAACTTATTGAGCTGTTTTGGTATTGGTTTGATTGTGATCATTCTGGTTGCTCTAATGTGTTTCAATCTTGCCTAGTTTGACATGTTTTGTATATGAAATGGATTTGGTGCATAGTTTTGATGTGAGGCCAATTGGATTCTATTCTTACTTGATTTATCTTGACTTTGATCAATTTTCACTTGCTGTTTTGAATCTTCCACCTCCTTTTGACCCTAGGCTTGTCCTAGTGGTCTTACTTCTCACATTTGAGTTGTTTTTTCAGGATTAAAGAAGCAATTGTTTTAAGGAGTTTAGTTCAAGTTGATTGAGTTTGGTTTAGTTGTTTGTGATGAACTAACTTGTTTTATTTTGTAGGATGCTAACTCATTTGGTTTGAGTTTGTGCTTTGCACATATGATTGATTATGTCGTCTGTTGGTTCTTATCTTGTCTGTTTTGACTTTGTGATTGGAATACTGATTATATTTGATTGATTTCAGGTACCATAGTCGCTTTAGTTCTTTGAGAACTTGCTTGCTTTGCTTTGCTTAAGCATTGAGGTAGAATCTCTTGTCTCCATGTAGTCTGGAAGACCTGGCCTGTTACTTGGCCAGGCACCTGTCTGAAGTCCTCCTTAAGAGGCGATGTTTGTGCTTGTTTACTTTTGTCCCCAAGCAGGTAAAGACCTCTATGAGGCAATTGGCGGATAAAAGAGATATGCAATCTATCTCCCGCTATTCTGTTGAGTCGTCCCTCTGCTCACACCACTGTGTTGATGCATTGTGGACATTAACCCAAGATCAGTTGAGTCAGTGTCACAAGTGTAGAAGGGTTCCCACTTTCTGGACCCACACTTCATTGTCTGAAGCTCTCCCTGGCCAGGGATAAGAGCTGTGAAGTCTCATCTTCACTCACCTTTCATCTAGCTTCACCTTGACTCTCAATGTCAAGGTTAAGAGCTAACCTCACCTTGATACAGAGGCTTGTTTGTCGAGGTTGACATGACCCCTCGACTAAAGCCTAGCCTTGATGTTTGAGCCCCTTTGTTGGTGTGTTTATTTCATGCTGTATGTGTTTGTGTGGTGTGATTGTATCCCCTAGGTTTGCTAGACTCCGCGTAGTCTCGTTTGCATGTCAATTAAGGTAGCACGGTTCCTTCGTATAGGACTTCCTTTCTTGCTTGAGCTTTCCTAAAACACAAACAAACATTATCCCCTCTTAAGGATACGTCAACTCCTTCTACTACAGGTGAGTAAGTCTCCAAAGGTCGAGCATCCGGTAGATTGCGCAGTGACGTTGTCCACTTAAAAAACACAAACCAACAGGAATAGTTTAGCCGAACTATGGCAACTCTGATTCTCATGTCCAGATGAGATACGTAGGCACGAGATGCGATGTCTTGTCGAGTTTGACTAACAACTAACACTAATTCTTTTCTCTCGCCCTCGTTGCGATTGAGACTTTCCCCTTCTCTTGCCCTAGTTGCAATCGAGACCCTTCCTCTTGTTGTGTGCTTGGAGTCCGGTATAAGTCCATCAAGTGGCATCTGGTTTCCAGTGTGGGTGCGTTTTGGTTCGGAAGCCGATGTAAGTCCAGCGATTGGCATTCGGGTTCCACGTTTGCCTGTGTTTGTGTTGTTTTGTTTGGCGTGCGTGAGCCGAGCTACGGATGCTCTGATTCTTCTTCGTCCAAGAAGATACGTATGCATAGGATGCGACATCCTAGCGAGCATGTGTTTTCCCCAATCCGAACTACTTAGACTCTGATGTCTATGCTTGATAGACTAAGTAGGCCCAGGATGCGATATCCTGCCGAGTCAGTCTTGTTTGTTTTCTTGTGTCTCTTTCAGCCTGTATAGATGTTTATTTGAGCAGTGTTTTAGCAACCATTTTCCCTTCCTATTGTGCGTGGATCCCGTCGAGTACGACGGATGCGTAGGGGTGCTAATACCTTCCCTTCGCATAACCGACTCCCGATCCCATTCTCTTTGGTCGCGAGACCATGCTTTTTCCCAGGTTTACTCTGAGCGTTTCCTTTCCCTCAGAAGACCAATTGTTGATGACTTCACCTGGGATCCTCGGACGCACCCAGTTATCGATGTCGCAATCACTATCCCCATCTTCATCGTTGACCGCAGAGACCTGGCCAACATCTTTGACTGATTCGACTTCTCCTTCAACCATGTTAACATTTGCACTACCATGCTATGGCATGGGATTGTTGACGACATTAGGAGCCGGTGCAAGGTCGATGGCCTTTGAATCTATGAGGTCCTGAACTACGTGCTTAAAAGCTTTGCAGTTCTCAATATTGTGGCCAGGTGCCCCAGAGTGGAAGCTACACCTAGCGTTGGCATCGTAACCCACCGGAAGCCTACCAACGGGAGGAGCCAGAGTGTGCAACTGCACTTGTTATAGTTGTTGAAGACTAGAAAGTAGCTGAGCGTACAACATTGGAAGAGTGTCGAAACGCCGGTCCATCGTCCTTGGCCTCTGTTGGTAAGCGGGTCTGTTACCCGGTTGTTGTGGTTGGTACTGAGCTGGTTGACGTTGGGGTTGTTGTTGTTGTAGTGGTGATGCAGCTGGAATGGTCACAGCCGCAACATACGGTTGCTGATGATAGTTCTGAAAGTTATTCCTCCGGTTATCCCTGTTCTGATAAGAAGATATGGCACTTGCATCCCCTTCTCTCCTCTTCTGTCCCTGAATGAACGGCTTCTTCACCCCTGATGAGGATCCACCTCCAATCTGGATCTTGTATGTCTTCAAATAGTTCTCCACTCTCTCACCGGTAGAGACTACATCAGCAAAGTTGGAGGCATTGCAACCCACTAGGCGCTCCAAGTAAGGTCCGGGCAGAGTGTTCATGAACATGTTAGCCATTTCCTTTTCCAACATAGGAGGTTGAACACGGGAAGTTGTTTCTCTCTAGCGTTGAGCATATTCCCTGAAGCACTCATTGCTTTTAAGAGACAGATTCTGAAGTTGAGTTCTGTCCGGAGCCATGTCTGCATTATATTGATACTGCTTCACAAAAGCCTCCGCCAAATCCCTCCAGCAATGGATGTGGGCTCTGTCCAACCTCATGTACCATTCCAAAGATGCCCCAGCTAGGCTATCCTGGAAAAAGTACATAAGCAACTTCTCGTCATCGGAGTATGCAACCATCTTTCGAAAGTAGGCTTGCACATGGGTCTTCGGGCAAGAGTTGCCAATGTATTTGTCAAATATCGGGACCTTGATTTCAGTGGCACCCTTACGCCTGGGACCAATCCCAAGTCAGCAACGTCTACTCCCAGAGGATTCTGTCCTTCCACTGCCTTCAACCTCTCTTCCGGTCTGTAGCGGTGTATTCGTTACTATATGATCTATTGATTAAATCATAAGCAATGTATACAATGAATATAGAGTCGCCACCGCACTTTTATTTATCCTAAGGACTGGTTAAAAAGCGAACAAAAACCTAAGAAGTTTTACGCGTAGAAAACTAATAAAAAAGATCAGAGATCGGGGTAAGGGGTAAATTACGCAATGGGAAGGTGTTAGGCACCCAATGCGTCCTAGGTACTCCTAGGGAGCCCTTTTCACACTTGTTGTATAAAATTATTATTTGTCATGACATAAGTATTGTGCAAACATGATTGGGATGATGAGAAAAGAATATACAAGTTAGTTATTTTTGTGTTCGAACGGATGAACCCGTTGCCTACGTACCTTCCATCAAAGGTAAGGATCAAAACGCCGTAGTTCGGCTAAAAACTTCCAAAAGTTAGTGGATTCAATTTTAAAACAAGAGCACTAAGGTTTTACGTTACCCATGGGAGAAAACTCAACCTTAAGAAACAACAACGTCCACCATGTGAGAAAAGCTTCCACTTGCCAGAGAGGGGTTAACCCTATAATAGGCAAGGAAGACTTACAATTCATCTACTAAGGACAAATAGGTGAGGTTAATATCAACCAACTAGGGTAAATCAAACCTATAGCTAATGTATGAAAACTTAACAGACATGGACAAAGCCACAAAATCACTTGAATGGGTGAAGTTATTTGGATTATTTACAAAAAGTCAAAGTATGATTAAAGTCAATTCAAAATGAAGTATTTACAAAAATGAAGTTTGGAAAAATCATGGACTTAAGGTCCAAGTTTCTAATTTGGAAAGAAGGTGAGAATGTTTGCACAACACTTATTTCAAGTTTTTTAAAAGTATGTGTGAAAAGGTAGGACACAATGGGATGAATGGAATGGTGTGTATGTAAAACTTCTTAGGAGGGTCCGCCTCTTGAAATCATATAGAAGATGATTCAAGTGGGTCCTTAGGAATAGGCTACAAATGAGCAATAATATGAACATGGTAACAGATGAGATTAAATAAAAGCGGATACTGGATGCCACTCAATGGTCTTATACCTGTCTCCTAAAACAAGTAAGGATATCAGAAGCCACTTTATGGACTTACACTAATCTCCATCAGAATAAAACAGAAAAACAAAACAGGGAAGTCAACTGCCAATCTATCTGGACTTATGTGAACCTCCACAGTATGATCATAGGAAAACAAATGCCACATCACAGGGACTTACAATGAATCCTCACATACAACAACAATGCTCAAACAAAGAGCAAAGAAGATATGAGTGACCAATGAGGTCTTACACTCTATCTCTTCCATGTCATAGGAACAGATGCCAACTCACAGGGACTTATAACTGGTTCCTCAATGGGAAAACATCAATGTCACAAGGACAAAAGAACTGATCATGCACTAATGGCAAACAAAGATGATAAATGCACAATGGCAAACAATGATAGTAAACGCACAATGGCAATCAAGTAATCATGTATAAATGAATCAAGTAATCAATCACATAAATTCAAGTAGCACACGCTATAACCATTCAATTGGGCTCAAGCAAAAGGGTTTGACTATGAAAGTCCACTGTAAGAGGTAAGTGTCGCTCTTAACCTGGCCATTGAGGGGCTCAGGTGAAGCAGATGAAAGGATATGAGGGGTGTGCCTCATTGCTTCTATCTCAGGTCCGAGAGAGCATGTAAATATAAGAATGTGGGGGAGTTCAGAAAGATGGAACTCTTTCCCCAATTGGACTCGATAGATCTTGGGTTTGGATCTCAATGCTACAACCATGTAATGGGAGCAAGGAGAAGACTCACAGAATAGTGGGAGATAGGCTACTTATCTCTTTGATCCACCCATTGCCTCAAATGAGGACTTTTCCTGCTTGGGACAAACATAAACAAACACAAACAATGCCTCTTAAGGAGGACTTCAGACAGTTTGCCCGGCCAAATAACAGGCCGGGTCTCCAGACTACATGAAGAAGAAGGTGCAATACCTCAATGCTAATTGCTTATAAGCAAAGCAATGCAAGTTCTTAAGAGAACTGAGCAACTAGGGGTACCTGGAATCATCAAACAGAATCAGCATCCCAACATAAACAAAACAATAACAATAAGAATCAATCAACAATTAAACAATGATGTGCATCATGTGCATAGCACAAAGGTCAAGTGAACCAAGCCCTACAAAACAAACACATTAGTTAAATGATTTCGACTCAATTATGCATCAACCTCCTTAAGGCATTAGCTTTTTAACCTGAAAAGTCAAAGTCAAGCTCAAACATAAGTAATAAGACCACTAGGCCAAGCCTAGGGTCCAAAGGATGGAAAAATCCTAAAACAGCAAGTAAATCATAATCAAAACCAAGATAATCCAATTAAGAAAGGACTCCAATTGGTCCCAAATCCAAACTATGCCCCTATTTCAATTTATGCATCATGTAAGGCAAAGGAAGCAAATGTAAATCACATATGAGCAACCAGCAAGATCACATCACAAAAAATACCAAAACAGCATGGAAAATTCCACAAAAATTATATCCTAAACAGAGGACATTCAACAAGCTACATGTCAATTTTCAAGCAATTTGGACTAGTGGAACCATAGGAATTAATTCAACATGTCAAAGCATGGAAAAACACAATCAAATGAAGTCCCAAAATGTACATTAACTTCAATTAAATGGTGAACAGTGATATTACATGGGAAATGGATGGGACCAAAGCCAAATGAGAGCTTAATGTGTTAAGAATTACTCTACCAATTTTCATGATCATTGGATAAGGTATGAAGATTTGGCAACATATACACAAAAGGTTACACAAGTAAAGCCCTAAAATGCTAGGCAGCACTCAAAAATTCTAATCAATTAAGAAATGGATTATAAAAATCCACGAAAAAACATATTGAATGTTAACATGTTAAATGTGCTACATGCAAAATTTCAAGGCCATAGGCCAAGGGGAAGCATGGCAAAAAAATCAGGGAACTCAGCATATCACATTGTGTCACATATTTCCACACTCAAGTTCCATAAATCATAGTTAAAAAACCAGAGGTCCAAAAAATGCAAAACCTATGTCAAAAATTCCAGGAGAGTGTCAGGAATCGACACCTAAAATTTCATTTGATTTGGATCTAATATGGTGATTTTATGATCAAAATGGTGGAACATGTGAAATTTGTGTACATTATGGATATCCCTATGTCAATTAATTTTTCTACCAAGCAACATTTTATTTTTTGTATCTATTAAAAATTAGATTAAAAATGGAGATTAACAAAAAAAGTCTTGATTTAATTGGATTAATATTGATTAACTTATGATTTTTAGAAGTTCTTGAATCATTGAATAATTATTTAAGGTTTTTACTATGATTAATTAATTAATTAAGGCGAAATGGCAAATTTGTAATTCTTTAATCCAAGGTGCGGGAAACGCATTTTTGAAAAGAAACAGACGCTGAATGGATCAAACAGTACACAATCCAGCAATTCATCTTCTTCTTCGAGCGGCATTACCGTGTTCATCACCTTCCAATATGATTTCGATCATTTCTCAACCAAATCTTACAAATGAATAACCGTTGGAAAGGTCACGCAACGAGGATCAAGGATACGCTAAGGAAATCGTCCGGAAATTATCGTACAAGGCGAATCGATGGAAAGAAGATCTTGCATCTAAACTTCAACCTTAGATTTCTCTCTCATAAGCTAACGGTTTTCAATTCTATAAAGTGCTGCACGATCTACACATTATGCTCTACAAGAACCACACAACGATTTTGAGAATGGTGATAGTCGAATCCTAACCTTTTCGAGGTGCAGCCGTGGATTCCGTGCGCGTTTCGCTTCAATGAGTGGAAACAGATACGTGTTGAAGCGTGGAGAAGATGATGGAATGCGTATTGTAGCTCGAAACAGCTCCGATTCTTGGAAATTGTCAACTGTTCTTCCTTGATGCAAGCTTGGACAGTATGAATTGTGAAGGATTCTTGATCCTATACCTGCAAACAGCACTTCCAAAACAAGTACAGATGATGAATCCACCACGAATTAGCACAACACTTGAAGAACTCTTGGTGAAAAATTGGAAAAAATGCCAATATGCAATGTGAAAAAAGTGAGAGAAAAATGGGAGAAATTGAGAGTTTTTTTGTTAGATTTTCTGAATTGTGATTAGTGTCCAATTTCTGTTATGGATTAAACTTATATATGGATCACTAATACAACTATAATTATGATTAATGAAAAATAGTGAATTAGTGAAATTAAGCTTATGTGTGAATTTGGCTCCCTTTTGCTCTTTCTCTAAACCAGTCCATATCAGTCCAATTTTTTGATTCAAGCAAGTCCAAAATATCATATATGATGTGTAGAAACAAGTCTCATTTCCATTGGCCATGTACTTTGCAAATTCACCATGTCATGGTAATGTCATGTATTTTCAAGTCCATTTCAAAAGCTAGATATCAAACCATGGGGCCTAGGCATATTGTGATTATTCCAACAATTTTCAAATGCCATTCATGAGGTGTAGAAAAAATCCCCACTCAAAAATTCCAATTATTTCACAAGTTGGACGATTTTGCCCCTGGTTCATTTAACAGTCCAGTTGAAATTTGACCTTTTGCATTGAGCACTTTTGAAGAAATCCAATTATGCACCATGAAAGTACATGTCAAATGGAGTTTGTGCATATAAAGAACTTGCAATTTGGACAATCCATGTGGAAGTTATGGCCTCCTGATTACGGGTCTTTTCTGAAATTCACTGAGCCATATCTTGCAAACCATACATGGGATTTTCAAGTTCTTGGACTTTTTGGAAAGGTGAGATTAAGATCTTCAACTTTCATGTTGGACAAAATTTGATTTGAAGCTTGTATCATGAAATTATCTTGAGGGGAAAAACTTTCCATTTTGGGCAGCTGAAATCACAGGTCCACTGCCATTTTGGGAAACTTTCTGTCTGACCTCAATTCCTTCAACCTTGACCTTTGAAATGTCAAATAGGACTTGTATGGACATGAATGAGGTCTTTCTAACCATCTCACACCTTCCAAATCCTGATTAAATGCACAGTTGACCACAGTTGACTTTTGTTGACTTTTCTTGACTGGGCCATGTTCTGATGAATTCCAAGTCTCTTTCAATTGAGATCTTGCTTCCAAATGATATCACAAGTTATATGAACTCTTTATGAATGATCATGGTGTCCAAATTCTTCAAGAATGGCCACCATCTATTGCTCAATGCTTGATTTGACTGATTGACTGATGATTGCTTCAGCTGCAAGCAACAAGGTTAGATGACAATATTTTTGTACTTTTGGTTAGTAAACATATGAAAAGCAATGATATACAAATGCAATACATGCTTGGTGATCAGGAACCACACTCACAAGGTATCCCACCCACTAGGAGGGCAGCTAAGGTATGCAATGATCCTTGAGGCCATGATATGATATGATATGGGCCATGAGGGATCTTAGGGCCAAAATTGGGGTCTTACAGATGCCCCTATTTAAGGTCATTCTATCCGGAGAAGTGAAGTTTAGAAATCTTCATCTCGACGCGGTAGAATGGGCTTAAATAATAGTAATGAGACGAATTTTGGTCCCTAAGAGACCTCATGATGCAGATGTATGCATGCAAAAGCAAATTCTGTGGGGAATATGGTTCACACAGAAGAAAAGACGATCCATCGGAGTAATACACTCACCAGGAACAGAGACTCTAATAAGACTCTTATTGGGACTCTTTTAGGGGATAGTAAAGAAAAGAATGCGTGAGCAGGACACGACTTTGATTAGGGAAGACAAAACTGACATAGCGTGAACAAGACACGACTCCGATTGGGGATAACAGACATCGGAATGGAGAACTTGCTGGGGAAGCAAAGGACTCACACCGGGGAATAAAGAAATTCCAAAGGAAAATAAATCCATAGGAAAGACATAAGCTGACTCAACTATCCAGAAAGGATACTTCGGATAAAAATCCGGACTCGGACCTGGAAAAGATTCACATAGAACCTCCCTGCCGGGAAATGCATATACTGGGGAATAAACACCCATATAGCAAAGGGTAAAAATCACCAAAGGAAACTCCACAGGGGAATGTCTAACAAAGAGACTCTCCTGGGAAAAGCAACAAGGATGAGGTGCTACCGGTATACGGGTAACAAACTCAGGAAGAATGAATATCTAAGACCGGTATAAGGGTGAGAGATATCAATCAACCAACATCTGAGAAAGACCTACAAAGGGTACCAAACTCAGGAAAATCTGACTCCACAAGGGACCAACGTCATAATAGGGGGTAGAAAGGAAGGAACACCAGGGATACCAAGGTATATAATAGGTGACCGACAGAACGTGAATTGGTATATATGCCAAGACACTCATCATCCGAAAGGAGGGCTTGAAAAAGCAAATCAACTTAGAGGATGGACATTCGAATCCACAACGGGAAAACGAATCTTACTCAAACTGGGGACACAAACCCAAAGAGTACATGAGATATAATATCCATTACCGGCAGACCGTGGATAAGATACTCGCATGAGATATATTATCTATTACCGTCAGAACGTAGATAATAAACTCGCATGGTAAGAAACACCAGAGATACCGGTTACTGGGTATATAATAGGTGATCTACCGAAAACGTGAATTGGTATATATGCCAAAACACACATCCGAAACACAAACAGGTTAAAGGATGAATATTCGATTCTACAAAGAATACGAATCTTACTCTACTGGGGAAAATCAACAAAGGACTCCAACCGAAGAGCGCATGAGACATATTATTCATTACCGGCAGACCGTGAATAATATACTCGAAAGGAAAAGACACCAGAGATACCGAAGTATATAATAGGTGACTAACCGAAAAAGAGAGACAATCGATACCAAGCATCCGGGTAAACGAAAGACAACTCAAAGGGATAAATTGCAAGCATCCGGCAATTATCCAACAACAAAGAAATATTCGACTCCGCCAAGGGAAATAACGAATCTTACTCGACCAGGGAAACACAAAAGGCTTCAACTGAAGAGTGCATGAGATATATTATCCATTACCGTCAGAACGTGGATAGTATACTCGCATGGAAGATTATCCACAACCGGTATAAGGGTTAATAAAGGATAAATCGTCCGAAACGAAAGGTATCGGGATACCAAACAGGCATATAATGATGACCAATCAAAGAGGGTAACAACATTACCAACAAAAGGGTAAATGAAAGACTCACTGGGGATAAATTGCAAGCAACCGGCAATTATCCACAAAAGCTGGGAATACATTGATAAACAACCAATGATCCGGGGAACAAATCACTAGCAAACGGTGAAAAGACCCATTGGCGACTTCAAAAGGATAACATTGCAAGCATCCGGCAATGATCCAGAAGACTGCTGGGAATACAAGTGCTTACTCAAGAGCAACTACCCAAAGCAGGGAGGAATATCAACATCGAATATTGAATGAAGATAACCACAAAGGGGATTAGGGTTTACATCTACCGAATACGGGGCAGAAGACCACAAACTCTAGCTGAGGAAACAAGGGGTTTAACAATACCGACTACTGGGTAAGAAACCAAAGACTCAGCTGAGGATAAAATTGCTAGCAACCGGCAATTATCCACACGCATCATAAGATACTAACTCCGCTGGAGAGACAAATCACAGCGACAAAGGATTTACAACTACCGAATACGGGGTAGAAGACCACAAACTCCACTGGGGATATAAATCTCCACAGGGAACAAAACTCTGTCAGGGATAAAATCACAACAACAGAAGATCCACCATCAGCCAGACCGACCCACAAAGGTCACCACTGCTAGGGGAAAAGAGATAGGACTCACAACTACCGGTATGAGGGCAGTAGCCATACTCTGGTGGGAATAACCACAAATTAAGGTTTACATCTACCGAATACGGGGTAGAAAACCAAAAACTCTGCGTGGGGATAGAATAAATCACGAATCCGCACGAGAAACCAAAAATGAGGTTTATCACAGACCGCAAACTCTGTTGGAGAGTAGGGAATTAGGATTTACGACTACCGACTATCAGGTAGAAAACCAACAACTCTGGCTGGGGACTACAAGGTATATAACCACAAGTTCTGCCAAGAAAGCCAGGAGAATAGGACTTACAACTACCGGTATAAGGGTAGGGGCCAAAATCGACTCTTGCGGAGGAATGAAAGGTATATAACCACGAATTCCGCCAAGAGGAAAGGAACAGTAGGACTTACAACTACCGGTATAAGGGTAGAGGCCCTAACAATCCGCTGGGGATAAAGATCACCACAGGGAAACACAAGAAACAGACGACAAACGCCAATTCGGGAAAGATCCGAAAAGACAGACTGAATCGAGACACGTCCTAATGAGGATATAACTCAAATAGGAACATCCACCCCAATATATGTGTTGGGAGGAAACGGAAGAAACCGTCATCCACGAGGGTATATCTCAGTGGGGAACCGCAGAAGGAAAGACAGACACTTTCTGCTTATGGGCTGACTCTATATGGAGAGATTTAACACCCGACATCTGCTTAGGAAGATCTATAAAGATCTATATCACCATAGCAGGGAATAACAAACAAGGATATATGGCAAAAATGCAACATGAATATCTGAATGTTTTATGAACATGCATGAATATGCGTGATTTATGTTTGATGAATGCTGACAAAACAGACATATCTAACACGACAGGTCCAGGAATCAAACGTCCGGTATTACATTTCCAGGGGAAAACCAACTGGAAAGCCAATCTGCTGGAGATCTACATGCTATAAAGCAAAGATCTGCGGGTACTGCTGGGAAGCAGAAGCAAAAGAATCAGAGATATCTGGAGAATACCAAATCTCTGAGTAATGGATCAGCGATCACCCCAACTAGGGCACAGAAAGTCACAACGGGCAAAACAGCCACCAAGACGAATCTGTCGGGGAACAAGAGAAAATCTCAACATCCTGCAGGGGATCCTAGCAAACACTGCTATGGGAACGGATCCGTCATAACTCCATTGGGGAGCAACCCACTGAGGGAGCAAAGGTCATCCATATAGAGTTTGGCTGCACAAGCCACTCTACTGGGGATATCATCAACTACTCTCTTGGGGAACAACCCACTGAGGAAGGAAAGCACCAAACAAGTAGATTCTGCAACAAACCACTCTACTCGGGGCGAACACACATCTGATGGATCACATCGGTAGACTCTGCAATAAGATCCGCTCTACCGAGGATCGAAGAGTAATCAGGAAATCAATACAATCTCTGGATGACGGAGCTATCAACCGACCATACCGGGGATTGAAAGAGGTTCAACAGGCAATATTGCCACAACAACCGCTCTGCAGACGAATGCTGGAGAAAGATGGATGAAAATACCGGGATATCAACCCGATCAACCACGGAGTAGGAAAATAAATCCTGCTCTGCTGAGAACAACAACCATTCTGATAGAGGGAAAGTAAACACCTCCACTGACGACTTTGCCGGGGAAAAGGTAAAGTACCGGGTATCAAACCACTGACTTACCGAGTCTTCCAAAAGGAAAGCGACCGTGCTGAGAAAACAGATAAATCCGCTGGCAACTGCGCTGGGGAGGGTGACAACAACTCTGCTCGCGACTGCAATGGGGATATCAATAACAGCTCTACTGTGCCAAGGAGACAAATAAAGTCTGGGGATAGCGACCCACTGGAGAAAGTGACGAGGCACCAAGGTGACAAACCATCAACCGCCGAATCCTCCACAAGGAAATCATCCATGATAAGGGAAAACTGTTGTTGGAGAAAATTGAGTCTTCAACAACACTCTGCTTGGGGAACAACCCCACCAACAACTCGACTTGCAATTATGCTGGCAACTCACTTGGGGAGAAATACGAGATACGGGGATATCAACCCACTAACCGTAAATTCTCTGAACAATTTGAGCAATCAAGCCGGGGAGAGACTACTGCTGGAGAACAGACTGAGTCTTCAATTCACAATTCTGCTTCGGGGAGTCAAAATCCACAGAAGCTCTGCTTAGGGAACAACCCTAACAACAAATCTCTGCTTGGGGAACCACCCCAACAACAAATCTGGAGAAGAAGGATACAAACCAAACCAGGAGTATGAACAAATGTCTTACCTGTTGGAAACCATGCCACCCTTGGGAGAGCACTGAGAAATTCTTTGAGTATCCTTTTATCATTTGTGAATGTTCACTTTGTTTAAAACAATAAATTTTGAAAAAATTTGTTTTTAAAACAATGACATTTTTATCAATTAAAACATGCAAAACATTTATTGAATTGAAACAAATAAGAGTGCAAATAATTGGATAAAAGCTCAAATTTATTTGATGGAATAGTAGTCTGCGAATGGCAAGACTCCATAGATCTGTACAAATTTGAAATCAGTGATGTATATTGGAAGAGGGCTACATTGAACATAATGATCCTTTCTCTACCAATTTGAATCTCGATGTATTCGAAGCTTCAGTTGACGACGAATCGAGAACTTCTGACGAAAAGACAACTGGTGACCAGAAAGTCCTGTCAGGATGCAGTTACTTGCCAAATCCCTAATTTTTGCCTAGATTGCCCCAGGGTGAGGTACTCAATCTAGCGGGATGCAAATATATATCTTTTTCAAGGTCTCTAATTTTTGCCTGGATTACCCTTGCGGGTTCTCCACCGAGACGCTCATTTTTGCCTAAGCCGCCCTTTCGGGTTTTCAACTTAGCGAGCAATTCTGTTTTTTTTCATTTGCATATACTTTTTTTTAGGCAAAGTATTTCTTGACTGCATCTGAATTCACAAGGCGAGTGAAATCCTCCCCATCCATTGTTGTAAGCATCAAAGCACCGCCTGAAAAGGCTCTTTTAACAACATATGGACCCTCGTAGTTTGGAGTCCACTTGCCCCTGGAATCGGGCACGAAAGACAAAACTTTCTTGAGCACAAGGTCACCTTCTCTGAACACACGAGGCTTGACCTTCTTATCGAATGCTTTCTTCATTCTTCGCTGATATAACTGACCATGACACATGGCAGTTAATCGCTTCTCTTCAATCAGATTCCATTGGTCATAACGACTCTGAATCCATTCAACATCAGTCAACTAGGGACTTGAGGGTATCAGGCTTCTTTTATTCTTTTTTTTTTTCTATTTGAAAATTTTTTTCCTGATTTTTGCCTTTACTTTGATTTTTCACCCTCTTCTCCTCCTTTTTTTTTTTTTTTTTACATTACATTGGTAATCCCCCAGTTTGACTGTTTTGCTGATTCTCATGATACAGCTGAATGAGCTTCTTTGGGTGCTCAAGAAGGCGGGTAATCTCATCAGGAATCCCCTTCAACATCATCTTCCTCTGCCTCAAGTACAAGGAATTCAAGATTGGGAGATGGCGTTGGATCATTATGTTCAATGGGTTTAGAAATCCCTGCACAATGATTCTGGATAATGGAAAGCTTTTGTATTTAAACAAGCAAATCATTTATGCAGATGAAAAAGCTGTTTTTGTTTTTCATGGTTTTTTTGTGATCACTGATTTCATGCAAAAGCAAAAAGTGAAAACAAATGGAAAAACAAATGTTTAACGATGCATTAATTGAATGAAACACCATTGTATTAAATGCTGCCAACAATGTCATCACTTCTCCTTTTGGCATGGGAGAAGGGTTTTGAACAAAGGGAACAAATCACGCTGACTTATGAATGACCGTAAGAACATCCACAGCGACCCAATTGTGGCAGACACCAACAGGAATGATGAAATTGTTCAGGTCCTCTGCATCCTCTTCCAAGATAGCAGCAGCCTCTTCTTCAGGTTGATCGTCATGGATGAATCCTCCTCTTGCGAACAAACCTTGCTCCTTAAGTGCCCCAGAACAGCAGCCAGTGCCAGCCCGGGATCGGTTAACCAGGAATAAATCCATCAACAGCACTTAGTCTAGCAAATCCTCCTCTGAGTTTACAATTCTCTTGCTCAGGATGATCCATCAATCTGGCAGAGTTGGCTCTGGTATAATACCGGCGAAGTGCGTCTTCAAAATAAATGAAGATCGCAGGGTCAGACCGCAGGACAGGAGCCCGGAACAAAACATCCGCTTATGCAAATGATGCATGAAGTGTTTATGCATATGCTTGTTTTTTATTTCAAAGGAACTCGAGGGTTCTATTTGCAAACTTTGAAATATTTACATTTTGATCGTATATGAGAATATCTCATCAGATAGATCAGGTGAAAAAAATTTCCCGGTTTTTTCATGTTTGAAAATTTTTGCAAACAAACTCCTTTGAGTTCCTTGAAAATTTTCTTTTTTCTGATGATATGGATGCAGATGAATGTATGAATGCATGAATGCAAAAATCACACTCAAGGATCAAGCAAAGCACACCAAACAAAGGTCGTGGGAAAGCTCAATGTATCCCTAATATCAATCATCCATTTTGGTGGATTTAGGTTTTCACCTTATCGACACCCAAGTTCCATTGATATTAACGGTACATGAACCGGCTCAATCATCCTTAATATCAACCAGCCGCTTTGGTGGATTTTAGGTTTTACACCTGATCCGGGATCCATTGATATTAACGATGTTTGAACGACTCAACCACGAATCACGGGTTTGCTGAGAGTCACGAGCATGGAGTCTTGGTTAAGAACCACCCAAAGGGAGTGTACTAGGGTTTAAACCTGCCAGACATGTTCTACCAGAGGTTCCCATAATCATCGTCCCATCTCTCGGATATTATCGGAGGAACGAATACTCGTATTCCAAAAATATTCTCAAGAGAAACTCTTATGAGTGTAGTATCGCGTAACAATCGCATCAGATCTTACATCTGAACGACCTCCGCACTACGTCCTAAAAATAGGCCAAGATGGGTTTGGTAAACTAAGGTCCTTGGCTTCTAAGGTACATGATTGAAAGGATAATGCCTAACCACAAATAACTTGTGTGACATTATTAATCCAACATGACCTCCACCAAGTGAATGGACTCGCAAGTCAACTGGCTAAGGACTACTCCACACCAGTCGACAAGACTACGCCATTCTCTTATCCTAAGGTGCACTCGAGTTCGGGTATAGAACTCATCTCACAAAGATCACCAAAGCAAACAGCAATTGTATATCAAGCAATTCAAACATTACAATCAATACAGTTATCCCAAATTGTACAAAAATATGTCAAATAACAAGTAATAATATATCACACAACAGTGGTGAAAAGTAGGCAATACCACCAAGGAGTTTAATTCCCCAGCAGAGTCGCCACTTTTCTGTAGCGGTGTATTCGTTACTATATGATCTATTGATTAAATCATAAGCAATGTATACAATGAATATAGAGTCGCCACCGCACTTTTATTTATCCTAAGGACTGGTTAAAAAGCGAACAAAAACCTAAGAAGTTTTACGCGTAGAAAACTAATAAAAAAGATCAGAGATCGGGGTAAGGGGTAAATTACGCAATGGGAAGGTGTTAGGCACCCAATGCGTCCTAGGTACTCCTAGGGAGCCCTTTTCACACTTGTTGTATAAAATTATTATTTGTCATGACATAAGTATTGTGCAAACATGATTGGGATGATGAGAAAAGAATATACAAGTTAGTTATTTTTGTGTTCGAACGGATGAACCCGTTGCCTACGTACCTTCCATCAAAGGTAAGGATCAAAACGCCGTAGTTCGGCTAAAAACTTCCAAAAGTTAGTGGATTCAATTTTAAAACAAGAGCACTAAGGTTTACGTTACCCATGGGAGAAAACTCAACCTTAAGAAACAACAACGTCCACCATGTGAGAAAAGCTTCCACTTGCCAGAGAGGGGTTAACCCTATAATAGGCAAGGAAGACTTACAATTCATCTACTAAGGACAAATAGGTGAGGTTAATATCAACCAACTAGGGTAAATCAAACCTATAGCTAATGTATGAAAACTTAACAGACATGGACAAAGCCACAAAATCACTTGAATGGGTGAAGTTATTTGGATTATTTACAAAAAGTCAAAGTATGATTAAAGTCAATTCAAAATGAAGTATTTACAAAAATGAAGTTTGGAAAAATCATGGACTTAAGGTCCAAGTTTCTAATTTGGAAAGAAGGTGAGAATGTTTGCACAACACTTATTTCAAGTTTTTTAAAGTATGTGTGAAAAGGTAGGACACAATGGGATGAATGGAATGGTGTGTATGTAAAACTTCTTAGGAGGGTCCGCCTCTTGAAATCATATAGAAGATGATTCAAGTGGGTCCTTAGGAATAGGCTACAAATGAGCAATAATATGAACATGGTAACAGATGAGATTAAATAAAAGCGGATACTGGATGCCACTCAATGGTCTTATACCTGTCTCCTAAAACAAGTAAGGATATCAGAAGCCACTTTATGGACTTACACTAATCTCCATCAGAATAAAACAGAAAAACAAAACAGGGAAGTCAACTGCCAATCTATCTGGACTTATGTGAACCTCCACAGTATGATCATAGGAAAACAAATGCCACATCACAGGGACTTACAATGAATCCTCACATACAACAACAATGCTCAAACAAAGAGCAAAGAAGATATGAGTGACCAATGAGGTCTTACACTCTATCTCTTCCATGTCATAGGAACAGATGCCAACTCATAGGGACTTATAACTGGTTCCTCAATGGGAAAACATCAATGTCACAAGGACAAAAGAACTGATCATGCACTAATGGCAAACAAAGATGATAAATGCACAATGGCAAACAATGATAGTAAACGCACAATGGCAATCAAGTAATCATGTATAAATGAATCAAGTAATCAATCACATAAATTCAAGTAGCACACGCTATAACCATTCAATTGGGCTCAAGCAAAAGGGTTTGACTATGAAAGTCCACTGTAAGAGGTAAGTGTCGCTCTTAACCTGGCCATTGAGGGGCTCAGGTGAAGCAGATGAAAGGATATGAGGGGTGTGCCTCATTGCTTCTATCTCAGGTCCGAGAGAGCATGTAAATATAAGAATGTGGGGGAGTTCAGAAAGATGGAACTCTTTCCCCAATTGGACTCGATAGATCTTGGGTTTGGATCTCAATGCTACAACCATGTAATGGGAGCAAGGAGAAGACTCACAGAATAGTGGGAGATAGGCTACTTATCTCTTTGATCCACCCATTGCCTCAAATGAGGACTTTTCCTGCTTGGGACAAACATAAACAAACACAAACAATGCCTCTTAAGGAGGACTTCAGACAGTTTGCCCGGCCAAATAACAGGCCGGGTCTCCAGACTACATGAAGAAGAAGGTGCAATACCTCAATGCTAATTGCTTATAAGCAAAGCAATGCAAGTTCTTAAGAGAACTGAGCAACTAGGGGTACCTGGAATCATCAAACAGAATCAGCATCCCAACATAAACAAAACAATAACAATAAGAATCAATCAACAATTAAACAATGATGTGCATCATGTGCATAGCACAAAGGTCAAGTGAACCAAGCCCTACAAAACAAACACATTAGTTAAATGATTTCGACTCAATTATGCATCAACCTCCTTAAGGCATTAGCTTTTTAACCTGAAAAGTCAAAGTCAAGCTCAAACATAAGTAATAAGACCACTAGGCCAAGCCTAGGGTCCAAAGGATGGAAAAATCCTAAAACAGCAAGTAAATCATAATCAAAACCAAGATAATCCAATTAAGAAAGGACTCCAATTGGTCCCAAATCCAAACTATGCCCCTATTTCAATTTATGCATCATGTAAGGCAAAGGAAGCAAATGTAAATCACATATGAGCAACCAGCAAGATCACATCACAAAAAATACCAAAACAGCATGGAAAATTCCACAAAAATTATATCCTAAACAGAGGACATTCAACAAGCTACATGTCAATTTTCAAGCAATTTGGACTAGTGGAACCATAGGAATTAATTCAACATGTCAAAGCATGGAAAAACACAATCAAATGAAGTCCCAAAATGTACATTAACTTCAATTAAATGGTGAACAGTGATATTACATGGGAAATGGATGGGACCAAAGCCAAATGAGAGCTTAATGTGTTAAGAATTACTCTACCAATTTTCATGATCATTGGATAAGGTATGAAGATTTGGCAACATATACACAAAAGGTTACACAAGTAAAGCCCTAAAATGCTAGGCAGCACTCAAAAATTCTAATCAATTAAGAAATGGATTATAAAAATCCACGAAAAAACATATTGAATGTTAACATGTTAAATGTGCTACATGCAAAATTTCAAGGCCATAGGCCAAGGGGAAGCATGGCAAAAAAATCAGGGAACTCAGCATATCACATTGTGTCACATATTTCCACACTCAAGTTCCATAAATCATAGTTAAAAAACCAGAGGTCCAAAAAATGCAAAACCTATGTCAAAAATTCCAGGAGAGTGTCAGGAATCGACACCTAAAATTTCATTTGATTTGGATCTAATATGGTGATTTTATGATCAAAATGGTGGAACATGTGAAATTTGTGTACATTATGGATATCCCTATGTCAATTAATTTTTCTACCAAGCAACATTTTATTTTTGTATCTATTAAAAATTAGATTAAAAATGGAGATTAACAAAAAAAGTCTTGATTTAATTGGATTAATATTGATTAACTTATGATTTTTAGAAGTTCTTGAATCATTGAATAATTATTTAAGGTTTTACTATGATTAATTATTAATTAAGGCGAAATGGCAAATTTGTAATTCTTTAATCCAAGGTGCGGGAAACGCATTTTTGAAAAGAAACAGACGCTGAATGGATCAAACAGTACACAATCCAGCAATTCATCTTCTTCTTCGAGCGGCATTACCGTGTTCATCACCTTCCAATATGATTTCGATCATTTCTCAACCAAATCTTACAAATGAATAACCGTTGGAAAGGTCACGCAACGAGGATCAAGGATACGCTAAGGAAATCGTCCGGAAATTATCGTACAAGGCGAATCGATGGAAAGAAGATCTTGCATCTAAACTTCAACCTTAGATTTCTCTCTCATAAGCTAACGGTTTTCAATTCTATAAAGTGCTGCACGATCTACACATTATGCTCTACAAGAACCACACAACGATTTTGAGAATGGTGATAGTCGAATCCTAACCTTTTCGAGGTGCAGCCGTGGATTCCGTGCGCGTTTCGCTTCAATGAGTGGAAACAGATACGTGTTGAAGCGTGGAGAAGATGATGGAATGCGTATTGTAGCTCGAAACAGCTCCGATTCTTGGAAATTGTCAACTGTTCTTCCTTGATGCAAGCTTGGACAGTATGAATTGTGAAGGATTCTTGATCCTATACCTGCAAACAGCACTTCCAAAACAAGTACAGATGATGAATCCACCACGAATTAGCACAACACTTGAAGAACTCTTGGTGAAAAATTGGAAAAAATGCCAATATGCAATGTGAAAAAAGTGAGAGAAAAATGGGAGAAATTGAGAGTTTTTTGTTAGATTTTCTGAATTGTGATTAGTGTCCAATTTCTGTTATGGATTAAACTTATATATGGATCACTAATACAACTATAATTATGATTAATGAAAAATAGTGAATTAGTGAAATTAAGCTTATGTGTGAATTTGGCTCCCTTTTGCTCTTTCTCTAAACCAGTCCATATCAGTCCAATTTTTTGATTCAAGCAAGTCCAAAATATCATATATGATGTGTAGAAACAAGTCTCATTTCCATTGGCCATGTACTTTGCAAATTCACCATGTCATGGTAATGTCATGTATTTTCAAGTCCATTTCAAAAGCTAGATATCAAACCATGGGGCCTAGGCATATTGTGATTATTCCAACAATTTTCAAATGCCATTCATGAGGTGTAGAAAAAATCCCCACTCAAAAATTCCAATTATTTCACAAGTTGGACGATTTTGCCCCTGGTTCATTTAACAGTCCAGTTGAAATTTGACCTTTTGCATTGAGCACTTTTGAAGAAATCCAATTATGCACCATGAAAGTACATGTCAAATGGAGTTTGTGCATATAAAGAACTTGCAATTTGGACAATCCATGTGGAAGTTATGGCCTCCTGATTACGGGTCTTTTCTGAAATTCACTGAGCCATATCTTGCAAACCATACATGGGATTTTCAAGTTCTTGGACTTTTTGGAAAGGTGAGATTAAGATCTTCAACTTTCATGTTGGACAAAATTTGATTTGAAGCTTGTATCATGAAATTATCTTGAGGGGAAAAACTTTCCATTTTGGGCAGCTGAAATCACAGGTCCACTGCCATTTTGGGAAACTTTCTGTCTGACCTCAATTCCTTCAACCTTGACCTTTGAAATGTCAAATAGGACTTGTATGGACATGAATGAGGTCTTTCTAACCATCTCACACCTTCCAAATCCTGATTAAATGCACAGTTGACCACAGTTGACTTTTGTTGACTTTTCTTGACTGGGCCATGTTCTGATGAATTCCAAGTCTCTTTCAATTGAGATCTTGCTTCCAAATGATATCACAAGTTATATGAACTCTTTATGAATGATCATGGTGTCCAAATTCTTCAAGAATGGCCACCATCTATTGCTCAATGCTTGATTTGACTGATTGACTGATGATTGCTTCAGCTGCAAGCAACAAGGTTAGATGACAATATTTTTGTACTTTTGGTTAGTAAACATATGAAAAGCAATGATATACAAATGCAATACATGCTTGGTGATCAGGAACCACACTCACAAGGTATCCCACCCACTAGGAGGGCAGCTAAGGTATGCAATGATCCTTGAGGCCATGATATGATATGATATGGGCCATGAGGGATCTTAGGGCCAAAATTGGGGTCTTACACGGTCTCCGAAACATAGGGTCCATACCATGACTCATACCAAAGTCCTCCAGAAGCAAGGGGAATTGATCCTCCTGATCATCATGGACGGGTTGCTGACCGGAGTTGACAAGTAGGATCGGGGTAGGCCCCGGTCCACTGGGTTCATTAACCTCTCTAGCTGGAGGATCAGTCAACGTATCTAGTTGAGTAGTGGCGGGATTCCTCTGCATCATCTTCCTGAGCTCTTGATGTCCCTTAGCCACCCCTTGAACCACATCCATGAATTGATTCATGCGAATCTTCATCTTGGCGAGCTCTGCTTGTAGGCTTTCCATTGCTCTCTGGTGGTTTCTGCGGGTACCGTACCGGTGAATGCCTGGGTCAGCTATCCTGCTAGTGGAACACCAAATAATATGAGAACACCGCAGCGGTACCTGTTATGCAAGATATGCAAATGAACATGTAAATGCAATGACACGTTTATCGATTCCAAAGGGTATTCTACCCCCTTGATTCCAGTCTCACGCAAGAAGACCGAGTCGTAGATAAGCTTTGAAGATCAAGATGCAATAAGGAAAACCATCATATAAATGAGTTCGCGAAGGGAAACGGCCTTAGCCAATAGTACATCAAAAAGGATCTCCACAACAAGCCTGTGGATCATCACTACAATACAATAAGTAAAGAGAGGAACAAAAAATCAGGAATCAGCCTCCTATATACAACCCATAAGGACTGCTCCTTACTTCAGCCAGTAGTGCCACTGTGTCAGGACGATCTGGAGATTCTGTCAAACACCGGATAAGCAGATTCCTTTTGTGAATAACTCCATCCAACTCGTTGATGTGCTCTCTGTAGTAATTCACATCATCTTCTCCGAATACCTCTTCAAGTCTGGATTTCTTCAAACCTGCCAGCACTTTAAGTTCCTCAATCTGTCCTTGAGTTTTGTTGAGTTGATCTGTAATATAACCATTGGTTGAACGGGCGCACAGAAGCTCATGGTTCTTCTCCCTCAGCAGGATCTTCAACTTCTCCATCTGACCAGTCAATTGGACCACCGTCTCCTCCTCTTTTGCCTTCCGAGAAGCTAAAAATGTATCCCATTGCTCTTGCCAACCAGCTAACTTACCATGAGCATCTGCTAACTGCTGTTTGACACGCCTCAACTCAGAACTGGATGATCTCAGGGCTTCGTTTGTCTTCCTGAAGAAGTCTACTTCCATAACTAATTTCCTCTCTGCTTCCCCTTGCAATCTGACGGCTTCCCCCTTCTGATATTCTGCCTCATGGTAGAGATGCATAACGCCTTGCAACTTCACACTTAACTCCGAGTTTTCAGTTTGAAGCTCCTCCATGGCATTCTTCAATTTGTCATACTCCTCTCGGCTCACCATTGTTGATTGCTCAGGAGTAGGTGGATACAAAGGTTCTTCAATAGGAAATGACAGACCACACTCTTCGACTCTTCCTTGAAGCCACTCTTCATACTGAGGGTAAGTTCTAAAATATCCTTTTCCAAGGACAGTCCTTCCTCTCTTGATCACCTTGAGCCAAGCCTCAGCTGCCTTACGGGATACAGTCAGATCAGATGAAGAATGGAAAAACAGAGATTCTTCCACATCCTTTTCCAAAGGCGGAGTTCTTAAAGCATATCCAAACTGTCTGACTGCCAGAGAAGGATTGTAGTTGATACCTCCTCTTCTTCCTACCAACGGTACATTCGGCAAGTTCCCACAACTGTGAATAATATCCGCCCCAAGCAAGCCCCGGTCTGACCACCAAGAAATATCTTTAGCTCTTATCCCCATCAATCTCTTCGACCAACTCAACGAGTCCTTGACATCAACGAACGCTCCTGACTTGGGCAGGTGGGAACTGAACCACTTATAAAACAAAGGTGCACAACAATTCACCAATCCTCCCCTTCTATTCTCATTCCTGTGATGCACTGAATGAAAGAAATCTCCCAACAAGGCCGGCACTGGATTTCCCAACACGAAGAGGCGTATGGCGTATACGTCCACAAATTTCGCCACATTAGGAAACAGGACGATCCCATACACGCAAAGAGCCAACACAGTATTGAAACCCCTTTGGTCACCATCTTCAAGCTTCTTCTTTGCTTCTCCCAGTAAGAATCTCAGATGAAAACCATTAACTTCTCCCTTTTGACACATATTAGCCTTCAAGACTGATTCCCCCAAATATGTGGTTGAAGCAACCATGCTGAGATCGGGCAGAAACTCGGAACTGTAGAATAGCAACTGCGGCTTGATAGGGATTCTGAGAAAACTAGCAACCTCCTCCAAAGTAGGGACCATAATGTAATCCGGGAATGTGAAACACCTCAATGGAGGATCATAGAACTGCAAGAATGTAAAGAGAGCATCGTGTTGATCTTTGGAAAGAACCGTGACGAAACTTAGAATCAAACCGTAATCCTTTCGGAATCCTTCTAGAGAATCAGGATCCATTAACTTCATCAGTTGTTGAATAGGCTCCAAACAGACCACAGGAAACTTGTAGGCGACATGTCTCTTTCTGCCAATATCCATCTTAAGAGAACCATAGAAACCCCGGCCGGAATCAAGAGGAAGATGTAAACCCCCCTAGAAATAGATAAACATGTGTTAAATGATATGAATGCAAAATGATGTGATGCAATGATGTGACATGGGAATCAGGATTGCTGTATCTGCTTGAACATCTGTCGGGTTGCACTGTCTGAAGAGAAACCCACTGAAGAATATAATACAAGATCAAAGCTCTGCTCCAGAAAACTGGGTTGGTTGGAGGTTAAGGTTTCCTGAATTTAGCCCGCCCCTCACTGGTAGGTTCTAAGAACAGAAGTTTGTCAACTTCGGCCCTTCGGTCGAGAATAATACGTTTACCACTGAAGGTTTGGCATTATTACGGGATAAAAGACCTCCACTGACTCCCCTCAACAGGACATCCTAATAGCAAGTTCCCATTCTCGGGGTCCTCGAATTGATCAGCGAGAATGCGCCCACCAGAGCTAACATAATCACGTCTCGGAGGAGAGGCCTCGACTGAGTTCTCGGGAAATGGTCACCAGAGTCGACGATTTCTAGAGGAACATCTGCCGTTATGGAACACCCATAGGACAAAATATATCCAAAAGAAACCTCGTCTGGATGTGGGTCTTCATGAACGACTTAACATAGCAACACGCCACGCAAGCCTCATGACTATCCACTCTAAAACCTGTGTGTACACTCAAGCCTGGGTAATGGGCTTATCTCTCATAGAACACCCCATCCCAACAAACAAATAAACCAACAGCAAAGCCAACAGATACAGCAATGATATGTACACAATGCAATGAAGCAGGTAAATGCTGAAAAATAAATAGATGTACAAAAGAATGAACACCCAATAAACAAACAACCTACAAAATCTAGGAGGGACTCGCTCAGGGAAACCAGGGTCCCCAGCAGAGTCGCCAGCTGGCGCAACCTGAAAAAGGAGATGCAAAAAAACAACCGGCGAGAAAGAAATGACAGAAGAGTCGCCACCGCGCGTTATTCATCCCAAAGGAGGGAAAGGAAACGCTCGAAGTAAACCTGGAAAAAGGAAAGGAAAAGACAAGGTCTCGCAACCAAATCTTGGGTTCGGGAGTCGATTATGCGAAGGGAAGGTATTAGCACCCCTACGCATCCGTAGTACTCTATGGGATCCACTCTTGTTGTTCTTGTCTAAAGGGTGTGGGTTTATCTAATGTACTATTTACTAAAAGAGGGGTCAAAAGAAAATGACTCGCACGGATGTCGCATCCACTGCATACGTATCTCATCTGAATATGAGAATCAGAGTCTTCGTAGCTCGGCTACCTATGGCTTAAAGAGGAGTGTGCTCGCTAAGACATCGCGTCCTATGCCTACGTATCTCATCTGGAATGAGAATCAGAGCAAGCCGTAGTTCGGCTACCTACGGGTTAAGGGTTGTGTTTTTTAGATGAACGACGTTACTACGCAATCTACCGGATGCTCGACCTTTGGAGACTTACTCGCCTGTAGTAGAAGGAGTTAACGTGTTCTTAGGAGAAGAAAAATCAATGAGTTTGTTTGGGTTTTAGGAAGGCTCATGCAAAAAGGAAGTCCTAGACGAAGGAACAGTGCTACCTTAATTGACATGCAAACGAGAGACTATACGAAGCCTAGCAATCCTATGGGGAGACGATCACACCATACAAAACAAACATGCATAAAGTAAAATGCCACCAAGGGGGCTCAAACATACATGGGTAGGGCTTTAGTCAAGATGGGTCATATCAACCTCGACAAACAAGCCATGGAAAGGTAATCAAATGGGCTCTTAACCATTGACATTGAACGTCAGGGTGAGCAGATCAAAAGGGTAATGAGGATAAGACCTCATAGCTCTTAACCCTGGACAGGGTGAGCTCATGACAAAAAGTGGGGATTCAGAAAGGTGGAACCCTCTCCACTGACCGACCGGACAAAAGATCTTGGGCTTTTGTTCTGAAGCATCGACATATAGTGCGAGCATAAAGAACGACATACTAAATAACGGGGGATTGACTACTAATCTCTTTTATCCGTCAATTGCCTCTTCATGGAGGTCTTTAGAATTGGTGCCTCTCCTTGGAGGTCTTTGGGCACAAAAGTAAACAAACAAAAGAAAACATTGCCTCCTATTGAGGTCTTCCAGCTAAGAAAGCGGTAAAATCCAGGAAAGATAAAGGATCAAGAGAACTACCACACGGATAAAGATCCGAAGTAATAACAGCTAAAGAAATAAGAAACCCAGAGATCTCTCGAGCTGGCACCATCAAAGAAAGCAAGTCAATACGGGTAATCAAAATTCAAAGTCAGGGGGCAAGGATCCACACATCAAGACATGACATACATACTAAAACATGTGCTCACATGCAAAACCTAACGATACCCACTCTTCCAAATTCACCCATAATACCTCATATATTCAGAAATTTCAGGTTGAAAGTATGAAGTAGTGGAAATAGGGCATACCTGATTGGGGAGGATCGATTGAAATTGAATTGCACAGTTGGCTTTGCAGAACAATCTTAGGGTTTATATGAGAGGGAATTGGTTCTTTGCAGATGAGTTCCCCTCAGTCTCTGGAGGTTGCTCTGAATTAGTTGGAATCTCTCTAGGGTTTTTCCACTGAATTTTTTTTTAGAATTTATAACCTGATTTTCGTGGCTTTGTGGGCTCAAATGAGAGAGGTCCAAGTCCAAAAAAAAATTTGTTATATTTTATTTATTTATTTATTTATTTATTTTTTTATTTTTTTTGTTTTTTTTTTGTTTTTTTTTTTGTTTTTTTTTCAAAACGCGTGGGCTTCGCCTAGAGAGCATGACAGTTCAAGAAATTCCTCTGAGCGTAGGTGATTCTGGTGGCTTTTATTGGGACTCACTAGGCGACCCATTCTGCTCGCCTAGCGAGCATGACAGTCATGAACAAACTTTTGCTCCTTCAAGATTAACGTTTTGAATGATGAATATACCCCATTTGAACATGTTGGAAGTATCTCAAGCCATTCCCTTGTATTGACTGATCACCCAGATAAGACACACAAAGTGTTTTGGATGATATTCAAGCTTCTTGGATCTAATTCCGATTGACATGATGAAATGTAATATGAAATGTTAAATGACCTAAAAATGAATGCATGAATGAGGGGGGAAAATTTTGAGGTATTACACCTATGTACCAACATAAAAATGAGGGATCAAAACCTCTTAGTTTGTGATACAAATTTCAAAGTGGATGCATTGTTTTTTTACAAAAATTAAGTTTGAAAGGCACAAAGGCCTAAAAATGGTTTGGATGAATTAGTTCTTTTTTGGATTTTGAAAGTTTAGGTCAAGTATAATTAATTTTATTTACAAGTTTGATTAAGAAAAGAAGTTTGAAAATGCAATGGCATAAGGCCAAAGTTTCTAGTTTGCAATATGGTCAAAGTTTAGAACAAAACTAGTTCAAGCAAAGAAGAACTTTTAAAAAGGAGGGAGAGATTTTGAAAATAAAGAAGTGGGGAGGAGATGAAGAGACTAATTCTAAGCACACAGTTAAAAGTTAAGAGTTGAAAAGATCTGACCGATGATTAGCAATCCAATAGACAAAAATGTCTTATAGAAACCCCAAATTCCCTTGGATATTAGAATCAAGCAACAAGCAGTGCATGAAATATTATCTTGAAGAGCAAGGCATCAAATAAAGATAGCCCCATCCAAGCTTTAGCCACTCCATGATCTCCTTCAAATTTGCGCATGCAACAGATGAATTCCATAAGTCACATGTTCAAAATAACAGCTTCATAATGATCATGTTGCAGGTGAACTCAAAGGGATCTTCAAAGATGTATCTAATGAAGTTTCAAATTGCAAGTACTTGGTTTCATAAAAGTTGGCATTGGCCAAGTCCTTTAGCATAGGAATGTTGCCTAAGTTCTAAGTCCAATTGTCCAAGATCAAGTCAACAGTCCACACAAAAGTTTTTTAGGGTTTTTGTTATTATTATGTACATTAATGGTCAAAGACCATACAAACAAACAAAATATACACAAGCAAGATATATCACACAATATGGTCCAAATGGACAAAGTGAAAATGGAATTAACATAAACAATTAGAATGGTATGAATAATGACAAATGAATATAGACTTGAAATTAAATGGCATTAAAGTAAATGACTTGAAATTGAATGTTAGTTGTTAATGAGTTAGAAGTTAGTATTGTTTTTCTTTTGCTTTTTTTTCGTTTTAAGTCATTCTTTGGAGAACACTCAACCCACATATCACAAGCATGGATCCTTAAGCCAAGACATCTTCTAAAGGAAGGAAAAAAGGCCAAGTTTCCACACAATACCATGAAAAGGGGAGACTTACACCTTGCTTAACTTTTTATGTGAGCTTCAAATGAGAAATGTGTCTTTATAAAAGTTGTAGCTATTTCAAAGTCCTTCAAAATGGTTACCAATTTCATATCATTTGGATTTAGAATGATAGATTTATGCATTTTTGAAGTTGAGGAAAATCACTTGTTCAATGGTATCGGTCAAAAATGACCTATAATGTATCCTCATATCACATGCTCATAAAAGTTGAATTAGCTCTTACTCCGAACATCAAAGTTGAAGTAGACTTCTTGAATTTGGTTGTGCAACTTGTAAATATTTCATCTCATAAAAATTGATCAAGGTATGACCTTGGGATGTTGACTTTAAAATTAGGGTTTAGACAAAATGACATATAATGTTTCAACATAGAAAATGATTTTCCAAGAAAAACTAGCTCTAGGTATCAACATGAAAGTTGTTTGGAATTTAATTAAGAGTAACGTTTCTCTTGGAATCATTTTCATATGGTGAAAATTTTAGGAGATAAGTTCTAGGGAGACCCAGTTTTGATCAGATGAATTCATCTGGCCAACCACCATCAACCAAATTGCTAACCTCCAATTATCTTGGCTTTTTAGGCTCATTTGGAAGATCATATATGCATAAGATGATTAATTTTGAAGTGTCCCTTGATAAATTTGATCAATTGGTGAGATAGCTTGTTGGAGAAGTTACTCAAAATACCTAGTCAAACTAGGGTTTCCAAGGCAAATCACCTCCAAGCTCTTGAAGAAAACTTGATCAATATAACATGTAGAGATTATTGGGACTCATATATGATGCTTTGAAGCCTTTGTGGGTCAACCCATGGTTGTGCTTATAGCCATGAGGGTCTCAAACCCTAGGTGTGAACTTGATGAATTTTGATGATCATGCCCTACCTACAGAAGAGTTAGGCAAATACAAAGACATATTTTTGGTATTTGGTTAGTGAAATGATAAAATACAAGTATGATACAATCACATGATGTTTGGTGATCTCTCCCAAAACAAACCCAATGAAAGAGGGGTAAGGAGAGTGCCAAAGTATGATCCCAATGCTAATGCATATGATGAAATTGCATGAGGGATCTTAGGGTCAAAATTGGGGTCTTACAGCTGCCCCTATTTAAGGACATTCTAACTGAGGAGGTGAATGTAAAAAGCAAATTCTTTGTGGGGAAATGTTGCCACAAAGGAAAAGAAATCAGAGAGACCGAAGATCCGCAGGAGTATAATGGTATTCCGTAAGGAAAACTCACTAAGGAGACAGAGACTCTGGGGTGGGGGATAAAAGGTTACGCGTAGGCCAGGCTACGACTTAAAATTGTCGGGGGACTAGGGGACTTCCAAACGAAAATGGAAAGACTTAGTCGGGGAAATAAAACATCTGCAGGGGATTACAAGTAGATCAGGATAAAACTAAAGTTCTTGAATCAATGCAGGGAAAAGTGATTTCACTAAGGAAATGTGCACTCAACCTAACTGGGGAAGAAATAAACTTCAACGCAGGAGGAGCAGAAATCTATTATCCACTACCTGTCACTGGGTAAGGAGATAATAAAAGTCTGACAGAGAGGACACCCGTCATCGGTTAGGATGAGCATATCAATGATGACTCGCTGGGAACCACCAGGGGTAATATTCATTACCGGTTACTGGGTAAGAATAGCCTTGCTGGGGAAAACTGCAGAAATAGGATTTACAACTACCAGTTACTGGGCAGAAGACCAAAGATGAGAATATCTGTCACCGGTCAAGGTGAACATATCAAGGATAGACTCAAAGGAAAGAAAATCTGTCATCGATTAAGATGATCATATCAAGGATAATCTTTCCTGGGAATTGTTAAGGAGGATACCCGTCATCGGTTAAGATGAACATATCAAAGATAAACCAACTGAACAAAAAGTAGGAATTACATCTATCAAATATTGGATAGAAGACCATCAAAGAGAAAATTCGTCACCGGTTTGGATGAACATATCAAGGATAGACTTTATTGAGGGGAAGACTAGGATTTACAACTATCGACTACTAGGTAGAAGACCGCAAAGAGGAGGAAATCTGTCATCGGTTAGGATGACCATATCAAGGATTAACCCTCTGGGGAACAAAATAAGGATTACAACTACCTTTTTACTGGGTAGAATACCAAGGATGAGAATATCCGTCATCGGTTAGGATGAACATATCAAGGATATACTTCCTGGGGAAACGTGAAAACGAATCTGCTGGGGAGAAAAAGTTGCTCTTGCCGGGTATTGCGCAAAAGTGAAAAACATGAGAGGAATATTAACGGTTACTGGGTAATAGGATCTCAGGAGACTAAAAGCATCTATCTAAGTAAGATCTAGAAAGAAAAGGTCAATCAAGACTCAACCTATTAAGGATATAGCTCAAGGGGAGTAATTCCATCCAGGTAATCAACTGGGGAGGAAAATAAAACAATGATCATCCACGAGGAAATAAATCAGTGGGGAAAGGAGAAAGGTTAAAATCTTTCTGCTTAAGGGAGCCGGCACTTCTACCATTGAGAGGACAGACACCGAACTTGTATGGGGATAAAGTACCACCATAACAAAGGTGAAGAATCCCAGACAATGAATCAACAAATATGATTATGCAACAATATGTAATCATGAAATTATATGAGTGTACATGTGTATGTATATGTATATATGATGATTATGCTGACAAAACGATCGCAAAGGATACAAAGGTGTCACAAAAATTCGAATCATTGGTATAATCCTCGGTCAATCCACAACAAGGGATACAACTGCGAAAGAACATAGAGATCAACATCCCAAAGGCTCAACATTATCTGGGGAAGGAGGAGATCTGCTGAGGAAAGGAAATATTATCGAATCTGTAGGGAATTTTAGGTCAACACCATATCAAATGGGAGACAAACCTACAGAGGATAAACACAAATAGTTGCTCAGAAACCAAGAGGAAACTCTGACTAGGACTGAGTTGGGTGGCTATTGGCGGAGAAACCAACGCGATCTACTGGGGAAATCGATCTTACTATGCTGATGATCAAAATAGAAAATCAACCCTGCTTAGGAACACACAAACTCTGGTGGGGACTGAATCAACCAACTCAGTTGGGAAAAGTACAGAGGCTCCACTGGGGATCAAACACTTCGCAGGGGAATTGGATCAACAAACTCGGCTAAGGATACTCAAAGGGTTATCTGCTTGGGGAACCCATAGAGCTCCACACTTAAGACTTGTTGTTTTTCGAAATGTTGTTGATATTGCTTTAACACTGCCTGTGAAAAATTCTTGCTTTTATATGTCTAAGAAAATGATTTTGATTAAAAAAATTAGTTTCAAAAATGATCATAATAGAATTTAAAACTATTTGGATGAAATAAATAAGAGTAGAAACAATTGGATAAAAGCTCAACTTTATTTAATAGAATGGTAGTCTATAAATGACAAGACTCCATAGATCTTTACAAAGTTGAAAATGGTAATTTACATGGAAAAGGGTTACATTGAATACAATTGACCGCTAATTCTTCTACCAACTCTTGATGTCTGCTGTGCTTTTGACCGCCACTGGGGATAATGAATCACCATCAACCCTTGTGATCAACAAAGTCTCTCCAATACTGGACGATCAGTAGCATGCAGTTACTTGCCATATTCCCTAATTTTTTCATAAATTGCCCCAAAGTGGGGTACTTAACTTATCGGGATTTTTTTTTCTGTTTTATGTCTCTAATTTTTGCCTGGATTGCCCTTTCAAGTTTTCAATCCACCGAGACGCTCCTTTTTTGCCTAAGCCGCCCTTCGGGTTTTCAACTTAGCGAGTTGTTCTTTTCTTTTTTAGGCGAAGCATTTTTTGACTGCATCTGCGTTCATAGGACGAGTGAACTCTTCACCATCCATAGTCGTAAGAATCAAAACACCTCCTGAAAAGGCTCTCTTAACAACATATAGGCCTTCATAATTAAGAGTCCATTTGCCCCTAGAATCTTGTTTGAAAGATAAAATCTTCTTGAGCACAAGGTCACCATCTCTGAACACCCGAGGTCTGACCTTCTTATCGAAAGCTTTCTTCATCCTTTGCTGATATAACTGACTATGACACATGGCTGTTAATCTCTTCTCTTCTATCAAAGTCAACTGATCAAACCTGGTCTTACACCATTCAGCCTCAGTCAACTTGGCTTCCATGAGCACACGTAATGAAGGAATCTCAACCTCTACGGGGAGCACTGCTTCCATACCATAAACAAGAGAGAAAGGGGTTGCCCTTGTTGAAGTGTGGATGGATGTTTGATACCCATGCAAAGCAAATGGGAGCATCTCATGCCAATCTTTATATGTGACAACCATCTTCTGAATAATCTTCTTGATGTTTTTGTTGGCAACTTCAACAACCCCATTCATCTTAGGTCTGTAGGGAGAAGAATTATGATGTGCGATCTTGAAGTCCTTGCAAAGAGCTTCCATCATATTGTTATTCAAGTTCGATCCATTATCAGTAATGATCTTACTTGGTACACCATAACGGCATATGATCTGATTCTTGATAAACCTTACAACAACTTGCTTAGTTACGTTCGCATATGATGTCGCTTCAACCTATTTTGTGAAGTAGTCAATTTCCACCAAAATGAAACGATGTCCATTCGAAGCTTTGGGCTCAATCATCCCAATCATATCAATTCCCCATGGAGAAGGGCCATGGGGAGGAAATGACATTCAACAGTGTCGGAGGAACATGAATTTTATCCACATATATTTGACACTTGTGGAACTTCTTCACAAACCTGCAGCAGTCAGATTCCGTTATCAGTCAATAGTAACCTGCTCGCAACATCTTCTTTGCCATCGCATGTCCATTGGAATGAGTACCAAGGGAACCTTCATGGACTTCAGTCATCAACAGGTATGCTTCATGTCTATCCACACATTTGAGCAAAACCATATCGAAGTTTCTCTTGTACAGTATATCACCATTCAAGTAGAAATTGCCAGCTAATCTTCTCAAAGTCTTCTTATCTTTCAAAGATGCCCTAGACGGGTAAATCTGACTTTAAAGGAAACACTTGATATCATAATACCACGGCTTCTCGTCTTTGACCTCTTCAACAGCAAATACATGAGATGGCCTATCAAGACGTATCATAGTTAAATTGGAAACCTCATTCCAATACTTCACTACAATCATTGACGCCAACATTGCAAGAGCATCTGCCATCCGGTTCTTATCTCGAGGGATGTGATGAAACTCAACCATTGTAAAGAAAGTTGAAATCCTCCTCGCATAATCTCTATACGGTATTAAACTGGGTTGATTCCTCTCCCATTCACCTTTGATCTAATTTACAACCAGAGCGGAATCTCCAAAGACATCTAAGTGTTTGATTCTGAGATCAATGGCCTCTTCAACCCCCATAATGCAAGCTTCATATTCTGCAATATTATTTGTACACTTGAAAGTCAATCTGGCTGTAAAGGGAAAATGCGTGTCTTGAGGAGTAATAATCACTGCCCCAATGCCATTTCCATATTGATTAACAGCTCCATCAAATACCATGCCCCAATGAGAACCAGGTTCTAGCCCTTCTTCAAGCAATGGTTCATCACAATCTTTCATTTTCAAGTACAAGATCTCTTGATCAGGAATATCATTCTGCAATGACTGGTAATCTTCAATTGATTGGTGAGCCAAATGGTCATCCAAGATGCTACCTTTGATCGCTTTCTAAGATCGGTATTCAATATCATACTCTAATAACAACATCTTCCAACGGGAAATTCTCCCAGTTAAAGCAGGCTTCTCAAATATATACTTGATTGGATCCATTTTAGATATCAACCAAGTGGTATGATTCAATATATATTGACGTAGACGCTTAGCAGCCCAAGCCAATGCACAACAAGTATTCTCTAGCATAGAATACCAAGTCTCACAGTCGGTGAACTTCTTACTGAGGTAGTAAATTGCAAATTCTTTCTTTCCAGTCTCATCTTGTTGGCCAAGAACATAACCCATACTATCTTCAAGCACAGTCAAATACATGATCAACAGTCTTCCTTCAACAGGTGGAGACAAAATCGGAGGTTCAAGTAGATATTCTTTGATACTGTCAAAAGCTTTTTGGCAATCTTCGGTCCAATCACAAGACTAATCTTTCCGAAGAAGATTGAATATAGGGGAAGAGTGTTTCCGTGCTTTGAGCAAGAAGCATGAGAAAGAAGCATGAAGAGTTGCAGTTGGAGTCTAAGGATAAAGATGCACTTATTAAGCTACTTGAAGACCGAGTGACAAAGAGACAGAAAGAGTCGGAGGTTTCATATTCCTCTAACATGCCTCAGCCTTCCGTTGCTTGGAAGAAGATTATTGATCAACTCGTCCTCGAGAAGACTCAGATGAAGGCTTCTTTTGAGACTGAGATTCGATGCATTCGAAGGAAGTACGCGCCTTCTTCCAGATCTTCTGATGTTGTTAGGGATCCTTAGGATGACTAGTCTCCTTTTCTCTTGTATTTTTATTTTTTGCTTTCTGAAGTTGTACTTAGTGTAATCCTTCCAATTATATAAATGAAAAGAGAATTTTATGGTCATATCAAATTGTTGCAATTGTTGTTAAGTATATATATTTGTAAATGATATAGTAAGTTCCTTGAAAATAAAAATAAACAAACAAGCATTGCATTTCATGCATCATTTGCATAAGCAGGTTTCTCTTTCTCCAGATGTCACATTGGTGTTTCTTCTGTGCTTCAGCCAAGCTGACTCATCGGTACAACACTCGTGCCAATCATCTAAGAATCATGGAACATCTTGAGCAAGAGAACAGAGAGTTGAAGGAAGAGATCGCTCAACTGGCTGCCATGATGGAGTCAGTGTTGGCTGCTCAGAGTCAATCTTCTCCAACGCCCGCAACTCCTCCTCCTCAGAGGACTGTTATTTCAGAGGTGGCTACCTCTACCATTCCCGCTGCTACCACTCACTTTGCGCCTGCTATACCTGCTGAATTCCCATGGGGAATGCCACCGAACTTCATGCCTGAAGGCTTTGCGCCTACTTTTGCTTCTATGTCGGCATCTAGCCCGGTCATGTCTGTGCCACCTCCCATTGTGCACACCTTACCTCGTGTAGAGGACACCACTTATCATTCTGAGCCATCTGAGGGCCCAGGCGTTTATGAGAAAATGGACGAAATGAAGGATCAGTTTCTTGAGCTGCGCAAGGAATTGAAGACGTTGAGAGGTAAGGACTTGTTTGGAAAAAGTGCTGCTGGGTTATGTCTGGTGCCGAATGTGAAGATTCCGGTGAAATTCAAAGTGCCTGACTTTGAAAAATACAAAGCGAACACATGTCCGCTCAGTCATCTAGTGATGTATGCCCGCAAGATGTCTACCCAAACTGACAACGATCAACTGTTGATCCACTACTTCCAAGACAGTTTGACCGGTGTGTCGCAACCTGAAAAATACAGTGTGCGAAAAAACAACCGGCAAAAGAAAATAACAGAAGAGTCGCCACCGTGCGTTATTTATCCCAAAGGAGGGAAAGGAAACGCTCGAAGTAAACCTGAAAAGAGGAAAGGAAAAGACAAGGTCTCGCAACCAAATCTTGGGTTCGGGAGTCGGTTATACGAAGGGAAGGTATTAGCACCCCTATGCATCCGTAGTACTCTACGGGATCCACTTTTGTAGTTCTTGTCTAAAGGGTGTGAGTTTATCTTGTGTTGTTTACTAAAAAAGAGGTTAAATGAAAATGACTCGTGCGAATGTTGCATCCACTGCATACGTATCTCATCTGAATATGAGAATCAGAGTCTTCGTAGCTCGGCTGACCTATGGGTTGGGGGGATGTGTGCTCGCCAAGACATCACGTCTTATGCCTACGTATCTCATCTGGAATGAGAATCAGAGCAAGCCGTAGTTTGGCTAACTACGGGGTTATGGATTGGGTTTTGGGGGCGGACGACGTTACTACGCAATCTACCGGATGCTCGACCTTTGGAGACTTACTCACCTGTAGTAGAAGGAGTAAACGTGTGTTTAGGAGAAGAAAAATCAATGAAGGGTTAGGGTTTGGGATGCTCATGCGAAAAGGCAGTCCTTGACGAAGGAACCTGTAAAAAAAATAAACACACAAAAAGATTGCCTCCTATCGAGGTCTTCCAGCTAGGAAAGCAGTAAAATGCGGGAAAAATGTAAAAGTACCACGCGGATAAAGATCCGAAGTAACAGCAATTAGAGGAATGGGAAACCCTGAGATCCTCCCAAGCTAACACCATCAAAGAAAGTGAGTCAGTACAGGTAATCAGAATGAAACCTCCAGGTGGTATCCCACAAATAAAGTGGAACACCAGGCAAACCATCTCTGCAAGAGTCATATGAGCCCTCACAAAACAAAACTCAACAAACGGGTTAGAGAAACAAAATAGGGTAACCAAGAGTTGCCCCCAAATCAAAATGTAACCACATGAATCATGTCATTAAAATTCACAAAAAGCAACCAAGGGTAGGAGGCCTAAACCTCTTGTCAAACACATGCATCAAAAGGGTATCAAATTCACCCATAATACCTCATAAATATAGAGCATTCAAATTAAAGGCATAAAGATGATGGATATAGGGCAAACCTGATTGGAGAGATCGGTTGAAATCAAATGGCACGGCTGGATTTGCAGACCAATATTAGGGTTTGCTTGAGCTGAAAGTGTGTGAGTCAGAATGAACCTTTCAGAGTTGCTTGGAGGTTGCTCTGAACTCTGTTAGCTCTTCTCTCACTATCTTTTTCCCCAGGGTTCTTCTCTCACTATCTTTTTCCCAGACAGGGTAATAGGAATAGAATTCCCTTTTGTTTCACTGAAACTCTGAATTTATAACCTGATTTTTGTGGACCTGTGGGCTCAAATGAGAGAGGTCCAAGTCCAAGATTTTTTCTTTTATTTATTTATTTATTTATTTTCGTTTTTCGTTTTTCGTTTCTTTTTTTCGTTTTTTTTTTACGTTTTTTTTTTTTGAAAAAATATTCCGATTGCCATGATGAAATGCAAATGCTAAATGACCTAAAAATGAATGCATGCATGAGGTGTAAAGTGTATGCTTCTAGGAAAAATGAAGGGTAAATTTTGGGGTATTACACGGTGCTGCGCTCCGTTGGTATATGGGGTTGGACAGTGCAAGCATTCACACTTTCAATGATTTGGGTGAAGCTTTGGTCAAATAGTATAAGTACAACGTGGATATGGCGCCTGATAGAGACCAGCTGAAATCTATGTCTCAGAAAGATAAAGAGACATTCAAAGAGTACACACAGAGGTGGAGAGAATTGACTGCTCAGATCACTCCTCCTTTAGAGGAGAAAGAGATGACAAAATCTTTTTGAAGACCCTGAGTTTATTTTATTATTAACGTATGGTTGCCAGTGCCCCCAGTGACTTTACCGAAATGGTAAACATGGGGATGAGGCTTGAGGAAGGTGTCCAAGAAGGACGATTGTCAAAGGAGGAAGCATCATCGAGTAAGAGATATGGCAGTAGCTTTGGGAAGAAGAAGGATAGCGAAGCTAATGCAATTTCTAGTGGGAGGCATAGGAGGCCTCAGATCAGAAGGAACTAACCACCCCATAAACACCATAATCAAGTATCCTCAGTTATTCATGTATTTTTGAATAATCAATCAGTACCAATTCAACAACAACAACGTCAACAACAACAACAACGTCAAAAATAACAATCGTAGCAACGAACATACACCTACAACAACAACAATATCGGCAATCACCATCAATAAAACTTTGAAAGGAAGAAGATCTCTTTTGACCCTATTCCTATGACTTATGCTGAGCTTTACCCATCTTTGGTTCTCAAGAACCTACTCCAACAAAGAAACCCTCCACAAATTCCAGAACCACTTCCATGGTGGTACAAGCCTGAACTCTGTTGTGCTTTTCACCAAGGAGCACCTAGACATGACATTGAGAACTGCTATCCGCTCAAGTACGAAGTTCAGAAGCTGATAAAGAGTTAAATGGTGTCCTTCGAGGACCGTGCATCCAACGTGAAAGCAAATCCATTGCCCGCTCATGGGAATTCTTTTGTTAATATGATGGATGATTGTCCTAGGGAGTTTAAAGTGTTTGATGTTCGTTTTATTCGTAGGTCCTTAGTGGTGATGCACAAGGACATTTGTATGGTGAGTGATTATGAGCATGACCATGATGGTTGTGCTATTTGTAGTGTCAACCTGAGAGGTTGTGAGGTTGTGAAAAGGGACATCCAGCGGTTGATGGATGAAGGCATGATTCAAATTGTTCAATCTCGTCATGTAGATGACGATGTGAATGTCATAGTGCCCATTTTCAAGAATCCCGAGAGAGTGGTGATTCAATACGACAGTAGTAACAGTAACATCGTTACAACAGATCAGTATCGGCGTTGGTCATACGGTTAGCGGGTCCAGTCCCGTATTCATTTGATAAAGTTGTTCCGTATCAGTATAATGCAACAATGTTGAAGGATGGTCAAGAGGTCTCGTTACCTACAACCAACTCTATAGTGAGCATTGTTGATGTTACCAAGGTGACTCGCAGTGGTCGTGTGTTTAGGTCGGTGTTCCCAAAAGACAAGGAAGAATCAGCTGTCAGTAAGGAGGTGGAAGTGCCTACTGTAGATCCGGTTAGTGCTTCAAAGTGTAAGTATGGTGAATCCAGCAATTTGAAGGCTAATGATGATGATGAGGTACTCCGTTTGATCAAGAAGAACGAGTTCAATGTGGTGGAGCAGCTGCTCTAAACCCTCTCAAAAATTTCAGTACTGTCTCTGCTTATGAATTCAGAAGCGCACAGAGAAGCACTGCAAAAATTTCTTGAGCAAGCATTTGTGGAACATGATGTTACGGTGGATCAGTTTGATCATATAGTAGCTAACATCACTTCTTGCAATAACCTCAGTTTTTGTGATGAGGAACTCCATGAGGAGGGTAGGAATCATAATCTGGCTTTGCATATTTCCATGAATTGCAAAGATGATGCTTTGTCCAATGTGCTTTTTGACATCGGGTCGTCATTGAATGTGTTACCGAAGTCAACTTTGTCAAAGTTCTCATATCAAGGAGCGCCCATGAGGTGTAGTGGTGTAATCGTCAAAGCTTTTGACGGTTCACGAAAAACAGTGATTGGTGAAGTGGACCTTCCAATAATGATAGGTCCGAGTGATTTTCAAATTACTTTACAAGTAATGGATATCCACCTGGCCTACAGTTGTCAGTTGGGAAGGCCATGGATCCACGAGGCGGGAGTTGTTACCTCCACGTTGCATCAGAAGCTCAAATTTGCTAAGAATGGAAAGCTTGTTATTGTTGGCAGGGAAAAGGCATTGTTAGTTAGCCACCTGTCATCTTTCTCTTATGTTGAAGCTGAGGATGAGGTTGGAACTCCGTTCCAAGCCTTATCTATTACTTCTGAAAAGAGAGTTGGGGCACCTATGTCCTCATTGAAAGATGCAAGAAAGATTATCGAAGAAGGCAATGTTGATCAGTGGGGGCGCATGGTAGAGGTCTCCGACAACAAAGGTAGAACCGGTCTGGGCTTTCAGCAAGGTTCATCAACTGCAAGGTCTGAGGATATGCAACTTAGCTTCCGTAGCGGAGGGTTCATTCATGGAAATGAACAACACTTAGCTGTTGTGCTAGAGGATGATGAAGAGGAAAACTACACCAATTTTGTGACACATGGAATGGCTTGCAACAACTGGACTGTTGTTGATGTTCCTGTTATTTTGCATCAATCTAAGTAATTGCTTTTATATGTTTTGAAAAATCTTTCTCCTATGCCTAAGGGAGAAGTGAACATTGTTTGGGCATTTTGAAACTGATCATTAATAAAATTATTTATATTCATCCACATCTATGATGTTTTGTTTTTACTTTTTGCTTTATTCTGAAAATGGTAATCACAAAAAACATAAATAAACAATATAATTATCCATCTGCATAATATTTGGTCACAAATTCACTTCTCTAAAATCAAAATATCAAAAAAATCATTATGTTGGTTGGTTCCTAACCCCATTGAATACATTGATCCTTCTCCTTCTCCAAATTTTGAATTCCCTGTGTTTGAGGCCAAGGAGGAAAGTGATGAAGAAGTGAGTGATGAACTGTCTCGTCTTCTCGAGCATGACGAAAAGACCATTCAGTCGTTCGAAGAGAAGATTGAGCTAGTCAACTTGGGTTCCGAGGACGACGTGAAGGAAGTCAAGATTGGGTCTCGAATGTGTCCAGATATCAAGAAGAGGTTGGTTGATCTTCCCTTGGATATTAGAATCAAGCAATAAACAATGCATGCAATATTATCTTGAAAAGCAAGGCATCAAATAAAGATAGCCCCATCCAAGCTTTAGCCACTCCATGATCTCCTTCAAATTTGCTCATGTAACATATGAATTCCACAAGTCATAGGTTCAAAATAACAGCTTCATAATGATCACGTTGCAGGTGAATTTAAAGGGATCTTCAAAGATGTATATGATGAAGTTTCAAATTGCAAGTACTTGGTTTCACAAAAGTTGGAATTGGCCAAGTCCTTTAGCATAGGAATGTTCCCTAAATTCTAAGTCCAATTGTCCAAGATCAAGTCAACAGTCCACACAAAAGTTTTTTAGGTTTTTTGTTATTATTATGTACATTACTGGTCAAAAACCACACAAACAAACAAAATATACACAAGTAAGATATATCATACAATATGGTCCAAATGGACAAAGTGAAAATGGCATTAACATAAACAATTAGAATGGCATGAATAATGGCAAATGAATATAGACTTGAAATTAAATGGCATTAAAGTAAATGGCTTGAAATTGAATGTTAGTTGTTAATGAGTTAGAAGTTAGTATTGTTTTGCTTTTGCTTTTTTTTGTTTTAAGTCATTCTTTGCAGAACACTCAACCCACTTATCACAAGCATGGATCCTTGAGCCAAGACATCTTCCAAAGGAAGGAAAAAGGCCAAGTTGCCACACAATACCATGAAAGAGGGGATACTTATAATCTCACTAACGAGAATGCTATGCCTTTTGTGTCAAAAATTTAGCGTTATGTTAAGCAATCATAATTGGACTTGTGTAGAAGTCACAACTATTTGAGGTCGGGCAATAGAATTTTGGTGCTAATGCATGTTAGAGACATAGTATAATGGACTATGCTCATGAAACATACCACACACAAAAAGAATATGCAAAGGAGGTGGCATAATCTCATCCATACTTATGTTAATTTTTCAATCAACCACCCTTAGGATTTAGAGATATCATAGGCCAAATGAAATGGATGCATAAAGAAGGGGAATTAGATAAAGAGGGAGGGGAATCGATCAAAACTCAAATTGATCAAAGGAGGACTTTTACCAAATTAATATCATCCATTCATTTTGGGAGATGGAATGTACATTCCATCAATCCCCTAAATTCAATGATATTAACTTAGTAAAGTCAAATCAACCTTGACCAAGGCCCAAAAACACAAGTCAAAATTATACAAATCATAACAAGAGGTCAACACAATTATTTGGCATTTATTCAATTTAAAAATACTAAAATAATGCATTTGAATTAAATATGGTTTGTCAAATTCCTAAAATCTCATCAAAACACCAAAGAAATGGCCATGAGATTTATCATAGGTCAAACAAGGTCAAAGGACCTTGGAGAAAAAATTTCAGAATTTTTAAAGACTTAAAAGTATATTTAAACAATTAAAAATAATCACAAAATCAATTTAATCATGAAAATATTAATAATGATCCAAAAAATAATTTTAATTCAGAATATGAAAGAGGAATTTATTTAAAAAAATTTGGTGAAACTTTCATATTTTTTGGATCAATATTAAAATTAATATGAATTAATGAAAATCAAATGAATTAAAACAAAAATCAAAAAATCGAAAAAAACGTGAGCCACTTGATCTCCCACATTAATTGAGGTGGAAGATCAAGTGGATCAGCGCGCGCGTTCCATGGTGGAACCTAGTCAGCGCGCCACACACATGGTAATCAAAACCAACGCCTAAGATTAAAATATTTCAAATGGATCTTGTGGTCTGGAGACGTGCCAACACACCGCCGGAGCCAGAGCTCCGGTCTTCTTCTTCGGTGGACCTCGCCGAACTGGTCCACCCTCAACCATCACCAAAATAAAAAAGGAGGACATGATGTGAAAGAAAAAATGGCGTAGAGCACGAATCTGACCTCAATTTCAACTAACTCCAAATATATAAAAAGATATGAGGAGTTGAATTTTGAGGTGTGACAACTGAGTTGCTTCGATTTGACCTCAAAGCAACTCAATCTTCTTTCCTACATTGGTAGGACTTCAGACAACCAAATATCCTAAAGAATTGATGAGAATTGAGTGAGAATTGAAGAGATGAAGTTTTCTGAAATTTACCTTAAATACTGTGCAGAAATGGATCTTGCTTGGTTTAACCTTGATTTGATCACACTTGAGAAGCTTGTAGGAGAGGTTTGACAATGGTACAAAGCTTTGGATCCTGGAGTTTATGAATCTCCAAACAGTGAGATTCGAACTCAATTTTCAAGTTGAAAATTCTTAGGTTTTCCTTTGAATGGTGAGGGTTTCAATGGGGGGCAAAGCTAGCGCGCAAGGTGTGTTTGAATTGAGCTCCAAGGGCCTGTAGTTATAGCAATTGGGACTAATATTTGCACACTTGAAAAATTGCTAAATTTGTACATTTCATGCACAAGCTTGCATGGGCGTGTACAGGCCCATGAAGAAATCCAATTTGATCCATGTACAATCATTCTGAATTTTAAATGAGGCTTGGATGTCTAGGCAATGTGAAATGTGATTTTTGGCATTTGATTTCTTCCAATCATGCAGACCTGTTAAAGCCATGCGTAACCCTAGCAAGCTTTATCCAAAATGCATGAACTTGGGTTCTTTGGAAAGCTTAGATCAACGGAAAAAGCTTTGATGTTGGACACTTTTTCATTTGGAACTTAGATCAAGGTGAATTTTGAGGTGGAAGTTTGGAAATTTCAACATGTTGAAAATTTTTCGAAGTGTCAAGTCATATATCTCAATATTCCATCTTGCTTAACTTTTTATGTGAGCTTCTAATAAAAAATGTATCTTCATCAAAGTTGTATCTATTTCAAATACCTTCAAAATGGTCACCAATTTCATGTCATTTGGGTTTATAATGATAGAGTTATGCATTTTTGAATTTGAGGAAAATCACTTGTTCAATGGTATAGGTCAAAAATAACCTATAATGTATCCTCATATCACATGCTCATAAAAGTTGAATTAGCTCTTAATCCAAACATCAAAGTTGAAGTATACATCTTGAATTTTATTGTGCAACTTATAAATCTTTCATCTCATAAAAATTGAGCAAGTTATGGCATTGGGAAGTTGACTTTCAAATAAGGGTTTAGACAAAATGACCTATAATCTTTCAACATAGAAAATGATTTTCCAAGAAAACTTAGATCTAGGTATCAACATGAAAGTTGTTTGGAATGTCATTTAGAGTAACTTTTCTCTTTTAATAATTTTCATATGGTGAAAATTGTAGGAGATAGGATCTAGGGAGACCTAGTTTTGATCAGATGAATTCATCTGGCCAACCACCATCAACCAACTTGCTAACCTCCAATTCTCATGGATTTTTAGGCTTATGGTAGATCATATATGCATAAGATGATTAATTTTGAAGTGTCATGTGATAAATTTGATCAATTGGTGAGATAGCTTGTTGGAGAAGTTACTCAAAATACCCAGTCAAACTAGGGTTTCCAAGGCAAATCACCTCCAAACTCTTGAAGAAAAATTGATCAATATAACATGTAGAGATTATTGGGACTCATATATGATGCTTTGAAACCTTTGTGGGTCAATCCATGGTTGTGCTTATAACCATGAGGGTCTCAAACGCTAGGTGTGAACTTGATGAATTTTGATGATCATGCCCTACCTACAAAAGAGTTAGGCAAATACAAAGACATATTTTTGGTATTTTGGTTAGTGAAATGATAAAATACAAGTATGATACAATCACATGGTGCTTGGTGATCTCTCCCAAAACAAACCCAATGAAAGAGGGGTAAGGAGAGTGCCAAAGTATGATCCCAATGCTAATGCATATGATGAAATTGCATGAGGTATCTTAGGGTCAAAATTGGGGTCTTACAGCGCCCAAGATTAAAAAAATTTAAATGGATCCTATGGTTGAGATGCTTGCCAACACATCTCCGGATTCAGAGCTCCGGTCTTCTTCTCCGGTGGACCTCACCGGACTGGTCCACCTTCAACCATCACCAAATTGAAAAAAGCAAGACATGGATTTAAATAAAAAATTCCCAGGAGCTCGAATCAGGCCTCAATTTTGTCCAATTCCAAGTATATGAAAAGATACAGGGAGTTGAATTTTGAGGATCATAAACTGAGTTGCTTCGACTTGACCTCAAAGCAACTCAGTTTTGTTGCCTACATTGGTAGGATTTCAGCAAACAAAAAATCAACAAGAATAATGGAGAAATGAGAGACAATTGAAGAGAAGAAGTTGTTGAAATCTCACCTTCGAGGAGCTTCAGAATTGCTTGATCTGGCTTCCAATTTGGCTTGGCTTGACTCTAGAAGCTTACAAGAGATGATTTGAATGGTTCAAAGGCTTGGACTCTTGGAGTTTCAATCATAAAACAGAAGGAGAATTGAAACTCGGTTTCTCAAGAAACCTTCAAGATTATCCTTTCAATGGGGTTTGGGGAGGAATGGGTCGAAGCATGGGCAAGAGGGATCCCAATTCTGATCATCAAGGGTTCTATTTATAGCCAATGTGAATGATATTTGCACACTTCCAAATTTGGAAAATTTTCAGATTCTCCCTTGCATGGATGCATGGGCATGCATTAGGCCCATGAAATGATGTATTTTGATCCATAATCCAATGTAATTCATGCTGAAATCATGTTAGAAGCTCATGCAAATGTATATGAAAAGTGAAACTTGAAATTATCCAAATGATACCTTAACTTACACCCAAGCGCAAGTCACTATATTTAAATCTAAATGAGATTACCTTTGATGTTTTGGAAAGATGAGATCAAAGGGAACAACTTTCATGTTGAACATGTTTTCATTTGAAGCTTGGATCATGATGAATTTGGAGGTGGAAGTTTGGGAAATCAAACATGTTTAAAAAATTTCTAAGTCCCAAGCCAAATGTGCACTTCTTCCACCTTGAATAACTTTTTCTATGGACTTCAAATGAGAAACGTTTCTTCATTAAAGTTGTAGCTCTTTCAAACCTATTCAATGTGGTCACAAATTTGACCTAATTTTGATTTGGAATGAAGGAGTTATGCATTTTAGAAGTTGAGGAAAATCACTTGTACAATGGTATTGGCCCAAAATGACATATAATTTTTCCTCTTGGCACATGCATTTGAAAGTTGAATTTGAACTTCCTCCAAACATAAAAGTTGAAGTATAAATCTTGAAATTGTTCGTGGAATTTGAATGGCTTTCATTTCATAAAAATTGAGCAAGTTAAGGCCTTGGGAAGTTGACCTCCAAACTAGGGTTTAGACAAAATGACCTATAATCTTTCATCATAAAAAATGAATTTCCAAAACAAAACTAGCACTAGACCTTAACATGAAAGTTGTTTGGAATGTAATTTAGAGTAATATTTCTCTTGTAATCATTTTCATATGACAAAAATTGTAGGAGATAGGGTCTAGGGAACCCCAGTTTTGACCAGTTGACTTTCTCTGATCAACCATCATGAACCAACTTGCTAGCTTGACATTCTCTTGACTTTTGGGACTCATGGAGGATCATATATGCATGTGATGTAATGTGAAGTATCCCTTGAAATATTTGATTCATTATTGAAGAAAACTTGTTGAAGAAGTCACATAAGATACCCAGATGAACTAGGGTTTCCAGGGCAAACAAACTCCAAACTCTTGATGATCATGGGGATCCATATATAACACTTAGAGCCAATGTAAACCAATTATTAATTGAGATCCTTGCATTGAGGGTCTTAAACCCTAGGTATGAGCTTGATAGAGCATAGGTGAGCATAAACACTATCTACAAAAGCAATAAACTATACATTGGCATATTTTTACTATTTTGGTTAGTAAATAATGAAAAACAAAGTATGATACAATCAAACGTGCTTGGTGATATCTTCCAATGAAAACCCAATGAATAAGGGGTAAGGAGGATGCCAAGGTGTGAGCCTAATGCTAATGCATATGATGAGATAGCTTGAGGGATCTTAGGGTCAAAATTGGGGTCTTACACCACCAAAATGGATTATTGATCTTGATGATGACTTAATCCATCCCTTGACCTTTGTTTGTGTTTTCCTTGTGTGTGATCCCTTGTTTGTGATTGTTGCATTCAGGCATACATGCGCATCATAACATTCATCACAGAAAAATAGTTTCAAAGAACTGAGGTTTTATTTGAAAATATTTTCAGACTATGGATTATGGACGAAGGAACACTAAGAAGTACAGTTTCAGATGTCCTGATTTGAAAGAGATAAGGAAGTTGTCATCTTTTGTATTAGATCCCTTGGACTTCAAGCAGCATCATGGGAAACCTTTGTCTCTGTTATCTGCTGACGTGGCTGAAGGGCTTCTGAGCGTTTTGGTTCAGTTCTATGACCCTCATTATTGTTGCTTCACTTTTCCTGATTACCAGCTTGTGCCTATGTTAGAGGAGTATGCTCATCTCTTGGGTATACCCGTATCTGACAAAGTACCCTTTAGTGGATTAGCGGAGATTCCCATATCTCATATCATAGCTGAAGCTCTTCATTTGATGAAATTTGAGATTCAGGCTCATTGGGTGAAAAAAGGAGGTATTCTTGGGTTAACTTCTGAGTTCCTCATTGGTAAAGCTACTGTCTTTGCTCAAGCCGGTAGTGTGGATTCTTTTGAAGCCATTTTTGTTTGGCTCATCTATGGTCTATCTTTGTTCCCTAACATTGACGGTTTTGTTGATGTTAACACCATTAGAATCTTCTTGATTGGGAATCCTGATCCTACTCTGTTGGGTGACATGTATTTCTCTTTGCATTTGAGGAATTCTAAAGGTGGTGGGACTATTGTGTGATGTGTTCCTCTTTTGTACAAGTGGTTTATTTCGCTCTTGCCTCAGACCCCTGCTTTTCTGGAGAACAAGTAATGTCTACGGTGGTCCCAGAGACTTATGTCTTTCACTAATGATGATATTGTTTGGTATGATTCTGCATTAAGTAGCTTGGGTATTATTGACAGTTGTAGTGAATTATCTAATGTTCCCCTCATTGGTACACAAGGAGGAATCAACTATAACCCTGCTTTAGCTCATGGTTAACTTGGATTCCCCTTGAGAGACAAACCTAATAACACTCAGTTAGAAGGTCTTTTCTATCAAGAGGGTAAAGATCCCCAACATTTGAAGCAGAAGATGATACATGCTTGGCATAAGGTGCATAGGAAAGGAAGATTCGAGTTTGGTTTGCGCAACTGTGTAGCTTTGGAAGCCTGCACTATTTGGGTGAAGAAGAGAGCTTTGGAGCTGAAGATGTTGTATGCTTGTGAAAGACCTATTTCTTTGGTTATGGATGAGTCATCAACTCTCCCTAACCAATATATAGAGGAGTTGGAAGACGCACTCATCAAGATGAAGCAAGAGAAGGATATGTGGGAAGAGCGGTTTCATGCTTTGAGCCGAAAGCATGAAGAGTTGCAACTTGAGTTGAAAGACAAGGATGCACTTATTGAACTTCTTGAAGACCGAGCAGTGAAAAGATAGAGAGATCCATAAGGTCTACCTTCTTCTAGTATGCCTCAACCTTCCAGTGCTTGGAAGAAGATTATTGATCAGCTTTGACCTCGAGAAGGCTCAGATGAAGACATCTTTTGAGTCCGAGATTCAACGCATCCGAAGGAAGTACACGCCCACAGCCAGATCATCTAATATCGTTACTAAGGGATCCTTAGGATGATTAGTTTCCTTTTCTCTTGTATTTGTATTTTGGTTTCTGAAATTGTACTCAATGTAATCCTTCCAAATTTTATGAATAAAAAGAGATTTTATGGTCAATTAAATTGTTGTTACTACTATCATATATTTGAAAATAAAACTTCATATGTTCCTTAATATTTAAACGAACAAAAACATTGCATCATTCATGCATGATTTTCATAGCAGGTTTTCTTCCGCCAGATGTCTTATCAGTTATTCTTTTGTGCTTCAACCAAGCTGACTCACCGATACAACACTCGTGCTAATCAACCAAGGATCATGGAACATTTAGAGAAAGAGAACAGAGAGCTGAAGGATAAGATTGCTAGGTTAATGGTGTTGATGGAGTCTGTCATCATTGCGCAGAATCAGTCTTCACCAACTCCTGCAACTCCTCCCTAGAGGATTGTTATTTATGAGGTTGCTACCTCCACCATTCCTGTTGCTTCCAGCCAATTCGGTCCCTCTATGCCTGCTGGATTTCCTTGGGGGATGCCATCCAATTTTATGCCTGAAGGGTATGCACCCACTTTTGTCTCTCTGTCGGCATCTAGCCCGGTCATGTCTGTGCCACCACCGGTTATTCACACTCTTCCTCATGTTGATGACACTATCTACCGTTATGAGCCATCCGAGGGTCCAGACAGGTATGAGAAAATGGACGAAATGAAGGATCAGTTCCTCGAGTTACGTAAAGAGTTGAAGACTTTAAGAGGAAATGACTTGTTTGGGAAAAGTGTTGCTGAGCTCTGCCTAATGCCTAATGTGAAAATCCTGATGAAGTTCAAGGTCCCTGACTTTGAAAAGTATAAGGGAAATACATGTCCGCTGAGCCACCTTGTGATGTACGCCAAAAAGATGTCTACTCAAACTGATAATGATCAGTTACTGATTCACTACTTCCAAGACAGTTTGACTGGTGCTACTTTGAGATGGTATATGGGGTTAGACAGTGCAAGTATTCGTACTTTCAATGACTTGGGTGAAGCCTTTGTCAAACAGTACAAGTATAACATTGATATGGCGCCTAATAGAAACCAGCTAAGGTCTATGTCTCTGAAAGATAAGGAGACATTCAAGGAGTATGCCCATAGGTGGAGAGAGCTTGCTGCCCAAATTAGTTCGCCATTGGAAGAGAAAGAGATTACGAAGATCTTATTGAAGACGCTGAGTTCGTTTTATTAAGAACGTATGATTGCCAGTGCCCCCAATGACTTTACTGAAATGGTAAATACGAGGATGAGGTTAGAAGAAGGAGTTCGTTAAGGAGGCCTGTCTAAAGAAGAAGCATCGTCTAGCAAGAAGTATGGGGGAAGTTTCTCCAAGAGGAAGGAAGGGGAAACTAATTCAGTAACTATGGGGAGGCATAAGAGGCCTCATGTCAGAAAGAGTTCTCAATCTCGTCAACGCCAACATCAAGTTTCTTCAGTGATTCCAGTTTTTTCAAACAATTCCAATAATCAATCTGTTCCGATTCAATAATAACATCAACAACAACCGCAACAAAGAACTAACTACCACAACAAAAATAATCAACAACAAAGCTTTGAAAGGAAGAATGTCTCTTTTGACCCTATTCCTATGTCATATGCAGAATTGTATCCATCCTTGGTTCTCAACAACCTCATCCAACCCAGAAATCCTCCACAAATTCCCGAGCCACTTCCGCGGTGGTTTAAACCTGAACTTAGTTGTGCTTTTCACCAGGGAGCCCCTGGCCAGGACATTGAGAACTGCTATCCATTGAAATATGAAGTACAAAAGCTTGTGAAAAGTCGTATGGTGTTTTGAGGACCGAGCGCCTAATGTGAAAGCTAATTCGTTGCCTGCTCATAGTAATGCTTCTGTCAACATGGTAGATGGTTGTCCTGGAAAGTACATGGTTTATGACATTTGCCATATCACACAATCTTTGGTGGCAATTCATAAAGATATTTGTTTGGTCAGTGACTGTGAGGATGACCATGATGGTTGTGTGATATGCAGTATGAACACAGGAGGATGTGTTATTGTCAAAAGGGATATTTAGAGGTTGATGGATGAAGGTCTTATCCAGATTTTTCAATCAAGAGATGTAAATGATGTGAATGTAATTGTGCACGTGTTCAAGACCCATGAGCGGGTAATTATCCAGTTTGATAGCAGCAACATTAACAATGTTAATAGATCGGTATCATCGTTGGTTATACGGTTAGCGGGCCATGTTCCGTATGCATCCGATAATGTTGTGCCTTATCAATAAAATGCCACAATGGTTGAGAATGGTCAAGATGTTCCTCTACCAGTTGCACACTCTGTGGTAAATATTGTTGATATTGCGAAGGTGACCCGTAGTGGTCGTGTGTTCGGCTCGGCTTTTCCAAAGGAGGTAGAAGATGTTGCAGCCAGTAAGAAGGCAGAGATTCTAGTGGTGAATCCGGTTAGCACTCCAGTGTGTCAGTCTGGTAAATCCCGTAAACTGAAGGCTAATGATGATGATGAAGTATTAAAATTGATAAAAAGAAATGAATTTAATGTGGTGAAGCAGCTGCTCAAACCCCATCAAAGATCTTCGTGATGTCCTTATTGATGAACTCTGAGGCACATAGGGAGGCGTTGTAGAAAGTGCTCGAGCAGGCTTATGTTGAGCATGATGTGACTGTGGAACAGTTTGACCATATTGTTGCCAATATTACTTCTTGTAATAATTTGAGTTTTTGTGATGAAGAGCTTCCCGAGGAAGGCAGAAATCACAATCTGGCACTTCATATTTCTATGAATTGCAAGGAGAATGCTTTGTCCAATGTGTTGGTCGATATTGGTTCGTCTTTGAACGTGTTTCCAAAATCAACATTGTCAAGACTTTCCTACCAAGGCGCCCCAATGAGGTACAATGGCATGTTTGTTAAAGCGTTTGATGGTTCCCGTAAAACTGTCATTGGTGAAGTGGATCTTCCAATCAAGATAGGTCCGAGTGATTTTCATATTACTTTCCAAGTAATGGACATCCACCCGACCTACGGTTGTTTATTGGGAAGTCCATGGATTCATGAAGTTGGTGCAGTAATATCTACTCTTAACCAGAAGTTGAAATTTATGAAGAACGACAAGCTTGTCGTTGTTGGTGGAGAAAAGGCGTTATTAGAGAGTCATTTGTCATCCTTTTTGTATGTTGAAGATGAGGAGGAGATTGAAACACCGTTCCAAGCCTTATTTATTGCTGAAGTAAAGAAAACTGGGGCACCCATGTCTTCTTTAAAGGATGCACAAAAGGCTATTGAGGCTGGCAGCATTGATTAGTGGGTTCGTGTGATAGAGATTGCCGAGAACAAGAATAAGGCCAGATTGGGATTTCAACCAGGGTTGTTCAACGTCAGAACTAAAGATGTGCAACCGAGTTTCCGTATTGGAGGGTTCATTCATGGGAATGATCAACACTCAGCTTCCGTGATTGATGATGGTGATGATGAAGACGGACCTTGCACCAACTTTGTGACGCATGGCCAAACTTACAACAATTGGGTTGTTGTTGATGTTCCTACTTTATTCATCGCTCCAAGTAATTTGTTTTTCATTTTGAAAAAAAAAATCCTTCTCCTATGCCTAAGGTAGAAGTGAACATTGTTGGGCATTCTATTATCATCAATAAAATGCAATTTTATTCATCCATATCTTTGATGTTTTATTTTTACTTTTTTCTTTTCTGAAAATGGTAATCACAAAAAACATAAATAAATAATAATCTTTCATCTGCATAATATTTGGTCACAATTCACTTCTCTAAAACCAGAATGCCCGCCGGTCTAGCAGAAGTTAAGAAGAAAGTTGGAAAAGTCCACATGTGTGTTGATTATAGAGATTTGAACAAGGCTAATCCGAAAGATGATTTTCCTCTGCCCCACATTGAAATGTTGGTAGACAATACAACTAAATTCAAAGTCTTTTCATTTATGGACGGATTTTCCGGTTATAATCAAATCAAGATGGCACTCGAAGACATGAAGAAAAACAGATTCATGAAGGAGAAGGGGGATCCAAAACGCAGCGGAATTTAAAAATTCTCCTTTAATGATCCTTACGAATGGGCATGATTAGTGATAGAATCGTTACCTCTTGTGGCAATTGTAACCTTTGGTGCAGATCTACGGAGCGATCACGAACGTTGAACGATGACAACGCCTCTACTCAGTCCACACGAACGGATTCCTTCAATCTCAGTGCTAGCTGCTACGAATGAAGGCTTTGAGTGAGAGAGAGAGGGAAACGAAATTGAAACTGCTCAAATGCTTCTACACAAGGGTTCTATTTATAGAACCACTTGTGTGGGTTGCAAGCTAAAAAGCCCACTCAAGTGTTTGTGGCCCATATCTTATAATATGCCAATATCACTTAAGCGCGTGGTACCTTACCATATTTCGTATTCTACTTAAGTACACCGTACCTTACGATGTTCTACAATTCACTTAAGTGCACCGTACCTTACGGTGTTCCTTAGTTACTCTATCTCTCATCAATACGTCCTTTGTGTGTGAACCTGTAGGTTTTCGCGGCATTGGCAATTATATTAAATCACGCATTTAACATGATAAACAGTGAGCGGTATCTAGCAACACATCACTGCTACCCAAGACATGAAAATGTCATGTGATCTGACAAATCCTTCTGTGATAATACTTATGTGTATAATTACCCTTTTGCCCTTATGTCTATATTGAACACAAGGCATAGACCGTGTCATCCTTGTCCAGTTCAATATTGGGCCCATAGACATTTATCATGTTATGTAGGATGGGCAAATTCCATCTAGGTCACTCATGTCCCTTAGCATGCTTCGTGGAGTACCCACCAACTGTCTTTATGGTCATCCAGTTACGGACAACGTTTGATCAGCAATAAGGCACTCGACTCTACATCTAGGGTCCACAGTGGTTTCAGGTCGAAGGGTGGTATACACCATTATCACCATGAGAATAACTTATGAAACTTTGCATAACATTCTATGTAGTATTCTCATAGCGAGTCAATCCAGTATAAATATTACTCTTAATATTCATACTTATGTTTAAGACTTGATAACTCCTTATCCATGATCCATGAGATGTGATCATCAGTCTATAAATAGAATAGTCTTCATGCTTTAATGTTATCCCACTTTACAATAAAGCTCGACAACGGATACTTTAAGAATAGTGTCCTTATGTTTAATGTGATCTCATGATTAAGTCATACTTGATACATTAAGCGGACTAGTTATTCTAGGGACTTTATTAAACAAACATAATAAAGAAAAAGCCTTTTATTATTAATAAATAATTCGATACAAGTACCAAAAGTATTGGCCTCTAGGGCTTACACCAACAATCTCCCACTAGCACTAGAGCCAATCAGGCATACGCCTAATGCCCATAGATCTAGTATGGCCATCATACTTCTGCTGTGCAAGAGGCTTTGTCAGTGGGTCAGCAATATTGTCAAGTGTAGGTACTCTGCATATTTTCACATCTCCTCTATCTATTATCTCTCGAATGATGTGATAACGCCTAAGTATGTGTTTGGATCGTTGGTGAGATCTAGGCTCCTTAGCTTGTGCGATAGCACCATTGTTATCACAATAGAGACCAATGGGATCCACAATGCTAAGAACTATGCCAAGTTCACTAATGAACTTTTTGATCCAAACAGCTTCCTTTGCTGCACTTGAGGCAGCAATATACTCGGCCTCGGTTGTAGAATCATCAATTGTATCTTGCTTTGAACTTTTCCAGCTCACAGTGCCACCGTTTAAGCAAAACACATAACCAGATTGCGATCTAAAGTCATCCTTATCTGTCTGGAAGCTAGCATCGACGTATCCAATTACAGTCAAGTCTTCATAACCTCCATATATCAAGAATGAGTCCTTAGTCCTTCTCAAATACTTAAGGATATTCTTGACAGCTACCCAATGGGCATCACCAGGATCAGATTGGTACCTACTCGTTTCACTTAAAGCATACGAGACATCTGGTCGAGTACATAACATGGCATACATGATAGATCCTATTGCAGATGCATATGGAATCTTATTCATGCGATCCCTTTCTTCCTTAGTTGAAGGGGTTATTATGATCATTTTGAAATTAAATTTTTAAATCAAAATCAAGTTTTCTTTAATATATAAAAGCAAGAACTTTTCCAAAGCAAGTAATAGTAATATCAACAACATTTTAGTGAAAAGAAAGTTTTTGAGTGTGAAGCATCGGAAGTTCCCCAAGCAGTAACTCTTCGGGCATCCCTAGAAATTTAGTGTTGATTCATTTCCTCAATGGATTGTTGTTATCCCTAGTTAATAGATTCAGTTCCCTGGTGGAGTGTTTGATCCCCAGTGGAACTTCTTTCTTTTCCCAGCTGAGTTGGTTGACTCAGATACCCTGTAGAGTGTCCTTGCCCCCAACAGAGTTTTGGCCTTCCCCAGCGGAGTTTGTATTTCCTCAGCAGATGGATCTTCATCAGAGATGTTTGGTATTTTCCCCAGTAGATCGCTTTGGTATCCCCACCAATCGGTGTATCGTTACTCCCAGTCAGAGTTTCCTCTTGGTTTTTGAGCAGGCTTTTGTTTCCTCTGTAGGGTTGTCTCCCACTTTTGTGGTATTGACCTAAAATTCCCCACAGAGTTGAGATTGCTCTTTCCTCAGTAGATCTCCTCTCTCCCTAGCCAGAGTTGAGCCCCTGAGATGTTGATCTCTCTGTTCTCCAGCAGTTTGTCTCCATATTTTGTGGATTGACCGAGGATTATACCGGTGGTTCAATTTCTTTGTGGCACCTCTGTATCCTTTGTGATCATTTTATCAGCATAAACATCCTATATACATATACATATACATTCATGCAATTTCATAATTTGCATATCCTGCATATTTGATGTGTTTGAGATTCTCATTCTCTGTTATGGCGGTACTTTATCCCCATATCGAATCGGGTGTCTGTCCTTCTTCAATTGTAGAGTGTCATCCCCTTAAGAAGAAAGACGTTAACCTTTCTCCGTTTCCCCACTGAGTTTGTTTCCTCGTGGATGATCGTTATTTCCATTTCCTTCTCCAGCAAATTTTCTGGATGGAATTCCCCCCCCCCCCTTGAGTTATGTCCTTATTGGGTGGAGTATTGATTGACCGTTTTCTTTCTAGCTCTTACCTAGATAGATATTTCGGTCCCCTAAGAGTCTATTACCCAGTAACTGGTAATATTCTTCTTAGCTTGTAGTGCATTACTTCTTGCCTAATACCCGGCAAAAGTACTCTTTTTCTCCTCAGCAGTATCCCCAGTGGATCTATTCCCCGTAGGAGTCTATCATTGATATGTTCACTTTAACCAGTGATGGATATTCTCGTCTTTGGTATTATATCCAGTAACTAATAGATGTAATCCCTATATTTTCTCCCCTTTCAGAGTCTATCCTTGATATGTTCATCTTAACAGGTGACGGATTTTCTCTTTGATTGGTCTTCTACCCAGTAACCGGTAGTTGTAAATCCTATCTTTGTCTCCTCGCAAAGTTAATCCTTGATATGTTCATCCTAACTAGTGACGGGTTCTCTCTCCGACGGTTTTCTATCCAGTTTTTGATAGATGTAATTCCTCCTTAACATCCCTAGGAAAGTCTATCCTTGATATGTCCATTCTAACCGGTGACAGATTTTCTTCCCTGTCGAGTTTATCCTTGATATGTTCATCCTAATCAATGACGGATACTCTCACCCTTGGTCTTCTGCCCAGTAACTGGTAGTTGTAAATCCTATTCTTTTCTACAGTTTTCCCCAGCAAGGTTGTTCTTACCTAGTAACCGGTAATGAATACTTCCTCCTAGCGGTTCCCAGCGAGTCTATCCTTGATATGTTCATCCTAACCGACGACAGATGGTCTCTCTGTTAGATCTTTATTATCGCCTTACCCAGTAACAGGTAGTAGATAATAGATTTATGCTCCTCCTATATTGAATTTTATTTCTCCCCAGTTGAGTTGAGTACGCATTTCCTTAGTGAAATCATTTTTTTCCTGCACGAGTCGAGTATTCCAGTGTTATCCTAACTTATTCGTATCCCCTGCAGATGTTTGTTTCCCCGGCTGAGTCTTTCCATTTTGTGTGGAATCCCTCTAGTCTCCCAGCAGTTTTAAGTCATAGCCTGGCCTACGCATAACTCCTTTTTTCCCCCAGAGTCTCGGTCTCCCCAGTGAGTTTTCCTTACGGAATGCATTTTACTCCTGTGGACTTTCGGTCTCTCTGATTTCTTTTCCTTTGTGGAAATATTTCCCCACAAAGAATTTACTTTTGCATTCATATCATATGCATCATGAGGTCTCTTAGGGACCAAAATTTGTTTCTATATGTTGTTATTTAAGCCCATTCTACTGAGTCGACATGAAGATTTTAACCTTCACCTCCTCAGTTAGAATATCCTTAAATAGGGGCAGCTGTAAGACCCCAGTTTTGACCCTAAGATCCCTCATGCATTTCATCATAAGCACTAGCATTGGGATCATATTTTGGCATCCTCCTTACCCCTCCTTCATTGGGTTTATTTTGGGAGAGATCACCAAGCACTTTGTGGTTATACCATACTTGTATTTTATCATTTTTACTAACCAAAATACCAAAAATATGTCTTTGTATCTATCTAACTCTTTTTGTAGGTAGGGCATGATCTCATTGATTCATCAAGATCACATCTAGGGTTTAAGACCCTCATGAACAAAGAGCACAACCAAGAATTGATTCAAGAATGGTTATGAGCATCATATATGAGTCCCAATTGCTTCTATATGTTATATTCATCAAGTTTTCTTCAAGAGTTTGAGTGTGATTTGCCTTGGAAACCATAGTTTGACTGGGTATCTTGAGTAACTTCTCCAACAAGATATCTTACCAAATGATCAAATTCCTCAAGGGAAACTTCAAATATCATCATATTATGCATATATGATATACCATAAGCCAATAAAGTTAAGAGAATTTGAAATTAGCAAGTTGGTTGATGGTGGTTGGCCAGATGAATTCATCTGATCAAAACTAGGTCTCCCTAGACCCAATCTCCTACAATTTTCACCATATCAAAATGAATCCAAGAGAAAACTTACTCTAAATGACATTATAAACAACTTACATGTTGATACTAGAGCTAGTTTTTCTTGGAAAATCATTTTCTATGTTGAAACATTATAAGTCATTTTGTCTAAACCCTAATTTGAAAGTCAACTTCCCAAGGCCATAACTTGCTCAATTTTTATGAGATGAAAGATTTCCAAGTTTCACAATCAAATTCAATGTTTCTACTTAAACTTTGATGTTTGGAGTGGGAGATAACTCAACATTTTTTAAGCATGTGATATGAGGTTACATTATAGGTCACTTTTGACCTATACCATTGATCAAGTGATTTTTCCAAACTTCAAAAATGCATAACTCTATCATTTCAAATCCAAATTACATGAAATTGGTGACCATTTTTAATGTATTTGAGAGAGCTATAACTTTGATGAAGACACTTTTCTCATTTGAAGCTCCTATAAAAAGTTAAGCAAGGTGGAATATTGAGACATATGGCTTGACACTTAGAAAAGTTTTGATATGTCAAATTTTTCCAAACTTCCACCTCAAATTTCTCTAAGTTACAAACTCCAAATGAAAAAGTGTTCAACATCAAACTTGTTCCTCTTGATCTCACCTTTACAAAGAGCTCAAATTCATTCATTTTGGATGAGAAATGCATAGGATGCGCATGGCTTAAACAGGCTGACATCATTTGGCATGGATCCAACTTCAAACAATAATGTTCAATTGCCTTGCATTCCAAGCTAGCTCCAACACACCTAATCTTTCATTTTGGACTTCAAGTTATCATTTCATGGGCTTATGCACGCCCATGCACCATGCTATCATCATTTTCCAAATCTGGAAGGTTGAAAAGAGTGTGCAAATATCACATGGATTTGGCTATAAATACAGTTGCATTTGCTCAGAAATCAGACACAGACATTGCGCCAGCTTTGAATCTCCATTGAAAACCCTTCACTTTCATAGTATAACCCTGATAAATTGATTTGAATTTGAGCTTGAATCTCCACTGTTTTGGAATTCAATTCTCCAGGAGTCCATTGCTTCTAAACCTTTCCATTCCTCTCCTGCAAGCAATTGAAGTTAAGCCAAGCACAATTCAGATCCAGATCCATCGTGTTCAGACCTCCATTGAAGGTAATTTGCAGAAATTTTAAACTCTTCGATTCTCTTAAATTGTTGTTCAATTCCATTGATTCTTTGGTTGTCTGAAGTCTTACCAATGTAGGCAAGAAGATTGAGTTGCTTTGAGGCCAAATCGAAGCAACTCAGATCATGTACCTCATTTTTCTATTCCACATATCTCTTAATATATTTGGAATTGGAGGAATTGGAGGTCATATCCGTGCTCAATGATGTTTTTTCTTTAAGATCGTGTCCCTGTTTGTTATTTTGGTGATGGTTCATGTTGACCAGTCCAGTGAAGCTCACCAGAGAAGACAATCGGAGCTCTGGCTCCGGTGATGATGTGTCTTGTGTCTGAGCCACATGATCCATATTTCACGTTTTAATCTTAACCGTCCCTTGTAATTACCAATGGTACAACGTTGTTGACTTGGACACATGTGGAACGTGCGTTTTGGATCATCAGGTTTGTCACCTCAATTAATGAGGGAGATCTGATGGTCCACGTATTTTTGAAATTCAGATATTTTATTTTAATTGCATTTTCTTCAATAATCATATTAAATTTAATATTGATCCAAAAAATATGGGACTTTCCCTAAAAAATTTCAAATATTTTTCTCTTTCATATTCTGAATTAAAATTATTTTTTGGATCATTATTAATATTTTTCATGAATTAATTGATTTTTCATTTGTTTTTAATTGTTTAAAAATATTTTTAAATGTCCAAAAATTATGAAATTTTTTCTCCAAGGTCCTTTGACCTTGTTCGACCTAGGATAAATCTCATGGCCATTTCTTTGGTGTTTTGATGAGATTTTAGGATTTGGACAAAACATATTTGAATTTAATGCATTATTTTCTTATTTTTAATTGAATAAATGCCATTTTAATTGTGTTGATCATTTGTGTTGACTTAATAGAGTTTGATTGTTGTTGGGCCTTGGTCAAGGTTGATTTAACTTTGTCAAGTTAATATCATTGAATTTAGAGGATTAATGGAATGTACATTCCATCTCCCAAAATGAATGAATGATATTAATTTGATAAAAGTCCTCCTTTGACCAATTTATGATCTCATTCATCCCCTTCCCCTTCATCTAATTCCCCTTCTTCATCCATTCATTTCCATTTGGCCAATGACATCTCAAAGTGCTAATGCTAGTTGATTGAAAGATTAACATGAGTATGGATGAGATTAGGCCACACCTTTTGCATATTTTTGTGTGTGGTATTTTAAATGAGCATAGTTCTTAATACTATGTCTCCAACATGCATTAACACCCAAAGTCCATTGCCCGACCTTAAATAGTTGTGACTTCTACATAAGTCCAATTATGATTGCTTAACATAGCGCTAAATTTGTGACACAAAAGGCATAAGAATTCTAGTTAGTGAGATTGTAAGTCTCCCCTCTTCCATGGTATTGTGTGGAAACTTGGCCTTCTTTCCTTCCTTTGGAAGATGTTTTGGTTCAAGGTTCCATGCTTCTGGCAAGTGGGTTGAGTGTTCTCCAAAGAATGTCTTGAAATTAAAAGCAAAACAAAATTAACTTCTAACTTACTAACTATTAACTTTTAACTTCAAGTCTTTACTTTAATGCAATTTACTTTAGCAATCTATTATCATTTGCCATTATACATATCATTCTAATTGTTTATATTAATTTAATTTTTACTTTGTCCATTTGGACCATATTATGTGATATATTTTGTTTGTGTTACTTTGTTTGTTTGTGTGGTCTTTGACCATTTAATGTACATAATAAAAACAAGAACCCAAAAAAACTTTTGAATGGACTGTTGACTTGATCTGTGGACCAATTGGACTTAGAACTTAGGCAACATTCCTTTGCTAATGGACTTAGCCAATTCCAATTTATTGTAGAACCAAGTGCTTGAAATTTGAATTTCATCTGATACATCTTTGAAGATCTCTCTAAGATTCATCTGCAACATTGGTCATTTGTGAAGCTGTTATTTTGAACCTGTGACTTGTGAAATTCATCTATTGCATGGGCTACTTTGAAGAAGATCATGAAGTGGATAAGCTTGGATGAGGCCATCTTTATTTGATGCCTTTGATCTTCAAGATTGATATAATTTTGCATTTGTGTGTTGCTTGATTCTAAAAAATCCAAGGGAATTCTGGGTTTTTATTGACATACTTGTCTATTGGATTGCTACCCATTTGGTCAAATCTTTTCAACTTTAAACTTTTAAATTTTGTATATAGGATAGTCTCTTCATATCCTCCCAATTTCTTTAATTTCAAAATCTCTCCCTCCATTATCAAAAACATTCTTTGTGTGAACTATTTTTGTTCTAAACTTTGACCATTTGCAAGAAGATAAAAACTTTGGTCTTATGCCATTGCATTTTCAAACTACTTTTCTTAAATCAAACTTGTAAATAAACTTAACTACACTTGACTTAAACTTTCAAAAAGACAAAAAAGACCTAACCCATTCAAAACATTTTAGTCCTTTGTGTCTTTTAAACCTAATTTTGTTAAAGTCAATACACTAATTTTGAAGTTTATAGCACGAACTACGAGGTTTTGATCCCTCATTTTTATGTTGGTACGTAGGCACAAGACCGAAGGTCTTGTCAAACACAAACATATAATCAATGAATTCTTTTATCATCCCCCCATTCTATTTTTTTGTAAACATCACTTTGTACAAAATACATATGCACACAAAAAGGGCTCCCTAGGAGTACCTATGACACTTTGGGTGCTAACACCTTCCCTCTGTGTAACCAACCCCCTCACCTGTGATCTCTGACTTTTATTAGTTTTTATTTGAAAACTTCTTACTTATTGGGTTTTGTTCGTACTTCTTCCCTTTTCCCTTGGAAACAATAAAAAACGCGGTGGCGACTCTTGTTAATTGATCTCTAGCTTGTCAATAGGTTGATGATCATAAATTTCCCGCTACAGCTCTTTGTTCATGAGGGTCTCAAACCCTAGATGTGATCTTGATGAATCAATGAGATCATGCCCTTTCTACAAAAGAGTTAGATAGATGCAAAGACATATTTTTGGTATTTTGGTTAGTGAAATGATATAATACAAGTATGATATAATCACAAAGTGCTTGGTGATCTCTCCCAAAACAAACCCAATGAAAAGGGGTAAGGAGGATGCCAAGATATGATCCCAATGCTTATGCTTATGATAGGAATTCATGAGGGATCTTAGGGTAAAAATTGGGGTCTTACAGCTGCCCCTATTTAAGGATATTCTATCTGAGGAGGTGAAGGTTAAAATCTTCGGCTCGACTCAGTAGAATGGGCTTAAATAACAGCATATAGAAAAAAAATTGGTCCCTAAGAGACCTCATGATGCATATGATAGGAATGCAAAAGTAAATGCTCTGTGGGGAGATATTGCCACAAAGGAAAAGAAATCAGAGAGACCGAAAGTCCGTAGGAGCACAATGCATTTCATAAGGAAAACTCACTGGGGAGACAGAGACTCTGGGGGATAAAGAGGAGTTATGTGTACGCCTGGCTATGACTTAAAACTACTGGGGGACTCGAGGAAATCCATATGAATATGGAAAGACTCAGCCGGGGAAACAAACATCTGCAGGGGATACGAATAAGTCAGGATAACACTGAAATACTCGACTCGTGCAGGGGAAAAACGATTTCACTAAGGAAATGCGCACTCAACTCAACTGGGGAGAAATAAAATTCAACACAGGAGAAGCAAAAATCTATTATCTACTACCTGTTACTGGGTAAGGAGATAATAAAGATCTGACAGAAGAACATCCGTCATCGGTTAAGATGAACATATCAAGGATGACTCGCTGAGGAAAATCCAGGAAGGAGTATTCATTACCGGTTACTGGGTAAGAATAACCTTGCTGGGGAAAACTGCAAAAAGAATAGGATTTACAACTACCAGTTACTAGGTAGAAAACCAAGGGTGAAAGTATCTATCATCGGTTAGGATGAACATATCAAGGATAAACTCGACAGGAAAGAAAATTCGCCATCGGCTAGGATGAACATATCAAGGATAAACTTTCCTGGGGATGTTCAGAAGAATACCTGTCATCAGTTAGGATGAACATATCAAGGATAAACCAACTGAGCAGAAAGGGATTACATCTATCAACTGCTGGATAGAAGACCATCAGAGAGAAAATCCGTCACCGGTTAGGATGAACATATCAAGGATTAACTCTGTGAGGGGACAAAGTAAGATTTACAACTACCAGTTACTGGGTAGAAGACCAATTAAAGAGAAAATTTGTCACCGATTAGGATGAACATATCAAGGATAGACTCTAAAAATGGGAGAAAATAGGAATTACATCTATGTGTTACTGGATAGAATACCAAAGGAGAGAAAATCCATCACTGGTTAAAGTGAACATATCAAGATTAGACTCTGCACAGAAAAAAGTAGGATTTATGACTACTAGTTACTGGGTAGAAAACCAAGGGTGAGAAGAAAACCCGTCATCGATTAAGATGAACATATCAAGGACTAACTCTCTGAGGAACAAAATAGGGATTACAACTACCTTTTTACTGGGTAGAATACCAAAAGTGAGAATATCCATCACTTGTTAAAGTGAACATATCAAGGATAAACTCCTGCGGGGGGAAATAAAAGATATTTGTCACCGGTTAAGATGAACATATCAAGGATATACTTTTCTGGGAATAGATCCACTAGGGATTCTACTAAGGAGAAAAAGGGTACTTTTGTCGGGTATTGGGCAAGAAGTGACAAACTACAAACTAAGAAGAATATTACCGGTTACTGGGTAATATACTCTCAGGGGACCAAGATATCTATCTACGTAAGAGCTAGAAAGAAACAGTCAATCAAGACTCAACCCAATGAGGACATAACTCAAGGGGAGTAATTCCATCCAGAATATTCTACTGGAGAGGAAACTGAAATAACAACCATCCACGAGGAAATAAACTCATTGGGGAAAGGGAAAAAGGTTAAAGTCTTTCTGCTTAAGGGGATGACACTCTATAATTGAAGGAGGACAGACATCAGATTTGGTATGGGGATAAAGTACCGCCATAACAGAGAATGAGAATCTCAAACAAATCAAATATGAAGATGCGAGATATGCAAAAATCATGAAAGTATATGAATATATGTATATGTATATATGGTGATTATGCTGACAAAACGATCACGAAGGATACTGAGGTGTCACAAAGGAATTGAACCACTGGTACAATCCTCTGTGAATCCACAAAATATGGAGACACACTGCTGGAGAACAGAGAGATCAACATCCCAAAGGCTCAACCCTAGCTGGGGAAAGACGGAGGAGATCTGCTGAGGACAAAACCTCCAATCTGTGGGGAATTTTAGGTTAACACCATAAAAATGGGAGACAATCCTACAAAGAAACAATCAACAAAATGCTGCTCAAAAACCAAGAGGAAACTTTGACTGGGAGCAAAGATATGACGATTGGTGGGGACACCAAAGCGATCTACTGGGGAAGATCAAACATCTTCTGATGACGATCCACTTGCTGAGGAAATATGAACTCCATTGGAGAAGGCCGAAACTTTGTCGGGGACAAGGACACGCCGCAGGGTATCTGAACCAACCAACTCAGCTGGGGATAAGGAAATAAACTTTGTCGAGGATCAAACACTCCACCAAGGAACCGAATCAACGCAAACGCCTAGGGACATCCGAAGGGTTAACTGCTTGGGGAACCTCAGATGCTTCGCACTTAAGGACTTGCTTCTTACTGAAATGTTGTTGATATTCTTTTTACTTGCTTTGGAGACAAAATTCTTGCTTTTATATATTAAAGAAAACTTGATTTTGATTTTAAAAATTAATTTTAAAATGATCATAATAAAATTTAAAACTATTGGCTGAAGTAAATAAGAGTAGAAACAATTGGATAAAAGCTCAACTTTATTCATTAGAATGGCAGTCTGTAAATGACAAGACTCCATAGATTTTACAAAGTTGAAAAAAATGGTAATTTACATGGAAAATGGTTACATTGAATACAAATGATCCTTAATCCTTCTACCAAATCTTGATATCCATTGTGCTCTTGAGCGCTGGTGGAGATGAACTAATGTCAACCCTCGTGCTCAAACAAGTCTTTAGAACCACTGAAGATCAGCAGAATGCAGTTACTTACCATAATCCCTAATTTTTGCATAAGTTGCCCCAAGGTGGGGTACTCAACTTATCGGGAAATTTTTCTGTTTTTAATGTCTCAAATTTTTGCCTGGATCGCCCTTTCGGGTTTTCAATCCACCGAGACGCTCATTTTTGCCTAAGCCGCCCTTTCGGGTTTTCAACTTAGCGAGCTGTTCTTTTACTTTTAGGCTAAGTATTTCTTGACTGCATCTGCGTTCACATGATGCGTGAACTCTTCACCATCCATAGTTGTAAGAATTAATGCACCGCCTGAAAAGGCTCTCTTGACAACGTATGGGCCTTCATAATTGGGAGTCCATTTTCCTCTAGAATCTGCCTTGAACGATAAAATCTTCTTGAGCACAAGGTCACCTTCTTTGAATACTCAAGGTTTAACCTTCTTATCAAAAGGTGTCTTCATCCTCTGCTGATATAACTGACCATGACACATGGCAGTTAATCTCTTCTCTTCAATTAAATTTAGTTGGTCAAACCTGGTCTGACACCATTCAGCTTCAGTCAACTTGGCTTCCATAAGCACACGCAACGAAGGAATCTCAACCTCTACGGGGAGCACTGCTTCCATACCATACTCAAGAGAGAAAGTGGTTGCCCCAGTTGAAGTGCGGACGGATGTACGATACCCATCCAAAGCAAAAAGAAGCATCTCATGCCAATCCTTATACGTGGGAGCCATCTTCTGAATAATTTTCTTGATGTTCGTATTCGCAGCTTCAACAGCCCCATTCATCTTGGGTTTGTAGGGAAAAGAATTATGATGTGCAATCTTGAAGTCTTTGCAAAGAGCTTCCACCATATTATTATTCAAGTTCGATCCATTATCAGTAATGGTCTTACTTGGAACACCATAACGGCATATGATCTGATTCTTGATAAACCTTACAATAACTTGCTTGGTTACATTCGCGTATGATACCGCTTTAACCCATTTCATGAAGTAGCCAATTGCCACTAAAATGAAACGATGTCCATTTGAAGCTTTGGGCTCAATCATCCCAATCATATCAATTCCCGACATGGAGAAGGGCTATGGGGAAGAAATAACATTTAATAGTATCGGAGGAACATGAATCTTATCAGCATATACTTGACACTTGTGGCACTTCTTCATAAACTTGTAACAGTCAGATTCCATTGTCAGCCAATAGTAACCTGATCGCAACATCTTCTTCGCCATCGCATGTCCATTGGAATGAGTACCAAAGGAACCTTCATGCACTTCGGTTATCAACAAGCCTGCTTCATGCCTATCCACGCATCTGAGAAAAACCATGTCGAAGTTTCTCTTGTACAATATATCACCATTCAAGTAGAAATTACCGGCTAATCTTCTCAAAGTCTTCTTATCTTTCAAAGATGCCCCAGGCAGGTAAATATGACTTTGGAGGAAACACTTGATGTCATAATACCACGACTTCTCGTCTTTGATCTCTTCAACAGTAAACACATGAGCTGGCCTATCAAGACGCATCATAGATAAATTGGGAACCTCATTCCAATACTTCACTACAATCATTGATGCCAATATTGCAAGAGCATCTGCCATCCAGTTCTCATCTCGAGGGATATGATGAAATTCAACCTTTGTAAAGAAAGTTGAAATCCTCCTCGCATAATCTCTATATGGTATCAAACCGGGTTGATTTGTCTCCCATTCTCCTTTGATATGATTCACAACCAAAGCTGAATCACCGAAGATATCCAAATATTTGATTATGAGATTCATGGCCTCTTCAAGCTCCATAATGCAAGCTTCATATTCTGCCATGTTGTTTGTACACTTGAAATTCAATCTAGCTGTAAATGGTAGATGCGTGCCTTGAGGAGTAATAATCATTGCCCCAATGCCATTTCCGTATTGATTAACAGCTCCATCAAATACCATGCCCCAACGGGAACCAGGTTCTGGCCCTTCTTCAAGCAATGGTTCATCACAATCCTTCATTTTCAAGTACAAAATCTCTTCATTAGGAAAGTCATACTGTACTGATTGTTAATCTTCAATTGGTTGGTGAGCCAAATGAACAACCAAGATACTACCTTTGATTGCTTTTTGAGATCGGTATTCGATATCATTCTCTGATAACAACATCTACCAACGGGAAATCCTCCCAGTTAAAGCAGGTTTCTCAAATATATACTTGATTGGATCCGTTTTGGATATCAACCAAGTGGTATGATTCAACATATACTAACGCAGACGCTTAGCAGCCCAAGCCAATGCGCAATAAGTTTTCTCGAGCGTAGAAAACTGAGTCTCGCAGTCGGTGAACTTCTTACTGAGGTAATAAATTTCAAATTCTTTCTTTCCAGTCTCATCATGTTGACCAAGAACACAACCCATACTATCTTCGAGTACAGTCAAATACATGATCAATGATTTTCCTTCAACAGGTGGAGACAAAATCGGAGGTTCAAGCAGATATTCCTTGATACAATCAAATGCTTTCTGGCAGTCTTCAGTCCAATCACAAGACTGATCTTTCAGAAGAAGCTTGAATATAGGTGCACATGTGGCATTCATGTGGGAAATGAATCTGGAAATATAATTCAAGCGGCTGAGAAAACCTCTGACTTGCTTCTCAGTTTTGGGTGCAGGCATCTCTTGTATTGCTTTGACCTTGGCAGGATCAACTTTAATACCCTTCTCGCTGACAATAAAGCCCAACAACTTACCAGAACGAACACCAAAAGTACACTTATTGGGATTCAAACGGAGTTTATACTTCCTCAAACGCTAGAATAGCTTCAACAAATGCTCAACATGTTCCTCTTCATCAACTGATTTGGCAACCATGTCATTGACATAAACTTCAATCTCCTTATGCATCATATCATTAAAAAAGAGTAGTCATTGCTCTCTGGTAAGTTGTACCAGCATTCTTTAAACCGAAAGGCATCACTTTATAACAGAATGTTCCCTAGGGTGTAATGAATGTGGTCTTCTCCATATCCTCGGGTGCCATCTTAATCTGATTATATCCGGAAAATCCATCCATAAATGAAAAGACTTTGAATTTAGCATTATTATCTACCAACATGTCAATGTGTGGCAGAGGGAAATCATCCTTCGGACTGGCTTTATTCAAATCTCTATAATCAACACACATGCAGACCTTTCCATCTTTCTTCGGCACAGGCACAATATTGGCCACCCATTGCGGATACTCAGCAGCCACAAGGAAACTGGCATCAATCTACTTCTGAACTTCCTCTTTGATCTTCACAGCCATATCAGGATGTGTTCTTCTCAACTTCTGTTTGAATGGCGGGCATTCTGGCTTTAATGGCAATCTATGCTCCACAATATCAGAATCCAGCCCAGGCATGTCTTGATAGGACCAAGCAAACATATCTGAATACTCTCGAAGAAGATCGATCAACCCCTTCTTAGCATCTAGACACAGTCGAGACCCAATCTTGACTTCCTTCACATCATCTTCAGAACCCAAGTTGACTAGCTCAATCTGCTCTTCAAACGGCTGAATAATCTTTTTATCTTGCTCAAGAAGACGAGACAATTCCTCACTCACTTCTATATCACTTTCCTCCTCGACTTCAAACACAGGGAACTCAAAATTTGGAGAAGGAGAAGGATCGTTGTATTCAATGGGGTTAGGAACCTGCATAATGATTTGATATTTTGATTTTAGAGAAGTGAATTTGTGACCAAATATTATGCAGATGGACAACTATATTGTTTATTTATGTGTTTTGTGATTACCATTTTCAGAAATAAGCAAAATGTAAAAATAAACATCAAAGATATGGATGAATAGAATTAATTTTATTGATGATCAATTTAAAATGCCTAAACAATGTTCACTTCTCCCTAGGCATAAGAGAAGGATTTTAAAATATAAAAGCAATTACTTAGATCGATGCAAAATAACAGGAATATCAACAGCAGTCCAATTTTTGCATGTCTTTCCATGCGTCACAAAGTTGGTGAAGTCTTCCTCTTCATTATCCTCTAGTACAGCAGCTACGTGTTGTTCATTGCCATGAATGAACCCTCTGTTACGGAAGCTGAGTTGCATATCTTCAGATCTAACGGTTGACGAGTCCTTCTGGAACCCCAACCCAGTTCTTTCTTTGTTGTCGGAGACCTCTACCATACGCCCCCACGAATCAACAGCGCCTTCTTCAACAATCTTTTGTGCATCTTTCAGAAAGGACATAGGTGCCCCAACTCTCTTCTCATTAGCAATAGATAAGGCTTGGAACGGAGTTCCAACCTCATCCTCAGCTTCTACATACGAGAAAGATGACAGATAGCTAACCAACAATGTTTTCTCTCCTCCAACAATTACCAGCTTGCCATTCTTAACAAATTTGAGTTTCTGATGCAGAGTGGAAGTAACAGCTCCTGCCTCATAAATCCATGGCCTTCCCAATAAACAGCTGTAGACCGAGTGGATATCCATTACTTAAAAAGTAATCTGAAAATCACTCGGACCTATCTTAACTGGAAGGTCCACTTCACCAATGACTGTTTTACGAGAGCCATCAAAGGCTTTGACAATCAACCCACTATATCTCATGGGAGCTCCTTGGTAAGATAACTTTGACATGTTGACTTCGAAAGCACATTGAATGATGAATCGGTGTCAACGAGCATGTTTGACAAGGCATCTTCCTTGCAATTCATCGAAATATGCAAAGCCGGATTGTGGTTTCTTCCCTCTTCAAGGAGTTCTTCGTCGCAAAAGCTCAAATTATTGCATGAAGTGATGTTAGCCACAATGTGATCAAATTGATCCACAGTAACATCCTGCTCCACATATGCCTGTTCAAGAACTCTCTAGAGTGCTTCTCTGTACGCTTCAGAATTCAAAAGCAGAGACAACACAAAAATCTTTGAGGGAGTCTGGAGCAACTGCTCAACCACATTAAATTCACTCCTCTTAATCAGTCGGAGTACCTCATCATCATCATTGGCTTTCAAATTGCTAGATTCACCAGACTTATCCTTTGAACAACCAACCGGATCTACACTAGGCACCTCCGCCTTCTTACCAACAATCATTTCTTCTTTATTCTCCAGGAACACCGGTCCAAAAACTCGACCACTGCGGGTCACCTTCATAACATCAACAATGCTCACCACTGAACTGGTCGTAGGTAATGGTACCTCTTGACCATTCTATATCATTGTAGCATTGTATTGGTACGGTACAGCCTTATCAAATGCATACGGGACTGGGCATGCTAACCGTATTACCAACGGTGAAACTGATCTATTGCTGACGTTCTTATTGCTGCTGCTATCAAACTCAATCACCAATCGCTCTTGTTGATTGAAAACGGGCATTATGACATTGACGTCATCATCTTCATGACAGGATTGACAAATCTGAATCATGCCTTCATCCATCAGACGTTGGATGTCCCTTTTCACCACAACACACCCCCTTGGGTTCACACTACAAACAACATAACCATCATGGTCATGTTCACAGTCACTCACCATACAGATGTCCTTGTGTATCTGCACCAAGGATCCACGGATAAAACGCACATCACCAGGACAACCGTCCACCATATTAATTGAAGAGTTCCCATGAGCGGGAAAAGGATTAGCTTTCACATTGGGCACGCGGTCTTCAAAATACACCATGCCACTCTTCATAAGCTTTTACACCTCATACTTCAACGAATAACAGTTTTCAATATCATGCCCAGGTGCACCTTTGTGAAAAGCACGGCGAAGCTCAGGTTTATACCACCAAGGAAGTGGTTCTGGGATCTCCGGTGGGTTCCTCGGTTGAATCAAGTTTTTGAGGACTAATGATGGGTACAGTTCTGCATATGACATAGGAATCGGGTCGAAAGAGACCTTCTTCCTCTCGAAATTCTGTTGTTGATGATGATTGTTGGTATTGTTATTGTTGTAGGTGTTTGTTCTTTGTTGCGGTTGTTGTTGTTGACTTTGATTTTCATATTTATGTTGTTGTTGTTGTTGAATTGGTGTTGTTTGCTGATTAGAAAATATTGGAATAATGGAATATACTTGATGATGATGATGTTGACGGGGTGGTGGATTTCTTCTGATCTGAGGCCTCCTCTGCCTCCCGCTGGAAATTGCGTTGGTCTCACTATCTTTCCTCTTGCTAAAACTATTGCCATACTTCTTGCTTGTTGACACCTCATCTTTTGACAATCGTCCTTCACGGACCCCTTCCTCAAGTCTCATCCCCATATTTACCATTTCGGTAAAGTCACTGGGGGCACTGGCGATCACGTGTTCATAGTAAAATGAACTCAGGGTTTTCAGAAAGATTTTTGTCATCTCTTTCTCCTCCAAAGGAGGAGTGATCTGGGCAGCCAACTCCCTCCATCGCTGCGCATACTCCTTGAATGTCTCCTTGTTCTTTTGAGACATAGACCTCAGTTGGTCTCTATCCAGCGACATATCCATGGTGTACTTGTATTGCTTCACAAAAGCTTCCCCCAAGTCATTGAAAGTGCGGACGCTTGCACTATTCAACCCCATATACCAACAGAGTGCAGCACCTGTCAAGCTATCGTGGAAGTAGTGAATCAGCAATTGGTCATTATCTGATTGAGTTGACATCTTGCGGGCATACATCACAAGATGATTGAGCGGACAAGAGTTCCCTTTATATTTTTCAAAGTTAGGCACTTTGAGTTTCACTGGGATTTTCACATTGGGTGCCAAGCACAGTTCAGCAACACTCTTCCCAAACATATCTTTACCTCTCAACGTCTTCAATTCCTTGAACAGCTCAAGAAATTGATCTTTCATCTTGTCCATCTTCTCATAAACATCCGGACCCTCAGACAACTCGGAATGATAGGTGGTGTCCTCTACGCGAGGCAAAGTATGCACAACGGGAGGTGGCACAGACATGACCGGGCTAGATGCCGGCATGGAAGCAAATGTAGGAGCAAAACCTTTTGGCACAAAGTTGGGTGGCATTGCCCACGGGAATCTGGCAGGCAGGTTTGGCGCGAAGTGAGAGGTGGCAGCAGGCACGGTAGAGGTAACCACTTCTGAGATAACTGTCCTCGCGGGAGGAGTTGCAGGCGTTGGAGAAGCTTGGCTTTGAGCAGCAAGAACTGATTCCATCGTGGCAGTCAGTCGGGCGATCTCGTCCTTCAGCTCTCTGTTCTCTTTCTCAAGGTGTTCCATGACTTTCTGATGATTGGCTCGGGTATTATACCGGTGAGTCAGCTTGGCTAAAGCGCAGAAGAACACCAATCAGACACCTGGCAAAAACCTGCTTATGCAAATGATGCATGAAATGCAATGCTTGATTATTTTTATTTCCAAGGAACTTACAATATCATTTGCAAATATATAATATTTAAATGGAAATTGCAACAATTTGATATGACCAAAAATTTCTTTTTATTTATATAAATTGGAAGGATTACACTGAGTACAATTTCAGAAACCAAAATAAAAAGATACAAGAGAAAAGGAGACTATTCATCCTAAGGATCCCTAACAACAATGTCAGAAGATCTGGCTGAAGGCGCGTACTTCCTTCGGATGCGACGGATCTCGGTCTCAAAAGAAGCCTTCATCTGAGTCTTCTCGAGGACAAGCTGGTCAACAATCTTCTTCCAAGCAACGGAAAGCTGAGGCATGCTAGAAGATGAAACCTCTAGCTCTCTCTGTCTCTTCGTCACTCGGTCTTCAAGTAGCTCAATCAGTGCATCTTTGTCCTTAGACTCCAACAACAACTCTTCATGCTTCTTGCTCAAAGCAAGGAAACGCTCTTCCCACATATCTTTCTCTTGCTTCATCTTGATGAACGCGTCTTCCAACTCCTCTACATCTTGGTTAGGGAGAGTTAATGGCTCAACCACAACCATAGACATAGGTATTTCGCAAGGATAAGGCATCTTCAACTCTAAAACTCTCTTCTTCAGCCAAAGAGTGTAAGCTTCCAAAGCTACACAATCGCGCGGGCCAAGATCGGATCTTCCTTTCCTATGCACATTATGCCAAGCATGCATAATCTTCTGCTTCAAATGTTGGGGATCTTTACCCTCTTGATAGAAAAGACCTTCTAACAAAGTGTTATTAGGTTTGTCTCTCAAGGGGAACCCAAGTTGACGATGAGCCAAAGCAGGGTTGTAATTAATTCCTGCTTGTGTACCAATGAGAGGCACATTAGAGAATTCACCACAACTATCAATAATATCCAAACTGCTTAAGGACGGATCATACCAAACTATATCATCATTAGTGAGAGACATAAGTCTCTGAGACCACCTTAGACATTGTTTGTTCTCCATAAAAGCAGGTGTTTGAGGCAAGTGCGAAATAAACCACTTGTACAGAAGAGGAATGCAACAGACAATAGTTCCACCACCCTTAGAGTTCCTTAGATGCAAAGAGAAATACATATCACCCAACAAAGTAGGCACGGGATTCCCAATCAAGAAAAGTCTAATGGCGTTAACATCAACAAAACCGTCAATGTTAGGGAACAAAGCTAATCCATAGATGAGCAACACAAAGATAGCTTCAAAAGCGTCCATACTACCAGCTTGAGCAAAAGCAATAGCTTCCTTGATGAGGAAATCAAATGGCAATCCAAATAACCCTCCTTTCTTCACCCAATGAGCCTCTATCTCAGACTTCTTCAAGTGAAGAGCTTCGGCAATAATACTAGACCGGGGAATCTCCTCCAATCCACTAAAAGGCACTCTACTAGAAACATGTATCCCCAAAATATGAGAATACTCCTCCAAGGTAGGCACAAGCTGAAAATCTGGGAAAGTGAAACAACCGTAAAGAGGATCATAGAACTGCACTAGCACACTCAAAAGTCCTTTAACCACATCAGCAGACAAGATAGACAGAAGCTTCCCATAACTTTGTTTGAAGTCCAAGGGATCTAATACAAAAGATGCTAGCTTCCTTAACTCTTTCAAGTCAGGACATCTGAAACTGTACTTCTTAGTGCTCCTTCATCCACAATCCATGATCTGAAAATATTTGCAAATAATACCTCAGTTCCTTGAAATTTTCGTGTGATGAATGTTATGATACGCATGAATGCATGAATGCAACAATCACAAATAAGGAATCACACACAAGGCAAACAAAGGTAAAGGGATGAATCAAGTCATTGTCAAGATCAATCATCCATTTTGGTGGATTATGGTTTACACCTTATCAACACCCAAGTTTCATTGATATTGACAAGACTTTATTGGATCAACCAAGAATCAAGAGTTTGTTGCAAGTCACAAGTATGGAGTATGGGTAAGAACCATCCCAAAGGAGTGAACTAAGGCTAAAAACCTGTAGATCATGTTCTAAAAAGTTCCCATAGTCTTAATTCCATCTATCAGATATTACAAGTTAAGATGACTAACTCATCGACCCATAATATTCTCAAGAGAAACTCGTCTGAGTGTAGTATCGCGTAACAACTGTTATCAAGTCTACACCTGAATAGTTTCCGCCCTATGTCCTAAATAGGCCAAGATGGGTTAGGTGTTCTAAGGTCCTCAGCTTCTCAAACCTAATTAGAAATAGTAATGTCTAACCATAAATACTTGTGTGACATTTCCAAATCCAAAGGAGTCTCCATTGAGCAGATGGATCTCAAGCCAACTTGTTAAGGACTACTCCACACAAGTTGAACATGACTATACCATCCTCTTATCTTAATTGCACTCAAGTTCGGGTTAGAACTTATCTCACCACTCAGAGATCACCAAGCACAACAAGCAGATTATATCACACATACATATATGCAAACATCACATATATACAAATATGTTCACACAAAAAGTAGGCTAAACCCACTGGAGACTACTCCCCAGCAGAGTCGCCACTTAATTTCTGTAGCGGGAAATTCATGATCATTAAGCTATTGACAAGCTAGAGATCAATTAACAAGAGTCGCCACCGCGCTTTATTTGTTTCCAAGGGAAAACGGAAAAAGTACGAACAAAACCCAAATAATAAGAAGTTTTCAAATAAAAACTAAAAAAAACAGAGATCACAGGTAAGAGGGTTGGTTACACAGAGGGAAGGTGTTAGCACCCAAAGTGTCCTAGGTACTCCTACGGAGCCCTTTTTGTGTGCATATGTATTTTGTATAAAGTGAAGTTTACAAACAAATAGATTGGGGGATGAGAAAAGAATTCATTAATTATATTTTTGTGTTTGACAAGACCTTCGGTCTTGTGCCTACGTACCAACATAAAAATGAGGGATCAAAACCTCGTAGTTCGTGCTACAAAATTCAAAATGAGTGTGTTAATTTTAACAAAATTTTAGTTTGAAAGGCACAAAGGCCTAAAATGATTTGAATGGGTTAGTTTTTTTTTACTTTTTTGAAAGTTTTAGTCAAGTATAGTTAAATTCATTTACAAGTTTGATTTAATGAAAGAAGTTTGAAAATGCAATGGCATAAGGCCAGAGTGTTTATCTTTTTGTAAAAAATGGTCAAAGTTTAGAACAAAAGTAGTTCACACAAAGAAGTTTTTGAAAAATGGAGGGAGAGATTTTGAAATTAAAGAAATGGGGAGAAGATGAAGAGACTATCCTATGCACAAAAATTTAAAAGTTTAGAGTTGAAAAGATCTGACCAAATGGGTAGCAATCCAATAGACAAGTATGTCAATAGAAACCTAGAATTCCCTTGGACTTTTTAGAATAAAGAAACACACAAATGCACAATTATATCAATCTTGAAGAGCAAGGGCATCAAATAAAGATGGCTTCATCCAAGCTTATCCACTTCATGATCTTCTTCAAAATAGCCCATGCAACAGATGAATTCCACAAGTCACAGGTTCAAAATAACATCTTCACAAATGATCATTGTTGCATATGAATCTTAGAGAGATCTCCAAAGATGTATCAGATGAATTTCAAATTGCAAGCACTTGCTTCTTCCATAAATCAGCATTGGCCAAGTCCATTAGCAAAGGAATGTTGCCTAAGTTCTAAGTCCAATTGGTCCACAGATCAAGCCAACAGTCCCCACAAAAGTTTTTTTTAGGGTTTTTGTTGTTATTATGTACATTAATGGTCAAAGACCACACAGACAAGCAAAGGGACACAAAACAAAATATATCACACAATATGGTCCAAATGGACAAAGTGAAAATTACATTAACATAAACAATTAGAATAATGTGTATAATGGCAAATGATAATAGAGTGCTAAAAGTAAATTGCATTAAAAGTAAGAGCTTGAAATTAAAAGTTAATAGTTAGTAAGTTAGAAATTAGTTTTGTTTTGCTTTTGATTTCAAGACATTCTTTGGAGAACACTCAACCCACTTGCCACAAGCATGGATCCTTGAACCAAAACATCATCCAAAGGAAGGAAAGAAGGCCAAGTTTCCACACAATACCATGGAAGAGGGGAGACTTACAATCTCACTAACTAGAATGCTTATGCCTTTTAGGTCACAAATTTAGCGTTATGTTAAGCAATCGTAATTGGACTTATGCAGAAGTCGCAACTATTTGAGGCCAGGCAATGGACTTTGGGTGTTAATGCATGTTGGAGACATATTATTATGAACTATGCTCATTAAACATACCACACACAAAAATATGCAAAAGGTGTAGCCTAATCTCATCCATACTCATGTTAATCTTTCAATCAACTAGCATTAGCACTTTGAGATGTCATTGGCCAAATGGAAATGAATGAATGAAGAAGGGGAATTAGATGAAGGGGAAGGGGATGAATGAGATCACAAATTGGTCAAAGGAGGACTTTTACTAAATTAAAATCATTCATTCATTTTGGGAGATGGAATGTACATTCCATCGATCCCCTAAATCCAATGATATTAACTTAACAAAGTCAAATCAACCTTGACCAGCGCCCAAAAACAGACAATCAAACTCAAACAAGTCAATACAAATGGTCAACACAATTTAAATGGCATTTATTCAATTAAAAATAATAAAAATAATGCATTAAATTCAAATATGTTTTGTCTAATTCCTAAAATCTCATCAAAACACCAAAGAAATGGCCATGAGATTTATCATAGGTCAAACAAGGTCAAAGGACCTTGGAGAAAAAATTTCATAATTTTTGGACATTTAAAAATATTTTTAAACAATTAAAAACAAATGAAAAATCAATTAATTCATGAAAAATATTAATAATGATCCAAAAAATAATTTTAATTCAGAATATGAAAGAGAAAAATATTTGGCAATTTTTTGTGAAAGTCCCATATTTTTTGGATCAATATTGAATTTAATATGAATTATTGAAGAAAATGCAATTAAAACAAAATATCAGAAATTCAAAAATACGTGGACCATCAGATCTCCCTCATTAATTGAGGTGGCAGATCTGATGATCCAAAATGCGCGTTCCATGTGTTCCTGAGTCAACCGCGTGTTACAGATGGTAATTAAAACAAACGCTTCAGATTAAAATGTGAGGCACGGATCCTATGGTTCAGAAGTGAGACACCTCATCGCCGGATCCAGAGCTCCGGTCATCTTCCCTGGTGAGCTCCACCGGACTGGTCAAGATGAACCATCACCAAAATAAAAAACCGAGACATGATCTTGAAGAAAAAATGGCACTGAGCTCGAATCTGACCTCCAATTATTCCAATTCCAAATATATTGAGAGATCTGTGGATTTGAAAATTGAGGTACATGATCTGAGTTGCTTCGATTTGACCTCAAAGCAACTCAATCTTCTTGCCTACATTGGTAGGACTTCAAACAACCAAAGAATCAATGGAATTGAGCAAGAATTTAGGAGAATCGAAGAGTTTAAATTTTCTGCAAATTACCTTCAATGGAGGTCTGAGCTTGATGGATCTTGAGCTTGCTTGCACTTGGACTCACTTCAATCACTTGCAGAAAGAGAATGGAAAGGTTTAGAAGCAATGGATTCCTGGAGAATTGAATTCCAAAACAGTGGAGATTCAAGCTCAAATTCAAATGAATTTATCAGGTTTATCCTATGAGAGTGAAGGGTTTGAAAAGGGGGATCAAAGCTGGCACAATGGTGTATGTGATTCTAAGCATCAGGGCCTCAATTTATAGATGAATCCATGTGATATTTGCACACTCTCTCCACTTTCCAAAATTGGCAAATGATGATGGAATGGTGCATGGGCGTGCATAGGCCCATGAAATGATAGCTGAAGGTCCAAAATGAATGATCAGATATGTTGAAGTTAGCTTAGATTTCAAGGCACATGTGCATTAATGCTTGAAGATTGATCCATGCCAAATGATATCAGCCTGTTTGAGCCATGCGCAGCCTATGCATTTCTCATCCAAAATGAATGAATTTGAGCTCTTTGGAAAGGTGAGATCAAGAGGAATAAGTTTGATGTTGAACACTTTTTCATTTGGAGCTTGGAACTTGGAGAAACTTGAGGTGGAAGTTTGGAAAAATTTGACATATCAAAAATTTTCTAAGTGTCAAGCCATATGTCTCAATATTCCACCTTGCTTAACTTTTTATAAGAGCTTCAAATGAGAAAAGTGTATTCATCAAAGTCGTAGCTATCTCAAAGGCATTCAAAATGGTCACCAATTTCATGTCATTTGGATTTGAAATGATAGAGTTATTCATTTTTGAAGTTTGGAAGCATCACTTGATCAATGGTGTAGGTCAAAAGTGACCTATAATGTAACCTCATATCACATGCTCAAAAATGTTGAATTAGCTCCCACTCCAAACATAAAAGTTTAAGTAGACACATTTAATTTAATTTTGAAACTTGGAAATCCTCCATCTCATAAAAATTGAGCAAGTTATGGCCTTGGGAAGTTGACCTTCAAATTAGGGTTTAGACAAAATGACCTATAATGTTTCAACATAGAAAATGATTTTACAAACAAAACTAGCTCTAGGTCTTAACACAAAAGTTGTTTGGAATGTCATTCAGAGTAAGTTTTCTCTTGGAATCATTTTCATATGGTGAAAATTGTAGGAAATAGGTCTAGGGAGACGCAGTTTTGATCAGATGAATACATCTGGCCAACCACCATCAACCAACTTGCTAATTTAAAATTCTCTTAACTTTATTGGCTTATGGTAGATCATATATGCATAATATGATGAAATTTGAAGTTTCCCTTGAGGAATTTGATCAATTGGTAAGATGTCTTGTTGGAGAAGTTACTCAAGATACCCAATCAAACTAGGGTTTCCAAGGAAAATCACCCTCAAACTCTTGAAGAAAACTTGATCAATATAACATGTAGAGATCATTGGGACTCATATATGATGTTCATAACTATTCTTGGACCAATTCTTGGTTGTGCTCTTTGTTCATGAGGGTCTCAAACCCTAGATGTGATCTTGATGAATCAATGAGATCATGCCCTTCCTACAAAAGAGTTAGATAGGTGCAAAGACATATTTTTGGTGATCTCTCCCAAATTTAGTGAAATGATATAATACAAGTATGATATAATCACAAAGTTCTTGGTGATCTCTCCCAAAACAAACCCAATGAAAAGGGGTAAGAAGGATGCCAAGATATGATCCCAATGCTTATGCTTATGATGGGAATGCATGAGGGATCTTAGGGTCAAAATTGGGGTCTTACAAACGTGAGTTGCGAACTCTATCCATCTTTGGGGATATCCCTTAAAGGTTTCGTTGATGTCTCGATATAACCCTTGCAAATGTATACGACCGGGATTCATGTCCAAGTTGTATTGTTAATGCTTCAGGAATGCCATAGTCAAGTCTTTTCAGGTGCGGATGTGGCTCTACTTTAGTTGCATATACCAATCCAATGATGCTCCACCGAGACTGTCTTGAAAAAAGTAGATGAGCAACTTCTCATTACGAGAGTACCCATCCATCTTTCAGCAATACATTGTCAAATGAATCTTTGGATAACTAACCCCCTTGTACTTTTCAAAATTTGGTGTTTTAAACTTTGGAGCTATTATCACATCTGACACTAAGCACATGTCTAAATTGTTAATATCAAAAGCATCATGCTCCTATATAGCTTTGAGTCTTTCTTTCAACATGTGATGTTTTTCAGCAATCTCAACAACTAGAGCATCTTAAGGTGAGGAATGTCCATCTCGAACAATAAGATGCTCTTGAATAGCAGCGGACTCAACCCAGATTCGTACAGGATGAAGTTGAACTTGACTATTCATTGAAGGTGGAATGACATTCTCAATGGCGACAGTCTGTTGAATGTTATCCTCTCTCTTTGTTGAAGCTATCATAGCCTCCACAAGTTGGTTCACTTGGTTTTTCATCAAATCAACATCTTTTCTCGACGCAAACTGGTTTTGTTGTCCGGGGTCCATGATCTTTCAAGGACTGTTTCTAGTCCGATATGGGTGTTTGGAAATCAGATGCAGGTTATAAACAGAAGATGGATAAGTTCTTAGAATGATATGCAATGTATGCTGATGAATGAAAATGCAATGGTATATGAATGGATGCAATGTGATGCCATTTATATTTTGATTTTGATTGGTAGATGGGTTCAAAGCTCCGAGGTAATAGATGAATCTGAGTGCTTTCCACAACAGGGTTCCCACCGGGTATGATCTAGGGTTTTTACAATAGGCCCCAAAGTCATAGATCCATAAGGATGTTTGTCGCTTACGACAAATATGTTTCTGTCATCAACTCCTTCAAGAGAATTGATTCTGGATGAGGTTTTCATACCGACCCTTATGAGGTATTCACCCCGGGAGTCTGCAATATGCAACCACTAACTTCGGTTCTAGACACAGTTCTCAGAGTCATGGATTCGCAAGAATGTTTTCCACTTACGACAATTATATGCCGGACGTCAACTCCTTCAAGAGAATCTACTCTGAGGGAGGTTCTCGTGCCGACCCTTACGAGAACTACATCTCGGGGAGCCGCACTACTCAACTTAGTTTTATCTCATGTTTTCACTCTAAACTAGGGTAGAGAGTCTTTCCCATACGGTTTGCAATTAGAGTAACGATCCAATACCACAACATAATGGAACCAATACAACAAATCATATCAATATAACAATAGAGATAATCAAATCAATAAAGAAAAATTGCACAAGAAAAACAATCAAAAGGCACACAAGCACACCAAACTAGGATTGATTCACTTAGGGAGAGGTCCCCACCAGAGTTTCCATCTATCGTACCTCAAAAAATGAGAACATGACGCTCGTGAAGCGCAATCGCACACTCGCGGGATGGATTAATATAGTCGCCAACGGACTTTATTTATTCCTAACAAGGAAAGGGGAAACATCGATAAAACCCAAGAAAGAACGACAATGATATTGGTCATCGCAACCAAATCAAGGTTCAATAGTCGATTACGTAAGGGGAAGGTATTAGCATCCCTCACATCCGTTGTACTCAAAGGGAGCCGTTTAGTTAGTTATACATGTTAGTGTTAGCTTAGAAATGTTAGACTTCTCAAGTTTATTAGGAGGAAAAAAATAATAGGACCAAAAGAAAAGAGAAAGTGTTTTTGGATTTTTTATTAATGTATCTCACAAGATTTACAAATCTCGTTCCTACGTATCTTCGATGCAATAGAGAACTCAATGCTTACGTAGTTCTGGGTATAAAAGGTTTCTTTGTTGGTCGATTTTAGCGAAGTCTACTTTGTGTCAATCGATGGAAAACATTGTTGACTACCCAAAAAAGTGGAGAAGGAAACGTTTGCATCACGACCGAATGGATTTAAAAATCAATATTCGCGAGCAACATTGCTAGCTTACTCACACGTTCAAGTGGGTGAAATATTGCTTTTGCATCGTCTCGAGACAAAGTACCTTTGTTTGGAAAAAAGGGTTTGAGAATCAATTGCACGATGGTGAGAAAAGAGTTTGATTAGTTGAATGTGTTTTGAGTAATGGTGAGAACTAGGATGGGAGAGACATCCATCTCGAATCATAGTCTCTAGAGCTCGTGGTATCCACCATGTTCCTTTCCATCTTATTTGCAAAAAGGTTTGATATTTTAGATGTTTTGAGGTTTAATTAAGAAAAGGTTTGAATAAATTGTCTTGAAATTTTTGAATGATAGGGAGGACTAGGATGGGCGAGATATCCATCTCGAATCTTAGCATTTGGAGCTCGTGGTATCCACCATCTTCCGTTTCCATCTTTATTGAAAAGTGTTTAATAAGAATTACGTGTTTTTGATATTTATTGTAAAAATAGCTTGACGTTGGATCCAACATTTGATTAACGGATGCGAAAAGGTTTGACCAAAAATGGTTGGAGAGTTTGAAAATGGTTGAAGATGAAAAGTTTGAGAAGTCGGGAATGGTAGAAATGGATTGAAAAGAAGGGTTTGAAATGGTTTAGTCTTTAAAAAAATTTCTCGACGTTGGATCGAGTTTTTATTTTTGTTCTTTTTTTGAAAAAGGGTTGATTTTCCAATTGTGTTAGAAACTACCTAAACAAAGCAATCAAGAATAAAGCGACAAAATTATTACACGCCATGGGAGTGGGGGTACATTTTGTCGAATGGGGGTATAATATTGAAGCAATTAAAGTAAACTCAATCAAACAAACGCAAGCATATAAGTGTAAATGAATAAAAAAGGTATCATTGTAAGAAGGCCCAAGAGTAAGCCGAGAGATGGGAGATAGTGACACATAGGTCATATGCACAACAGACGTTCATCTTAATTGAATTGAAAGAATTAAAAAAATGGGATGTGCACGGTCCAAAATCATGATGCAAGGATGTGAATCAATGTCACGTAATGCAAGGACGTGCAAAGCATATGAAATTAGAGTTCAAGTTCAATTTAAACGCAATGATGTTGGATCATTGTATGTTATCATGAATCAGAAGAATTTTTAACGTGAAACGTATCATTGCAAGATGGAATGGAATGGAAATGAACTCATACACTTAATAAATGAAATCGTAAAAATGAGGCTTAATTCACACAATGGAAATGCAAACGGGATCAAACCATGATTAAGTAAACCTCACAATCGAAAATCAAAATAAGCGAAAAGTCAAGAAATGCATGCAAAACCATAAGTAATTTGCTCAAAGACGGTTTGTGCGTATCAACAACAAATGAAATGTCATATGTAAGGGTCATAACGCAGCGAAATACAATCAATATATCGATAAAAATCCGACGGCATGACGACATGAAAATATTGAATCCGCAGATTAAAAATCCTATTTTTAACACAATGAAGTAAATCACCCAAACAGCTCATGCATGCACTACAAAGCCGTATGGACATGAAATGTGATACCTTAATCAATCAACTACTCAAAACTCAAGCCACTAAGCACGTAACCAACAACACATTTAGTAGCTAACAATTAAATAAAACTAGGATCAACTGATTAATTAAAATATAATTGATTTATTTACTACTAATTTAAATTAGTCAAATAGTAATAAAAAGAATAATATAACAAGAAAGGTACATGCATGTAATAGAGGTGTAAATATCATCATGGGCCTAGAGCCCAATTACAAAGCATAACCCAAATAAAATAGGACAAAGAAAGATTAAAAAATGAAAACAAGGTACATGGGGTGGCCATCCCTTATGCAATCTCCGGCAAGATAGAAAAAATTGAATCAACAAATCGAAACATGACATGTGGCCCATTAATAAAACAAAAAGTGAATCAAACCAACTAAAGTAATGCAAGTAGTAGTATTTAATTTCAAAACCTTCTCAGTAGAACAAACTTTACCTTCATCACATGACACCATTCTTCCTCGCATGAGCAAACATGGTAGAACACACAAAAGCAACATAAACGACAACATTATTAGTCTCTTTTACGTGAAAATAGTGGTGAAAAAAAGGTTCGTGGTATTCTTTTGGTAGGTAGAAGAACAAAGGATTTAATATAGGAAGAGGTGTTTGGTGGTAATCTTTGATGGGTTCATGGTTTTTCACGTTTGAGCATAAAGGCTCTCACTATTTACTCTTTCTTTTTTGCCAATTTCTTTGATGGATATGTGGTTGGGTCTTAATATTGAAGAAGAATAGTAGACGGTGGGTGTATGAGATTCACGACCAAGGGTGGAATTACGGTGTGAGGTGTATTGTGGTGGTGAGCTATGGTCTACACGGAGGTTATTAGGTTGTTGTTGGTGATTCATGGTGGAGAGCGAAGAGTTAGTGAGTTTCATGTGTAGGTTTCCGCATGGAGTTATGGGTGGTTTATGATACTTTATGAATGAAGAATGAAGGGAAGGGCTATGGAGATAGTATGAAGAAGTTTAGAAAATATTGTATTGCACATGAAGGAAGAGTACAGGTCGTGTATCATTTGGTGTAAGCTGAAAGATGAAGTGAAAAAGAGATGACACTTATGGAGTGGAAATGAAAAGAAAAGGTGAGTGATTTCTCAAGTTGCAGGTGAATCCCAGAGAATAAGTTTAATGGTTTTTGCTTAAAACAAAAATGAGAAATCACCATTCTCCCCCTATCTTTTGTTGATATCTTTCCCTTTTAGTGAGTGAACTCTCTTTTTGAATTTGAGAGTCTGGCCAATGGTGGAAGGCCGCGTGGCATGCATTTGGATTTTTGTGAAAAAATAAATCCGAAAGAGACAGAATTAGTGGGTTTTTGTTTAAAATGTTTTTTTTATCTTTCCTTTAGGTAGTTGTCGCCATGCTTTTTGAGGGAGAGAGACATTTTTCTCATTATGAGTGGAAGTTTTTCTTCTTTTAGAATGCAGAGCCTCACACCCAATCCGTGAAAAACCCAATCCCCACAAACCTCAAACTTTTCAAATTTTAACAAGTATCCAATGAGAAAATGCTAGCTGGCAAAAGGTGGATCCCTAAAATGGACGTTGAAGACTCTTTCTCTCACAACACACACGCTGACAACTCAAACTTGGCCACATGGCTTTCTCCTATTGGAGGGAGATAAATATTTTATTCTTTTTCTTGATTTACTTTACCAATTCTAATTATTAAAAAAGATTTCAAAAAATAAAAAACACAACCAAAAATCAAACTAAAATCCTAATTAATTCAAATTAATTGTCCTGATTATTTTGACTTCAAAACATAAACAAACATATCAAAAATGAATAAAAAATCGAATGCAAAAATGCCCAAAAAATTAAAATGAATGTACCAAAATGATCAACACAAAATATACTTCTCATAAATATATAGGTTTTGATCAAATTTTGAAGTAAAAAATGTCCGGTTGTAAAGGCTCAAGCGGATCAAAATGCGACCGAAAAAAGAGTCGAAAAATAAAACGAGCATATCATGTTAAACTACGCGAAACATAGATTAATAAAACAGATGTCTGCAAGCTCGATTTTGATTTTTTTCTCCTGCTAATTCGACGTACATTTGTGAATTGATTCAACCATTCTGTCTTTAAATCCGAAAATTTATTTTGATTGACATTTTAGGCAATATGCAGCATGAAATGCATGTCATGCTATATAGGTGATGTGAAAGTTGTGATGTATGTATCAATTTTCTACTTCAGGGTCAAAATTAGGGTTTGACAACAGGCTTGTGCTTCTTCATTTCCTCATCCTCACAATTCGTTGGTTCAGAAACCTCTGTGGGAGAATCATACTCCCTTGGGAGCACCGTACCACATTAAACATCACATCGATGTCGTCTTCCGACCCTGTCTCGAAATTATTAGTAACCAATTCATCCTACTAAGATGGTATTTCTTGATTCTCTTTTCTCTTCGACTTGACTTGTTTAGGGGAAAACAACTATCTTCCAACTGGCTTCGTCCATATCCCTTAGAGAGCATTGGATGTTGGCACATAAGTGTGAGGCTTGCCCTTCTGGTGGATAGGAAACTGCTCTTTTTTCTGAGGGACTCCTCTATTGTTGAATAGAACTCAGGCTTATTCCTCCTCCAATTTTCCTTCCTCTTCGCCTGCTGAGCACTCTCCATCTTCTTTTCAACCCTCTACAACATCAAACACATAACTTCCGAATCCCCAACTTTGCATCGGTGGAGGAATTCGATCAAACCTTCTACAACCTTAGGATATATAACCTCATATCTAGTTATCTCTACCTCTGAAATCGTCATCCTTGACCCCCATGTCGAAATCCTCGATGATCTCAACCATGTTGATTCAGCATAATTGGTTTCTCCAACTTGCAATGGATCAAAATTTATCTTTATGGAAGCTTCGCCCTTAGCAAGTTTGAGCCTTTTATCGTTCAAATCGTTCTAAACAAGATCCCTGAAAAGAAACATTGTGAGGTTTTATGCTCTAAAAAATTATTATATTTACAAAACCTTTGTCTCTTTCTTTATTCTAATGGCGGCATTTTCATGCCTGGTGGTGCTAGTACTTGGCCATCTGCGACCAATAATTCGAAAATCTCATCACATTTGGTCACGTTGAAGGTATAGGTTTTCCATCATTGGTGTTGGCATGCCATAAGGTTGTTTCATGCCCAGACATAGGCATTGTGAAATTGATGGCAAAAGGTCTAAATTTTGTTGCCATAATCGGTCCAGGAGTTACTGGGTGACTCTGTGTTATCGAAGGGGAAAAACCATCACTTCATATGGATTTGATGGCCTAACCGTTGTTAACAGTATGGTCGTTGTGGTAACAGGAGAGGCAACTAGTTCAGTCGAACTTGCAGTGACCGTGCCTGCCCTAGTGCTATTGGCTGGTTATTCTTCATTATTGTTATTTATGGGAGTAATCATTTTCCTTAACGTATCTCCTCACTGGGTTTCTAGTTTCTTTTTTGGTTATCCTACCAATCCTCAATCTCACGCACAATCATAATATGAGAATTTTCTTAAATGAAGAACTTAAAAAATAAAACAATTTCAAAAACAAAAAGTAAATATTCACACAAAAAGGGTCCCACAGGGTGTGCCAATTTGTTTACTGTGAAATTTAGTAAACAAAAACAAGTTTCAATTTACTTAAGGTATTAAACTTGAAAATATCTCAAGACATATTTGTGTAACTCATAAACTTTAAATAATTTCGACATCAATGTCGAAATGTACAGTTTGAAAATGATAACTGAACTTTAAGCAAATCGAAATGAAAAGAGCTTAAAATAAAATGATTAAAAGTAATTTAATTGCATAAGATGATTTGAAAATAAAAGACTTTAACTTGTAAAAAATGGAACACATACATACATTCTCAAGTCTTTTCTCAATCACACATATACTTTGAGTTTTGCAGAATTTGCATACAATTGCAGACCCCTAAAACTCAAAGTGAATGCTACTTATATACTAATCCTAACTTAAACCTTCTATAACGATCGACTAAGAAGAGTATTACACGTCTTCCCTTCCATGCAACTTCTGTCTTCGACAAGCTTCCATGTGTCCTTCAATAACTGTTTGATTTTATCCCTCTATCTCTTATTCGACTGCATAGAATAACTCTTAGAAACTCTGAAATTCACTGAGTCCAAAAACTCCCTGGTCTTTGTCTGACTACAATTTTGACCATAGTTAGAACTCTTGGTCGACAAATCGAATTCGTCGGAATCTTCATGGCCATCACTAACCATTTCGACTTCTCTAAAAAAAACCATTATCACATGATATATATCATATTCTCGTAATTTAATACTGATGTTAAATATATGAGATAATATTATCTTACAGGAAAATATGAAACAAAGAAAGAAGAAAAAAAGGCTTTCAGACATCGACGCCCAACTCCAAAGCTCCAAGACCACTTCTAGTATCCTTTCCATAAGCATATGCTAAAGGATCCAGCTGGTCAGTGGTAATGGAAAGGATGGACAAAGTTCTCATGTCTGCTTCAACATTTCATCTTAAACCCTACACCCGACTTCTATAGCCCGTTGAAGGGATTCTCAAGATTTCATCCGAGCAGCAGACACCTCCTCCTTGAGGCCTTTCAAAGCATTGTCATGGTCTTCCTTCTTTTATTTAAGAAATTTCCGATTTGCTTTGAACGCCCGACAAGCTTTAGTCGCGTCTTCAGAAACCTTCTTACAACTTTTCTCTCCATTAGCAAAGCAAGCGTTCAACTTCTCTATCTGACAGTCAAAGGGGACGGTCGGTTGTACCAATCTACCTCTTCCTGCAAAGAGTTAACAACATCGACATTCACCAGTAGTTCAGCCAATTTCTTCTCAACATCATAATTTTTCTGCTCAAGGGATCAATACTTCTCTTTTAGCTCATCTCGCTCATGCCAGAGCCTAGAACCTCGTCCTGACCAGCAACTACAATAGAAATGAGGGATTCAGCCCTGAATAAAGTATGTGAAGCATCCGTAAAGGACTTCTTCTGTCAGTTGCAGACAAACCCTGAACAAAATCTAGATCTTCAGAAGCTATGACAGTAGCAAATTCCTCTGGGGTGCTAGGTACCCTGGAGGGAAAAATAACAGGAAGTCGAAGAAAGGAGTAAGAACAACCTACATGTAACACCCTTGTTTCTTTAAATTAATTACTTAATTGAATTTATGCTTTATTTATTTACTTAAATGAATTTTATATGCATTAGATGAATGATTCGGTGTCTTGGATTGTTTATGCTATGTTGGGATGGGTATAAAAGTGGTTAGTTATTTAATTAATTAATTATAAAATTAAATAATTGAATTAAATAGAAAATAAAGGTTTTTGGTGAAAAATATAATGTATGAGGAAAATAAGGTAAGTGGTCAGAGTTATGATAAGTTGGGGCAAAAGTATAAATTTTAAAAGAATAATTGAGGTTTTGTTTAATAAAAAAAGATTAGAAAACCTAAGAGTAGTCACATTGCCGAGGCTTAGAGTTGCTGTTGGAAATCCAAGATAAGGGGGACTACTCTAAATATGGTGTTAATTGCATGATGTGTACGGAGAAGTCCTTAATCTCCATTAGGTTTTCCTTACTTTCTTCCTTTGTTGAATGTTTGATGATATGGATGAAATTATTCAATAATATGATATGATTGTTGAAATTAATCATGAATTCTGTGTGCTGATTCACCATGAAAAAATAGATGTTTATATTCATGAAAGTGGTGTGAGTTGTGTTCATATGGTTGGTATGAATATAATGAATAAAGTGTTAAAAGTTGTGATTAATTGATGAAATTTCATGTTAATCTCTATGTATATGATGTTGTAATAATAATATGCTATATCTCTAATTATTATGATCGATTAGAGGGTCTGTGGCGAAAAATTGGAGGTCTGGACCAAACTCCATAGCAAAGCATGATTTATGCTTTTTGCAACAGATGACGAGTATCATCTGCATGGCGATCTGGTCGTCATGTTCCTTAAGACGTTGACGGGCGTCAACTATCTGACAGGGAGACCGTCATGGCCACCAGGCAAGCATGAAGCCTTGTCGATCGTGACATGGGTGACAGTTGAGGGAAAATGGTGATGATAGGCTTCACCTTGGTAATGGGTTACCTATCATCGTGCCAGTGGGTGAATTTTGACCAGTTGAGTTGGATTTTTAGTGTCATTTTCCCCGGCGGTCGATGTTGGCTGATGTTTAGTATGTTTTGATGAGTTTTGGTTGATTAATTGAATTGTTTGATTAATCCAAGGATATTGAAGTGTGTTGATGATGAGATAATTATGTGATGAACATATAATTGAGATTGTGGTGGGTAGTTCAGTTGTGAGGACTACTTTGATGTTGCTATTTACATTTAGATGTGGAACTATAAATATGTGTTGTGTTGTTATGGTTGTGCATTATATTGTACATGTATCATATGTTATTGTTGTTGTGAAAGAGGAGAATCATAAGTTCAAATGTTAAGACTATTGATTTGTCCCGAGCTCAGATGAGGGGGCTCGAGGTTCAGATGTTAGGACCTGATTCGTATGAAAAGCCTTTGTTGAGTTGGTACCACATGTATGAGTTGAATCGTTGTTGCATTGTATTACATAAAGGTTGTGCATATGAGTTGTTTTGGGTGTTATTGAGTAATTGTTGTATTGATATACATAATTGGAATGTATGAAATATGATGTTATACTTTTAGGATACCCTTTCATTCTTTTGCACCATTATATATTTTGAGTGTATTCTCATCCACTTATTTTGTTGTGGTGTTATGTGCTCCTTCTTATGGAACAAATAAGCAGGTAGAAAAGTAATTGCTTTAAAGTTGAAGGATGGTATTGAGGCTATTCTTATTTTCTAGTTTTATGCGTTTTATATTATCGTTGCTCTGATCTGTAAAACTAGGTGGGTGAACGTTATATTTTCTCTTATTCTGAGTTATTGTTACGAGATTAAATGTTATATTCTTGGTTTTGAGTTGTCTTGATGTTGAAGGCATATTGCCTTAATTGAGTTTAATTTTATATAAAAGTTATAATTGAACTTATTTGATTGAGTGGTTGTTTTAATGATTAATTATGTGTGATGAGCCTAATTAAATCAGAGTATGTGATGACATGTGTTTTGAATTAAATGTTTTATTTTAATAAGTGTTACATAGTAGGTTGATTATAGAGATTGTGTGACATCCTATTGGAAATAGTTGTTTGTAATTGATCTACTCAGTATATTTATAAGTGAGGGTTTTAGGGTGTTACATTGCTCGCCACCCTCCAACAAGTGAGCCCGATTGGAAGAACCTCCTTCAACAAGAGTAGACAAACTATCACCCCAACCCATCTTGGCGGGGGAAGGAGAAGGTGAAAGTTCCCGAGCATAGAAACCAGCCTATGTTGTAGCTGACTAATCCATCTCAAGAGTCGTGACTAGGATAGTAGTCTCAACTACTGTTGGGGAAACCCTCGCAACAAGCATTTGAGCCTTCAGAGCATAAGTAGATGCAACAATTGGTGCCTCCGGCACCCAGACATACAAGCCATTGGTAAGGCCATAATCATTGGTAAGGCCATAATCATTGGCAAACACTAGAGCTTTCCGTAATTGACTCAGTTGATCCATGTTATCTGCAATAAAAAAGTTGCACTATTAAAAATAGGGGCGCCTAGATCCCCGTCCTCACCAAAGAATTTGTGTCTCTCGAAATAATCAGACGCACTAATTATTCCGTAATTATCTATTTGCCTTTTCTTTTACTGAAAAGAAAATACCTCGCCAGAACCAAATCCTTCTTCATATCCGAGCCCTTTATATCAGACATATAAATCCTCTTTAATCTTTACTTCCTTAGGAGATAGAGAAGTTAGCCCTAAGTGGTAAAAATAAATAGGCCGATGGAAATGAACTCTGGACCAGTACTTCCAAAAACCTCCTCTACAAGAGCTAGCACTTCCCGTCGGGGCTAAAGACGAACAAAAGGCCAGATGAGCCTCAAAAGCGGTAGGTCTCACTAATATGAAACGCTTCAGAAAACCACCTAAACTAGAGGCAAAATAGCTTAACCAGGGCACTTAAGGATGAAAAGAGATCAGTCCTTGATCCCAAGCATCATTTAGTGAAGTATGATTTATAGAAAAAAGGTAAAAAAATAGCCCTAAAGAAGGTTTCCAAGACTTGTACTCGGCGAAAAGCTGAAATGCTTTCATGAAAGCCCAAGCTCCACGATGAAGCTGCGAGGAAGAAACCTTCAAATAGTTTATCACGACCACCTCAAAATCAGAGAGGACGAGTGTATCCCAACCTGATGAAGAGACACTCGTTTCGAAGAACTAAACAACCCTCGAAAGAGCTATACACCCTCTCATCTGGACCCACCGGTAGAATTGCCCAATTCGGAGGTTGCCAAGCGTGATGTCGGCTTCAGTCACATTGTTACGGTGTTTAAGACAGAAAAAATCCCAACTATTTTAGCGGCCATCAAATCATGCATATTAGCATTGACCGACTCTATTAATCGAAAATCCTTATGGGCCAATACATTAGCTCTATGATAGTCACTGGGACTAACCCAAGACACGACATCAAGCCGCCCCAAACACTCCATATGACGAGCAATTTCAACATCACTAGGGCCATGACCAGTTACTCCTTGGTATATTTTGACAAAACGACCAACGTGTTCCCTCCTTTGACAGGCAACCTCTATTTCTGTCTTGGTTAAGACAAGAGGGGGCATAAGTCTTTCGACGAAGTTTCACCCCCGTTAGACTTCACCAAAAATAGAGTCTCTAAAGGATCTCTAGAAATAACTTTGTTTGAAAGAGATTCTCCATATGACTTTTCCATATCTGAATCATCACTTAAAATGATGACTTTTGATTCAAAATCCCCACTCACAAATGGGAAGGAATGTGATTCAGACTCTATTCCCATGTTCGAATACGAAGGAACACTACCCTTTAAGTAACTCTCGACGATAATAGGGTTACCATTCATAGTAATAAAAATGCAACAAAGACTTGAGTAAAAAAACGAGGTGAAGAGAAGGTACCTTGAAATATGAGGGTGAAAGTGTTGAAGCAAGAGACAAGGCCAAAAAGTCGAAGCTTTAATGCTTTGAAATTATGAACATGCAACAACAGTTACTCTAGAAGAAGAATGCTCTCTGATAATGGGGAAGGACTAAAAGAGACAAAGGAAACTCAGTCCATAAGATGGCTAAAAAGTTTCTCCATGATCTCTGTCCATTTTTATATAGACGAAGGCAGTCGAACGAATCATATTGAAAGAAGGAAACAAGGGTAAATCAACGGTCATAATTCATCCGGGGAAGACAACCTCACTAAAGTGTACTCAAATACACTAAAAGTTGCGCCACGTCACCCCATACCTTTTCAGGTCACACGTCAAAGAAAAACAACAAAATATTCCAATAATGAGATTACATTTAATGCTCACATCCCCATCACGCTTTGCCAAAACCAAAGTGGAGCATGCCAACTGACTCTTGGACAAACACCCTCAAAGTTCGGCCACTACTACTAGAAGAGTCCCCCTCGACATCAAACATGCCTGATGATTCTTAGGGGAAATTATTCTATGTCGGCCAAAGACTCGGGACCCACTGCTCCGCACCGACCAAATGCCTAATAACATGAGGCCCATTATCCAACATGCCCCGTCAGGTCCTAGGTATAAATACCTTCGTAAAAGATTTTCAGGTACACGATCTCTAATCTCCACTTTCACTACCACTATCTTGAACCCTAAATTGACTTGGATGTTGGAGTGATAACCATGTAGGTACCCCATATGTCCATCGTATCAGAGATAACAACCACTGATTAACTACATCACATCAAGACCGATACCTCTGGTTTAATAAACATCATGACCACGACCTTCGATCCATGGTGTCACATCGTCATAATACTTCAGAAACTTCGTTCCGCCGTAATTTCTATGTTCTTTTTCATTTCTGGTTCTAGAATGGAACAACATTAATTTGTTTTCAGAAAATACTTCTAAACAAAGATTTCAATGTCATTACTTATTCTTAAATTTTTAAATCTCTATCTATTTTTTTAAAGAAAGGTTCCCTTTATTTTAACAAATAAATAAATCCTTATTCTAACATTAGTAATTTGAGAAAACGATAAATGAAGACCTAAGCAAAATGATAGTAGATTATGTAATGCTTAATTTAACTCACTCACATTATTAACTTAGATATTTTTTATTTATGGTATCACGTGTTCAGCTAAGGAATCTTCCACCCTACACGCGTCAAACAGTAGATTAAGAGAACTTCCGTACAGTAGAATAAGTAAAATACCTTGTACTAAACACAAAAGACAAGGGTCTTCAAGACTTTAACAATGACTAATGTTGATTAACTAAAAAATTTCTTTCCTTATTTTCACATCTTATTCGGTAAGAAAAAGGTTTTACTAGTACTCCCTCCGTTCCTTTTTAAATGTCATTTTTTGATTTTTTACACATATCAAGAAAATTAATCATTATTGTTACTTTTTAAATAATAATTCTCATTTTACCTATAATACCCTTAATAATATCCTACATTCACTTTATTTTTTCTCTCTGTAATAATTGTATAGGGGTAATTTTGACAAAAGTGCATTTAATATTATCTTGAATTCCGTAAATGACAATTAAAAAGAAACAAAATTTTATCAAGAAAGTGACACTTAAAAAATAACGGAGGGAGTAACATTTTGTCATACACATTATTAAATCAATCATATCTAACCTATGCATTGGTCTGGTTTCACCCAAAATTTTGGGATCAAACTCATTTTGTTGACTCATCTTATCGGTACTACGCATTGTTAAATTTTTTGAAATTTTTTATAGTTATTTTTAATTTGAGAAATTAATATCTGCAATTGTGAAAAAAAAAATTGATTTACATGAAAAAAAAATACACATAATGGTAAGAGAGTAATTTATTTGGATCTGGTTGGTACTTGGCTATTTATACTCCACATCTACCCAGACACTATCTTGCTCACTCACTCTCCTCACTACACTCCACTTCAGTGAGCTATGGTTTTTCCTCACTGTTTAGCATCTCTATGTCTCTCCTCTCTTCTTCTAACTCTTGTTCTTTTTGCATCTGACGTTACTTCTTCATCAAATAATGTCACCAAAATCGGCAATGGCTATAGTCTTATCTCCATTCAAGAGACCTCTGATGGTGCCCTTGTTGGACTCCTTCAAATTAACACGAAAACCAAAACCTATGGCCCTGACATTCCCCTTCTTAGGTTCTATGCCAAGTAAGTCATAAAAAAACACATTACTTTGTTTCTCAAATCTTGTTGTATTTTCTTGTGTTTCTCAAAGGTTGTTTTGTTCATTGTACTTGTTTTTCTTTGTTTTGTTTTTGCAGGCATGAAACAGATAACCGTTTAAGGGTACACATAACAGATGCAAACAAGCAAAGATGGGAAGTACCCTACAACCTAATACCAAGAGAACAACCACCTTCATTAACACAAACAATAGGAAAGTTCAAGAAGGTTGACCCTATTGAAGTCTCAGAATATTCAGGCTCTGAGCTTCTCTTCAGCTACATTTCTAACCCATTTAGTTTTTCAGTCAAAAGAAAATCAAACGGCGAAACCCTTTTCAATTCCACATCAACTTTTTCAGACCCTTTTAGTTCACTTGTTTTCAAAGACCAATATCTTGAGATTTCAACAAAGTTACCAAAAGATGCATCTTTATATGGTTTGGGAGAGAACACACAACCACATGGGATTAAGTTGTATCCAAGTGATCCTTACACTTTGTATACAACTGATATATCAGCTATTAATCTTAATGCTGATTTGTATGGATCACATCCTATGTATATGGATCTGAGAAATAATGGTGGTGAAGCTTCTGCACATGCTGTTCTTTTGTTGAATAGTAATGGAATGGATGTTTTTTATAGAGGAAATTCTCTTACTTACAAGGTTATTGGTGGTGTGTTTGACTTTTACTTCTTTTCTGGTCCTACTCCTTTGAATGTTGTTGATCAATATACTTCTTTGATTGGAAGACCTGCTCCTATGCCTTACTGGGCTTTTGGTATGATTCTTCAATTCTCACTTTACTAATTTATAATTGTGTGTAGTTTAGTGACTTTGTTGAATTTTTATTATGAGAGCATTTGAGAATCCAATGACTCATGGTCCGACTAATTCAAGGGGATTGATTCCACCATGTCCGGGGGCCCATTTAAAGTTAGATCGTAGTTTTGTATGGACGGATCCATCCGAGGTACCGATTCGACTGTCCACTAGTCTGGGCTCATTTAAGATAATTTTATCTAAATAACCAATTTTCAAATCAATTGGCGACAGTTTACAAACATAGGAGAAAGAAGATACTCTCTCCTATATATTTGTACACTGTCGTCAATTGGATTGACGCCTCCTCTTATGTGTTGTACATAGGCGTCAATTGGATTGACACCTCTTATATGTTGTACATAGGCGCCAATTGGATTGACGTACCCTTTGTTTTGAGAATTTTTTTCATTTGAAAGTGGGTTAGTTTGAGAAATAAGTGAAAAAGTGGGTTATTTTGGATATTTATTTGAAAAAATGGAATATTTAGATAAAAAATTCCCCATTTAAAACTCTGTATGGACTGACCCGAGGGATTGTTTGCATCTAATGTGATTCGAATATGAGACCTTAAAAAATTGTGTTTTGCAAAGTTATTTTCAATTCTGTCAGTGTTTGTATGATTTTGAATCCTTACAAAATCTTTTCTGGTCCACCTTGTGCTGTTGTTGAGTAATTTAATACCTTTTAGGTCCACATGGAATGATATCACCCACCAAAAATGGAAATTAACTTTACCGTATAAAAATAATAATTGATCTTTTATGCTAAACTTTTGGCTCAAGAATTTGAATTTTTTATATATGCATCTATAAAGCAATATGTGGGTCATTATTATCATTATTACTCTTTCAAATTGTGTTGTTTATAGCATCAACCATGTGGGAGATTTTTAATGTCTTTTAAAGATAAGCTTCCTTTGCTGGTGGAATTAATATCATTCACTTAAATATGGTCCATTGTGCTTAAGGGTAAGAATTTAAGGTGGGATATTCGATTAACATTTTTCAATGTAGCTAACCCTAATTAGTAATTAGTTGTTAGATTAACCCGAGTTGATCTGTTGGTAAAGGCTTGAAATTTATGCTCGTGCTTCTCTCAAAGTCTCAAATTCGATTCTAATTCACCAGGATTTAAACATAGATCCTCTAACTCCATGTTTCAAACGAGTTCAGCTAATCAACCCCCTAACTTAGATTCTTATGCATTCAATTCTAGTTGAAAAATGGTGCCTTAAGTTTTTATAAAGTATTTTTACTTCTTGGTATTACAGGATTCCACCAATGCAGATGGGGATATCACAATCTGTCAGTAGTGGAAGATGTTGTAGATAGTTACAAGAAGGCTCAAATCCCACTTGATGTGATTTGGAACGACGATGATCATATGGACGGACACAAAGACTTCACACTCAATCCAAACAACTATCCTCGTCCTAAGCTTCTAAACTTCTTAAACAAGATTCACAGCATTGGCATGAAGTACATTGTCATTATTGACCCTGGAATTGGTGTTAACTCAAGTTACGGTGTATATCAAAGAGGTTTGGCTAACGATGTTTTCATCAAGTACGAAGGTGAACCTTTCTTGGCTCAAGTTTGGCCTGGAGCGGTAAACTTTCCTGATTTTCTCAATCCAAAGACAGTATCTTGGTGGAGTGACGAGATCCGCCGCTTCCATGAACTCGTACCTGTTGATGGTCTATGGATTGACATGAACGAAGCTTCGAATTTCTGTTCTGGTAAATGCACAATTCCAAAGGGAAAGATATGTCCGAGTGGAACAGGACCGGGGTGGATCTGTTGCTTGGATTGCAAGAACATCACCAAAACAAGATGGGACGATCCTCCTTACAAAATCAACGCTTCGGGAATACAGGCTCCAATCGGGTACAAAACAATAGCCACTAGTGCAACCCACTATAACGGCGTCTTGGAGTATGATGCTCATAGTATCTATGGTTTCTCGCAATCCGTCGCAACACACAAGGGTCTTCTTGGAATTGAAGGTAAAAGGCCTTTTATTTTGTCGCGATCCACTTATGTTGGTTCGGGGAAATATGCAGCACATTGGACAGGTGACAATCAAGGAACATGGGAGAATTTGAGGTATTCAATATCCACAATGCTGAACTTCGGTATATTCGGTGTTCCAATGGTTGGTTCAGACATTTGTGGATTCTATCCGCAACCAACTGAAGAACTATGCAATCGATGGATCGAAGTAGGGGCTTTCTACCCTTTTTCAAGAGATCATGCAAACTACTACTCCCCTAGACAAGAGCTTTACCAATGGGATTCAGTAGCTCAGTCAGCTAGAAACGCTTTAGGTATAAGATACAAGATTCTCCCATATCTTTACACCTTAAACTATGAAGCTCATGTCAGTGGATCACCAATTGCAAGACCACTTTTCTTCACTTTCCCATCTTACACCGAATGTTACGGCCTCAGCACTCAGTTTTTGCTCGGAAGCAGTCTCATGATATCGCCGGTGCTCGAGCAAGGAAAAACACAAGTGAAGGCATTGTTTCCTCCCGGTAGTTGGTACAGTTTACTTGATTGGACTCACACCATAACATCAAAAGGCGGAACTTATGTTACACTCGACGCGCCTCTTCATGTAGTAAATGTCCATTTATATCAGAACACAATTCTTCCAATGCAGCAAGGTGGTTTGATCTCCAAGGAAGCTAGAACAACACCGTTCACACTCATTGTAACATTCCCGGCTGGCGCAACAGAAGGAGAAGCTAAGGGTACACTTTTCATCGACGACGACGAACGTCCAGAAATAAAGCTTGGAAATGGATATTCGAGTTTTATCGATCTATACGCGAGTGTGAAACAAGGAGGTGTGAAAGTGTGGTCAGAAGTTCAAGAGGGTAAGTTTGCTTTAGACAAAGGTTTGATTATTGATTCAATATCTGTGTTGGGATTGGATGGAAATGTTGGAGCAGTGGCTTCACTTGAGTTAGATGGAAAACCATTGATTGGTAAGTCAGGTTTGGATGTTACTACTTCAGAACATGTAGATTTGAATGGTGAAGGAAATGGAGAAAGTAAGACTGTGATGGTTGCATTGAGAGGTTTGAGCATCCCTGTTGGTAAGAACTTTGCTATGACATGGAAAATGGGATGATGATTTAGATTGACTGAGATTTGTGTTATGTTAGCTTGTTTATTTTTCAGTTTTAAGTAATGCAAAGAAAAAAGCAACGCTTTTTTTATGAGTTGAAATATGAATGCTGGCTTTTAGTTTTTTAGCTAGGTACCTATGAGTTGAGACATGTTGTCATTCAAGTGATTTATAATTGTGTTTCTAAATTTTCCAATCTTCACTTAATAATAAAAATAAGGTTTTATCCTAATTACCTGGTAAAAATAATTTTTTATAGACTGTTGAGAAATTAAAATTGATGATCAAACATTAATATAAAAATATAAATTGAAATTAGTAAATATTATTTATGAATAAGAAAATAACTTGCATGTTTAAATTTAATCGAAGAAGATGATCATATATTTTCCGGTGGGTGTCCTTAGTTAGTATTCCTAGTAAGCCTTAATGATAATCTCGTGGACACGCATTAGAAGCTCTTAAATTTGAGTTTTTCTCCTCCTCAATTATTCTCCAACTCCCTAAAATGCTGAAGTTGTCCACATATCATATGGTAGAATCTAGATGAGGTTGGTCGGAGTTTATAATTTGGCCGGATTGATTTTATGGAATCTATACTTAATTTAAGTCCATACTTACTCCTCTTTGGTGTCGAGGAATATGGTTACTTTTAGCCTACTCATCTATAATATAAGAAAAGACTTGTTCTACCCCTATGTTAAAATTGCAAACAATGTTAATGGAGGACAAAATTGGTGATAAAATTACTTATTCTAACTAAATTGTACAATACTTGTTTCAACTTATATCAATAATATTTTTAGTATTGTTGTCCAAATGCATCTAAAAGGTAATGTTGAAAAAACTGAGATTATTTTATCATTGGTGTCATTGTTAATCATACATCGCATCTTCTTTAAATGAGTCAAGATCAAATGACACCAAAGTATCAAATTTAGTAACATGATATTTCTGATAACTTTTCATTCCATATCTGTATAACAAAATTTACCATTGGATTGAAATCTATTATCATATAGATTTCACATCAATCAAAAATCAATTGATATGTTAAAGATAATGCTAAAAATTAACAGTTTTCATGAAGTTTTGTAAGACATTGATTTTTATGCAGCTCATTGACATGTCAAATGATTTTCGATTGATGTTAAAATTTATAGACATGATATATATATATGATAATAACTTTCAATCTAACAATGAATTTTGTTATAATATCCAGTAAAGAGTTATCAGATGTGTATTGTTAGTAAATTTGACACCTTGGCGTCATTTAATTCTAACCCTACTTAAATGTTTGCTCTTTTTTTTTCAAATTTCTTTCCTTAATGTAAATGTATATTAATGTTAGAACTTCAAATTACAATGTTGGTGAAAAAATTAAACGATAAACTCAGAGAGAGAGAGAGAGAGAGAGAGAGAGAGAGAGAGAGAGAGAGAGAGAGAGAGAGAGAGAGAGAGAGAGAGAGAGAGAGAGAGAGAGAGAGAGAGAGAGAGAGAGAGAGAGAGAGAGAGAGAGAGAGAGAGAGAGAGAGAGAGAGAGAGAGAGAGAGAGAGAGAGAGAGAGAGAGAGAGAGAGAGAGAGAGAGAGAGAGAGAGAAGTATAATGATATTTTCATTAATTTTCTCACAAGATACCCCAAGGATATTTATACACCAATACAAGAGATGAGGTACAATTAACTAAATAAAACTGAAAATTCTCAATATAAATGGTTGCACTTTGCTTATGTTTTAGTTTTAACCAAAAAGGTTACATATGTAATCGGTTGCACCATTAGTGCAATCAGTTGCACTTTGCTTCTATTTGACATTTTACAAAAGGGTGCAACGTGTTGACATAAAACTACAACCTGTTGCACTGACTTAAATTATCTTCCATTATTAACACACCACCTTAATTCAAGTCCTCTAAGCCTATCATTCTCATTAACTTCTTCAATCTCTTGAACACTTCAATCGTGAATCCCTTGGTCAACAAATAGCCACTTGGTATTCACTTCTACAATATCCCAATCTCAACCTTCCTTCATTAACAAGTTCTCTCAATTAGTGAAACATCATCTTAGTATGCTTTCTCCTCCCATGTGAAATTGGATTCTTAGCAAGGTTTATAGCAGAAACGTTATCAACCATGTGTGTTACAACATCACCCTCTTCGTTGCCTAGCTCTTTCAACAAATTCATTAACCACATGACTTGGTATGCACACAATGAATAAGCAAAGTACTTGGTCTCACAAGAAGAGAATGTTATTATCGATTCTTCTTCGAACACCACGAGATTGATGTTTCGCCGAACATAAAGATATATCCTGTTGTAGACTTTTGATAATCTTTATCTCACACCAATTGGAATCGGTAAAACTGACCAAATTTTATTTTCTGCCCCTGTCCTTTGCGAGAAAGAGAATTCCACATCCATTAGATCCTTTGATGTATCTTAAAATCCTCTTGATTGCTTCTAAGTGAGACACATTCAATCTCTCCATGAAAATGCTCATAATACCGACAAAAAACTTCAAATTCGGTAGCGTATTGCACAAATAACATAAGGATCTAATCAGACTCCTATGTTGGGTTGGATTGACCTATTCTCATCCTCATTCTTCCAACGGTAGACTCTGTTTAGGTGGAGTATGGCAACATTGCAATGCTCCATTTCAAACTTCTATAAAATATTCAGTGAATTCCTTCTTTGGTGTATGAAAAGTCCCCTCTTGGACTTATAAAACTCTATGCCAAGGAAGTATGACATGAGGCCAAGGTTGGTCATCTCAAACTCTTTCATAAGTTCATTCTTGAACTTAGAAATGCACTCTTCATCGCTGCCTGTAATCAATAAATCGTCTACGTATAGACAAAGAATTATCATTCATTCATTTGTATCCTTCTTCACATACACACCATGTTCGGATACACACTTCTTGAAGCCAAACTCCTTGAAGAAACCATTTATCTTCTTGTTCCAAGATCTTGGAGCTTGTTTCAAACCATACAATGCTTTCCTCAACTTGTAGAACTTTGACTCTTGGGCTTTCACAATAAAACCAGGGGTTGTTCTACATATACCTCCTCTTCAAGCGGTCCATTCAAAAATACAGATTGGGCATTCATTTGGCAGATGAATCAACTATTGTTATTTGTAATACTAACACCTAGTCTACTAGTTTCAATTCTAGCCACCGGTGCAAGTACTTCTTCAAAGTCTATGCCTTATGTTTGCAAAAATCCCTTTATAAATAATTAAGCCTTATGCTTGATTATTCCATCTTTAGGATTTTCCTTCGCTTTGTACATCCATCTTGCACCAATTGGATTCTTCCCTTCTGGTAGATCAACTAACTCCCAAGTCTTGTTCTTCTCAATCGATTCCAGCTCATCCTTCATAGCACAAATCCATTTTGGTTCACTCAAAGTCTTCCCCGTTTTAACAGTTCCGGATTCGACCATAATTGCAAAATGGACGAAATCGCCATCGTTATTGACTTTACTATCTTGAAACAAATCACAATCCTGGAGTCTTGGAGGCTAACATCTTTTCCTTGTTCATCTTCTTACGTTATCTTTAATTTGGGCTTCAACATGGGTTATTTCTGCACTTTCCAGCACTGCAGAAACTGAATTTTCACTAGTGTAACCAATTGCACTTTTTGTGCAACTGATGCACTCAGTTGCACCTCTTTAATTTCGTCGAAAACGACATCTCAGGTGATCACAATCCTTCTGTTTTCTACATCATACAACTTATAACCACTGATGGAGTGATACCCTATAAAATTCATCAATTATCCCTTATCGTCCATCTTCTTTCTAAGTTTTCCAGATAGATGTCAATATGCTACTAAATTAAAAACTCTCAAGTGACTCATATTCGATTTAAATCCAGAGCATGCTTCCTTCGGTGTTATCTTCTCAATATTCTTTGTTGGACATCTATTCAACAAATATGCAACCATGGACATCACTTCTCACCATAACTTTTTTGGAAAGTTATTCCCTTTCAACATACTTCTCACCATGTTCGTAATCGATCGATTCTTCGTTTTGGCAACATTGTTTTGTTATGGTGTATAAGGTGGTAGTACCTCATGTACTAAAACTTATTGATCACAAAATCTCCCAAAGTCATTTGAGACGTATTCGGCTCCATCATCCGTTTTGAGAACTTTGAGCTTTTGACCTCTTTTCCTTTCAACCATGGACTTGAGCTTCTTAAATACTTTGAATACCTCATCCTTTCTCTTGATTATGTGAGTGCAACTTCTGTTAGATATATTTTATATGATGTCAAAATTAGGATACTTTAGCGTTAGTGTATATTGGACGGTATCCTCTAAAATCTCTATGTGCATCTTAACATTAGGAAGCATAAAAGTATTTGGAAACAATGTGGAAAAGGTCTCATGCATCAAACATGAATGAAAAATCATTTTTTTATGAAAAAATAACATTACAGGTCGACACATGCAACTACAGGTCGACCTATGGAAAATTTTCATGGCTATAGGTCGACATGTGTGTTGCTGTATTAAAGCATGTGGCCTCTGTCTCATGTGCCGAGTCTTCAGGTCGACACATAGGGAGCACATAACAATCAAGTTCACAGTCTTCTCCTTCATGGATGGATTCTCAAGTTATAATCAAATTAAGATGGCTCCAAAAGACATGGAAAAGACCACATTCATCACCCCTTGGGGAACATTTTGCTACAAGGTAATGCCATTCGGTCTCAAAAATGTCAGGCCAAATTACCAAAGAGCAATGGTCACTCTTTTCCATGATATGATGCACAAGGAAATTGAGGTTTATGTCGATGATATGATCACAAAATCCCAAAGAGAAGAAGATCATATGGACCATCTAAAGAATCTATTTGAGTGCCTTAGGAAATTTAGACTACGATTAAACCCTGCTAAATGCACCTTTGGTGTTCGATCTGGAAAGCTGTTGGGTTTCATCGTTAGTTAACAAGGAATTGAGGTAGATCCTGACAAGGTTGGCGCAATACAAGAAATTCCTGCTCCACACACAGATAAAGAAGTTAGAGGATTCCTTGTATGATTGAATTACATCTCTAGGTTTATATCTCATATGACTGCTACATGTGAGCCTATATTTAAGTTTCTTCGAAAAGATCAAGCAATTGAATGGAACTCTGACAGCAGAAGAGGTTTTGAGAAGATCGGACAATACCTGCAAGAGCCCCATATTCTAATTCCACATGTTTAAGGGAATCCACTCTTTATGTATTTGAATGTGCTTGAAAAGTCAACGGGATGCGTGTTGGGGCAACATGATGAAGTCGGCCGGAAAGAACATGACATCTACTATTTGAGCAAGAAGTTTACCGATTGTGAAACTCGATATTCACTCTTGGAGAAAACTTATTGTGATTTAGCATGGGTCGCTCTCCGTCTAAGGCATTACATGGTTTGTCACACTACTTTGTTGATCTAAAAAATGGATCCAATAAAGTATATCTTTGAAAAACCTGCTTTAACTAGAAGGCTCGCCCGTTGGCAGATGTTACTATCTGAGTATGACATCCAATATGTATCCCAGAAAGCTATTAAGGGAGGTGTTTAGTCTGATTACCTGGAACACCAGCCTGTCGAAGACTACCAACCGTTGAAATTTGACTTCCCTTATGAAGACATTATGGTAGTAAAAGATTGTGAAATCCCAGGACCTGAAGAAGGGCCTAAACCCGGATCTTGGTGGAAGCTCATGTTCAATGGTTCCTTCAATTAAATGGGGCATGGCGAATGCGATTTTCTATTAAATCCAAATGGTGGATACACTCCTTTCACAACAAGGTTGTGTTTTGATTACATAAACAATATAGCGGAATATGAGGCGTGCGTTCTAGGCATTGAAGCAGCAATTGACCTCCGAATCAAAATCCTTGAAGTATGTGGAGACTCAACCTTGGTGATCTACCAAGTCAAAGGCGAATGGGAAACCTGTGATACCAAGTTGATCCCATATCGTTCCTATGTCGTGGAGCTGATAAAAAACTTTGAAGAAATCACTTTCCGTCATATCTCGAGAACTAAGAACCAAATAGCTGATGCTCTGGCTATGTTGGCTTCAATGTACCAAGTTAGATTCTATAATGAAGCGCCTCTCATCTAGATAAAGTAAAAAGTTGAGCCAGCCTACTGTCAGTTAGTTGAAGAGGAAACCGATGGTAAACCTTTGTTTCACGACATCAAATGCTATTTGCAAAACCAAGAGTATCCAACAAATGCAACAATCCTTGACAAGAAAATTTTGAGGAAGTTAGCATCCAAATTCTTCTTAAGCAATGGTGTGTTATTGATCAGTGCATTTTGATGCATATTCTTCTACTATTTTACTTAGGCAACTCTATAGTTTATTCTATTATTTTTACTATTTTAGTGTGTTTTTATACATAAGTTTATTTTTGGCTTTATTTTATTTTTCGGATTTTATTTTTAGCATAAACAATTATTTGATACCTTGTCACTATGCAGATCATAACTTGAGCTACAGGAGTCGGATTGACGCGTTATAATATGTGTTAGAAAGCTAAGAGAAAAAATACAAGCTTGATATTGAAGTCAACAGCAGATTCGGGATGAAGAAGGGTCGAATAATTCGTTGAAGTTCCAGACTTAATTAAAATAGTTAGTTTGGGCCGGTTTTTGTGATTTTCAGGTCGGATCCTTTAAGGGCTAGAGTTTCCCTTTTATTATATTAGGTCTTTCACTTCTACAAGAATCAGAGTCTGAATTTTGATGATACAATATTTATTAGAAGATTTCATGGAGAACTAAAGTTCACAAGATTGATCTGTTGTAATCGGTTTCCGCCGATACTTTGAGGTTTCTTAATTTTCAATCAAATATCTTTTTCCTTTCAATATCTTGTTCTATGTCTTGTATGCTTTATTCAAGTTCTATAGAATATGTGTTGATTAACGTTGATTTATATATGTTCCATAGTCGTGTTTACTTAATTCGTGTGTGATTAACCCATTTGCTTAATTCATAATATGTTTGCTTAATTCATAAATTAGGAACACATATCATATATTAGTATCAATGTGGTTGTTATTGTTACTGTAATAAAAAAGAGATTACAATCCTCTTAGGGCATGGAAATTATATTAACCAATGATAAGTTAGGAAACCAAAATAGTAGATCAACTTATTTCATAATTACTTTTTATAATCACTTATTCTCAATCGAATTGAAACCCCCAATTTTGTTTTATTTATTTGGTTAATTTGTCAAGAGTCCTTGCGATACGATACTCAACTGTCGCTTCCCTAGACTATCGTTCTTAGTTACTCGTTTTTAACCCGTGTACGACAACAGATCAAATTGGCGCCGTTGCCGGGGACTCTTGTAGATTTTAACAATTATTATAGTCATAGGTGTTGCGTTTCAGCATTCTTGCATTCTGGCCTTTTCACGTTTTAGCATAAAAAAATCTGTTTTTAAGAAAATCGTCTCAGATTATTCCGATTCTTTGTCGATTCATTAGAAAAAAATCAAGGTCTATTTTGGAAAATACAACATTTATTACACCCTGGGGAACATTCTGCTATAAAGTAATGCCTTTCGGTTTAGAAAATGCTGGTGCAACGTACCAGCGAGCCATGACTACTCTTTTCCATGACATGATGCACAAAAAGATAAAGGTCTATTTTGATGATATGATTGCTAAGTCGAAGACTGAAGAAGATCATGTTGAGTATTTGTTGAAGTTGTTTCAGCATTTGAGAAAGTTTAAACTCCGCTTGAATCCTAATAAGTGTACTTTTGGTGTCTGTTCAGGAAAGGTGTTGGGCTTCATTATCAGTCAGAAGGGTATTCAGGTAGATCCTGATAAAGTCTGAGTTATTCAAGAAATGCATGCATTCAAGCTCACATGACTGCCACATGTGGGCCAATATTCAAGCTTCTCCGCAAAGATCAAGGTTGTGTTTGGACAGAGGACTTCCAGAGATCTTTTCAAAATATCAAGGAGTATTTGATTGACCCTTCTATCTTGTCTCCTCCAATAGAAGGAAGACCTTTGATTATGTATTTGACTGTGTTAGAAGAGTCCATGGGTTGTGTGATTGGACAACAAGATGAAACTAGTAGAAAGGAGCATGCCATCTACTATCTAAATAAGAAGTTTACCGACTCTGAGTCTCGGTATTACATGCTTGAGAAGACTTGTTATTCTTTAACCTGGGATGTCAAACATTTACGCCAGTATATGATCAATCATACCACTTGGTTGATATCCAAAATGGATCCAATCAAGTATATTTTTAAAAAGCCTGCTTTGACTGGAAGGATAAATCGTTGGAAGATTCTATTGTCCAAATATGATATTGAGTATCGTACTCAGAAATTAATTAAAGTAAGTATTCTTGTAGATCATTTGGCTCACCAGTCGATTGATGATTATCAATCCATCAAGTTTGACTTCCTTGATGAAGATGTTATGTACTTAAAAGCTAAATATTACGATGAACAGTTTCCTGAAGAAGGACTAGAGTCTGGACCCCGGTGGGGTTTAGGGTTTGATGGAGATGTTAATGCTTATGGTAATAGAATTGGGGCAATCATTATTACTCTTAAGGGTTCTCATATCCCTTTTACAACAAGATTGATGTTTGATTATACAAATAATATGGCAGAATATGAAGCTTGTATGATGGGTCTTGAAGAGGCCATTGATTTGAGAATTAAAATCCTTGATGTATATGGGGATTCAACCCTGATGTATATGACTCATCATCCTGGTTTGATTCCTTACAAAGATTATGCAAGGAGGTTTCCAACTTTCTTCAATAAAATAAAGTTTCATCATATACCTCGCGAAGAGAATCAAATGGCGGACGCTCTGGATACTTTGTCTTCTATGTATAAAGTAAATAATTGGAATGACATGCCCAGTATCACACTTATGTGCCTTGATAGACCTGCTCACGTGTTTGCGGCAGAAGAAGTTACAGATGATAAGCCTTGGTATTATGATATTAAGTGTTTCCTTCAGAGTCAGGAATACCCGTTTGAGGCATCCAACAAAGATAAGAAGACTTTGAGAAGACTGGATGGCAATTTCTTTCTAAATGAAGATGTGTTGTACAGGAGTAACTTTGACATAGTCTTGCTCAGATGCGTGGATAGACACGAAGCAGATATGTTAATGCAATAAGTTCATGAAAGATCCTTTGGTACTCATGCCAATGGACACGCAATGGCTAAAAAGATGTTAAGGGTAGGTTACTATTGGCTGACAATGGAATCTGATTGCTGTAAATATGTGAAGAAGTGCCATAAATGTCAGATTTATGCTGATAAGATTTATGTGCCTCCGACACTTCTCAATTTCATCTCATCTCCATGGCCTTTCTCTATATGGGGAATTGATATGATTGGTATGATTGAACCCAAAACGAACATCGTTTCATCCTAGTGGCCATTGATTACTTCACCAAATGGGTTTAAGCAATATCTTATGCTAAAGTGACCAATAATAAGATGATCTAAGGGCTTTATGATGATTTCAAGATTGAACATCATAACTCTTCTCCTTACAGACCCAAGATGAATGGGGTTGTTGAAGCCGTGAATAAGAATATTAAGAAGATTATCCAGAAGATGGTTGTGACATATAAAGATTGGCATGAGATGCTCCCATTTGCTTTGAATGGATACCATACATCCATCCGCACTTCAACAAGGGAAACCCCCTTCTCTCTTGTGTATGGCATGAAAGTAGTGTTCCCTGTAGAGGTGGAGATCCCATCAATGCGGGTCTTGATGGAAGCCAATTTGTTTGAGGCTAAATGGTGTCAAAGAAGATATGATTAGTTGAATTTGATTGAAGAGAAAATAATGACTACTTTGTGCCATGGCCATTATATCAAAAGAGAATGAAAAAAGAATTTGACAAGAAGGTTCGACCCCGCGTATTCAGAGAAGGTGACCTTGTGCTCAAGAAGATCTTGTCTTTCAATACTGATTCTAGGGGAAAATGGACTCATAATTACGAAAGCCCATATATTGTTAAGAGAGATTTCTCCTGTGGTGCATTGATTCTTACAACACGTGAATGCCGATGCAGTCAAGAAATACTTCGCCTAGAAAACTAAAAGAACAACTTGCTAAGTTGAAAACCTGAAAGGGTGTCTTAGGCAAAAATGAGTGTCTCGATGGATTGAAAACCTGAAAGGGCGGTCCATGAAAAAATTAGAGATATAAACAGAAAGTAATCATCTTGGTAGATTGAACCCGAAAGGGAAATCTAGGCAAAAGTTAGGGATTATGACAAGTAACTGCATTAGGCCAGACAAGATCGTTTGAAGATACATTTTCTGTCAAAGGTTCCTATTCAGCCATCCCCGACCGAAGTCTAGAGCATAGTGGAATTAAAAGTTGTTAGGGAGAATAGTGATCATTGTATTTCAATGTAGCCCTTTCCATGTATTTACCATTTTCCAACTTTGTAATGATCCATTGAGTCACGCCATTTGCGGACTGCCATTCTATCAATAAAATTTGAGCCTTTTTCCCATTTGTTCGCTATTCTTATTTTGTTTCAGTTTACAAAATTTCATCTATTTTTTATGATAGTTTTTGAAACAAAAAAAAAATCTAAACAATCATATTTTTGAAAATTTACAAAAAAGATATGTATTTTCCTCGACTTGTGAATACAAAAGAGGAATGTTAATAATAATCTCAAGGATGGTAAGATTCTGAAGAATGGAATTCAGTGACTTCCCCAGTCCGGATTTTCTTTTGTTACATGTATAACGGTTTCCCCAACATCAGATTGCAAGAATGGTAGGACCTCCCAATGAATCTCTTCCAGCATCTCTACCTTGTTAAGATTAGCCGAGTATCTGATTGTATTGTGTTATCAGTCTCACACCCTTTGTGCTTATTTTTTCATCATAATCATATGCATGTGCATAACATCATGAGGTTTATTTGTGCATTTTTCATTTATCGATGCTCCTCCCGCTCTCTAGAAACTTTTTCTCCCCACAGAGTGTGTGTGTCCTCTCTCCAATAGAGTGTCAACCTTAAGCAGAAAGAGTTTATCCTTTCTAATTCCCCACCGAGTCTGACCCTCGTGGAAGATTTTGCTTCAATTTCCCTTTCTAGTTCATTATCTGGATGGAATTAATCCCCAATTGAGTTTATTTCCTTATTGGGTGAAGTCCTCTTTGACCGCTTCTCTCCAGTTCATTCTTGGGTTGAACTGTGGTCCCCTCTAATTTGTTACCTTTGTTAAGTTACCGCTTTGCTGGAAGTTGGTAATCATTATGTTTGAGCTTACTACCTTTGTTAAGCTATCACTTGGCTGATAGTAGATAATAGTTCATTTTCCCCTTTGATTGGTTACCTTTGTTAAGTTACCACTTGGCTGGTAGTTGGTAATCATTTTGTTTGAGCTTATTACCTTTGTTAAGCTATCACATGGTTGATAATAGGTAATAGCTCCTTTTACCTCTGATTGGTTACCTTTGATTAAGTTACCACTTGGCTGGTAGTTGGTAATCATTCTATTTGAGCTTATTACCTTTGTTAAGCTATCATGCGGATGATAGTAGGTAATAGTTCATTTTACCTCTAATTGGTTACCTTTGTTAAGTTACCACGTGGATTGTAGTTGGCAATTATTATGTTTGAGCTTATTACGTTTGTTAAGCTATCACTTGACTGATAGTAGGTAATAGTTCCTTTTACCTCTGATTGGTTACCTTTGTTAAGTTACCACTTGGCTGGTAATTGGTAATCATTCTATTTGAGCTTATTACCTTTGTTAGGCTATCACTTGGCTGAAAGTTAGGTAATATTCCTCCCCTATTAGGGTTGGGGTTTTCCCCTTTGGATGTTTTATTTTTCCCCGTTGGAGCTTTGCCCTGTTAAGTTTTCCCCGTCAGATTCTGTTGCGGTCATTCTCTAACTGTACATTGGTTTCTTCCTAAATGACGGTTATTCTCGAGTCTTTTCTTTTCCCTTGTGGAACTTTGATTGTCCCCAGCCGGGTCCCCCTGTGGAAACTGTCATTCCCCACAAAGACCCTGGTTTGCATTCATATCATATTATAAGCATTTTGCGGTATCTTAGGGCCAAAAATTGGGTCTTTGGTATTTAAGCCTCTTCAATCTTGTCGAGACAAAGATTTCAACCTTCGAATCTCCAAGATGAAGAAACTTAAATAGGGACATATGTCATACCCTAATTTTTAACCCTAAGATCCCACATATCATCTGCATCCTTGCACACAAACAAGGTCACATCTTGATCCTTCCCCTTATCCATCATTGGGTTTGCTTCTTGCAGGGATCACCAAGCACCTCTTTGTTGGTTAGTTTTACCTTTGTGTTAACATGATTAATTGCTTATCTAACTACTAATCAAAATAACAAAAATATGTTTTATTTTCCTTAAGTTTATTGTGCAAGGTAGGTCGTTTCAATCAAGAGCATCCCAAAGTTTTGTTGCTTACTTCTCAAGGAAAGTCAAAGGTTCCTGTGTTTATTTCCACACCTTCTTCAATAAGCAACTTCAATATTTGAGTAGTTTAATCAAGATAAAATCAAGGACACCTTATTTTGAGTTCATATGATCACTCACGTGCTTTGAAATTCAAGGAAAGTCCAAGTACACAAGCTTGTTCTAAGTGGTTTGACTACAAAAGTCAACATTTTGAAGTCAAAGTTCCAAGGATCATAACTTATTCAATTCTCAACATTTTTGAATGATTAATTTTGCATATTTCTCTTCTCAATATCCTTTAAAACTTCTCTTTACATTATAAGAGCCAATTATTCTTGGAGGATCATCAAACGTTTGAAGACATCATATGTCATTTGTGGACTAAGTGAAATTTGACCTATTTTGAAATTTGATCAAGTTTCAACATTTGAGGCTGATTCTTTTTTCACAATGTCATTTGTAATTCCCTCTACATATTTGCTTCAAGGATCAATGTCAAAATATGCTTGGAAGGCCATAGAATTAATTGAAACATTACATGTCATTTTCAGCCATGAAGCACTCGAATTTTTCTAAGTTATATGATCAGTTTTTCATGCCAACTTTAACATGGCATAACTTTGTGCTCAAGCATAGGAATTCAACCTTTATTGTCACATTGTAACCTTTTCCATGACGTTAACACATTGCAAAAAGAATGGGATCAAAAAGCCTCATGAGTAGGATGCCCCATTGGGTTGAACATGCTGACTTGTAATTGAAGAAATTACCATTGCCCAAAATTTGAATTTCATTAATCTCAATTCCAATCCAAATTAGCCTGTGTTTTGGACCTAAACATGTTTAAACAAGTTTCCAGAAGTTAATTGACCCTTAAAATGCATCATTTGGATGAGTTTTGATGAGTTTTGATGAATTGTAAGTCACATTTTTCTCACATTCTAATCAAATTAATTTTGCATGAATTTTGCATCATTCCATACATATTTGGATCCAAACACACTCCTTATAAATAAAGGAAGTTATAACATTCATTTCCAAGCTTTTGAGAGCCAAGAAATCTCTACTGCAACTTGAAATTTTCCAGAAAAATTCAACTATTGTGTTTTGAGTTTCAACTTGTTTCAATCCAATTTCTTGATTCCATTAACATCTTTGGCATCCTATGAAACTATTACAGCAATTCCCAAGCTCTAAGACCTTCTGAAGTGCTCTAACCATATTGAGCTTCATCAACTTCTGATCACCACCTGCACAAGGTAGTTCTGAGCATCATTTGAACTCAAACAAGTTATCACTATGTAGTCCTTCACTCTCTGATGCTTTCCCTTAACTTATCTGGTGTTGATTGATCATGTTCATCATTTAATTTTATTTTTCATGGCTTGCTTGCTTCTGAAATTCCCTTTGCTCGATTTAGAAAAATGAATTTGGAGCATAAGGTTGAATTCAGGATGAGAAGAGGATCACAATGGTGGTGGTCTCGTGTTCTGAATTCACCAAACTATGAAGCTCTAGTGAGAGCTCATCGAAGAAGATGACTGGAGTGTTCCAGGTCGTCTGAGTTTGGCCAGACACGTTGCACATTGAAATGTTCTGATTGGTTGGATTTGAATTGGATTCTAGGTCGTCTGAGTTTGGCCAGACACATTGGACATTTGAAATGTTCTGATTGGTTGGATTTGAAATAATTTCTAAAATTGTCTTTTATTTTTATTCATATGATTTTTATTTTTTCATATTTTATTTCACTGATTTTCTATTTTTCATGAATTTTCTCTTTTCTCCTTTGTTTTAATTGGTTCAAGAATACTTTTCTGCATTTTTAAATTCAGGAAAAATTATTACATGCTTCTTATTTTATTTTCAACCTTTCATAATTTTTTTGGCCATTTATTTGGTGTTTTGAAGGACTTTATGGATTTTTCATTTTATTTCTATTTTTAAATTCATTTAAAAATACTTTGTGCATTTTTATTTCATTTAATTGCATTTTATATTTGTGTAACCTTTGTGAACTTCTGCTGGCCTTGGAACATGATGGTTTGGATCATGAGTCTCATCAAAATCAATGGATCTTGGGTGTTGATGGGGTGAAAACCCTAATCCACTAAAATGGATGATTGGTTTTGATGATGACTTGATCAAATTTTTGATCCAATTTGGGTGTGACTTCTCCTGTCTCTTTCTTCATCTCCTTCTTTCCCTTTGATCAATTGGATGGGTTGTGTCCATCTTGTTCATGATGTGTGAATTGGTACTTGATGAACTTTCATCATTGCAAATCTACCTTATAAGTGATCATGGATCATTTAAGCTACTTCGGATTGATGCATAAGTTTGTCCTAAGTGTCATGAAATATGGATTGAAGTAATGGACCATCCTCCTAGCCTTTGTGCTTGATCATCCCATTTCTTTTTTTTGTGTGGCAGGACTTTAGGAGAATGATTTACATATCATTTCTCTAGCATGTATTAACACAAACATTATTATTGACCGACCTCATATAGTTGTGACTTCTACATAAGTCCAATTACGATTGCTTAACATAGCGCTAAATTTGTACCAAAAGTAAAGGCATTTTTATAAGAGAGATTGTAAGTCTCCTACTCCACATGATATTGTGTGAAAATATTGCTCCTTTTCCATTTGTGACAGCTAGTGACATACTTGTTGATTTCATTCAAGTTGGAGCCCTTCTCATAAATGATGTATAGGTTCATATTTTCATGCTTGTGGGTGAATAGTTGAGTGTTCTCCAAAAAATGACCAAACCATCCTTCATTATAATTTCTAACTTCATTTACTAACATTTTTACTTATATTAACTTTTATTTCCAAGTCATTTACTAACATTTTTACTTATATTAACTTTTATTTCCAAGTCATTTACTTTATGCTATTTTAATTTATGACATTTACTTTATACTTTATGTTTAAAATTTCATATCATATTGTTTGTGATTATGTCATTTGTTCTTTGTTCTACAAAGAAACTTGATTATCCTGATTCATGGACTTGTGGTTACTATCCTTGGTATCAGTGTGGAGTTATGGACTTAGAATTAGGATCTTGACCTTTTCTTTGGGACTTGTGATTTGAGATCTTAGAATCCACCTGGTATCTTTGACTTGGGATTTCCTTTTGAAGACTTGGTTGAGTTACTTTAGTTTCATCTGATACATGGATTTTATTTGCTTATTTGGATTGTTTGAGGCTTAATCTAAAGGAGAGAATTCTTACTTGACTTATGTCATAAGGCTTTCTATCTCTTGGTTAAATATTTTCTCCCTATATTTTACTTTATGCTTTAGGATAGTCTCTTATTCTCCTCCCATTTTTTAATTTTCAATATCTTCTCTCTTTTTCAAAACCTTCTTGTTTTTTTTAAACTAAGAACTACTTTCTCAATAAACCTTAACTTTTTTCAAGATATTCTCAAAACCTTTTCCTAATAAATGCTAATTCATCTTAAGCGTATTGAGACCAATTTCAAAAGACTTCAAAAATGCATAACTCACTTGAATCATTTTGTGCCCCTTGTGTACTTTTCCTTTTAAAACTTTTCTCAATGTATTAGACATGAGTCATTTCTATAGTTGAGATATAATTATCCTATCTCCATAGTATTTATGATAATTCTCTTCCATCTAAGAGAGCTAGTGGAATACTTGTTGATCTTTATCTAAGTTGGAGCCCTTCTCATGATGATGCAAAGTTCTTATACTTGTGAGTGACTAGTTGAGTGTTCTCCTTAAAATGACAAAACATATTTTCCATAAATAATGAATCAAAACAAACATCTTTGTTATTTTTACCACGGACTACGAGGTTTTGATCCTCTAATGCATATTGTTGGTACATAGGCATGAGACTCCAAAAAGTCTTGGAAAACATAAAAATCATAAAATAAAAAAATCGTTTCCCATCTCTCCAATCTTTTGCAAACAACACCCATTTTCAAGCTAAAATGTACACATTTTGAAAGAGGTTCCCATGGAGTACCATGGATGTTTAGGGTGCTAATATCTTCCCTTTGTATAACTAACCCATGAACCCTTATCTCTTTTATTAATTTTGTTTTAAAACTTCTTCGGGTTTTGTTTGTGCTTTTTCCCTTTTCCTTTGAGAATAATAAAAGCGTGGTGGCAACTCTTGCTTTGTGAGTTAAGCTAATCGATAGCTTAATCTCAATTTTTTTACCGCTACACTTACAATGAGCTCCTTTATTTTCTTGTTGGTTACTTTGAATTCATGTTGCATAAGCCAAATTTCTTAATCAAATAAACAAACCCTTGATCCAACGTCAAGAGACTTTTTTTTATAATCAAACTCAAAATACTTAATAACTACGATTAACATTGTGTGCCACGAGCCTTAAGTGGTGGAGAATGAGTGTGAATGGAGCATTCCTACCCTCACTCTGATTATTTTGGATGCAAGACTCTTGGCTTGTTGTCTAGAATATTCACGTCCGCCCATAGAATTTAGTGCAATTTAATCACAAACTCTTTTTATAAACCCTTGTTTAAGGTAAAATCAACACAACCCATCAAACCTAATTTTTGTGCCTTAGGGCATCCACCCCGAAAACCCTTTTCTCAAAGGTAAAATCAACCAACACACAAACATTTTCTACTCTGAACTATGGAGCTCTGATTCCTCATCCCCGGATGAGTGATACATAGGCACAAGGGCCACAATCCTTGGCGAGCACCATAATAAAAAATAAATAAAACCCCTCTATTTCACACACACATTCTTTTTGAAAATAAAATAATAACATATAAATTCCCATGTAGGTAAAAAACCCAAATGGTTACCATGGAATACCATGGACGTGAGGGGTGCTAATACCTTCTCCTTGCGTAACCGAATCCCGAACCCTAATCTCGGTTACGAGATCGATTCTTTATCCTTTTTTAGCACTTCCCGTGCACTTATATCTTTTAGGGTTTTATCGACTATTTCCTCTCGCCTCTCTGATAGAGGCATACAAATAAAATTCGATGGCGACTCTTCTGACTCTTTAGTTCAAAGCAAAAGTCCCAATTTTCCTTACCCCAGTGGCGACAGCTGACGACTCTGCTGGGGACCCAGTTTTCCCTAAGCGAGTCTAGCCTAGTTTGGGTTGTTTCTCTTTTTACGTACGTGGAGGTTTATCTGTTTTTTTTTTCTGTATATATTACTTTTATTGCTAACCAATGTTTATTCTCTTTGTTTGTCCGTTGGTCCATAACTTTGGCCCCGTCACGAAGAATTTTGGAAGCAATAATGATTGCAAAGAAAACCATGTGTGAAAGATTCTCCACCCGAGACTGAGAGCTTGCTTGAGATATGAGAGGTTGAGTAGTATTGGTCCACGAGGTGCCTTCCTCGTTAGGGTCGTACAAGAACCTTACTTAGTGGTAGATTATTTTAAGGGGAATGATGATCGTCGTTCTTTCGGCATAATCATCCTTTCCTTTACTAGAGTCCATGACCCTAAGACGCCCTTTTAGAACATTTAACCGTGGCCATCCTAGACCGATGGTCGCGTAGTATAGGTCCCCGAGGTTCCTGTAAGGGCAAACTGTCATACAACATACAATCATAGGTTTCGATGATGACAAATGACCACCATGGATGAATCGGCAATGTCGATTCCACCTCTACAAAACAAATGCAACGTATCACCTATCATATCCTTTTCATTGCTCATCTGTATTGTTATATTTTGTACAACATATGTGGATAAAGTGTGGTCATGACAAAAGGCATGAAAACCATAAAAATGTTATTTTTTGCAGATCTGCAGGGGATGAGTCGACCGTAGGGTCAGCGCATGACATAGTACATTCCCCACGGGTCAACGCATGAACACAACGCTTTTCCCACAAGTCAGCGCACAAGATGCTTGCGTCGACCGCAGGGGTCAGCGCATGAACCACGGGTCAGCGCACGCCGACCTATGGTCGACGCATACTGAAGCATTTTTCAGTCTGACCAAAACTGCAGGTCGTGCATTGACGCATAGTCCTGCTATGGTCGACCGTTCGTGCGCAAATTCAGTTTTCTGATGTTTCCCACTCTGTTTGAAAAGCTGTTAAGTGGGTTGGTTGGTTGGTTACTATAAATAGAATTTCAAGTTACTTGTATTAACTAACATTTTGATTTTTGATTCAACTGTTCAAAGAACAAGAAAAAGTGAAATAGGTGTCCAAGATTCTTCATCTTCATCTTCAACATCTCACAACACATCAACTACACACAACCATTTTTGAGGTGCTTTGTGATTGGTTAAAGGTGATAAGGTTCGAAGCCGTGATTGGGGAATCCGGTTCGGGTTGAAGCTTGTGACAGGTTTTTTCTTGAATAAAACCTTTAGGGTTTTGTCCTCCAAGATAGGTTTGATTTTTGGGGTTTTTTAGACGAATTTCTTCATCAATTTTTAGCTGAGCGAAGGTGATTGAGAAGAGGAAGTCTTCGTCAATCTAGTAGCGGATTCAGTGATATTGAAGGGAAGATTTCAGGTTTGATTTGTTGTAGTTGAGATCAGCCGGGCCGAGGGTTTGAAGAACTGAGGGTTATTCAAAAAGGGGCTGGAATCGAAGGTCTATCAACAACAATCGAAGGACTTGATTCATCTTGAATCAAGGAACAAGGAGTGGAAGCAACATTCAACGTCTTAAGAGTTCTGTTGTATATTTGCTTTGCAATCCTTGTATAAACGGTTAAATTCAACAGGTGATATCTATTAAATCATCTCAATTCTAGTTTTAGAATTGAGGCCAGACGTACCCCGAAGCGAGGACGGCGGGGGAACTGCCTCATCAAATCTTTGTCTTCTCTAATTTTCTGCATATTTGTTTTCAGCTTAAAAATTAAGTGATTTTTGTATAAGCACTTTTATCAAACTTTGATATTAATTAAGTAAGAGGTTAGAACTCTGTTTTTGAATCCAAAGTACAATAGTATAGTGTACTAGATTAATTGGAATCACTTACTCAACATAAATATCACTTGGAGTGTTTTACACACCAATTGTTTGATAATTTGCCTAAACCAAAATTATCTTAGTTGTGTATCTAGTTTTTGGTTTGCTCCTTGAATCATTGGACTAGGAATCCTAGTTAGTGAAACAAATCATTGATAGAGTGACCAGTGTAGTGATTCGTATTCTACATTATCACTAATCCATAGGCTTGACACATATCCGGTTTTCCAATAACGGTTCGTTTTAGACTATAGTTTCCTCGGCCGCTTCCGCACTTAAAACAATTTTTCAAAACCAATTTTTAATTGGTAGCGCCGACTCATTTTTTAATTGGGATCTATTCAACCCCCCCTTCTAGATCCGTGCCATAGTCTAACAAGTGGTATCAGGAGCTCCGGTTCACTCCGTGCTTCAAAATATAACTTTGATAGAAAATGGCTAACGAAGCTAAAGGGGCTTATAATAGAGCTCCCGTTTTCAATGGTGAAAATTATAGTTATTGGAAAGACTGTATGCGGGTGCACATAAATTCCATAGATAGAAAAATATGGAACGTCATTCTCAATGGTCCAATTGAAATAACCATGATCAATGAGAATGATGAATTAGTGCCAAAGCCCAAAGCACAATGGACTGATGATGATGAAAGAAAATACAATTACGATTGAAAAGCCAAAAATATCCTAATCTCCTCACTAGGTGTAGATGAATACTATCGTGCATCCCATTGTCCTACTGCTAAGGCCATGTGGGATTCACTACAAATTGCCCATGAGGGGACGAACGATGTTAAGTTGGCAAGAATCAACACACTAACACAAGAGTTTAATCTCTTTTTCATGGAGCAAGGGGAAACCATTGCTGACATGCAAAAGAGATTTACTCATCTTATCAATCGATTACATTCACTAGGTAGGCCGGTTTCCAATGATGTTGCTACTAATAAGATCTTGAGATGTCTTAACAGGGAATGGCAGCCGAAAGTGACCGCCATCAAAGAAGCAAATGATCTTACCATATTAGAGTTGACAACATTATTTGGAAAACTACAAGAGCACGAACAAGTACTCTTGAGCCTAGAACAACACGAAAAGAAAGAAAAGAAGGACAAAGCAAAGGTGAGTGAAAAGAAATTGATAACTCTAAAGACTTCCTCCTCAAAGTCTCAAGAAAAAGAGCAAAGTGATTATTCCTCGAGCGACAAAGAAATTGATAACTCTAAGGACAAAGAAGAAGAGGACAAGAAAGTGATTGTTCGTTAAATGTTACAATCGTTACGTGAGAAAGAACGGCATCCAACATTCCGAGAAGAACTTGGTAAACTTCTGGAAACAATCTAGGTACTCTAAAAATGATGACTCAAAAGGTAAAATGACTAGAGGGTCGTGCTATATGTGTGGAAAGCCCGGTCATTACAAACCGGACTGTCCGATGAACAAGAAGACAAAGGAAAAGGAATCATACAAATCACACAAGAAATCATCAAAGCCAAGGAGAGCATACATAGCTTGGGAAAGCGATAGCGACTCCTCCGATGATGAAAGTTCTAGTGATGAAGATGAAAATGCAAACCCATGTCTCTCTGCTCATCAAAAGAACAAAAAGAAACAGGTACGACATGCTAAATATGAAAAATCCTCTAGTATGTCTCATCATGAATTACAAGCTGCATTTGATACTTTACACTGTGAAGCTAAAGAGGCCTTTAAAAGGCTTGCCTCAAATAACAAAATTTTTACTCATTTAGAACAAAAAATTCGAGAATCCGAAAGGAAACTTGAGGCACTTAAGGCTTCTATAGTAGAAAGCACAAAAGCAGGTTGTGAGGACCTTAGAAGTAGAATGATGAACTTTGGGTGTGATACTTGTTATATTTGGCAAGGTGAAGTAAGAAACCTAAAGGCCAAACTTGACAAGGCTCTTGAGCCCAAGATTACCTTTGCTATCGATAAATCAAACTTTCAAAAAAGTATGGTTAATCCATATCAAAAATATAAATATGTTATAAAGGATGAAGATAGCAAAGGCAATCAAAATGTAAATTTCTCTTGTCTTTATTGTTGCAAGAAAGGCCACTCCATTGCTAAATGCAGGTTTAGGAGATTTTTGGTTCCTAAAGGCATTTATCAATGGCTGCCCAAATGCAACCATTTCGTTACTCACCATTCATGACCAAATAAGCCATTGGGTACCTTCTCGTGTTAATTGCATTTCCATAGGTACAATGCCTCGAGACTACTGAGAGAAGATGGGTTCTCGACAGTGGATGCTCAAGGCATATGTCAGGAGACATATCACTCTTCATTGACTTCGTGGCTAAGAAGAAAGGATATGTAACCTATGGTGACAACAACCGTGGAGTAATACTTGGTAAAGGTAGTGTAGGTAACCCTTCTTCCACTACTATTTCTGATGTATTGCTTGTCGAAGGTCTTAAACACAATCTACTTAGCATCAGTCAATTATGTGACAAAGGATACAATGTATCATTTTCAAAAGATTGTTGCAAAATTGTACATAATGATGACAAAAAGAGTATGTTTAATGGCCTACGAGTAAATAATGTCTATATGTTAGACTTGAGCGAAGTATCGTTAACAAGTGACAAATGCCTTGTAACAATGAGTGAAGATTCATGGTTATGGCATAGGCGTTTAGCACATGTTAACTTTGACTTACTAAATAAAATAGTCTCAAAAGATCTAGTCCTAGGTCTCCCCAAAATAAAGTTCACCAAGGATCACCTTTGTGATGCTTGTCAAAAAGGGAAGCAAACGAGGATCTCATTTAAATCCAAAAATATTGTTTCAACAACGAGACCTCTCGAACTTCTTCATATGGACTTATTTGGGCCGTCTAGGATTAAAAGTCTAGGAGGAAATTATTACGGTTTCGTAATAGTGGACGATTTTTCTAGATTTTGTTGGAGTATCTTTTTAGTAAGCAAGAGCGATACGTTCGCCGCCTTTGAAAGGTTTGCTAAGCTTTCCCAAAATAAATTAAATACAAACATTGTTTCAATTAGAAGCGACCATGGGGGTGAGTTTGAAAACCATTTATTTGAAGAATATTGTGGTAACCATGGTATCGATCATAACTTCTCCGCTCCACGTACTCCTCAACAAAATGGGGTTGTGGAGCGTAAAAATCGAATTTTGGAAGAATTGGGAAGAACAATGATTAACGAAAGTGGTTTACCGAAATATTTTTGGGCCGACGCCATTAGTACGGCGTGTTATGTTTTGAATAGGGTGCTCATTCGCCCCATTCTAAATAAAACACCGCATGAGCTTTTAAAAGGGCGAAAGCCAAATGTTTCTCACTTACATGTTTTCGGTTGCAAATGTTTTGTACTAAATAATGGAAAGGAAAACTTGGGCAAATTCGATTCCAAGGCCGACGAAGGTATCTTCCTCGGATACTCTCAATCGAGTAAAGCATATAGAATATATAACAAACGATTACTTGCTGTGGAAGAGTCTGTACATGTCACTTTTGATGAATCCTATCCGAGAAACGTCGGAAAGGGTAGTGTTGTTCATGGTGCAGGTACATCTACGGAAGACATATTCAAGGGTGGTGAGTCGAGGATTGATCAACCCGTCAAAGTCAAAGTTGAGGAGGATAAAGACGTACACCATGAGGAAACTGAGGTAGCTCATCCGCCTTCAAACGATGATCTCCCTCAAGCTTGGAAGTCTTCCAAAGACCATCCAATTGACAACATTCTCGGAGATATCTCAAAGGGTGTTACAACTCGATCGAAGCTAAGTAATTTATGTTATCACTTCGCTTTCGTTTCACAAATAGAACCTAAAAACCCTAAAGAAGCCCTACTCGATGAACACTGGTTTTTGTCAATGCAGGAGGAACTAAATCAGTTTAGTAGAAATGAGGTTTGGGATCTTGTCCCTCCTCCGCGAGATCATCGAGTAATCGGCACCCGATGGGTGTTTAGGAACAAGTTGGACGAAAACGGGGTAATAACCCGTAACAAGGCGCGTTTAGTCGCGCAAGGGTATAACCAAGAGGAAGGCATCGACTATGAGGAAACTTATGCGTCGGTTGCCCGACTCGAGGCTATACGCCTTCTCCTTGCCTTCGCTTGTGCGAAAGACTTTAAACTATTCCAAATGGATGTTAAGAGTGCGTTCCTTAACGGTCACATAAATGAAGAGGTCTACGTCGCACAACCTCCGGGTTTTGAATCTCATGAGTATCCCGATCATGTTTACAAACTAAAAAGGGCTTTATATGGTCTCAAACAAGCTCCTAGAGCTTGGTATGAGCGACTAAGTAAATTTTTGCTTGATCAAGGTTACTCAAGAGGAAAGGTTGACACAACACTCTTCATTAAACGTCAAGGAAAGCACTTGATATTAGTACAAATTTATGTTGAAGATATTATATTTGGGTCTACTAACATGAATCTCGTGAGAGAGTTTTCGGATCTTATGCAGGGTGAATTCGAGATGAGTATGATGGGGGAGCTCACATACTTTCTCGGTTTGCAAATTAAACAACTCAAAGAAGGAACATTCGTGAGTCAAACAAAGTATTGTTTGGACCTTATCAAGAGATTTGACATGGCAAAAGCTAAGGCCATTGACACCCCCATGCCAACATGTGCAAACTTGAATAAAGATGAAAACGGTAAGGACGTAGAGGTAAAAAGGTAGAGAGGTACGATTGGATCTCTTCTCTATCTTACTGCTTCTCGTCCCGACATTATGTTTAGCGTGTGTATGTGCGCAAGATACCAATCATATCCCAAGGAATCCCATCTAAAAGCTGTCAAACGGATACTTCGATACCTATCCGGTACTCCGAAGTATGGACTATGGTATTCCAAAGGAAATGATTGCTCATTGGTAGGCTTCTCCGATTCCGATTCTTCCGGTTGCAAATCAGATAGGAAAAGCACTAGTGGCACTTGTCACTTATTTTCAAATTCCTTGGTCAGTTGGCATAGCAAGAAACAAGTTTCAGTTGCTTTGTCAACCGCCAAAGCGGAATACGTTGCCGCCGGTAGTTGTTGTGCACAAATCATATGGGTTAAGCAACAACTATTGGATTTTAATCTCAAATTTGAACGTATTCCCATTTTCTATGACAATACAAGTGCCATTAATCTTACCAAAAATCTTGTGCTGCATTCTCGCACCAAACATATCGAAATTCGACACCATTTTCTTCGGGACCATGTAGAGAAAGGCGATGTTGTATTCCAACATGTTGACACTAAAAACCAACTAGCGGACATTTTCACAAAGCCGCTAGCTACTGAGCCTTTCTTTCATATTCGCCGAGAACTTGGTATTCTCGATATTTTGGAACGGGCATTATAAATTGCTGGTTTTATCTTATTTCATTTAAGACTATAATCTTGTACTTCTAACAAGTTGATGATGTTGCAAGCACAAGTTTATTGTTCATCAAGTTACTCCGGCATCGAGGTGATATTGTTCCTTTACCCTTCTCTCTCTCTCTCTCCAAATTTTCATGGTTAAATAGCTGTACTACATGATAATATTGTATATATATATGACGTATCTCTTTGGATGTTTAATGTTGTGTGGCATTCTAATTATGCATCAAACATGTGAGCGTATGTGCAGAAAAGTGAAAAACTGGAAATTTTGCTTGTATGAGTCAACCGTAACAGGGCAATGGTCGACGCACACTTAAAAATCTTTCTGTTTTTCAAAATCCAAACAGTATGTGTCGACGCATGCCCAGTGTATGGTCGACGCATCGCACGAAAACTCAGTTTTTCTCTGCAGAAAACCTTCAAACTTCCCATGCATTTACCATTTCAAATTTGAATTCATTGTGCATTCAACTCATTACATTGTAAGTTGCATCTACCTAGTGCCTATTGTCTCTTGGCCTCTCCTCTTCCCAAAACCCTAAATCCTCATCTACAAAAAGGGAAAACTTCTTTCTTGACAATCATTCTCAACATACTTACACCAACCTTCACTCCCTCTTTTGCAAAAAGCCTCAGAACCATTACCCATGGCTTCCTCATCCCGAAGACCTACCGGTAAGAGATCAAGGGAAACATCCTCTGCCTCCTTACCCATCACCGTTGTGTCACTAGTTCCACCAGCACTTGTCGACACCTTCAACAAAGACATTGGTAAAAGAGGAGTTGTGCGGCAACATGCATTCTACAAACTCACAGCAGAGCGGATGCATCTCGTAGAAATCATGTCTCTGCTACAGTATCACGGCATTGTCAACTTCCTAGAATGCAATGCCAAATATAGCGAGGACCTGGTCCGTGTGTTCTACACCTGTCTTCATGACAAGTTTCGTGGTCAAAGGTTTCACTCCAGAATCGGCACAACAAAGGTATCCTTTAAGTCTGCCGTTTGGAATAAATTTTTTGACACGACTGTGGCTGCTGATGAAAATCCTCTCGCTGAGGTAACTGATTCTCACACAATCGAAGGGTATGAATTTAAGAGCGCTCTGAACGCTATGCTGAAACGACCCTACCCGGACCATATTGTAAACAGTGACGCGTTCCCACGAACTGTCACTGTCGGGAAACTAAAAACAGGTGAGCGCATTCTCCAGTGGATTGTGTCACGCATACTGCGACCTAAGAAAGGTGGTCTCTCCCGAGTTGAACAAGCTGAAGTTCATCTCATATACATCTTAAAGAATCAGCGGAAAATAAACTGGCCCTACTACATTGCTAGTAGGATGTTCAGCTTACGAGACTCCCGAAGAGGAACGGCTCTGGCCTATGGATCTTTCATTCAAGAGGTCCTTACGGCAGCTGACGTTGATTATCCGTCCTTTCCGTATACCTCCATTTCCTCAGACAAAGAATTCAGCCCAAAAACTGTCTATGATGGGATATTTTTGGTGTGATGAGCGGAGAATATACAAATTTGTTCGTCGAGGGTTTGTTCCTACGAATGTTGAAGAAGATGACGAAAGTTATCAAAGTGAAGAAGAAGATCAAGAGGAAAATGAAGAAGAAGGAGTAGGACAAGCCTTTGACCAGCATGATAGTCCTCTACAAGCGGACACACACGACTACAATCACTCCGCTTGGGTTCAGAGTTCACATTCAACTAAAGAAAATGCTCCCAACCAGAGTGGCTGGGGTGAATGGCAACATATGGGCTGGTCAATGCAACGACAATTCTATCAGCCATATCAACATGGTGTTGAAGCATCTCCACCGTCTCCTCCGCAACAAGGCAACTCGTCTGAGCTTTTAGATATGATGCGAAATATGCAGCTGGCTCAACAATCCTTCATACAAACTCAGGATGAGCGCTATGCTCATATTAGCAGCCAACTTCAAGCACAAAATGAGAGGCTCGATAGCCTCTCTACCAGCATGAGTGAACGGTATGCAGCGTTCACCGAAACGTTTGAACGACAGGAGCGGTCCGTCGATGTGGGCCTCAAGTATCTCGGTAGTGTTGCTGATCAAATAACGGATGCTTGTTTCAGTCGAGGACAAGGCCATTAGGACATAGAACTACATATGCATCTACATTTTTGTTGTTTGACTGTATTCATTTTTCGGTTATGCTTGTTTGTGCAAATCAAATTTAATGATTATCTCCGTTTAATTAATGATTATCGTTCAGTAATGATATTTGGTGTGATATTGTTAACTGATATTGTTATCTCCTATTGTATTTTTATGTTACGTTGACTACTCGTTCCTTGTCTCTTTTTGATGTTGTCAAAGGGGGAGAAGACCATGTACCAAACCAAAGCCAAGATGATATTCACAACAGTTTGTTAGACAGTCTTAGATTACAAAAGAAAGGGGGAGTGTGTAAAATATGTGTAAATATTGCATGTTGTTTTCTCTTTGGTTTCACACAGGTTGTCATCATCAAAAAGGGGGAGTATGTAAGGGCAAACTGTCATACAACATACAATCATAGGTTTCGATGATGACAAATGACCACCATGGATGAATCGACAATGTCGATTCCACCTCTACAAAACAAATGCAATGTATCACCTATCATATCCTTTTCATTGCTCATCTGTACTGTTATATTTTGTACAACATATGTGGACAAAGTGTGGTCATGACAAAAGGCATGAAAACCACAAAAATGTTATTTTTTGCAGATCTGCAGGGGATGAGTCGACCGTAGGGTCGGCGCATGACATAGTACATTCCCCACGGGTCAGCGCATGAACACAGCGCTTTTCCCACGGGTCAGCGCACAAGATGCTTGCGTCGACCGCAGAGGTCAGCGCATGAACCACAGGTCAGCGCACGTCGACCTATGGTCGATGCATACTGAAGCATTTTTCAGTCTGACCAAAACTGCAGGCCATGCGTCGATGCATACTGAAGCATTTTTCAGTCTGACCAAAACTGCAGGCCATGCGTCGATGCATAGTCCTGCTATGGTCGACCGTTCGTGCGCAAATTCAGTTTTCTGATGTTTCTCACTCTGTTTGAAAAGCTGTTAAGTGGGTTGGTTGGTTGGTTACTATAAATAGAATTTCAAGTTACTTGTATTAACTAACATTTTGATTTTTGATTCAACTGTTCAAAGAACAAGAAAAAGTGAAATAGGTGTCCAAGATTCTTCATCTTCATCTTCAACATCTCACAACACATCAACTACACACAACCATTTTTGAGGTGCTTTGTGATTGGTTAAAGGTGATAAGGTTCGAAGCCGTGATTGGGGAATCCGGTTCGGGTTGAAGCTTGTGACAGGTTTTTTCTTGAATAAAACCTTTAGGGTTTTGTCCTCCAAGATAAGTTTGATTTTGGGGGTTTTTGGACGAATTTCTTCATCAATTTTCAGCTGAGCGAAGGTGATTGAGAAGAGGAAGTCTTCGTCAATCTAGTAGCGGATTCAGTGATATTGAAGGGAAGATTTCGTGTTCGATTTGTTGTAGTGGAGATCAGCCGGGACGAGGGTTTGAAGAACTGAGGGTTATTCAACAAAGGGGCTGGAATCGGAGGTCTATCAACAACAATCGAAGGACTTGATTCATCTTGAATCAAGGAACAAGGAGTGGAAGCAACATTCAACGTCTTGAGAGTTCTGTTGTATATTTGCTTTGCAATCCTTGTATAAACGGTTAAATTCAACAGGTGATATCTATTAAATCATCTCAATTCTAGTTTTAGAATTGAGGGCAGACGTACCCCGAAGCGAGGACGGCGGGGGAACTGCCTCATCAAATCTTTGTCTTCTCTAATTTTCTGCATATTTGTTTTCAGCTTAAAAATTAAGTGATTTTTGTATAAGCACTTTTATCAAACTTTGATATTAATTGAGTAAGAGGTTAGAACTCTGTTTTTGAATCCAAAGTACAATAGTATAGTGTACTAGATTAATTGGAATCACTTACTCAACATAAATATCACTTGGAGTGTTTTACACACCAAGTGTTTGATAATTTGCCTAAACCAAAATTATCTTAGTTGTGTATCTAGTTTTTGGTTTGCTCCTTGAATCATTGGAACTAGGAATCCTAGTTAGTGAAACAAATCATTGATAGAGTGACTAGTGTAGTGATTCGTATTCTACATTATCACTAATCCATAGGCTTGACGCATATCCGGTTTTCCAATAACGGTTCGTTTTAGACTATATTTTCCTCGGCCGCTTCCGCACTTAAAACAATTTTTCAAAACCAATTTTTAATTAGTAGCGCCGACTCATTTTTTAATTGGGATCTATTCAACCCCCCCCCCTTCTAGATCCGTGCCATAGTCTAACAGTTCCTTCCTCATAGGGGTCGATACGAGTATCTCACTTAGAGTAGACGAGTTTGATGTAGCAGTCGCCTGGCAAGTGAATTGACATAAGCGATTGACATTCAAGGAAGTCCGTGACTCATAGGGGCAGTGTCTTACACCCAATTTCTCAAAATCCATAGATGATACAAAGCGAGAATCTTAGGTTTCAAAGCAGACATTATTAAACTCCATGCTTCGTCACGATGGTCCGAACCTTTGAACCCATGCCTAAGTTCCCTGGATATAAATTAAACCAATCATTCATTCATACATACATTCATTCATCATCAAACTAATAAAGCAAAGCTCTTAATATTTTCGTTTGTTTAAACACAGAATTACAAGGCCTTTTACCGTCACAATCATGGATCCTTCAACAAGGAAAAGTACTTCTACCTTCTGATTCAAGAGTCCTAACATCATCTCATTGATGGTCCTCGGCTCAAAGGTAACATCCCTCAAGGACAATAAGTTTAGAGCCAATTTTGGGAACATTATAGATCTTCTGACAAAGAAAGTTAATTATGGTGTTATCACTACAATGACCCAATACTACAACGTCCCCTTGAGATGCTTCACTTTCCCCGACTTCCAAATCTCTCCAACCTTGTAAGACCTTGAGAGACTCCTCAATCGATCAATAAAAGAATAAACCCCTTCCGAAAATTGGAAGAAGGTTTCTGCTTTACCGAGCTCTCCATCGTCTTGGGTATCAACCCCAACAAGCTAGTGGTCAATTGGGGCTTTAAAGGTTTTGTTAAGGGTTTGACTCAAAAGTTCATCGAAGCCCATGCTTGAGAGATGTTAAAGGAAGAACGACCTGACTTCTGTAGTGCAACCTTAGCACTTTTGGTTCATGGAATTGTTCTATTCCCTAATGTAGACAAGTTCGTGGATCACTTGGCCGTTGAAGTCTTTCTAACAAAGAATTTGGTGCCTTTTCCGCTTGCCGACTTCTATCATACCTCTCAAACAAATTTGACATGGCCTTAAAGGTTCGCATCTCTCTCCGCCAGTTTAATCCTATGGTACAAGAGAGTCTGGGATACAGGAGAAGTCATTGCAATATGTGGAGGGTTCCCAAACGTACCTTTAATAGGAATGCAAGGTTGTATAAACTATAACCATGCTTTACTCAAAAGACAATTGGGGTACGCCATGTTGAGTCCTCCCGAGGAGAGAAACTTCATTCCTTTCATCGTCAATGTCGTGGATTCGCTCGATTCAAACGTGAAGAGAGTGCAAAAAGCTTGGACAAACATAGTCCGTATTAACCAAGAATGGGGTAAGAAGAACTTCCTAGCCAAGGAACCCTACTATGTGTGGGTAAAAGAGAGGTCTAAGATTATTAAGATTCTATTTCTATTTGACCCTTCTTCATTGCCTTCGATGCCCGAGCCCGAGCATATCCTACAAGAGGACATGGACAAGCTTACCAACTAAATCAAAGAGCTTGAGTTGGAGAACACCCAATTACGAGTCCAACTCAATCGTGCCAAGGATCACATACTTGTCTCCCTTTAAGTTCCAATGATTAGACTTGCCAAACTCTTTTTTGTAATTCAAATCTCTTTTTTGGATGAAAAAGAGTGGTTAGGATAACATTGTCCTCTCAACTCCCGAGTTTTTAGACTATTGACTGTATTTAGCCAAGGGTCTAATGCTTGTCTCTGTACATAAAATCAAACCCAACAAATCAAATCATCTTTTGCCTCAGTGCACACTTTTCAAAACCTTTCAAAAAGGGCGTGTTACTTCCATTCTACCGTGAACGGCGCTTAAGCCTCCATGTGTCAGCAAGTAATGTTTAACCGCTATAGTGTGATCCAAGCTCAGCCACTTTACCGCAAACAAGCAAATACTTCTTGCTCCCATGACAAAGTATACAAGCAAGTGAACAGTAGCACGCGAACGTCAATATTGTCTAGTAAAAACGACCAAACAAATGTTTCGTTGTGAGCCGAACTAGGAGCTCTTATTTCCTTATTGCATGTATGAGGATACGTAGGCACAAGGGCCCAAATCCTTAGCGAGCATACTAAATTAAAACTTATTATTTCATCTCATTCTCGATAGCAAGCAACATACACATAAACAATGTCCATACGCATTTGATACAACCAAGTGGTTCCCATGGAGTACCATGGATGTGAGGGGTGTTAATACATTCCCCTTGCATAACCGACTTTCAAATTCTCTCTTGGTTGTGATACCATTATTTATTTGGGGTTTTATCGCTATTTTCCCTTTCCTTTGGAATAAATAAAATATGGTGGCGACTTTGTATTTTTCACGACGCGAAAGGAGTCTTCTTTATTTAACACATAAAACCCTCATGTTTAACCAGGGGCAGGGTATTCTTCAGTTAGTTTGACCTTGCGTTCAAAACTCAAAAGAAGAATATCCCATCAAGTGATCAAATCATATCATACCCCTCTCAAGAGGATCGAATCAAAAATTCTTAATGGTTATCCCTTACCAACCAAAGGAGTGAGATAGTCACAAATCATGCAAAAAATCAAACAAGCAAAGTATCACAGGGTTTGCTCTAATACAAAAAGAAATAAAAATCAAAAGCAGATCAAAAGCCCGCTAAGTCAAAATCTTGAAAACAAGATTGACTTATGCAAAAGTTAGGGCATCCCGATGGACTGCATACCCAAAGGATCAGCCCAGGAAAAAATACGGGAAAGCAAAAAATAAATCAGAAAAGAGGATCATTAACAAAATCCTCAGCAAGAGCAAATCTGTGTAGCTACAAACAAAAGTAGAAGGTGAGTAATTGTCGCTCCAAACTCTCGGTGGGTTCCATAATAATCTTTGATACTATCCAATATCCTTTTCTAAAAGATGAACACTTGTTTTAACCTAACTGAACATAGGATTGGAGAAGATCACGAAGAACGGGTGGGTTAGAGTAGGTTTTGAGCCTTATATCATTTCTTTCTGAAACCGTGAATCAGGCCACATTACAACCCTTGAAAGACCTAACTGAAGCAGGGTTTATTTCGAAAGCATACTATGGTAAAATAGCGCCAAAGTTGACTCCTAAAGATTTTCTTGTCATTTGTATTGATACTGATATGGCATTCTAACTAGTGATTCATTCACTATATGTCATAATCTCAGTGAACATACTTGAGTTTCAAAACTTGCATGAGCATGGCATTACAATTATCATTTTCAAAATGAGCATTTTTACTTACGGACAGACACTTGACATTAGAAAGCTTACATAATGGGAAAGATGAACATTTCTTCTAATATCTCATAGCTCATATCTCTTCAAGATTTAGTCAATTTGGGGCAACCACATCGAGATTCTATAAATCTCTATGAATCAACCATACAGAGGCAAAGTTACTTCAAGGCTCATATTAGGGTAGGTCACCTTAAGAGCACAAGAAGTCAATCACTCCCAAGAATGGTTAATCAAGAGAATACAATTTCAAGACATTGGGGCAAGCCAGGTTGAGATCCTCAGATGGTGAGACTACTCCATGACTTATGACAGGGGTAATTGGTGCAGATACCCAGTATATTGGGGAAGAGACAGGTTACGCGGGTACAAGCTTTCTCTCTGTTTCAGACATAATTCAGAGGTATGACAATAGCTATTCAGCTTGAACTAGGTGTCGGAGAGTCACGTCTATATGACCATTATCCTATCCCAAAATACCCACCTTCCTCAATATGAGCATCTGACTTAACCATTGTATAAATCATTATCATGTAGTAATCATGTTGCTTCACTCATGCATGTCATTCAACTAGCATAGCATGAAGTTTTGTATGCAAATAATCAAAATCAAAGCCCAGTATTGTATTGGTACCTTCAAATTTCAAACTTGCCTGGTACCTTTTAAACCTTGTTGGTTTGACACTTTCTTCAAAATCTAACCTGTTTGGCATCTTTTAAAGCCTAGTTTGATTGGTATCTTTTTCTAATCTTTAGGGTTGATAATCTTTTGTTTCTAACCTTCGTGGTTGTTGAATCTCTTTTTAACCTTTAGGATTGATAATTTTTTGTTTCCAACCTTTGTGGTTGTTGAATCTTATTCCAACCTTTAGGTTTAATAATCTTTTGTTTCCAACCTTCGTGGTTGTTGAATCTTTTTCCAACCTTTAGGGTTGATAATCCTCTGTTTCCGACCTTCATGGTTGACGAATCTTTTTCCAACCTTCGTAGTTGATGAACCCTTTTTTTCATCCTCAGGATTGGTGAGTTCTTCCCAACCTTTAGGGTTGATGACACTTCTTTCTTTTTTAAACCTTTATGGTTGACTTTTTCGGTTTTTGAATTGTTGATTCATTTGTGAAACCCCTTGTCTGTAAAGGGTGTTCTAGAACTTCCATGTTCAAACTTATGGGCTCCCCGTTCTCATACCAAGCCCATAGCCTAACTCCATTGTTGTTATTTAGCATACATGGCTTCATGTGTCATAAAAATGGTAAAACATGCATATGGCATGCATATCATGACCCTCATTTGCAATTAATATCCCCACAGTACATTAATAAACCCTAGCAGATGAACCTGTAAAAGTCAAATTGTCATCCCTATATTTCATATGACCGTTCTCAACGGGCAAATTTTTGGATACTCTTGTATTTAATCCTCATCTACCTTGAATACCCAAAAAGCTATCACATTTTGTGCATTCGGGTTTAAGTTGATTAAATAAGGGTAGTTGTCGTACCCAAAACATTTCCCTCCTATTTTCATATTTCATCCAACCTTTGACTTGGGATTCATCTGCACTCATTCATGCCTCATTAATGTGCATCATTCATTCATATTAACACCTTCTCATAACCATCCTAGGTTCAAAGCTTGTGGTTAATTCAAACTAGGGTTTTTATATAAGGATTGGAGAATTGCTCATCATATGGAATGCATAGCCCAATTTCATGCTCTCTTGGATCTTGATTCAAGGAGTTTACATCATGACATTCACTTATTCATTCAAACCCTAATTCTTAGCTCTATTGTTCTTTAATCTCATGAGCTTTCACTTGTGCGTCATGAAACCCTAATTAAGGATGACGGGTCTTAGGTGCCATTTGGATTTGAGTTTTGACCAAAGGATAAACTGAAACCCTAGCTCCTAGGGGGGAGGTTCCTACCATCCATCTTGTCATGCATGGCATATGAGAATTATCCACTTGCTTGGGATTTCATTTGGTTCAAGGTTTGTTCAGACATCCATCAATATGGTGCTTTCAAGATTCATATGTCTTTGATTCATGCTTGCATCAGTGCATTAATCTTTTGGTCCTCGATTTGTCATTTTAATCCATTATGATTTAATCCATCAAAAGGCATCATCGTGGGTCCATCTATGCATTTGATCAGGATCATCCATATGGCTTTGAACATTTATTTTAGGTCATTATTCATTAAATACCTTTCATTACACAAGTCCACTTTGCACGAGAAATCCCTAGTCTAAAACATATAGTTGACTTTAGTCAACTATTGACTTTTTGGTCAACAAGTTGACCAAAGTCAACCATCTTCTCTAAATTATTTTGGAACCATTCTCTAAGTCAACCATGTCATTTTTAACAAGCCAATCCATGTCATTTTTTCTACTAACTTTTAATTCAAATGAACAAGACTTATGTTTGTCCCAGATTTCAAATTACAATCCATAACATAGTCCATAACCATTAATTCAACCCTTCATTGACATTCAATTTAAAACTTTTCCATCCTTATACTTTCCATGTGCAAAAAGAGAACCACCAAATATTGCCTTTAATACAACTTAAGGACTTTCAATGTAAATTCAATTTTGTTTACAACTTTCATTCAATTCCATTACAATACTCAACCAATCCATATTCACATTCTAATTTACAATGTTCCCACTTAAGATACCATTCATGATTCAATCCAAATTACAAGGTACAAACCATTTCACTTTTTTAAAACCTTTTCAATTGACTTTTCAAAACCATTTCAAACTTTATCACCATTTCAAAGTGAACATTTCCAATTCCATTTCAAATTCCTTCACTAACATTTAATTTCCATCTCGAATCAAGCACTTAAATCCATTAACTTTTATTGGCATCCATTAACTTGCAATTGACATTTAGATCCATATTCAAAACAAACTTTTATTAACTTCTAGATGCTTTCTTCAAAGCCAACTCAAATACAACTTTTAATACCAATTCAATTTCAAATAAAGACCATCTCATTGCATGTTTCAAATTCATAAAACTCTCCATATACAACCATTACATCATCAAGAAAAACTACACAAAACATTCATGTAAACCCACAAGTTAATATTTATCCCTAAGTCCTAATCACCACCATTCCATGTCTTCAAGCAAGTTCCAAGCAAGCTACCACTCCATCCCATTCAATAAACCATTCAACATGCTCATGGCCCTGCAAAACTATTTCAAATTAACCTCCAAAGCTATTTCAGATAAACCAATTCTAAACAAACATTTCAAACTAATTCCCAATTAACAATTCAAAATCAATTTTCAATTAACCTGCAAAAACTCAATTAAACTACTAAAAGAGTAATGGACAAAAAAAAACCTAATTCATATTAACCTGCATAACATGTGCTAATAGAACGAAATGTAACTAACGGAAATCAGGTTCCAGCTGCACATAAACATTCCACAGCTTTTTCAAACACTAACAAAAATGACATTCCAAATAACTTATTCCAAATGCAAAAATAACCGAATTATCACAACTAAAGAATTTTCCTAACATTCCAAAAAGAAACGACAACACTTTTCAAGAGGAGGAAAAGTGGTTTTCAGTTGCAGCATAGTTGAATGTTCATTTCAATTTCAATTTCTAACTAACTCTTAAATTTTTAACCAACTAATGATTTATCAGTGCATTTCAATCTGAATTTCATAACAGTAACAGATTTTCCAGCTCTGTAAATAATCAGCATCAATCACATTCAAGAAGAAAAAAAATTCATTATTCAGATTTCATCTCGACTCTTCCAAAAAAATCATTATTCAAATTTCATCACAACATAACAAAGATTGCGAGCAGAAGGAGGAGAATTGAATTGAAGTAGAGCAAGGAGAAGGAAAGGATTTGATACTTATTTTTGTCGCCGGTAAGTCTTCTCTCTCGCTTCAATTGCAATTATGTGTGTTTGAATCATTCAAGCTGATTCCTTGATACTCGAACGCGGCATCGAGAATCTCAAATGCGAATCCATGCTTGAAACCGATGAAATTTCTAAAATGATTGATGAAGACGCGACGCAATCCTTAAACTCGGAAATGTGAATCCTAAAGTTGTTGTAAACATGGTCACGATGATGAGTTGTGATAAGGATACGATATGTTGAATCCACGCGACGCTGGAGTCTATGAAAACGCGGTGATGGTGTTGAAACACGGTGATGGTGTTGAAACACGGTGATGCTTCCGCTCTGTGGATAGGCATTTTATAATGGTTCAATCACGTTTTCCATTTGAGCTCTTCTTCTGTTATGCTTTCAGTTCAGCTTACACGACCTAGGACCCAAGGAGAGTAGTGGAAAACTTTAACCCCTACCCCTACAATTGTACTCACACCTCTATATTTAAATTTTTTTGACCAAAATACCCTCATATAAATAGAGTATATTTTTCATTTCTAAATTTTTTTATTATTTTCGTCTCAAGACTTCCGGAAACCAAAATTTTCATTTTTTGGTATTGTAAACCGGAACACTCAGAGTAAGTCTTCTGGTTCACGTAGTGTATACCGGAACACATGTCTAAAGAGTTCCAGTTTGTTGTCTTTTGGGGGCACTGAACCGGAAGTCTTTTAGAAAGTCTTCCGGTTTGATTTGTTGTATACCAGAAGTCTTTCTTAAAGACTTCCGGTTTGCATGATCTAAACCGGAACTCTTTTAAAAAGTGTTCCGGTAGTCATCCTTTTTTTTATTCACCGGAACTCTTCTTTTAAGTGTTCAGGTGCGTATTTTTTTAAATAATTTTTAATAATTTTTAAAAAAATTTTTTTTGCAGTGGTTCGAAGACGAGGTGCAAATGGTAGGATTCCAGTCCGCACGTTAGACCGGAGCGCATCTTCATCTGCAGCTGAGCCGGCAGGATATCTATGAGGGTCGTACGATACGTCTCTTTTGGTTAAGTACGAGCATCATGTTGCTCGACATTTATGGTTCGGTGAGGTAAATAAACAGGATATATTTGAAAATGAATAATAGTTGAATATTTTATATTGTGTTTTCTAATATGTGTTTTAATTATTTTTAGGAAAGAGGTCCAAAGAAAGAGTTGAAGGTTGATGGACATGGACTGAAGCTGACATCTAGGGTTCCATTGGCTCTTCCACCACAGATGGAGAGTTGGGTATCTAGATCTGGTTTATCTTCACTTCAGAGAACCAGTCTGAACAAGATAGACACAAATCTTGTCTCTGCATTTGTGAAAAGATGGCATCTAGAGACATCTTCATTTCACATGTTGTTTGGTGTAATGAGCATTACATTGGATGATGTCTCATGTCTGCTTCACTTGCCCATTAGGGGTATCTTCTGGAGTCCTCAGGATGTGACGGAAGAGGTAGCTGTTGAACTTGCTGTTGACTACTTATGAGTGTCACAGGGTGAGGCACAATCATATGTTCGTAGCTGTAGGGGTTCGTATTACAAGTTGGAGTGGTTATACGATTTATTCGTACAGCATAGAGCTGCTTCCAGCTGGGCAATTGCGACCAGAGCATATCTGTTGATGTTGGTGGGTTCCACCATTTTTGCCGATAAGACCTTTACACTTGTAGATGCACGATACCTCCTCCTGTTTACGAACTTAGATAGATGTTCAGGATATAGTTAGAGAGCAGCTGCACTAGTTACCCTATACAGATATCTTGGAGATGCGTCCATGTACAGTTGCAAACAGCTTGGTGGATATCCTACTCTCCTAGAGGTATATAATTTATTTTTGTTTATTAAGTGTTGGATTCATTTTATAAAATATGTTAACTTAATTTATTTTATTTATTATGTTTGTATTTTGTAACAGTGCTGGATTCACGAATACTTTCCAACTGTTGGAAAAAGATGGGAGAATTGGAAACCAACTGATAACTGTGGTCTTCCCCGAGCGATGAGATGGTCGTATAGGCAAGGAGTCCTGAAGGTTGATGATTTACGACCTATTTTGGACGAGCTGACACCTGCCGACGTTATATGGCGTCCATTTGAGGATCATATAGCATGGCGTCTATTTGATAAGATATGTCTCTACAGGGGCTGTTTGAAGTGGGGTGAAACAGTTATTCCATACTTGCCTGACAGATGTTTACGTCAGTTTGGGTATAGGCAGTATGTTCCATCCCCACCTCTTGATTGTATGATGGCGACTGATATTGATGTTGAATGGATTAGTTACCATCAGAGTGTTATTGCTGTGATCGGTCCATCTACCCTGGCCACCACTCCATCTGATGTAGAAGATGGTTATCTGGAGTGGTATTATTGTGTTTCGCATCCACGGTTGGTCCCTCCCCATCGTGACGATCCAAGAGAGGTACCAGTTCCTGTATATGACGTCGGACCATCTGATCCTGATTGGGCTCGTGTATCTACATTGATTCATCGCTATCTGAGACAGGTTAATGCTGAAGAGGAAGATCCACAGTTTGCTGATTTATTTGAAGCTTTGCATATTTCTCGTTCACATTGATTTATGTATTAAGTTTTAGAATTCAATATAATAGACATAATATAAAATTCATATTTTGATTACATATTTATGTTTTGAGTACATATTCATGCTAATACAGGTGTAAGTAATTGACAATGTTGCATACGTCCTGCAAATCGTAACATCCAAGTAGTTGCTGTACGAGAATGAAATTTCCTCCAATCTAATGTGACCGGTGGAAATGGAAACCCCTCTTTCATGTTAACCTGATAAAGTAAAATAATTAAAATATTAAGTCATATAAAATATTAAGTGAAATAATTAAGTGAAATAATTAAAATATTAAGGCATATAACATAACTTGTCATACAAAATACGTACCTGAACCCAATGATTGTGGTTAACAAAACCAATGCAATAAATAGAGATATTTGGTGAATGTGAACTTGTCATCGGAAAGAAAGTCATGCACGGATTGCCTAAACAGACAAGTACAACATTATAGTGATTCGCTATCAAGTAACCCATATCTGGTAGACTCAACCATTTTTCAGGTGGCTGTGAACCAAAGGATTCTATCATTAAAGATTCTCTCACTTCTGACAACCGATTAGAAAATAACTTGTCATACAAAGTTGACCTATCCTTGTATATTATTTCCAACCCCAACTCTCTGCGAACCATTGGCCAACCATCCTCACCATATCCATGCAATGATGCAATGACTCTAAATCCACAATTACCATCTGATTCAACATTAACTACATCTTCAATGTATGACCTAATATGATTAGGAAATTGAAGAATGAATTGTGGTTGCTTCTTTTATAATTTTAACTTCTTCGAAGTCTGTGATGGTTGAGATTACCTTTGTGAAGATTGAGATTCCTTATTAACATACTCATGATACGAAGGGTCCCTATAAACATCATATTCTGCTGGTTTTTCCCCTTTCTTCTTCACTCTTCCTTTGGTTTTTAGTTTCTCAGATGGTGGACACAATGGAGTCATTGTTGGGTATGCTAGTTCACATACCCTACTCTTTAATGCCCTTTTCCCAATAACATCTAATGACCTAAATCGTCTCCACAATTCATCCATTGCACAAGTCATATCCACCTCTGATCCATCATCTTCGCCTACCTCTAACTCAACTTCCATAGTTAGTTTCCTCCAATGAACATGAACAGCATCAATGGGTATCGGTATACCACCTAGTGTGTATCTTCCTAACTCACAAGCACAAGGTAACCCATAAGATGTTCTAAGAGTACAACCACATATTTTCCGGTTAGTTCCAGCATAATCAACTCTCAATAACTCTTCAGCAATACGTCTCAAAGCAGCTCGAGATACGGAACCACGCAAATAACCATAAAAGGGACTTATGTGCGCGTGCTCAACTTCGTAAAAACTCTTTTGAAAAGAAGCTCTAATGTTTCCCAGTTGTAACCTCAAGTTGTTATTCATGGCTTCCCAATATTTGACCATGTCACCTATACTGTTTCCTAACATCTGCTTTAACTTCCAATGAGCAGATTCAACCCTAAAAATATTGAAAATAACACATAAAAAATACATAGAAATAATATCACATATAAAAATAACACATAAAAAATTATAAGACGTATCGATTAGTCGTTGTGTTACCCAAATGTAGCACTCGATTAATCCATGCTCCAACAAATCTATGCCTATGTGGAGTCAACCATGTGTCTTTCACATAACTAATAAATCCACTATAATCAACACATGCTTGCTCAAGTTGATGCAACCGTTGACCATACTCAACCTCATCACTAGCCCAAACAACTTCCATCCATAATGTGTCTATCGTCTTTTGCAGGTCATTCACCACATGTTGTTTGCATTTGGCACCAACGTTTTTGTTAATGTGAAATCTACATAGCAAATTAATCGACCTGGGAAACACAATTTCAATTGTTTTCATCAAATCAAGATCTCTATCTGTCAAAATCACTTGTGGACACATGTCTTTCTTCACAAACAACTCTGTTAGTTTCTCCAATACCCAGCAAAAATTCTCTGTCTTCTCAGACTCCATATACGCAAATGCAACAGCAAAAGTCAACTCGGTCGATGTCATGCCAACAATTTCAAACAAAGGTTGTCTATATTTGTTTGACTTGTAGGTTCTATCCATAACTAACACAATCGGAAAAATATTCAACAACTTAACTGAATCAGGATGTGCCCAAAATATCTCTCTCACCACTTCCGAGTCATCCTTTTTTCTACTCCAATAGACATAGCCTGCATCCTCAATAAGCTTAAACAGATGTTGTATCTCACTCCTAGGACCTCTTATCTCTTTTTGTATCACACTCTTATGCTTGTATACTTGCGTAATCCGAGTGACATTCTCAGGATCTCGGTCTTGCAAGGAAAGCAATATGTGTCTAGGTGGTACATGTCTCTTTGTCAAATCAGCGACATGTTGCTTCTCATCTATGGTCAACCTACCAATAAACGAATGACCTTCTAATCTATCAGGTAAACCATGATTATGTAACCCACATTTTACATCAATCTTCCAACCAGATCCATCTTTCGCCGGAGTCGACCTGATTTTAAATGGGCATCCACATTTCTTGGACGCACTTTGGGTACCACTATCAGTACTCTTGTGTTTCCCACCTTTATCACAACCAAATATTAATTTGTTACTTCTCTCTCTCTTCCCTGTTTCAGTATCTGAACGACTGATAATAACAGTTACTTTATTATCGATTCCAACCTCTTTAATCCATCTGATAACCTCTTCTCGTGTACCAAATCTTTCAATCGTTATAAACGCATCAGTAGTATCTACACATATTTGGGGAAGATTTTCCATTCTTGCAAAATAAAAAACAGATTAAAAAAAAAATAAAAAAAACAAAAAGCAAACGGAACACTTCTTCAAAGAGTTCCGGTATGTGTAAATTTGTTTACCGAAAGTCTTTCAAGAAGTGTTCCGGTTTGTAACTTTTTTCTGATTGAACCAGAACTCTTTCGTGAAATCTTCTGGTTCATTGCTTTGTGTGTTCCGGAAGTCATTTTTGAAGTCTTCCGGTTTGGGAAAAATACATACCGGAAGTCTTTTTGCAGGAGTTCCGGTGCGAGGGGTGTGAAACGTGTAATTTCTGAAATTTTCAACTGAATGGTAAAAATGAAATGGTAAATTGGTTAAAACCAATTAAAGGTAGAATGAGAATTTTTAAAAAATTGTAGGGGTATGAGGCTAACTGTATGGGTACAAGGTAAAATTTTCCATATAGTGATGGATCGGTGTTTTCGGTCTGATCCGTGGCGTTCGGGCTTGGATGGATCCAAATGTTCTTGTGCAGTTTGGGTTTGAAGCCCAAACTCTCTATACACACCCCATACATCTGGGCCTGCACCCCTTATCTTCATGATTTTCAGTCTAATTTAACTTAATATAATTAACCTAATCAATTTTAATCAATTTCTTAATGTGCTTTTCACCCTCTATTTTTTACATAACCATAAATATTTGTTAGTTTTCTTTTTTCATGTGATTAATAGATTACTTGTGATTAATTGTAATCAATAGAAATAATTATGATTAATAGGTTAATTGTGACTAATGGTGATTAATAGGATAATTGTGACTAATGGTGATAATAGGTTAATTATAATCATTAGAAATTTTAGGATTAAGTTAACTAAACTTAGCTTAATTTTTCATCATGTATTCTTGTATCGATTTTAATTGATTAATTAGTTTTAATTAATTCTAAATAACCTTGTTTATTAGTTCTACATTGATCGAATTTTTGCATATTAACCATTTTGCTCTTAGGTAGAAATTCTGATTTTTAATGCATGACCCCTTAGCTTAGGATTTTAATCAGAGATATCTGATTCCATTTTCATTTATTGATTCATTTAGGGTTATACATAGCCTAGCTAATTCCGCTGAATCCCACTGATTAGTGTTGACCAAAGGTCGCTTTGGTCAACCAAATCCTTTGCATTATGTTGTAATCCCCAAGCCTATTTAAGTGATCAAAAGACCCTTGATCACTTGATATGGGAAGTCCATTATGCTAAAGTTGTATCAGATATGATGAATCTTTGAAGCTCAAGACCACAAGGTTCAAATGCAAGATCAAGACTTCAAAGCCAATGCCAATCAAGCATATCCGACAGAATTGACTACTTCTCAAGCACAACAAAGGTATCAACACTTGTCAATCATAATTCACATTGTGTGGCACGATCCTTAAGAAATAGAGAATGAATGATATTGGAGAATTCCATTAACTCATTCTGAATATCTTTGGGTATAGGACGAATGACCCAGTTGCTCATCGTATTCACCTCTATTCATAGACTTTAGCATAATTCGAGTTATATGATTGTCAAGTCTTCTTCTACAACAAGATCAACACTTAGTTAGGCGAACCTTGTTAGATTTCTCGCCTTATAAATCCTCTCGTATGTAGGCTAATCATATCTCATTTGTCACTATGGTTGATCACCACCGTTGGTTAATGCCACATTCTTGCTTGTTATGCAATCTGTTTTGCCTCTGGGCAGTCCTAATTGTCCTGCCATTAGTTCCATGAACTACATCGCTCTGACTTTCTCATTGCACAATGAGAATACGTAGGCACAAGGGTTCGAATCCTCCGCAAGCACCCTAATTATCATTTCATATTTATCCATTCTTTCTGTAATCCTCCATTCATCTCCATGGATCATTAATCACGACCTCCATTTAATATCTACTACCTTCATTCACTCCATGTGATATACTATTTTAGTTGAACCAAATACAATCCTTCTTTGAGTTCCATGCATACTTCTGGGCAATTATCTAGTGCATGCCTCTGAACCAAGAGTCAATTTGTTTGTCTTGTTAGTCCTCTCGTTGCTTAGAGGAACATCTCCCTACTTACTTTGCACCTGTATACAAGAAATTCTCTTTGTTTTCATACAGACCATATACAATGATACCATGCCTTAGGCCCCTCACTTGTTGGTTCATGCCAATTTTTTTCTTGGGTTCAGATTTCATCCCTTGTTGGAGTTTAAATCACACAATTCTTTGGTTTAGACCATACCTTTATCACAACTTCTTTTCATCTCCCATCATTAGTTCTATGAACTATAGAGCTCTGAATTCCTTATTGCATTATAAGGATACGTAGGCATTAGGGCTCTAATCCTCACCGAGCACTTTATCTATTCTTTCCCCTTTCTTTTTCTTTCGCAAGTAACATTAGATATAACACCCATCCGAGCTTAAAGCAATCAAAATAGTTCTTGTTGAGTACAAGGGATGTTAGGGGTGCTAGTACCTTCCCCTTTCATAACCAACTTCCTTACCCAAATATCTTTTTCCCCCAGGTTTTATCGATGTTTTCCCTTTGCTTCGAGAATAAATAAAGTTTGATGGCGATTTTATTATATGTTTGAGCATGCGATGCATTTGGTTATATTTCTACTAGCTTCATCCCAAAACCTTAAAGAAGCATCAATGGAACTTGGAAGAGTTGGAGAAGATGCAAAAATCACAACATCCCTATGAGGGGGAACCGCCGCCGACCGGCCCCCTGCACAACCACCACCGGCACGGCCCTTTTTTCTGCGCTCCCTACTTCATTTTTCATTTTCGTGAGAGGGAGAGGGGATAACACAGACCGGTCTGGTACGGTCTAGTGAACCGGTCGGACGGTCCGGTCCGGTCTAGGTTAGGAGGGTTCATTTCTTTCCCTTTTTTAATGCGAGCCTTTTCTTTTTTTATTTTTAACTATAGCCCAATGCATTTTCCTTAAGCCCTTGCTCTTGTTTTTTTTCTAAAAAAATACAATTCCCCCAATAAAATTTTGTTTCGGCCTTAAAACAATGGGTCATGCTCTCTACACCCCCATTTCCAGCCTACACTTATTTATCACTTAAACCAATTAATTTTTGTTTTCCATATTTTTTGTTTTGTGATTAAAATAGGATTACCGATATTTTAGGTTTTAGAAATGATTAGGATTAAAAACTTAGGATTAGGATCATTAGGATTTTAACCTTGTTAGTTAGAAATTTTAGATATTTAATTTAATTAATTTTTTGAACTTGATTTAAGTTTTAGAAATTAATTAGATTAATTAAATTTTAGAACTTGTTTAGGTTCTAGAAATTAATTAGATTAATTAATTTTTAGAACCTGATTTAGGTGTTAGAAATTAATTAAATTAATTAGTCAGTTAGAAATCAATTAGATTTTAACTTCTAATTAGATTTGTTAAAATGATTAGAAACATTATATTTTAATTGATTAGTGATGTTGATAATTAGGTTTTAACTGATTAACTTTTAGACATGTTGTACATAATTACCAACTAATTCATTCCTTTTGATTAAGTTGATCAAAAGATGTTTTGATTAACTAAATCATTTGATTGTGTATAATCCCTCAGTCTAGTCAAGTGATCAAAAGTCCCTTGATCACTTGGTAAGACTAGTTCCTATAATGATGTGGATCTCAAGGCCTCAAGTTCAGACTTCCAGTCAAAGCATCCCAGACAAATCAAATAGTGGACTATCATGCAAAGCACATCAAAGGTGTTTCTTCAAGAACTTATCAATCAAGATTCCAATTATGTGATATGAGCCTTAAGAAATAGAGAAGGAATGAGAGTGAAGAATTCCTTAACTCATTCTGAATATCTTTGGGTACGGGATGAATGACCTAGTTACTCATCATATTCACTTATATTCATATACTTTAGCATGATTCAAATCAAATGATTGTCAAGTCTCCTTTCACAAGTAACAGTGCAACAATCATAAGCCTATATCAGCAACTTATCAATCATGATTCAAGTTGTATGCCATGAACCTTAAGTAACAAAGAATGATGAGAGTGGAGCATTCCTATCCTTGTCTAGGATATCCTTAGGTACGGGACGAATGACCCAGTTGCTCAAGGTATTTGCCTTTGTTCATAGACTTTAGAGCAATATGAATCAAATGATTGACAAGTCTTCATCATCATGAGGAGTGATCAGTCACCAATTATGCTAGACATTCCACTATTTAACCGTAAATAAGTCAGGTAAACTGTGTAAACTGAAGCATTTTTAGTTAGATATAAGCTCAATTCTATAATATTAAGTGTGTTGTTACTGATGAGTTTCTTGAGGATATTTTACACTTTTGGGTATGTTAGCAGGTAAAAAACTAGTTTGGAAGCTCAGGGAATCAAACGTCAGATGAGAAATTGAGCCCGAGCAAGAAAACGGAAGAAAAAATCATTTTTCTGGAGAACCTGCTGTCCATACGCGTATGGCCTTACATGATACGCGTATGGGCCTTCCCAGTACGCGTAGCATACGTAAATGACCAGAGGGATGGAAAATTCAGCCAAAAGACAAGCTTCTGGTGATACGCGTACCAGTCTGGGCAATACGCGTACCAGTCTGGGCAATACGCGTACCAGACTGGGCAATACGCGTATCAGAGGCTGTGTTACGTGCAGTACACGTTTGAGACCAGCCAATACGCGTATGGGACAGCTCAATACGCGTATGGAGCATAAAATCAGGAAAAATCCAACTGAAGAGCTATTAAGAGGCCAGACCACGATTTTCCGGGGGGTTGGACGTTTTTGAGAGAAAAAAGACGCGTTTTGAGGGCTGGAGACTCTACGAATATCAAAGGATTCATATGTTCAAGAGTTTTCCGACTATTGAAGATTGATTCCTCACGAAATTCTGTAATGACAACAATATTAATCTTTGTTTTTATTTCTAGTATGAGTAGCTAAACCCCCCATTGCTAGGGGGGTGACCCTGATTCTGAATGTGACAGATTTGATGTTTATGAATGCATTGATTATTTCTTCTTTTCCATTGATTTGTTCTTATTACCGTTCTTTATGCTTTATTCGTCGGACCAACGAATGATGATTATTATGAATAGTTTAAGCTGGACCGCGATTATTCATTGACCTGGATAAGAACGTTGGATAGTAAAAATAACCTAGGACTAGGGATTTTCTATCTGACCGGTAATTCTTGATAATTGAATGCTTGAGTATGAACTTAATTATTTATGGACATAGTAATTAGGTTACATAATCAAAGGTCTGTTTACTAAGGACTTAGGAATAGATACCCTTGAGGATCGGAATTAATTTGACAGGAATATTGTCTTAGCCTTCATAAATTATATCTGTTACAGGAAGTTTCATTCACCGACCCTAGCAATCGTCTCTCATTTGTATCTCGTTCAACCTTTTCACTTGCTTTACTTATTTGCAATTGGTAGGATAATTACTCACAACACAAAAACCAAAGGCTTTTGTCTAATTGAAACAATCTATAAACTCTGTATCGTCAAGCAGTCCTTGAGATCGACAAACGGGGAATTTCCCTTTTATTACTACAGTGAGAAAAATAGTACACTTGCTATTTTCCCATCAAGTTTTTGGCGCCGTTGCCGGGGACTGCCAAAGATAATAGAGTTTATTAAATTATTTTCAATTAGAATTTTGTTGCTCTGCTTCCAAAATTTTATTTACTGCTAATTTTATTTTTTTATTTTTATTGTTATTATAACTAATTTCTTTCTAATCTGTGTATGCGAGGTAAGGCCTCAGTTGATTTTCATTTTGGCGCAGAACCAGAGAGAACATTGCGTGCAAAGCTCAGAGAGGCTAGAAGAAAGAAACTGGCAAACTCTGACACCGAAGAACCGGCCACACCGAGAACACTAGTCTCTGTTCACTCCGAAAAATCTGAGTCAGACACAGATTCACATCCAGACACTGTAAACATGGCTGCAGACCCACCCCCAGCGGAAAGACTTTTAGGTGACTATGGCAGACAGAATAACCCAGCAGTGCGGTTGACCATTGTTAACCAACCTGTTAATGTTGCTCACTTCCAGTTACACCCGTCAACTATCCGTCAGTTAGAAAGCAAACCTTTTGCAGGAAAGATCAATGAGGATGCAAACAAGCATCTGCAGAGGTTTCTGACTATGACTACATCCTTGAAAATTGATGGGCATTCTGAAGAGGCAAAGAGATTGGTCATGTTCCCATTCACGTTATCTGAGGACGCCGAGGAATGGTTATATTCCCTACCCGCAGGAAGCATTACTACTTGGCAACAAATGGAAACAGCATTCTTGAACGAGTATTTTCCTGCTTCTGTGTATATCCGTAAGAGGTATGACATTGTGAATTTTAAACAGAAAGACGGAGAGACACTTGGAGATGCATACAAAAGATTCAAGAGATGTTTAGTTGCATGTCCTACACATAATCTGGATGAAACTAAACAAATGCAGAATTTTGTAAACGGGCTGAAGATGAAGACTAAGCAACTCATTGATACAGCTGCTGGTGGCTCATCTAATTTTTCAACAGCAACCGGTATCAAAAAGATCATCGAAGCTATTGCAGCGAATGAGCATTTGGAATTATATGACCGTACTGTGAATCAGCCGGAGGGAAAAATTGACTTGAAATTAGCAAATCAGGTAGTGAAAATGGAAGACCAGGTTGCTGCTGAGGTTGAAAGAAGATTGAAAGCTATGAATTTAGGTACCCAGACTGTTGCTCAAGTGCAACCGGTTCCAACAATGATTTGTGAGATTTGTAGTGGACCACACTTTACCATGCATTGTGTTGCCACCGCATAACAGGTGCAAGCAATAAATTACCTGAGGCAGAATAATCCGTACTCAAATACTTATAATCCGGGGTGGAAAAATCATCCTAATTTCTCTTGGAAAGATCAGCAAGGTAATATTCAGAACCAAGGACCTCCACAACAACAACCACCGTACCAACAGCAACCTTACCAGCAACAAGTACCTAAGAAAGCGGATTGGGAGATTGCTATAGAGAAGATGGCAACTCAGAGTATGCAATTTCAGGAAGAAACCAGGAATAATCAGAAGAACACCAATGCATCCATTAAAAATCTGGAGATTCAATTGGGTCAGATAGCACAATAGATAACAAATTCCCAAACACCAGGCGCATTACCTAGTGCAACAGTGACAAATCCGATGGAGCACAATAATGTGAGTGCGGTAACAACAAGAAGCGGGAAATCTGTTGAAGATCTTAAGAAGAAGGAGGAAGAAGAAGATCAATTGCTTGAAGTGGACCTGGAAATCTTAGAAAACAAGACACCACCTGAGGAAGAAAGTGTGACACTGCCGGTGGTACAAGAAAAGCTACCTGAACCAAAACCCATCATTAAGCTTCCATTCCCACAAAGAAACAAAAAGAAGAAGCAAGATGAGAAAAATTTTCAGAAATTCATGGAGTTGTTCAGGAAATTAGAAATCAATATTCCATTCTCTGAGGCACTCGAGCAGATGCCTATTTATGCGAAGTTCATGAAAGACATCATCTCCAAGAAGCGCACCACTGACACTGACCCTGTTATATTAACTGAAACTTGTAGTGCTATTTTGCAGGGTATGAAGATTCCAGTAAAGAAGCCAGATAGAGGTTCTGTGACCATCCCGTGTACCATTGGAGATAGGTCTTTAAAAAGGGCGCTGATTGATTTGGGGGCTAGTGTTAGCCTTATGCCTTTGTCTATTTACAGGAAGCTAGGAATTGGAAATGTTCAAGATACCAGAATGACACTTCAATTTGCTGACCGCTCAGTGAAGAGACCTTTTGGGGTAGTTGAGGATGTTCTGGTCAAAGTTGATAAATTTGTTTTTCCTGTTGATTTTGTAATTTTGGAAATGCCAGAAGATGAAGAGATACCTCTGATTCTGGGCAGACCTTTCTTAGAAACAGGTAGATGCATGATAGACATTGAGGGAGGTACCTTGACCCTAAAGGTATATGATGAAGAGCTCAGAATTGATGTCCGAGATACTATGAAACATAAAGAGGATAGGTGTACAAATCACTCTGTGGAAGTAATTGATCAAATAGTAACTAGCACAATGCAAAGACAGTTTCCTGAATTACCGTTGGAAAGAGTTCTTAGTCTGTCGGTCAGAGAGGATGAAGAGAATGATGATGAAACAGAAAAAGAAGTGCTTGCCGTGCTGGATACACAACCTCTTTGGATAAAATCCAAACCACGCCGGTGGGAGGATCTGAGATCTGCACCAGAATCAGAAAATGAAAAGGTATGTAAACCAGGTATAAATTTTGAATTAAAACAATTACCTGTAAATCTTAAATATGTCTTTCTAGGATCTGGAACAAATTATCCTGCTATTATCAGTTCTGAGCTAAATGCAATAGATGAGGAAAAGTTGATACAGGTACTAAAGAAACATAAAAGTGCTATTGGGTGGACTATTGAGGATTTAAAAGGTATTAGCCCCACAATATGCATGCATAAGATACTGATGGAGGATAATCAGAAACCAGTAGTACAACCGCAAAGGAGGTTAAATCCAGCAATGAAAGAAGTGGTAAGGAAAGAGGTTGTAAAGTTGTTAGATTCGGGAATGATTTACCCCATTTCTGACAGCTCGTGGGTAAGTCCAGTTCACGTGGTACCTGTAGCACCTCAAATTTGCACCCTACCTTTTGTACATTCATTTTCATAATAGGTCATAACATAACATAGGCCATTGCATAGCATTGCATAGCCATTGGCCCAAGTGCAAGATCAACTGACAAATTAGGTCAAACTGGTTAGGAGAATCAGTCAATCAAGCAAGCAAGTGCCATTTTCATTGAGACAAAGCCCTAGGGTGGATTTATCAAGCTCATATGGTCTAAGGATCATTTTGAAGTGATTTGGCCAAAGATTGGATGCTCATAAGTCATCAGTCATTGTTCAGTCAACCAGAAACCCTAGAAAGTCAACTGTGGTCAACTGTGCCTGATTTTATGGATTGGAAGGTGGGAAATGGTTTGAAAGGCCTCATTCATGTCCATATAAGTCTCATTTGACATATCAAAGACCAAGGTTGAAGATTTGGAGGTCAGACAGAAAGTTTCCAAAAATAGCAGGTGACCTGTAATTTCAACTGCCCAAAATGGAAAGTTTTTCTCCTCAAAATTACTTCATCATACATGCTTCAAATGGAATTTTGTCCAACATGAAAGTTGAAGATCTTGATCTCACCATTCCAAAAAGTCCAAGAACTTGAAATTCCCATGTGTGGTTAGCAAGATATGGTCCAATCATTTTCAGAAAATGCCCGAAATCAAAGTGCCATAACTTTCACATGGAGTGGCCAAATTGGATGGTTTTTCTTTGAGAAAATCACATTTGATGTGCACTTTCATAATCCATCATCACATTTTGCCAAAAGCCTTCACATAAAAAGGCCATTTTTCAAGTGCACTAATTAAAATCCAAGGGCAAAATGGTCCAATTTGAGAAATATTTGGAATTTTGGCATGGGGCTTTTTGCAACACTTTCTAAATGTCATTTGTGACCTGTTGGAACCAAGTTTGGACAGAAAAATCAGCTGCATTAACCAAGGGCATTTTGACCACACTTGAAAATTGCACATTAACACTAATCATGTACATTTTGCTAATCTTAATTAATTTGTGATTAAGCATTGGTATAAATAGATAATTGCAACTGTATTCATTAACCACTAATCACATTTTCAGATCCAAGCCAAAAACCTCACCAAATTCTCTCAATTTTCACACTTTTCACATTCACTTTTTTCCAAATTTTCTCAAGAATCTTTGATTGTTCTTGCAATTTCTTTGTCAATTCTTCATTTGCAGGTGTTTTAGGATTGTTGTTTTTGATAATTGAAGCAAGAACACGTGAAAATCCCAACTGTCCAAGCTTCACTCCATCAATGGCAAGTGGAAAATTCTTCATGATCATGCACGGTTGAGCTGCGAATTCTTCACCAAACACCTTCATAATCATCATCCTCCTTCTGTTTTCGAGAATCGGATCAAAACACACAAAGATTTCACAATGCCACTCCAAGAAGGTGAAATTTCGAACTCGTTAATTCACGCAATTGTTATATGCATCTTGTAGTGCGTTGAATGTAGAGTGTAATGATGCTTGAACCATGCGATTTCATCGAGTAATCATTGAGATATCTTATTTTTTAGTTTGCACGTCAAAACTTCTTTTGATCGAATCTTTTTGTGCGTTAACTTCCGGATGATTTCGTTAGCATATTCATGATCTACGTCGAACACCGGTTCCAACGGTATATAGCATGTGTATTTTCGTTGCAATTTGTTCGTAGCCGTAGCTGGAATGATGAAGGATGATGAACGCATGCGAAGAAGCTTCAAAAATCTGGAAAATTTCCGCAGCAGATCCGTTCTTCGCCTGGCATTTTTCAATTTCTTGTTTACCACCAAATTGGACCGATAGGAAGCTTCCACGTCATTAAATGCTGCTGTGCGTTTTGGTTTGCTTTAGAGATTCACGTTACTGCTATTGCATATAATTCATTAATCCATAATTAATTCACATTCCATTTAAAAAATTATTCAATAATACTCCAAAACTTATAAAATTCATATAAAATCCATTTTAAGTCCAAATTTAATGGGACTTTTTTTGTTGGATCCCATTTTTTTTCTAGAATTTTTTAGGCATAATAGTTCATGTTGTGCTTGGTAAAATTTTAGATTGGCATAGGGATGTTTATCATGTGTGCAATAATTGTATGTTTCACCATTTTGATCACCAAATAATCATGCTAGCTCCAAATTTAATGAAATTTCATATGATGATTCTTGACACATTTCTGGAGATTTTGGTATATCATTTGTAATTTTTAGACCTCTGGATTGTTAGATATGATTAATTCTTTTTGAGTGTGACAATATGTGTCACACTATGCTATGCTGACTTCATGAATTATTTTTCCATGCTTCCGCTAGGCCTATGGCCCTGATTTTTTGCATGAGATACAATGTATGTGTTTTGTTTCACCCTGAATTTTTTCATGAATTGTTGATTCATTTTCCATTTAATTGGGATTTTTGATTGCTGTTTAGCATTTTTTGGTCTTTGCTTGAGTACTTGTCTTCTATGTCTCATGAAATACTCATCCCTTATCCTATGAATATGAAATTTGGTGGAGTGCTTCCTAACATGTACAGCTTTAATTTGGCTTTGGTGCCACTCATTTCTAATTTGATTTCACTGTTTTACCAATGATTGAAGTTGGTGTACATGTCGTGACCTAGTTTTGGTTGTGTTTTTGCATGTCTTAACATGTTGATTTAATTCCCATAGTTCCTTTTGTCCAAATTGCATGAATTGACATGCTATACATTGAATGTGTCCTGTTTAGGTGTGAATTTTTGTAGAATTAATTGAGTTGATTTGGTATGCTTTTGAGTGAGATAGTTCTGTTTGGTCTTTTGGTGTTGCAAATTGCATGATTGATGTTAAATGGTGCATAAAATGAATATGGTGAATGATATGAGCATGGGACCAATTGCATTTGCTTTTGAATTGTTTTAATTTGATTTTGATTGAGATGCACTTGCTGTTTAGAATTTTTTATCCCTTTTGGACCCTAGGCTTGGCCTAGTGGTCTTGTTTCTCACATTTGGTTTGGATTTTCAGGATGAAATGCACAATGCTTAAGGAGATTGCTTCAAGGCAATTTGAATTGAGTTTGGTTGATGTTTATGAACTAACTTGACTTTGTGTTGTAGGGATTAAAGCTTGAGCTTGGGATTATAGTTGGCACTTATGTGCATTAACTTGCATTGCTTATACAGATTAACCGATTAACATTTGCTGTTTATTGTTGGTTTGTCTGAGTACTGATGATACTTGATTGATTTCAGGTACATTAAGTTGCTTACAGTTCTTTAAGAACTTGCTTGCTGCTGCTTGGTTTTTAAACCACTTGAGGTAGGACTTCTATTCTTCATGTAGTCTGGAAGACCTGGCCTGTTACTTGGCCAGGCAACTGTCTGAAGTCCTCCTTAAGAGGCGATGTTTGTGCTTGTTTACATTTGTCCCAAGCAGGTAAAGTCCTTGATTAAGGCAATTGGAGGAACCCAAGGGATATGCAATCTATCCCCCGCTATTCTGTTGAGTCGTCCCTCTACTCACACCATTGTGTTGACGCATTGGGACACAAACCCAAGATCTTGTACAGTGTACAATCGAGTCAGAGTCTTGAGCGTAGAAGGGTTCCATCTTTCTGAACCCACGCTCCTTTGTCTGAAGCTCTCCTTGACCAGGGATAAGAGCTGTGAAGTCTTATCTTCACTCTCCTTTCATCAGCTTCACCTTAGCCCCTCAATGGCAAGGTTAAGAGCTAACCTGACCCCGATACAGAGGCTTGTTTGTCGAGGTTGATATGACCCCTCGACTAAAGCCTAGCCTTGATGTTTGAGCCCCTTGTTGGTGTGTTTACTTCATGCTGTATATGTTTGTGTGGTGCGATTGTATCCCCTAGGTTTGCTAGACTCCGCGTAGTCTCGTTTGCATGACAATTAAGGTAGCACGGTTCCTTCGTATAGGACTTCCTTTCTTGCTTGAGCTTTCCTAAAACACAAACGAACATTATCCCCTCTTAAGGATACGTCAACTCCTTCTACTACAGGTGAGTAAGTCTCCAAAGGTCGAGCATCAGGTAGATTGCGTAGTGACGTCGTCCACTTAAAAAACACCAACCAACAGGAATAGTTTAGCCGAACTACGGCAACTCTGATTCTCATGTCCAGATGAGATACGTAGGCACGAGATGCGATGTCTTGTCGAGTTTGACTAACAACTAACACTAATTCTTTTCTCTCGCCCTCGTTGCGATTGAGACCTTCCCTTTCTCTTGCCCTAGTTGCAATCGAGACCCTTCTTCCGCCTGTGTCTTTGTTTTGTGTTGTTGTGTGCTTGGAAGCTGATGTAAGTCCATCGAGTGGCATTCGGGTTCCAGTGTGCGTGTGTTTTGGTTCGGATGCTGATGTAAGTCCAGTGATTGGCATTCAGGCTCCACGTTTGCCTTTGCCCGTGTTTGTTTGTGTGCGTGTTAGCCGAGCTACGAATGCTTTGATTCTCCTTCGTCCAAAGGAGACACGTATGCATAGGATGCGACATCCTAGCGAGCATGTGTCGTTTCCCCTGTCCGAACTACTTTGACTCTGACGTCTATGCCTGATAGACTAAGTAGGCCCAGGATGCGATATCCTGTCGAGTCAGTCTTGTCTGTTTTCTTGTGTCTCCTTCAGCCAGTGTGTGTGTGTGTGAGCAGTGTTTTAGCAACCATTTTCCTTCCTTTTGTGCGTGGATCCCGTCGAGTACGACGGATGCGTAGGGGTGCTAATACCTTCCCTTCGCATAACCGACTCCCGATCCCATTCTCTTTGGTCGCGAGACCATGCTTTTTCCAGGTTTACTCTGAGCGTTTCCTTTCCCTCTTTTGGGATAAATAACGCACGGTGGCGGCTCTGTTGTTCTTCATTTCCCACCGGTTTTTCGCGTAATGCGACAGTACCAAAGAAAGGAGGAACCACAGTAATTTTAAATGAAAAGAATGAACTGATCCCAACTCGCACAGTGACAGGGTGGCGAGTATGCATCGATTACAGAAGACTGAACACAGCAACAAGAAAGGATCATTTTCCTCTCCCTTTTATTGATCAAATGTTAGAAAGACTTGCAGGTCATGAGTATTATTGCTTTCTGGATGGATATTCGGGATACAATCAAATTGCTGTAGCCCCGGAAGATCAAGAAAAAACTGCATTTACATGTCCTTATGGTATTTTCGCTTACAGACAGATGCCATTTGGGCTATGCAATGCCCCAGCTACTTTTCAGAGGTGTATGACATCTATATTCTCCGACATGCTTGAAAAGTATATGGAGGTGTTTATGGATGATTTCTCTGTATTTGGTTCTTCTTTTGATAATTGTTTAGCTAACTTGTCTCTTGTTTTGCAAAGATGTCAGGAAACTAACCTTATTCTCAATTGGGAGAAATGTCATTTCATGGTGCAGGAAGGAATTGTGCTAGGACACAAAATTTCCCACAAAGGAATTGAAGTGGACAAAGCCAAAGTGGAGGTTATAGCCAACCTCCCACCTCCGGTGAATGAAAAAGGGATAAGGAGTTTTTTGGGTCATGCGGGTTTTTATCGCAGGTTTATCAGGGACTTCTCAAAAGTGGCCAAACCATTGACTGATTTGCTAGTCAAGGACAAGCAATTTAATTTTGATAAAAACTGCATGGTAGCTTTCGAAACTTTAAAGAGTAAGTTGATCAGTGCACCTGTTGTAATCGCCCCCGATTGGTCATTGCCTTTCGAAATAATGTGTGATGCAAGTGACCTTGCTGTGGGGGCTGTCCTAGGACAGAGAAAGGACAAATTATTGCATGTGATTTATTATGCTAGTCATGTCCTTAACCCGACCCAAATGAATTATGCAACTACCGAAAAGGAGTTGTTGGCTGTGGTTTATGCTTTTGACAAATTTAGATCGTATTTGCTTGGTTCAAAAGTTATTGTGTATACTGATCATGCTGCGTTAAAGTATTTGTTTGCTAAGCAGGAATCAAAGCCGAGACTTTTGAGATGGATCCTCCTCCTGCAGGAGTTTGATTTGGAAATCAAAGACAAAAAGGGGTGCGAGAACACGGTCGCGGACCACTTATCTCGCATGTCCCCAATCGAAGAAACGGAGGAGGAACATCCTATTCAGGACACATTCGCTGATGAGAAAATACTTGCTGTTCAGGAGATACCATGGTTTGCTGACTATGCCAACTATGTGGTAGGTGGGGTTATACCTGATGACTTTAATTCTCACCAAAAGAAAAAGTTTCTTTATGATTGCAGGTTATACCTATGGGATGATCCATTTCTCTATAAAAAGGGAGTGGATGGTTTGATCAGAAGATGTGTTCCAGAAAGAGAGCAAGCCGATATTCTGAAAGCTTGTCATAATTCGGAGTATGGTGGACATTTCAGTGGAGATAGAACTGCAGCAAAAGTCCTCCAATCGGGTTTGTATTGGCCGTCGCTCTTCAAGGATGCAAATTCTATAGTCCGAGAATGTGATAGGTGCCAACGAATAAGTAACATTACAAAGCGGAATCAGATGCCGCAAAACTCCATGCTAGAAGTGGAGCTGTTTGATGTGTGGGGCATTGATTTTATGGGACCGTTTCCGCCATCATCGGGTAAGAATTACATATTGGTTACGGTCGATTATGTGTCAAAGTGGGTAGAGGCTGTGGCATTACCAACAAATGATGCTAAAGTGGTGGTGAAGTTCTTGAGGCATAACATCTTCTCTAGGTTTGGGGTACCACGGGCTTTAATTAGTGACCAAGGTATGCATTTTATAAATAAACTCTTGGAGAATCTGTTGAAGAAGTATAATGTCAAACATAAGATAGCCACACCATATCACCCCCAGACGAGTGGGCAAGTGGAAGTATCCAACCGTCAAATAAAGCAGATCTTAGAAAAAACGGTAAGTGCTTCTCGGAAAGATTGGTCAGTAAAGCTGGATGATGCATTGTGGGCATACAGGACTGCATTTAAAACACCAATAGGTATGTCCCCCTATCAATTAGTTTACGGTAAGGCTTGTCATTTACCACTCGAACTCGAGCACAGAGCCTTCTGGGCCTCCAAATTCCTAAACTGTGATCTTTTTAAAGCTGGTGAATCCCGAATTCTTCAACTTCATGAGTTGGAAGAATTCAGGAATCAAGCTTATGAAAATGCCAAAATTTACAAAGAACAAACAAAAAAATGGCATGACCAAAAGATACAGAAGAGGGAGTTTCGGGGGGGACAACTTGTACTGCTGTTTAATTCCAGGTTGAAGCTGTTCCAAGGGAAATTGAGGTCAAGATGGTCAGGACCGTTCGTCATTAACAAAGTACTTCCTTATGGAGCAATAGAGCTTAAAAATGAGAAGAATGGCGACACCTTTAAAGTCAATGGTCAGAGGTTGAAACCATACAATCCCGGTGAAGGGGGACCAATTGAAACTGTTAAACTCATCTGAGTATGAGGTGTCCCGTCGAGCCATGCGACGTTAAACGAAGCGCTGCTTGGGAGGCAACCCAAGGGAGGTTTGATTGATTTTGTCATTTTATTTTTCCCGAGTCAGTTTCTTTTAAGAAAAAATTTTTAAAATAGAAAAAAAAAATTGTGAAGATGAATCTGCCAATACGCGTATGGATCTCATGATACGCGTATTGGACAAAAAAATGCACCCCTCTGGTGAAACGCGTATGATACGCGTAAAGAAGAAGAATACCCGTATGATACGCGTAAGGGACCAGGCCATACGCGTATCACATTATGATACGTGATCTGTTACGCAGATCACTTTTTGCACTTGTTTCAGCAGCGTATGATACGCGTATGGCATATTGATACGCGTATGGTACGCGTATGGGCATCAGATACGCGTATTGGCAGCATATGATACGCGCATCAGTTTTATGGGCATGCTTATATAGTTTTTGTCCGTACGGACTTCATTTTCTCACTTTTTCGTTACGTGTTTTGTGCGTATTGCTGTGATTTTTCTCTGTTTTCTTCCCTTTCATTCAGTTTACAGATCAATATCATGTCTCAATCACCAAACGAAGTCAACACATTCCGTACCACCTACCATGAAGATAGATATGAGCAAATCAAGAGTCGAAGCATGGTCGAAGAAAAACATTGGATGTATCAGAATGACACGTATCCAGAGGTCACTAATATTCTAAAAAGGCAGAAGTTGATCTACTTCAATGACAAAATCCAACCGGTTTCACTGGATCTGATCTGGGAGTTTTACGCTAATGCACTACGGGTAACATCCGATGAAGACGATCCCACAGGAAATGCAGCGTTCGTTTCATGGGTAAGGGGCAAAGTTATCAAATATGATGGGAAGACGATTAATAGTGTGCTGAAATGCAAATTCTATGATTCTGTTTGCCCGTTTGCCGAAATGAAACGGTCTGACAAGAACTACTGGCCATACACTGATATGAAAAACTCACTGATTAGGCCAGGTCACGATTGGGCTCCCACTTCAAAAATCTCTCCGACGAAGATTATGGTAGTTGATCTAGCTCCGATTCCTAAGGCATTGGCATATTTCATTCATCATAATTTGAGCACTAATCGGAGCGGGTCGGAATTGATATCAGAGCGTGCCCTACTGCTCCATCAGATCCTGCATCAGAAACAAGTGAATATTGGCCAGATCATCGCTGCTGATATGGATGACATCGCTCAGTCGCCTAAGAAATCCTTAGGCCATGCGACTGTGATTTACCTGCTGTGCAAGAAAGCGGGTGTTCCGGATTTCTCTGATTCGCTGATGTTGCGACCGGATGCACCGCTGAACGCCCATTGGATGAAGGAGAGGACGGTCACAGATGATCCGCCCCGACCTCTGAGGCGACCACGAGACAGAGAGGGAAGCACCAGTGCTCCGCACCAGGAGGCTCAGCCAAATGCAGCATAGACACAGCCACCTCAGCCTCCTCCAATTGATGAGAACTCCAGAGAGTACCGGATGCAGATGTCACAGTTTTGTGTTATGCAGGACTTCTGCTTTCAGTATGGACTGTCAGGGAGAGTTCATACTCATCAGACAGATCTGTGGGAGGAGGCACAGCGCTTTAGAGATAGATTCTCCGGACCGCCTCCAACACCTCACTTTGGCCAGTTCACCTTTCCTTGGTGGAACCAGCCAGTTCAGATAGGGGGAGAGATTCCGCAGCAGCCACCGCAGCAGCCACGACACCAGACACCACCTCAGCAGCAGCATACTCCGTCGAGCAACACAGAGACATTGACGCCTATCTCTGCCTTCGCACGAGGGCACACTATGTTGGATCCGACAGATATGATTAACTTTGATACCCATATGCAGGACGGTGGACAGAGTGATTGATTTTGATTATGTTTTTTTGTACTTTTGGTTTTCTTTGTGTAACTTTTGTTTTTTTATTTATTCAGTTGTTAATTTCTGTTGCTTTGATGTAACCACCTATTATAGGTTGGCTTATTCTAATGAATTTGATTTGGTTTACCTCCAGTTTCCTGTTTATTTCATTAGATACGTGACTATGTCTGGCTATTGGTTTTCTTGATCATTTACACCAGCTACTTGGGGCGTCCTCTCTTTCAGTCCCCTGACTGTAGATACTGTTGTTTATGATTGGACGCATTGGTTAAGGTTAACATCAGAACCACGAGCATGGGCTTTGAACTCAGAGGTAAGATAGAACAAGTCAGCTTAACCCGTCCTGGTGAGATCATAAAAAGTCAAACACTTATCATCATATGAGAGATATCAGGTATGTCTTTATCAATCTTGGTTTGCGTACGTTCTTTTGTTATTATTAGCTGTACGAATACACACTCTGAGGCATTTTTTTTGGTTATCACCTAGAGCCCTTCTAGCCATCCCATTATTATTATTATCCATTGTTTTACCCTGTTGAGCCTGTTAATCATTTATTTTTGATATACCCGTTTTTTTCTAAAGCCATGACCTTTTACCCATCCTACCCTGTTCAGAGTATGTGAGAATTGATTTCATCTCTACATTTCTATCTAAGTTTGGGGTTGCTGTTGGAATAGTAACCTTTAAGTTTGGGGTAGCTTTGCAGTACATGAATAGTAAGTAAATGTCGTATAAAAAAATTAAAAAAAAATTCAAAAAAAAACAAAAAAAAAACAAACAACAACATGAAAAGAAAAGCAAGAGAAAAGCGAAAAACAATAAAAGAACAACTTTTGAAAGATGCTACATTCACTATAGATAAAAGGAAAAGAGGATTGCATAACCCTACAGGAATAATAGAAAAGAAACGTAGTGAGAGAATGATTTCATGTACTCTGAACCAAAAAAAAAAAAAAAAAAAAAAACAACCCTTGTTCCAATGTCATACCCTACCTAAACCAAAGCCCCGTTACAACCCTAAAAGACCTCAAATAGTGTGTGTGATTGTACATGTTGATAGGATGAGAGAATTTATTCAAACTTCTGATTTGATATTGCATATTGTGATTTGTGAGTGATAACACTTTAACCCAGAGAGACTTGGTGAGAGTGTGATATAAGCTGACAGGTAAAGTCATATCTCTGAGGGAAAGAGTTTCTAACTCGTTGGCTATGTGGAAGAATCAGAAAACCTGAAAAACATCAAGAGGTCCAGTGCGAAAGATTTCAGCAGTATTGTGGTAAGAACTGTTTTACAGTAAGTTTGGGGTGACATGATCTTTGATGGTAATAAAATGTTACTTGAGGACAAGCAACAAGCTAAGTTTGGGGTTGTGATCAGTCACCAATTATGCTAGACATTCCACTATTTAACCGTAAATAAGTCAGGTAAACTGTGTAAACTGAAGCATTTTTAGTTAGATATAAGCTCAATTCTATAATATTAAGTGTGTTGTTACTGATGAGTTTCTTGAGGATATTTTACACTTTTGGGTATGTTAGCAGGTAAAAAACTAGTTTGGAAGCTCAGGGAATCAAACGTCAGATGAGAAATTGAGCCCGAGCAAGAAAACGGAAGAAAAAATCATTTTTCTGGAGAACCTGCTGTCCATACGCGTATGGCCTTACATGATACGCGTATGGGCCTTCCCAGTACGCGTAGCATACGTAAATGACCAGAGGGATGGAAAATTCAGCCAAAAGACAAGCTTCTGGTGATACGCGTACCAGTCTGGGCAATACGCGTACCAGTCTGGGCAATACGCGTACCAGACTGGGCAATACGCGTATCAGAGGCTGTGTTACGTGCAGTACGCGTTTGAGACCAGCCAATACGCGTATGGGACAGCTCAATACGCGTATGGAGCACAAAATCAGGAAAAATCCAACTGAAGAGCTATTAAGAGGCCAGACCACGATTTTCCGGGGGGTTGGACGTTTTTGAGAGAAAAAAGACGCGTTTTGAGGGCTGGAGACTCTACGAATATCAAAGGATTCATATGTTCAAGAGTTTTCCGACTATTGAAGATTGATTCCTCACAAAATTCTGTAATGACAACAATATTAATCTTTGTTTTTATTTCTAGTATGAGTAGCTAAACCCCCCATTGCTAGGGGGGTGACCCTGATTCTGAATGTGACAGATTTGATGTTTATGAATGCATTGATTATTTCTTCTTTTCCATTGATTTGTTCTTATTACCGTTCTTTATGCTTTATTCGTCGGACCAACGAATGATGATTATTATGAATAGTTTAAGCTGGACCGCGATTATTCATTGACCTGGATAAGAACGTTGGATAGTAAAAATAACCTAGGACTAGGGATTTTCTATCTGACCAGTAATTCTTGATAATTGAATGCTTGAGTATGAACTTAATTATTTATGGACATAGTAATTAGGTTACATATGTTGGTGTAAGCCCTAGAGGCCAATACATTTTGGTACTTGTATCGAATAATAAAAGGCATTCTCTTTATTATGGTTGATTAATAAAGTCCCTGGAATAGATAGTCCGTTTAATGTATTAAGTGTGACTTAATCATGAGAACACATTAAACATAAGGACACTATTCCTAAAGTATCCGTAGTCGAGCTTTAGTGTGAAGTGGGATAACATTAAAGCATTAAGACTATTATGTTTGTAGACTGATGATCACATCTCATGGATCATGGATAAAGAGTTATCAAGTCTTAAACATAGGTATGAATATTAGGAGTAATATTTATACCGGATTGACCCGCTATGAGAATACTATATAGAACGTTATGCAAAGTGTCATAAGTTATTCTCATGGTGATAATAGTGTATTCCACTCTTCGACCTGAAACCACTATGGATCCTAGGTGTAGAGTCGAGTGCTTTATTGTTGATCCAACGTTGTCCGTAACTGGATAACCATAAAGACAGTTGATGGGTACTCCACGAAGCATGCTGAGGGACATGAGTGACCTAGATGGAATTTGCCCATCCTACATAACAGGATAAATGTCTACGGGCCCAATATTGAACTGGACAAGGATGACACGGTCTATACCTTGTGTTCAATATAGACATAAGGGCAAAAGGGTAATTATACACATAAGTATTATCACAGAAGGTTTTGTCAGATCACATGACATTTTCGTGTCTTGGGTAGTGTCATACCCCGATTTTGGTCCTGAATTTTTCATGTTTTCACTTTTGTTTAGCACGCTTAACCTGCACAAACCAAAGCCAAAAACCAAGCACAAGGTTGATATTGACACAGTGGAGAAGTTTCAGACTCTAAGGAAGCAGGAGCAGAAATTTTTGATGACATGGTTCAACAATGCAAGGATGTAGGCGCAACTCTTGTTATTTGCCAAAGGGATTTTGATGATGAAGCAAATCATCTCTTGATGCACAGGAACTTGCCAGCTGTTAGGTGGGTTGGTGGTGTTGAGTTGGAATGGATTGCCATAGCAACAAGTGTAAGAATTGTTCCCAGGTTCCAAGAATTAACTGCAGAAAAGTTAGGAAAGGTTGGTATCGGCAGAGAGAAAGCATTTGGAACAGCTAAAGACCGGATGCTATACATTGAGCATTGTGCTAATTCAAGGGCCGTGTTGTTGTGATTTCTATATATTTCAAGGATGTTTCTTTCAGAAGGTCACAAGCATCAAGTTGTTTTCAGTTTATGGTCTTGTTTCTATTTAGTGCTTGTTGCTGCACAGGATAATATCACCGACCATACCGAAGTTGAAGCATTAAAAGCCATAAAAGAAAGGTTAATTGTTCCTAATGGGAAATTTGAGCAATTGGATACGCGGAGACCCATGTACATCTCGCTGGACAGGAGTTTTATGTTTCAATGAAACATTAATTGATGGCTATTTACACGCTCAAGAATTACAACTAATGAATTTGAGCTTGTCCGGAATTTTGGTGCCAGAAATTGGCAGCTTAGCTTATATGGAAAGATTGAACTTCATGTGGAACAAAATAATTGGGAGTATTCCAAAGGAAATTGGCAATACCAAATCTCTAGTCCTCCTGCTATTAAATGGAAATCTATTAACAGGTTCACCGCCAGATGAGCTTGGCTTTCTGCCGAACCTTGGTAGAATACAAATCGATCAAGATCATATATCAGGACCTCTACCAGCATCATTTGCAAACCTGAACAACACAAGCAATAACATTCAAGATTTGTTCGCATTCCTGTCAGAAGTCTGCATAATCCATTACTACAATTGTTCCAAGTTACATCAAGAATCTAAATTTTGTGTATTCTTATTACATACAATAAGCATGACATTACATCAGCAAATGAATAGAATCAGCCCTACGAATAAAATCACGTCTTCTCTGTTTTCAAGTACTAGGAAAGTGAAGCTAGTGTTTCTATTCATTGAACATACATGTTTCTATTCATTGAATATACATGTTCCACGAAGATTGCCAATGCTGCAGAACACCCTCATTTGAGTATTCCAGAAACTGGGTTTGTGAGGAAAAGAAAGCAACAACAGCAACTTCTCCGCTCTTTCGTTTTTGCTTTAGCTGGGGCCGCTATGGAATTTGCGGGTTTAACAGTTCGTCATGCACGTGCAAATAAGAATTCTTCTTAGCCGACATCAACCTTGAGCAGTAGAAACTCTACCTTGGTTCAACATGGCACAAACCCAAAATCATAACAAGCAATTAACTATATCACAACTGCATATGGAGGAGCTCTCGCACCGTTCATAATGTTGGCTCAGATTTTGTTTCAAACTCTTCAAATTGGAAGCAACTATTGGATGGCTTGGGCAACTCCAATCTCAGCAGATGTAGAGCCACCTGTTAAAGAAACAACTCTTATTGAAGTCTATGTTGGTTTGGCCATTGGAAGTGCTTTATGCGTTCTTGTTAGAGCATTGTTACTTGTTACATTCGGCTATAAGACAGCTACTATGCTCTTCAATAAAATGCACTTGACCTTGGACTTGTGCCCCAATCTGAAAAAAGCCTTGAATCGGCAAAGTTTGTATGTTTGATGGGAGTTGATGATACCAACATAGACAAGATCCCAAAGGGTGCTTTTGCTGTTTATCAAGGTCGCCATGGTGATAAGACTGTTTATCGTGCCGACGTCATTTTGCCAGCAGCATCATTCAGTGAGAAGGAAGGAACCTATGAAAATACTGATCCTGCAACAACACACATTAAATCAGATGATGATGCAGACGATGGTCACATTATACTTTTGAAGAAAAAGTCGAGAGTAGAAGTGCGGAAAAGGCAGTCTTTATGTCTGAGTGTTTTAACAAATCAGGAATTTACATAAAGTGTACGATACTAAAAAAGGGAGATTGTTGTGCTGTTAACTCATTACAAATGACATTATATGAAAATCAGATTCTTGCTCTTCTAGGACATAATGGAGCTGGGAAAAGCACGACAATATCAATGCTTGTTGGTCTTCTCGCATCAGTTGGAAACAGTAAGGTTATAATTCTTGACGAGCCTGCAAGTGGAAGGGATCCATATTCAATGCGATTGACTTGGCAGTTAATAAAAAATCAAGAAGGGCAGAATAATTTTGCTTACAACACATTCCATGGACGAAGCAGATGAACTAGGTGACCGGATAGCTATCATGGCCAATGGTTCTCTGAAATGCTGTGGAAGCTCCCTTTTCTTGAAGCATCATTATGGAGTTGGTTACGCTTTAACTCTCGGCAACCCAAGCTCATATAAATTTCCCAATTCAGAAAAGGCATATGCTGATGCAGTGGAAGCAGCAGGGCCAACTTTGGGACTTGCTCTACTTTCAACGAGTGAATATTTGATGGCTAGCTTTAATGAGTCCTACCAATCTAGGTTTGGGGCAATTGCGATGAATGATCAAAACACTGATGGAAGCTTAGGCTACACTATATTACACAACTTTTCTTGTCAGCATGCTGCTCCCACCTTTATCAATTTGATGAATTCTGCAATTCTTAGGCTTGCTACTCATGACATGAATGCCACAATTCAGACACGCAACCACCCTCTACCAAAGACCAAAGCAACACGGAAACCTGCATTTTCACAACAGAAGCAAAAATCAACGGCAGGTCGTGGCATCTAAACCAATGCATCATCATAGCTACTAACATACATGTTGCAAATCCACTAGCCTTGCCATCGTCAGTAAACACTTAGACCAAAACAGACTTGCTGTGATCCTGCAATAAACCAAATTGCCATGTTAAATAAATGATGCACTGCCATAACCAACAGATGCAAATCAGTCCTGCATTCACCAAAAAAACAGACACCACAATCACATGACCATATGTTGCACTTACAGTGGTTATTTGGACAGGACAACTCATGTGTATTTGGCACTGAACTCACCTTGGCAAGCATCCTGCAATCGTGGTCCTGCAGCAGCCATAACCATGTCATCATCCTGTAGATTCATGCAAATCATGGTCAAAATGGCAGGTATACAATAGTCATCAAGCCAAGGCACAACAACAACAGGGCATAACAGCTACAAAGAAGTTCAAAAGTAGAAAGCACTTAGCATGTTTTAGTCATAACAGTCCCATAATCCAAACAGCTCCATTTGTGACTTGAGAGATCAATGTGAACCTGCAAGGCCATGGCAACTTCACGCATCGAAGTATCCATCCATACAAACCACAAATCCTGCAGCAAAACAACAATCGAATCGTGAGAGAAAATCCCATTCTTGGTGGAAATGATTTGCACATCCCAAGTTACCCGGTCAGGGAGATCAAAGGCTTTGTTTCAGTTCACTCAACCCAAAATCACGATGAAGAGTCCTTGTGATGACTGAAGTTGTAACTTCCTTCTAATTTTTCACTGCAGTAAAAAGAACAAATTAATTTGTAAAAATGCAGAAATCCAGAAAAATCCCCAATTTGGAATCAAGACAAAATTCAAGGAGAAAGTTCATGCTCAGATTACCGTTCCGATTCTAGCATCAAAAAGGACCACTCCAATTTCTGAGCGCAAAAAGGCCTTGGCTGGGATACTTCTTGGATCCACCATAGCAATCCGAAAACCCTAATTCACAGAACATAAATAGGGAAGAGAATCAGTAAGGAGAAGGGGAGGAGACAACGAAAAAACTGGAGGCGGACCGAACCCACAAAAGAAACCTAAATCCCAAATCAAAAACCACCAACGAAAAACTTGGAAGCGGAATTGAAACTTGAAATCAAAGACAAACCTATTTGGAAGAGTTGAAGGAGGAGGTTTGAGCTTCATCATTGCCGTCTTCACCGCCGGAGGTGAGCTCCTTTTGCTTCAACCTTGATTTTTTTTTGTATGATTCTGAAGCGATTAAGTGAAGCGCGATCGAGAGAGAGGGATTCTTGAGGACGTGTTTGAGTGAGGTTAAGCGAAGGGTACGCGAGAGAGAGGTTTGAGAGATGATGATTGAGCGATTTTGAGAGAGAGAGGGTTGGACGCGATTGAGAGAGAAGGGTGAGAGATGATGGGCGATTTTTTTTTTGAGGGCAGAGAAAGATTTCGATTGAGAGATGCTGTTTGTTTGAGAGAGTGAGTTTGTGAGATTGGGAAGAGAGTGAGGGAGAGAACGAGTCTGCTGCTGTTCCAATTTTTTTTATTTCATTTTAAACAGAATAGGTTTTTTAAAACATTAAAGTTTTTGCTTAGAATTCCTAGGTTTAGTTAATAATTGATTTTTATGTTTTCAACTTATTCCCCATTGAAAAACCCAACAGCCAAGCGGCTGGGTTTAACTACTGGTAGTTCAATAGACTTTTTTATTTTAAGTTTTTTATTCTAATGTTTAATCTGTTTGGGTTTATATATTTAAATTAGCACTGTAAATAATAACTAATGATAAATGGCCTGGTGGAGAGAGGGTAGTTCCATAGTTTCAAAAGGAGGGGGTTCAACACTTACATGTAGCATTTTTTAGCATTTTTATTTTCTCTTAACATTTTATTTTCTTTTAGCATTTCGTTTCTTTTTAATATTTTTTATGTCTATGTTTTTATTAAGTTCATCATGCATGCAAAACCATTTTTAAACTTATAAAAATCATACCTTTCTCGATTTAATATCGAGCCCATTTTTTTACACCCTCGTAAGTCGATTGCTTTTTAAGCATCGCCGTCGACCTCACATAGCTTACTCTTGGGCTTTCTTACAATGAGCCGGTTCCTTCGCACTTACACTCATACATTGTTTAATGCTCATTCATTTCGTTTCTTTGATTATTTGATTTGATCATGTACTTGTTTAAATATCTTATTGTTTGATTGTTGCCTACTTGTATGGTGTATGAGGCATGTATTATTATTGTTTGTTTGCCATGAACAACCCCCATTCATAACAAATGTACCCCTTTCCCATGAAATGTATAAAATTTACTCCTTCATTCTTTATTCACCTGTTAATACAAGAATTAAAATGAACATTCGATAACCATTTCAAGACAAGATCAAAACCTCGATCCAACGTCGAGTAATCATTTTTCAAAACCTAACAGAACCAGCACGTATTCATCCACCCTTTTGTAAGTCGATTGCTTTATGCATCGCCATCAACCTTGTAAGTCGATTGCTTCATGCATCGCCATCAACCTTGTAAGTCGATTGCTTCATGCATCGCCATCTACCCTTATCCCTAACACTTCTCCTTGCTCCATTCGTCGATTCTTGTTCCGATTAGGTAGCACCCATTAGATAGAACCCTTTGTATGATAACATAGGTAGAATTCCCATATTCTTTGCATGCTAACATTAGGTAGATATTCCCATTTGTAAATCCTAACACTTAAGTATATATTGCATGACAACTCTAGGGCAGAGCTTCCCCATTTTCTTTTAGACCTTTCCGAGCGTCTCCGATCTTGTGGCATGTAGTCCGTTCTATTGCAAAGAGGTAACTGCCTAAGACTCGATTCAGCGAGCTGCGACACCTACTGCTAGGACGTGAACACATTGCCCACTCTCCTTTGACACAACTGGTGTCCTCCTTTCTAAGTCCATATTCAGATGGCAACCCCTAGTTAGGGGAACTACATCGCCCTGATCCTTGTTCCAGACGAGGTATGTAGGCAGGTGGTCGTGCGAGACCACTCCGGGCACCCTTTTCTTTTTTGCGTGTGTTCCTTTCCCCTGTTGAGGGGAACTACGTTGCCCTGATCCTCATACCAGATGAGGTACGTAGGCAGGAGATCGTGCGAGATCTCTCCGGGCACACCTTTCTTTTTTCTTTTCGTGTGTGCTTGACAGTTATAGGCTCGAGTTCCCGACTCCCTATTAACTTGTTTGGTTGTTGTGTGCTTGGAAGCTGATGTAAGTCCATCGAGTGGCATTCGGGTTCCAGTGTGCGTGTGTTTTGGTTCGGATGCCGATGTAAGTCCAGTGATTGGCGTTCGGGCTCCACGTTTGCCTTTTTGTGTGTGTTTTGGTTCGGATGCTGATGTAAGTCCAGTGATTGGCATTCAGGCTCCATGTTTGCCTGCTTGTGTGTTGTTTGTTTGGCGTGCGTGAGCCGAACTACGGCAACTCTGATTCTCATGTTCAGATGAGATACGTAGGCACAAGATGCGATGTCTTGCCGAGTTTGACTAACGACTAACAACTAATCCTTGTTTGCTTTCGCCCTTGTTGCGATCCTTTCTCTCGCCCTCGTTGCGATCGAGACATCCCCTTTCTCTTGCCCTAGTTGTAATCGAGACCCTTATTCCCGTAGTTAGTTTGAACTACGTTTTGCTCTGATTCTCATTCCCGATGAGATACGTATGCAGTTGGATGCGACATCCGTGCGAGTCATTTCTTCGACCCCTTTCTTTTAGTAAATAGTACATTAGATAAACATACACCCTTTAGACAAGAAACAAACAAGAGTGGATCCCGTAGAGTACTACGGATGCGTAGGGGTGCTAATACCTTCCCTTCGCATAATCGACTCCCGAACCCAAGATTTGGTTGCGAGATCTTGTCTTTTCCTTTCCTTTCTCCAGGTTTACTTCGAGCGTTTCCTTTCCCTCCTTTGGGATAAATAATGCACGGTGGCGACTCTTCTGTCATTTCTTTCTCGCCGGTTGTTTTTTTCGCACCCTCCGTATTTTTCGGGTTGCGACAGGTAGCAGTGATGTGTTGCTAGATACCGCTCACTGTTTATTATGTTAAATACATGATTTAATATAATTGCCAACGCCGCGAAAACCTACAGGGTCACACACAAAGGACGGATTGATGAGAGATAGGATAACTAAGGAATACCGTAAGGTACGGTGCCCTTAAGTGAGTTATGGAACATCGTAAGGTACGGTGTACTTGAGTAGAATACGAAATATGGTAAGGTACCATGGGCTTAAGTGATTTTGGGCATATTATAAGATATGGGCCAAAATACACTTAAGTGGGCTTTTAGCTTGAAGCCCACACAAGTGGTTCTATAAATAGAACCCTTGTGCAGAAGCAAAAATTTGCGGTTGCATTCTTTTCGTTTTCTCTCTCTCTCTCTCTCTCTCTTACTCAAAGCCTTCATTCGTACCAGCTAGCACTGAGATTGAAGGAAACCGTTCGTGTGGACTGAGTAGAGACGTTGTCATCGTTCAACGTTCGTGATCGTTTAGTGGATCTGCATCAAAGGGTTTGATCGTCACAAGAGATCTGCATCAAAGGGTTTTGATCGTCAGAAGAGATCTTCACCAAAGGTTTCAACCGTCATAAGAGGTAAATATTCTATCACTGATCATGACCATTCGTAAGGATCTCTAAAGGAGAAATTTTTAATTTCCGCTGCGCTTTGGGTCGCAATTCTCCTTCAACATAATCAAAGGTTTGTTTACTAAGGACTTAGGAATAGATACCCTTGAGGACCGGAATTAATTTGACAGAAATATTGTCTTAGCCTTCATAAATTATATCTGTTACAGGAAGTTTCATTCACCGACCCTAGCAATCGTCTCTCATTTGTATCTCGTTCAAACTTTTCACTTGCTTTACTTATTTGCAATTGGTAGGATAATTACTCACAACACAAAAACCAAAGGCTTTTTTCTAATTGAAACAATCTATAAACTCTGTATCGTCAAGCAGTCCTTGAGATCGACAAACGGGGAATTTCCCTTTTATTACTACAGTGAGAAAAATAGTACACTTGCTATTTTCCCATCAAGGAGCAGCAAGGATTCTTCCTCGACAACTTGAAAATTGTGATGAGAATCATATGCTATGAGCCTTAAATGGTAAATAAGGAATGAGAGTGAAGAATTCGTTAACTCATTCTAAATATCTTTGGGTACAGGACGAATGACCCAGTTTATCATCATGTTCATGTTTACTCATAGACTTTAGTGTGGTTCATATCCAATGAATACCAAGTATCTTTCATCTTTCATTATCATTTATCTTGCCTTATTAATCTCTTAGTTTCTTTGTTACTTTGTAAGCCGAACTACGGAGCTCTAACTTTCTTATTGCATAATGAGAATACGTAGACACAAGGCATCGAACCCTTGGCGAGCACAATCATTTATTCCTCCATGTTCATCAATCACTACCATCCCTCGATAATATTTTAATGTATTCTCTTTGGAACCAAATACCTTATGCCTTTGGATTCCATCTATACTTTTGGGCCAATAACCAATGGCCACCTTTGAGCCAAGAGATGTTTGTCTCGTCAACGAACACTTAATTCTCTTTGTTTTTGGTTATCCCAATATAGTGATACCCCACCTTAGGCCCCTCACTTATTGGTTTTTGCATATTTACTCTTTGGTTCAGAGTTTACTTCCTTCATGGATTCAATATACCTTTATCTTCGGGTTTCAGACTGTTAGTTCCCTACAGTGATATATTCTTCCCTTGTACCAAACACCATAATCCCTTGGGTCCCATAAATATCCTTTTAGTACGATTTAATCGGAGTCCAGCTTGTGAACCGAGATGTGTTTGTCTTTATGCCAAACATTTAACTCTCCTTATTTCTAGCTATACTATATAGTGGTTAATGTTTCGATCATAGCACATGTCAATAATGTTACCTTTACTCTTTGGTTGAAACTTCATTTACCTTTATGGGTTCCCACCATTATATTTTGGTGCAAGTGGCGCAACGCGAAAAACAACCGGCGGAAAAAAACATGTTTACAGAGCCGCCACTGACGCTATTCATCCTATGACGGAAAGGAAGCGCAGGACTAACCTAAGAAAGGGAAAAGGAACTGTCTTACGACTAGAGATTGTAAGGTACGGGAGTCGGTTACGCAAGGGGAAGGTATTAGCACCCCTCACGTCCGTCGTACTCTACGGGATCCACGCTCAAAAGAATAGGAAAAGGTTGATGATAAACTGCTCAAAGAGAATGCACACACACTGGAATAATAAACAGGTGAAAGAAGATGGAGGAAGCGGACTCGGCAGGATGTCGCATCCTGGGCCTACGTAGTTTGTCAGAAACAAACATCAGAGTCAACGTAGTTCGGGGAAATGGGAAACATGCTCGCTAGGATATCGCATCCTATGCCTACGTATCTTCTCTATCCATAGTAAGAATCAGAGCACTCGTAGCTCGGCTAACGCACGCCGAAACAAAACACCGAAAAGAGACGCTGAGACGTCAAAAGAAACACTCAACAGGAAACGGAATGCCAATCCATGGACTTACACCCGACTCCTGACAACAAAAAGGAAACAGAATGCCAATATATGGACTTATATCCAACTCCGAACAAACACCAAAAACAAGGAAACAGAATGCCAATACATGGACTTACATCCGACTCCAAACAAAAGCACACGCTAACCAGCGAACACCAAAGCAAAAGGTTATCAGATCAACAAGCTAATAGGGAGTCTGGAACTCGAGCCTAATAGTTGCCAAGCAAAACACACACACAAAAAAGAAAAAGGTTGCCGGGAGAGATCTCGCACGATCTCCTGCCTACGTATCTCATCTGGTATGAGAATCAGGGCGACGTAGTTCCCTTAACAGGGGAAAAGGATGAACAAACAAGCTAATAGGGAGTTTGGAACTCGAACCTAATAGTGGCAAACAAAAAGAGAAAGAGACGCTGAGACGTCAAAAGAGACAAAAGGTTGCCCGGAGAGATCTCGCTCGATCTCCTGCCTACGTATCTCATCTGGTATGAGAATCAGGGCGACGTAGTTCCCCTTAACAGGGGAGAAACTCTCTCCTAACCAGAGACCTGGGAAGCAAACAAACTAATAGGGAGACTAAGACTCGAGCCTAAAAGTTGTCATGCAATCCACAATCCCTAAGTTGAGATCTCTAATCAGAACCTAACTCACACAGGAAGCAAGTCAGCTCAAAACAGCAAATAAACACCAATCACAAATGATCAAGCATCACACACTATATACAAACAAGAGGCTCAGACAAATGGTTGGGCTTTAGTCAAGAGGGGTCATATTAACCTCGACAATCAAGCCAAAACTGTAGGGGTGTTCTGAAGCTCTTAACCACTAACATTGAGAGTTAGGGTGAAGCTGGTGAAATGTGGTAATGAGGATAAGACCTCATGCTCTTAACCCTGGCCTGGGTGAGCTCAAATCAAAGAAAGTGTGGGGATCCAGAAAGAGGGACCCTATTCCACTTGACTGACTCTATACAAAGATCTTGGGTTATGTTCAAGAGCATCAGCACGTAGTGCGAGCATAATGAACGACTCACTGAATAACAGGGGATTGATTGCTAATCCCTTCTATCTGTGAATTGCCTCTTCACTTAGGAGGACTTATCAAGTAACATGCCTCACTTGGAGGTCTTTGGCACAAATATAAACATACACAATCAGAGCCTCATAAGGAGGACTTCAGCCAAACGCCTGCCAAAAAAGTGACAGGGCATCCAGACTACATGGAGTGAGAAGGCTAAACTACCTCAGTGGTGTACCAACCACACTCCAAAGCAAAAGCAAATCAAGAGCTAAAAGCGACTAATGTACCTGTACAAAAAGCCAAACAGTTAGTATTGTATTCAGAAAACCAACATACAACACACAGGGAAACTATCCAATATCTACACAATGCAAGTCACAAATGCAAGCACTCAAGTGAGTTCATCACATCAATGGACCTACAACACAACAATAGTTAGTAATCAAAGCAACTTGCATCTCAAATAATGAGCAAACCGACCATTAGTGCCAAATGCTCAAACCTGAAACACAAAGCACAATTAGTATGCATACAAATCACAAGTGCAAAGACCAAGCTCAAAATCAAGTCAAATGACCAAAATAAAAGTCAATATTTCACATGAAGCACATTCAATCAAACAAGAAAGAGTCCTCAAAAGGACCAAAACCAAATCATAAGGCAAAGCCACCAAATGAACAAGATAAAGCAAAGGCAAACAATGTGATCAAAATTGGACATCAAGAATAGAAAATCCACATTAAAACTGAAATGTATCCAATGATCATGAAATTTTTTATGTGAGTTTAACATATTATGAACAAGCATCATGCCAAAGATTAAATCCAGAAGAGCTCAATTGGTGTATGAATGAAAATGCACAAGTACAAGGCACAAAATGTTACACCAAATGTCACACTACATGTCCATGTGTCCAAAACAGTGGTATCAAGTGATAAAAATGCCAAACAAAAGCCAAAAAAACAAGTCACATGTTAGGATTAAGCATGTCAAATTTCAAGGCAATTGGATTAACCATGAGCATTCCACAAATCAATTAGCACAACATAGCAAATTGGCATCATGTTCAAACAAACAATCACAATTAAAAATCCAGCAACACAAAAATCAGGAAATTAACATCACAAAATAATAGACATCAACACAAGCATGTGAAAAAAAATTTGGATCAAATTGGACATGTTTTCTATTTTTTGTGATTTTTGGAAGTTGATGAAATTAAAAGGAAATAATATGAAAATAATGTGGAAAATAAAATGTGAATGAAATTGGAAAATGCATAGCCAAGGATTCGAACCCACGCTGGCCAGGTCAAAGTGCGCTCAAGTGAAAAATTAATTGGAAATCATAAAATACATGCGCTAGGTTTCGAACCCAAGCGCTATAGGTCAATGAGCGTTGCAATTAAAATTCAGAAAAATAGCACAAGCCAGGTTCGAACTCAGGTACGCATGGATCAAATAACAACTCAAATAAAATCACAAAACACGCAGGCTAGGATCGAACACAGGTATCTAAGGTTCAAGGCGCGTTTGAAGCAAAACGCAACGTTTGAGAGACACAAACCCTAGCAATTTTACAGACGGCGGAGGACGGTGTTTTCCACCGTCTTCTCCGATGGTACAGGCGGCGCTCCATGTACAAAAATTTCAGAATTGGACAAACTATATATGGTTAGAACCGTCTTTCAATGAGGAATACGAATATCCTATTCATCTAGCCTAAAACTCCATGAATCGAGCAGATCGAAGGAAAACAATATGAACATCAAAAATTCAAGTCAACATATCTAGCTCAATTCTTAACCATTTCAAGATCTAATTACATCAGAATCATCAGCACAACACGATCTACAGGTTTATGTACATGAAAAGGCAAAACAAGAGATTCGAATTTTCACTTACTTGAAGTGCAGTGATCAAAAACCGTGTCCTTAGGTGCTCAAATTCTCCAGATCTTCTCCTCTACTTGTATCCTGAAGCTTTGTGCATAAGGAAGCCCTTGAAATCCACTGGATCTAGCTTAATTTGAAGCTTCCATGTTCATGTTCAAGCTTTGGATATGCACGAATCTGCACTGTATTCTTCAAACCAGATAATGATTCTTCATCAATGATGCATGATAAACATGATTATGCAAGAATTTTATGGAATTGGATGAAGAAATTTGAAAATTGAAGAGAGAGAAAATTGAGAGGGAAATGAAATTTTTCAGATCTAGAATTGTTGTTATGACAAATTCTGTTATGATTAGGCTTATATATGATGTGCTAATGACAATGCTAATCCAAATTAGGCTTGGTTAATTAAAATTAATGAAATGTGAAGCAAAGTGCAAAAAATGAAAAATGTGATTATGCATGGAGATGTGCACGTGAACAGTGCATGCAATAGCTTAAATCTCACTTCAAATCATCCAATAATCAACATGGAATGGTTAAATTGCTTGTACAATCAACCAAATTCAAATTATGGATTTTCCCTCCAAAAAGCACATGCATGAACACATGATCATATGAGCTTTTTCCATGCAATGCAATGGTTGATTTGGAAAGTATTGGTCACAAGGAGCATTTTGCAAAAAGAGTGGACCAATTTGGAGTTTTGGATCAAAAGTTATGTCATGTTGAACTTCTATGTACACTTTGTGATCATTTGGCCATAACTTCTCAACCAATCATCAGATGATCATGAAATAGGACTTTTTGAAAAGGGGAGAGAAAGATATTCAACTTTCATGTTCACCAAAAATCCATTTGAAGCTTCTTTGATGTTGGAAAGTCAAGTTGAATATGGACCAGAAACTTGCCATTTTTGGAAACTTGAAATTACAGGTCACTTTCCATTTTTGGAAACTTTTGCCAGGACCTCTGAATCTTCAAGATAGATGTTTGACATGATGGATAGGCCTCTTTTGAACATGAATGAAGTGTCCCAACTCATTTCCCCAACTCAAACCCCTCAGTTGACTTTACAGTTGACTTTTTGTGGTCCTCAGATGACCTTGACATGCCCTGATCAGCTTGAGCCTCTACCACTTGAGGAAATTGCTCAAAAATGAACCCCTAGCTCCTGTAAGATCCTCATAATGATCATGTGATCTCCATCTCAATAAAATACTTCATCTCCTTGAGAAAACCCTGGCTGGAAGAAAGTCATTGATTAGGGTTGACCAGAGGTCAAAACCCTAATCCAAAGGAACTTGAGAATGCACAATGAAGCCCTGGATGATGTCATAACCATGATGATGGTAATATATCCTTGCAAACAAGATGATGCTCAATACCTTTGAAGGATCAGGAAACCCTAATTGAAGTGCAAACCCTCAGATGGTTGATCATCAATTCACAGAGACCCTTAGGCTTGAATCACTTAACCTCCCCATCTTCTGAAAAGACTTTGGAGGATGACTTTCTTATTTTCAGATGATATGCAAAATGCAATGCCTAATGTCCTAAAAATGAAATGCAATGTGCCAAACTAGTCCCAAGAAGAGGAGGGCAAATTTTGAGGTGTTACAGCAAGTTATACTCTTCATCACTTCAATCTCTCTTTTCTTTGTTTTCGTGGTTCCATGAACTACAGAGCTCTGACTTTCTCATTGCATAGTGAGAATACGTAGGCATGAAGGTTCAAATCCACCGCGAGCATATTTATTTATTCTTTCTCTATTACTCCATTTGTTTCCATGATTCATTTTTCACTACATTCATTCAATACCTACTACATTCATTCACTCCATGTGATATAATATCTTTTTAAGCCAAATACATTATCTCTTTGAGCTCTATCCATTGTCTTCTTGTGGACCAAGAGATGTTTTCCCTAATACCAAACACTTAATTCCTTTGTTTTCGGCCATACCATATAGTGGTTAATGCTTCAGGCTCCCCACATATTGATTAATGCCATTTTTCCTCTTGGGTTCAGATTTTATCCATTTTTGGAGTCAAATAATATAATCCTTTGGTTCAAACCATACTTTATCGCAACTTCTTTCACCTCCCACCATTAGTTCTATGAACTACGAAGCTTTGAATTCCTTATTGCACTATAAGGATACGTAGGCATGAGGGCCCTAATCATCACCGAGCACTCTATCCATTTCTTTCTTTTCTTCTTCCGCGAGTAATCTTTAGATATAACACTCATTCAAGCAAAGAACAATCAAAGTGATTCTCGTTGAGTACAACGGATGTTAAGGGTGTTAATACCTTCCCCTTGCATAACCGGCTTCCTTACCCAGTTCTTTTCCCCCGGGTTTTATCGATGTTTTCCCTTTCCTTCGGGAACAAATAAAGTTCAATGGTGACTCTGTATACCTTCGAGTATGCGATGCGTTTAGGTATACTTCTGATAGCTTCAGTAAGAAATCCCGAGAGTAAGTCACATGAATCGGGGATAGCAAGACGACATCATATGTATAAACACACGTTCATAATAATAAAGTTGAAAGAAGTAAAATCGAAGCATGCACGGATTAAAATCGTGATGCAAGGATGCAAATCAAAGTCACATAACACAAGGACGTGCAAGGAAAAAATGGAATTTGAGAAGTGCAAGGAAAATCCTAGGTAATATGTGTTGGTGTAAGCCCTAGAGGCCAATACTTTTGGTACTTGTATCGAATAATAAAAAGGCATTTTCTTTATTATGGTTGATTAATAAATTCCCTAGAATAGATAGTCCGTTTAATGTATTAAGTGTGACTTAATCATGAGAACACATTAAACATAAGGGCACTGTTCTTAAAGTATCCGTAGTTAGCTTTAATGTGAAGTGGGATAACATTAAAGCATTAAGACTATTATGTTTGTAGACTGATGATCACATCTCATGGATCATGGATAAAGAGTTATCAAGTCTTAAACATAGGTATGAATATTAGGAGTAATATTTATACCGGATTGACCCGCTATGAGAATACTATATAGAAAGTTATGCAAAGTGTCATAAGTTATTCTCATGGTAATAATAGTGTATACCACTCTTCGACCTGAAACCACTATGGATCCTAGATGTAGAGTCGAGTGCTTTATTGCTGATCCAACGTTGTCCGTAACTGGATAACCATAAAGACAGTTGATGGGTACTCCACGAAGCATGCTGAGGGACATGAGTGTCCTAGATGGAATTTGCCAATCCTGCGTAACAGGATAAATGTCTATGGGCCCAATATTAAACTGGACAAGGGTGACACAGTCTATACCTTGTGTTCAATATAGACATAAGGGCAAAGGGGTAATTATACACATAATTATTATCACAGGAGGTTTTGTCAGATCACATGACATTTTCGTGACTTGGGTAGCAGTGATGTGTTGCTAGATACCGCTCACTGTTTATTATGTTAAATACGTGATTTAATATAATTGCCAACGCCGCGAAAACCTATAGGGTCACACACAAAGGACGGATTGATGAGAGATAGAATAATTAAGGAACATCGTAAGGTACGGTGTACTTAAGTAGAATACGAAATATGGTAAGGTACCAAGTACTTAAGTGATTTTAGCATATTATGAGATATGGGCCAAAATGCACTTAAGTGGGCTTTTTGGCTTGAAGCCCACACAAGTGGTTCTATAAATAGAACCCCTTGGGTAGAAGCATAAAAACTCACTGAGACAGAAAACACAACTGAAGAGTTGGAATTTCGTATCTCTCTCTCACTCAAAGCCTTTATTCATAACAGCTAGCACTGCGATTGAAGGAATCCGTTCGTGTGGACTGAGTAGAGACGTTGTCATCGTTCAACGTTCGTGATCGCCCCGTGGGTCTGTATCAAAGGTTTTGATCATTATCAGAAATCTGCACCAAAGGTTTGAATTGCCACAAGAGGTAACGATTCTATCACTGATCATGCCCATTCGTAAGGATCACTAAATGGAGAAATTTTTAAATTCCGCTGCGCCTTGGATGGCAATTCTCCTTCAGTGGTATCAGAGCCACTTACGAAACCATGAATCTGATAACTGTTTTTGTTCTGTAATAATATGATTAAAGACAGAATGAATCAAAGGTTAAATTGAGATCGATCAAGTTACATATATGTGATATATGTAATCCTGATGCAAAATACATTATATATGATATAGTGTTCACGATTCGTTCATTCAAACCCTCAATGATTGTTTTCCTTTGAGCGATCAATGGTCGTTTGCTTCTTGATCCGACATTAGTATGCTGAAGCAATGACGTGTTGATCAATCATACTGAATTAACAATCGAGATGTGTTTGACGGTCTGAAATTGGTGCATCAGGGTTAGTGACGGCACAAGGGTTGTGTTGTCAGAGAGTTATGCGATTGGGGTTTGACTGCACAAGAGTTGTGCGTTCTAAACACTTTTTCGAATAGTGTTAACCGGTTAACGCATATGGTTAACCGGTTAACGCAATACGAAATAAATTTTTTTAATTTTCAAACATTGCTAACCGGTTAACGTATTTGGTTAACCGGTTAACGCAAGGCGAAAAACAGTTTTCCAAGAAATTTTTCAACAGTGTTAACCGGTTAATGCATATGGTTAACCGGTTAACGCAAGGCAGAAAAGAATTTTCTAAAAATTTTCAAACAGTGTTAACCGGTTAACGCATATGGTTAACCGGTTAACGCAAGAAAAAATTCACCCGTTCGGCTAGAAAAAGTGCTTTGAAGTATCAAGTGTTGATACGAAAAACGACGTCAATTTTAAATGAATTGTTCATTAAAATTTTCGAGCAGGGGCGCTGCCCCTTCGACCCTGCAAGGGGCGCTGCCCCCTTGACCCCTGTCCGCTGACCGGGCAGCGGAACACCCGTTCCCGCTGTTCGGGCAGCGGACCCCCGGCTAACTCTGCGTAGTGTGATCGATCGTCGAAATTTAATTTGATTTTAATTAATTAAAGGAATTAATAATAATAATAATAAAGTGTTTATTATTGTCTTGTGGTGATCGGTTATGGCCTTAGTTTTCCTTTGTTTTGTTTTGGGTTTTTAAAATACGACCTGCGTGTCGTGCCTCTCTCTTAATCTCCCAAATGTAATTCTTTTCTCATCTCGCTCCCTCGTATGTAAAACGAGTTTCTTTCATGTAATGTACTGATATGAAGAAAGCAAAGAAGTCAGTGCCAAAGGAGGACAACCTTGAAGATCTTGCTTGGAGAAGCTTAGATCGTTGTAGGTTAGCTTAGGTTCTCTCATTGGCTTGGGAGAACAATTGCGCTAGGGGCCATAACTGTTTCATTATGTATGTATGTATGTTGATGCATGTGAATGTATGTTGATGCATGTGAGAGACGGTTTATATGATAAACAAGCCGGTGAGATCAGAAAAATTGCAATTCCCTCAAATTAAATATTAAGTTTATGCTTTCCAAGTTTTAACACTCATCAAGACTAGTAATGGATAATGTAGGTTTCGCCTACGCGAGGTGCATGATCTATATATTAGTAAGGTGCGATGGGATAATTGTAATATCCAACTGTTAAAACAATGGGTCAAACTTAACTGAACAAATTATGAGAATATTATATATGTTTGTTTTCCAAGTTTTAGCACTCATCAAGATTAGTATCGAACAATGTAGGTTTCGCCTACGCGAGGTGCATGTTTTGTATTAGTTAAGGTGCGATGGGATAATTGTAATATCCAACTGCTAAAACGATGAGTCAAACTTGATTATAATTTTCTTATATATGTTTAGAAGCAAGAGTTGGGAATAATCCATATGATGGATTGGAATAAGGAGTTATTCACCCAATTGAAATTTTCGAGAGTTGTATGAGATACAATTGGAAGGAGTTCCTACCTAAATAACCTAGTTTTGTGTAATCCGCCTACGCGGACTTAGAACGAAGTGAAATATGGATCTCGACCCACTAGAAAATCTTCCAACGGGATTTTCCGAATCAGATGATGAGGGTCATTTGTTTTGAGTAAAATAGTGGGAGCATGTTTAATTAAAAGGCCTAATTAAATATGTCAATGATACTTGTGTAGATTACCATGACAGCAAACACCTCTAACAACATCTTGCGATCAATCCTTGATAAGGAAAAATTGTCTGGGACAAATTTTCTGGATTGGCACTGAAACCTGAGGATTGTCCTCAAACATGATAAAAAGTTGTATGTCTTGGAGACACCTGTTCCTGAAGAGGAACCTCCTAGTTCTGCACCTAAGGCAGAAAGAGATGCTTATAAGAAGCATGTCGATGATGCCAATGAAACTGCTTGTCTCATGCTGGCTACCATGAACTCAGAATTCAAAAAGCAACATGAAAACATGTCAGCATTCGATATGATCGAACACCTGAAGTTGCTCTATCAAGAGCAAGCAAGGCATGAGAGGTTTGAAGTTTCAAAAGCCCTTTTTCAAAGCAAGTTAGCTGAGGGAGCCCCTGTAGGTCCCCATGTACTCAAGATGATTGGGTATGTGGAAAACCTTGAGAGATTGGGTTTTCCCCTCGTAAAGGAACTTGCAACTGATTTGATCTTGCAATCGTTGCCAGATAGTTTCAGTCAATTTGTCCTAAATTTCAATATGATTGATATGGACAAATCTCTTCCTGAACTGCTCGCCATGTTAAGAACTGCCGAGCAGAATCTGAAGTCAAAAGGGAAGTCCATTCTGATGATCGGAAATGGAAAGAGACAGAACAAAAGGCCCACTAAGCAGAGTGATAAGGGGAAGGGCAAGGAAGTTGCCAATCCCAGACCCACTGCTGCTTTGAAACCTAGTGGAGGCATAGCAAAAGAAGGCACCTGCTTCCATTGCGGTAAGACCGGACACTGGAAGAGGAACTGCCCAAAGTACCTGGAAGATAAGAAGAATGGAGTAGAGACTTCAACTTCAGGTATTTTTGTTATTAATTTATCTACTTCTGCATCATGGGTATTAGATACTGGATGCATTTCTCACATTTGTACAAATGTGCAGGAACTAAAAAGGAGTAGAGATTTGGCAAAAGGTGAAGTCGACCTACGAGTTGGCTATGGAGCAAAGGTTGCTGCTTTAGCCGTAGGAACTTTTGTATTGACTTTACCTAGTGGTTTAATAATTCAGTTAGAGACCTGTTATTATGTACCTGCAATTAGCAGGAATATTATTTCCATTGCTTGTTTGGACAAGTTTGGTTTTTCATTTATAATAAAGAACAATTGTTGCTCAATTTATTTGAATGATATACTCTATGCTACTGCACAAATGAACAATGGACTATATGTCCTTGATCTTGAAATGCCTATTAATAACATTAATACAAAAGGGTGAAACCTAACGAGTTAAAACCAACTAGGTAAGAATATTAAAACTCTTCGATCAGATCGAAGTGATGAGTATTTAATCCTAGAGTTTGATGACCATCTGAAAGAGTGTGGGATCCTATCCCAACTTACTCCTCCTGGAACATCCCAATGGAAGGGTGTATCTGAGAGAAGAAATCGAACCCTGTTGGACATGGTCCGATCCATGATGAGTCACACCAATCTTCCAAACTCCTTTTGAGGACATACACCATTGACATCAGCTTACACACTTAACCGTGTTCCATCCAAAAGGTTGAAAAGACACCATATGAGATATGGAGTGGTAAGAGACCACATATGTCTTACATGAAGATTTGGGGTTGCGAAGTTTATGTGAAACGATAAATTTCAACTAAGCTTGAGCCCAAATCTGACAAATGCTTATTTGTGGGGTATCCTAAAGAAACAAGAGGATATTATTTCTACAATCCTTCTGAGGGCAAAATGTTTGTCGCTCGAACTTGAGTTTTCCTAGAAAGGGATTTTATTTCCAAAGGAATCAGTGGGAGGAAAGTAGAACTTGAAGAAATTCAAGAATCACAAAGTATCGATACACCTATGGAGGAATTAGAGCAGGAAACACAAGTAGTTGTGTAAGAGCAACCTACTCAACTAGAAAAAGACTAGCGTAGGTCAGGCAGGATACGTCACCTACCTAAGATATATGGATATCTGATCAAGGTGATGTATTACTCATGGATCAAGATGAGCCTGTGACCTACTCATGGAATCTTCGTTTTGATGAAACAGTAAAACTGTATGGATTCATCAAGAACGAATATGAGACTTGTGTCTACAAGAAGGTTAGTGGGAGCATGATCATATTCCTGGTATTATATGTAGATGACATATTACTCATTGGAATCGATATCCCTACCCTGCAACAAGTAAAGTCTTGGTTGGGGAAATGCTTTTCTATGAAGGACCTAGGTGAAGCAGCCTATATATTAGGAATCAGAATCTATAGAAATAGATCACAAAACTGCTTGGCCTAAGTCAGAGTACATACATAGACAAAGTGTTGAGACGCTTTAATATGAATGATTCCAATATGGTTATGTGTTTTGCTTAAATGGTGGCACTGTGAGCTTGAAAAGTTCAACGCAAGATGCAGTTGCTGATTCTACAACCGAGGCCGAGCATATTGCTGCCTTAAGTGCAACAAAGGAAGTTGTTTGGATCAATAAACTTGGCATAGTCCCTAGCATTGTGGATCCCATTGGTCTCTATTATGATAACAATGGTGTTATCGCACAAGCTAAGGAGCCTAGATCTCACCAACGATCCAAACACATACTTAGACGTTGTGTGAAAATATGTAAAGTACCTACACTTGACAATGTTGCTAACCCACTGACAAAGCCTATTGCGCAGCAGAAGCATGATGGCCATACTAGATCAATGGGCATACGGGGTATGCCTGATTGGCTCTAGTGCTAGTGGGAGATTGTTGGTGTAAGCCCTAGAGGCCAATATTTTTGATACTTGTATCGAATAATAAAAAGGCATTTTCTTTATTATGGTTGATTAATAAAGTCCCTAGAATAGATAGTCCGTTTAATGTATTAAGTGTGACTTAATCATGAGAACACATTAAACATAAGGGCATTGTTCTTAAAGTATCCGTAGTCGAGCTTTAATGTGAAGTGGGATAACATTAAAGCATTAAGACTATTATGTTTATAGACTGATGATCACATCTCATGGATCATGGATAAAGAGTTATCAAGTCTTAAACATAGGTATGAATATTAGGAGTAATATTTATACCGGATTGACCCGCTATGAGAATACTATATAGAAAGTTATGCAAAGTGTCATAAGTTATTCTCATGGTGATAATAGTGTATACCACTCTTCGACCTGAAACCACTATGGATCCTAGATGTAGAGTCGAGTGCTTTATTGCTGATCCAACGTTGTCCGTAACTGGATAACCATAAAGACAGTTGATGGGTACTCCACGAAGCATGCTGAGGGACATGAGTGTCCTAGATGGAATTTGTCAATCCTGCGTAACAGGATAAATGTCTATGGGCCCAATATTGAACTGGACAAGGGTGACACAGTCTATACCTTGTGTTCAATATAGACATAAGGGCAAAGGGGTAATTATACACATAATTATTATCATAGGAGGTTTTGTCAGATCACATGACATTACTTGGGTAGCAGTGATGTGTTGCTAGATACCGCTCACTGTTTATTATGTTAAATACGTGATTTAATATAATTGCCAACGCTGCGAAAACCTATAGGGTCACACACAAAGGACGGATTGATGAGAGATAGAATAATTAAGGAACATCGTAAGGTACGGTGTACTTAAGTAGAATACGAAATATGGTAAGGTACCAAGTACTTAAGTGATTTTAGCATATTATGAGATATGGGCCAAAATGCACTTAAGTGGGCTTTTTGGCTTGAAGCCCACACAAGTGGTTCTATAAATAGAACCCCTTGGGTAGAAGCATAAAAACTCACTGAGACAGAAAACACAACTGAAGAGTTGGAATTTCGTATCTCTCTCTCACTCAAAGCCTTCATTCATAACAGCTAGCACTGCGATTGAAGGAATCCGTTCGTGTGGACTGAGTAGAGACGTTGTCATCGTTCAACGTTCGTGATCGCCCCGTGGATCTGTATCAAAGGTTTTGATCATTATCAGAAATCTGCACCAAAGGTTTGAATCGCCACAAGAGGTAACGATTCTATCACTGATCATGCCCATTCGTAAGGATCACTAAATGGAGAAATTTTTAAATTCCGTTGCGCCTTGGATGGAAATTCTCCTTCAATATGCTCAAAGTCGACTTGTGCATATTGACAACAACGGAAATGTCGTATGCAAAAGGTCAAAACGCGATGAAATACATTCAATGTATCGATAAAATAATCGGTGAATAACGGAAATGTCGAATCCATGTGTCATACCCCAAAATTTACCCTACCCTATACAACTTTCATCTGATCCATGGGTCATCTACACATGCATGTATTCATTGTTTCATCACCATGATTTTATTAACATTCATAACCTAAGGCATTTTACATGGACTCAAGGTATGGTGTTTACACCTGAGAAAATTGGGTTTTTTTTCGGGATAAACCTCAAAGAAAAAGTATAACATAGCAAATTTCCATTTTTTAGTCTATGTAACCGGTTACCCAAATTTTGTGTAACCGGTTACACCCCCTTTAACACACATCCCATGGCAATTTTTAGTCTCTGTAACCGGTTATTCAAAATTCTGGTAACCGGTTACACCTGCGTAATTGTTGATGGACAGTTTTTAAGTGTCGGGTTTTGTTATCGTATCCACAGAGATTGTAAGATATCGCTGCCGTTCAATGGTTGAATTAATCTTAACTTAAAGTAACACTAGGGTTTTGGGTTTTAATCAAGTTATATTGCATACAAAGTAATTAATTGCGGTAAAAGTTACGTTTTGATTAATATGAGAAATATTGTCAAAGTTAGGTTTCAATGATTACACTTGCTTTGCATGTTTTTGCACGGTCAACAATATTATAAACTCCTTTAGATGATAAATAATTTCACAAAGTCCTCTCAATGCGTTTCTCTCGAACACCCATTGTGAGTTTTGTCATTTTGATCCATTGTTTCTCTCGAACACAATCTATCAAAAAGACAACGTTTTGGTTCAACCTTATGGTGAACAAAATCATTCGTTACTATCTCTAGCTAACAAACAAGTTTGGATGAAAACCTAGGTCAAGAATCGGTAAACATCTCTCGATCAAATACCAACACAAAGAGTTTTAAATAGAAACAAAGTTTTCATCATATATTTACCGTTAAAGAGTTTACATATGAGGATCCTTACATTTACACACAAAGCTTGGAAATCACCTACATCTAACCTTGACAAATGGAGACTTAGCTACTCATTTTCATGGTAGCTTGGTCGGCAAGTGAGAAAAGAGGGTTGATCAACATCCAAGTCGAATAATCGAAGTTGGATGGGAATCCACCTTCTTTTTGTGGAAGATGGTTGCTAGATGAAGAGAAATGAATTTTAGGGCATAAAATCCCCCACAAAGCAATGCTGTAGAATATCTAAGAGAAAGTACAAAAAATGGAAAAGTTGGTAAAAAGTGGTATCAAGTGTTGTCAAGTGGCACCTGCAGTGGCACCTGCTACTTATAGACAAGTGCAGAACTGTCACGTTCGCTAGGCGAGCAGAATGGCTCGCCTAGCGAAGGCAAAAAATGGGCACAAAATGCCCCTGCGCTCAGAGAAAACTGGGCCTGTGAACTGTCATGTTCGCCTAGCGAACAGACCTTCGCCTAGCGAAGAACTCGCTTCAACCTTCGCCCCAGCGAGGTTGAAAGGTTTTGCTACTGGAATGCTCGCTGGGGACTCGCTAGAGCCTCGCCTAGCGAGCTAGTGCTGGCTGCTCATTTCACCAAAACAGACTGAATTCGCTGCCACTTCGCCTTCAGTTCGCCTAGCGAATTAATTAACCAATTTACTGGAGCCTTTCGCCAGGAGCTCGCCTAGCGAAGGTTTTGCTTCGCCACATCCTCGCCTAGCGAGCTGGCAGATGAAATGCTCCTTTGCTTTGGTTCCTTTGCCAATTTTGTTGTGTCTTCATTATCAATTAATTCATGCCTTTCCTGCACAATAACACACACATCAAAGGCACCAAGCTTGTTTATCAATGTAATGCATTCCATGTAAAATGAATGTGGTTGACCACATTTAGCAAGGTATAAGAGTGAAAGATGCCCACATATGATAGCTCAAATAAGCACTTTTGGGCATCTAACAACTCTCCCCAACTAGATTCTTGCTTGTCCTCAAGCAAAGTATGCCTCTTTGAAGAACAAGAGGATTTGCTTTTAAGAAAACGGTTTTTCCGAAGTTGGATAAACGGCTCAAACACAAGCGAAATCCGCAAATACACGTTTCCAACGGTTTTGAATAAAATAATACATAAGAACTAAAACTTAAATAGCAATGCAAAATATATATCTATCTACAACAATGCTATTCTGAATGAATCACCCTATCTCTCCTCTTCGAATAAGGATTGAAGATTTAACGCGTTTGCAACCGCGGGAATAATCTCACACTCTAACAAATAATGAAGAAATCAAACAGATTCATACAATGTCTAACAATTATAAGTTGTACTGTGGAAACAAAAAGATCACTAAGGGCTTTTCGGTTGAAGCTTGGTCGGGTTAACAAACAAGGGTCATTTCTAAGGCCATTGAAACGAAAGTGCCGATGCAAAAGAGACATTCACAGTAATATTCACACTACTCGACTTTGTTTCCTTTGTTTCTTATTTGTAACCTTCACAACACATATTCCACAACTCAATTCTTATTTTTCACTACTATTTTTTTCTTCCAAGCAAGCATTCATTTTTTTTTTTTTCATTCTTTCTATTTTTGTTCTTTTCTTTCACATCAAATATACAAAACAGATGTTTATTTTCTACATTTTCTATACATATATTTTTCTATGCTTGCTCGGTTTTTTCTTTTCATTTTCAAAAGCTGTGGTACTTACCAATTCTTTTTCGTTCTCCCCAACTTATTTCTTCCACACCCTAAGTGAATGCTCTTAACTTTTTACGGCAAAAGAACAATAATCAAGATTTTTCGGGTTGTAAAAAAAAAACATTTTTGAGATCTCGCTTTATTTCAAGCCGAGATTCAACTGTTCAGGCTCAAAGGGGTTAACAAATACTCTCTCTGCTCACAGGTAAGTTGTTTTTGGATGTAGTTGTGCTCGAAAGAAAACAAGTGCCTTGATCATTTCTAATTGCTTCCACAATTTCACAATAATAACAGACAAATAATGAATCAAATGAATCAACAAAACTTATTAGACTCCAGCATTTAAGTGTACAATGGAGGTTTCCTCACCATATATGGTTCTAAGTTCTAGATGAAACATTCATTCAATTATGTTGCAAAAAGACAATATTCTATTTACCAAAAAGAGTAAAGTTCCTAATGCATTCTAAAATTCTAGCCGACGGTAACCATGTACCTTAGCTTCATTCACTTGTTATTCTTATCATTGCCATCCAAGCTCGGATGCACCTTCATTGGGTACTTCTTGAGGAGCAACCAATCTAGAAGGGTTTGCCACTCATTCAACCAAAAATTTTATTAAACACACAAAATTAACAACAAACATAAATAACATTAACTGAAAAATAAAATTTTGTTCGTGGGGGACAAAACACCCCAATAGTACAACCCATTGGTCAAAATACAAAATTCAAAAGTACAAATAAAAAATGCCATAATAAAACTGAAATACAAAAAACAAAAACTTAACCCACAAAGGGCTCAAGACTCCTCCTCACTACCGGCCTCAGAACCGGTCGCCTCATCATCATCCTCATCATCATCATCAGCTCCCACCCCCTCAGAATAGACTGGCACGTCCACGGGCCAATTTGCATTACCCAGAAACTGCTCCCGTGTCATCAAAGCATGTGCACCACTACCCTGCAGCTGCAAACGCTGCATCGAGTCGTGCATGTCAATCATAGCCCTCTGCGATGCTGCCATCCACTGGAAATTGTATTCACACGCAGCCCGCAGGTATGGATCGACCCTGGGAGTAGAAGCACTAGGACCATCAGAAACCCTAGTGCTACCCGAGGCTGCACTGCTGCCGGTGGCCTTAGCTCTGCAGTATTTTGCCACATACCGGTCATCAATAGGAGCCGGGATCCTAACCTGACCCCGAGACGGAAGTCGCACTCGTGCCTTAATGCACAGGCTCATAATCAAACAAGGGAATGCAAGGGGGCAATTCACCCGAGCCCCCGACTTCAGTCCGCTCTCTATTACCGTCTTCAACTCATTGGCAATGATCCTCGCCACATCAATCTCAACATTGGCGAGGATGGAATGTACTAAGTGTGCCACTGGGATCGGCACAGTAGATGTGTGGGATTTGGGTTGTATGTTGGTCAAAACCAGAAGAAGAATCAGCTGAGCCATGGGAGTCATGTCCTCCCGATGATATCTCATAGGAACCCCAGATGGGTTCGGCTCAACTGATTTCCCTGGTAGAAGCAGGGCGGCTGTAATTGCTGGGATATCCTTGTGCAGCCGGAGGTCAATATGGTACTGGTCTCTTTCATCAGCACCCAGCTGAAGCGGCTCCCCGAGGATTTGGTTGATTGTATCCCTGTCAAAAGGAACTGGCCGACCGGCCACTCTAGAGACCCAAGTAAAGGGCTCATCATCATCAGGCAATGCGTTAGCGTAGAACTCCCGCACTGTAGCGATGTCATAGTGTTCCAAGGGATTTATCAACCTATCCCATTTCTTTGTATCAATCAACCCGGCAAAACTCCGATACGTGCCCTGTGGGTTGATCAGAAACCGCTTCTCAGGCAAAATGTTTCGCTTCTCCAAAGCGATGTACCGTGCCGCTTGTTTCGGGCCCACAAACTTGTCGTGGTCGAATTGGATCGGCACGGTTCGTGAAGTAGTTGCCGCTCCCTTTCTTTTCTTGCCAGCACTAGCTCTTGACTCCATTCTGCAAAACAAGAGATAAAGCAACAAACACGAAACAAACAGATTAGAACCAAAACAGTTTTTATAAGGGACTGGTTTGCTCGCTGCTGCTTCGCCTAGCGAAGTGGCAGCGAATGCTCGCCCCAGGTTCGCCTAGCGAGTGCTAGCGAACCTTACGGGTTTTGGGGTTTTCTGCATTTTCAAAATTGTTTCCCCCAAAACCAGTACAAACAAGGTTTCCACAGCAAAACCCAATGATTTCTCAAGACTATGAATGGTTCTATGCTATTGGGGATGCCTAATTTCATGGAAAACCTAAGTAAGAGTAAATCCCCAATTTAAAAACCTAAATGCACAACATTGCAAACTCCCAAAATTGCATGCAACCTCAAGGTTCCTATCACACCTATCCTATTTACCATTCAAAGTTGGAAATAAATAATGCAACAAAAGAAACATGCAATAGGGCAAACCTTGAGGTAAACGGATTTGGAAAGGAGAAGTGGGAAGTGTTTGCAATTGACCGACACACAAATGTTGTTGATATGGATGCACGGTAGAGAATTTGAGGAGGCAAATCGCACACTTCAGCAGAGCAGTTTAGAAGAATTTTTAGGGTAAGGGCAAAACTGCCCTGCTGAACTGTTTAAATAGAAAACAGTACTGCAGCGCTCGCTGCTGCCTCGCCTAGCGAGCAGGTAGCGAGCGCGCTCGCTGCAGCCTCGCCTAGCGAGCTGCAAGCGAGCATGACAGCAAGTGCTTTTGCAAATGCAGCACTTGCATGTCATCCAATACTCATACAACATCAAACATAAAACAGGAAATACTTACAATGTTGGGGTGCCTCCCAACTAGCGCTTGTTTAACGTCGGCTAAGCTCGACGGTGCGATGCTCACAGAGGAGCATCGAGCGGCTGAGCACAACTCTCGCGATCCACATGACCGCCGAGATACACTTTCAATCGTTGGCCGTTCACGGTCCAACTGTCTTTCTCGTCCATGTCTTCAATGATAACGGCCCCGTACTCTTTTACTTCTTTCACCCGAAATGGCCCGGACCATTTCGATTTCAACTTCCCGGGAAACAACTTCAACCGGGAGTTGAACAATAAGACCAATTGTCCGGGCACGAATTCTTTGGTTCGGATCTTTTTGTCATGATACTTCTTGGCTTTTTCCTTGTACAACCAACTTGAGTGGTATGCGGCATTGCGCATCTCCTCCAACTCAAGTAGTTGTACTTTCCTTTTGTTACCGGCCGACTCATTCTCAAAATTTAAAAATTTTAGGGCCCACAAGGCCTTGTGCTCCAATTCAACCGGCAAATGGCAAGTTTTACCAAATACCAATTGAAACGGAGTTAGGCCAATTGGAGCTTTAAAGGCCGTACGGTAGGCCCATAATGCTTCGTCCAATTTTTGGGACCACTCCTTTTTCGAGTTAGACACGGTTTTCTCGAGGATTCTCTTAATCTCACGATTAGAGACCTCGGCTTGGCCATTATCCTGAGGGTGGTACGGAGTTGTCACCCTATGCGATACACCATAATGTTTTAAAATTGTTTCCAAAGGTGCATTACAAAAGTGTGACCCTCCGTCACTTATCAACACTCGGGGTGTTCCAAAACGGGAAAAGATGTTTTTCTTTAAAAATTTTATCACCGTTTTGGCGTCCGCCCGAGGTGAGGCAATCGCCTCAACCCACTTAGAGACATAATCAACAGCAACAAGCATGTACTCATTCCCGTAAGAGGGTGGGAAAGGTCCAACAAAATCTATGCCCCAACAATCGAACACTTCCACTTCTTGGATATTTTGGAGAGGCATCTCATCTCTCTTACCTATCCCACCACTTCTTTGGCAACTGTCACAACTTTGCGCATGGGTATGTGCGTCTTTAAAAATAGTTGGCCAATAAAATCCCGATTGAAGAATTTTAGTGGCCGTTCTAACCCCATTATAATGACCGCCATAAGGCGAGTTGTGACAATGCCAAAGGATGCTCTGGGCTTAATCACCAGTTACGCATCTCCTTAACAGGTTATCGCTACCCAACTTAAACAAGTATGGGTCATCCCAAACATAATACTTCGCATCCGAAAGGAACTTCCTCTTTTGGTTCGAAGTTAGGTCGGCCGGCACACAACCACTAGCCTTGTGGTTTGCAAAGTCTGCAAACCACGGCCTAACTTGAATCTTAAACAATTTTTCATCAGGAAATTCTTCCCGGATTTCCTTTTCAGATGCGGTAACCTCGACATTCACCAAGCGGGATAAATGATCCGCTACCAAGTTTTCCGATCCCTTCTTGTCTTTAATTTCGACATCGAATTCTTGTAACAAGAGGATCCAACGGATGAGCCTTTGCTTCGAATCCGGCTTGGTCAGCAGATATTTAATCGCCGCGTGGTCGGTGTACACCACGACTTTAGACCCTATAAGATAGGACCTAAACTTTTCTAGCGCATACACTATTGCGAGTAGTTCTTTTTCCGTTGTGGCATAATTTATTTGAGCCTCGTTAAGAACCTTACTCGCATAATGTATAGCATGAAAAGTTTTGTCCTTTCTTTGGCCAAGTACCGCTCCAACGGCATAGTCACTCGCGTCACACATTAATTCAAAATTTTCATTCCAATCGGGAGCGACTATTATTGGAGCGGTAACCAATTTTTCTTTTAAAACCTCGAAAGCTTGCAAACAATCGTCGGTGAAGAGAAATACCTGATCTTTGGCGAGTAAATTGCTCAAAGGTTTAGCTACCTTTGAGAAGTCCTTGATGAAGCGCCGGTAGAACCCCGCGTGCCCCAAAAAACTACGGATGCCCTTCACATTGACCGGAGGGGGTAATTTTTCAATTACATCAACCTTAGCTCTATCCACTTCAAGCCCCCTTTTAGAGACTTTGTGGCCTAGCACAATCCCCTCGGTCACCATAAAGTGACACTTTTCCCAATTTAGCACCAAATTAGTCTTCACACACCTTTCCAACACCGTCTTCAAATTTGCCAAGCATAGACTAAACGTCCCACCAAACACCGAGAAGTCATCCATGAAGACTTCCATTGTTTTCTCTATTAGATCGGCAAAAATAGCTTGGACACATCGTTGGAATGTCGCCGGCGCATTGCAAAGCCCAAAAGGCATTTTTCTGTATGCGAACACTCCAAACGGACACGTGAAAGCCGTCTTCTCATGATCAACCGGGTCAACCGCAATTTGGTTGTACCCGGAGTAGCCGTCTAAAAAACAGTAGTATTGTTGGCCCGATAGTCTTTCAAGCATTTGATCCATAAATGGGAGTGGAAAATGGTCCTTACGAGTCGCGGTATTCAACCGTCTATAATCTATACACATTCTCCATCCCGTGGCAACTTTAGTCGGGATCAATTCGTCTTTGTCATTACGGATTACGGTCATTCCACCCTTCTTCGGAACCACGTGCACGGGACTAACCCACGGACTATCCGAGATCGGGTAAATCATTCCCGCATCCAAAAGCTTCACCACTTCCTTTCTTACAACCTCTTTCATCGTAGGATTTAAGCGGCGTTGTGGTTGAGCCACCGGCTTGAAATCCTCCTCCATCAAAATCTTGTGCATACAATAGGATGGACTAATTCCTTTAAGATCGGAAAGAGTCCAACCCATAGCTTCTTGATTGGTTTTGAGCACAATGATTAGACGGGCTTCTTCTTCAATTGTCAAAAGGTTGCTTATGATAACCGGCTTGTCCTCGGTATCATCAAGGAATACATATTTCAACGTCGAAGGTAACTCTTTTAATTCAATTGACGCTTTCTCGTCAATTACCTCCTTCTTCAAATTTTCTTCCTCTACTTCCCACGGTTGTAGGTCTTCCAAGCTATCAAGTTCCTTCAAGCATTCCTCAAGAGCTAGCTCCTCTTCAACAGTGAAAACCTCCAATGAGTCGTCGAGAGCTAACTCCGTAGGAGATATCTCGTGAATATGCTTTGAAACTTCCATAATAGCGTCTTCGATCACATCGATTCGAAAGCTATCATGTCTATCCTTGGAATGCTTCATCGCCTCGAATAGATCAAAGGTAACCTCCTCATTTTGAACACGCACCTTCATTAAACCGTCATCAACATCAATCATCATTCTTGCGGTCTTCATGAATGGTCGGCCCAATATGAGCGGAGCATCATCATCTTCCTCCATATCAATTACAATGAAATCCACCGGGAAGAAGAATTTGTCGACCTTTACCAACACATCTTGGGCTACTCCATGAGGATGGGTCGTCGACTTATCCGCCAATTGTAATGTCATTCGGATGGACTTAATCTCGATGTTGCCAAGCCTCTTGATAATTGACAAAGGTATAAGATTTATGCTCGACCCCAAGTCAATAAGTCCCTTTCCGACATACACATCACCAATTTTAACCGGCAATGTAACTCTTCCCGGATCAACCTCTTTCTTAGGAAGCGTCCTTTGAATGATGGCACTACAACTCGCATCAAGGACGATGGTCTCCGGTTCCGTATACCTCCGCTTTTTGGTTAGTATGTCCTTCATGAACTTGGCATACTTTGGCATTTGTTCCAAAGCTTCAGCAAACGGAATGTTTATTTGTAATTGCTTAAAAATATCCATGAACCGGGCGTAATGCCGTTCATTTTCCCTTTTGGAAGGGGCATGAGGGTAAGGAAGGTTTTGGACAGGAGTAGCGCTCACTACCTCCTTCCCTTTCGCTATTCTAGCGCTTTTCCATCTCGGCTTCTTCACTACCTCCCTTATTACCTCATCATTTTTATTCTCCTCAATCTCCACATTTTTTTTATTTTCAACTTCACCATTATTTTTATTCTTTTCAACTACTTCCTCATCACTCCACACTCCTACTTCACCATCAACATTTTCTTCCACTATTTCCTCCTCAATCTCCTTCTCTTTCTCTCTTTTTCACTCGCCATTCTTTTTTCGTTTTCACTACCCAACTCCCTTCCACTTCTCGTCACAATCGCCTTACAATGCTCCTTCGGATTTGTTTGCGTATTGGCCGAGAAAGAAGGACCGGTTTGTTGTTCAGCTAGTTGCTTGGCAAGTTGCCCCACTTGAGTTTCAAGATTTTTTATGGCCGCGTCATTACTCTTTTGATTGGCCATTGACATTTGCATGAATTGCGTCAATGTCTCTTCCAATTTAGAATTGACTACCGGCGGTTGTTGAGATTGATACGGATTTTGGGGAGGATTTTGACGGCTAGAAGAACCACCTCCATAACCTTGGTTATGATAATAGTTGCTTCTAGGTTGGAACCCTTGGTTCCCTTGGAATTGTTGTTGTTGTTGTTGTTGTTGAGGGTGCGGTTGATAAGGTTGTTGTTGTCTTGGTTGATAGTCCCGTTGATTTGCCATATAGTTCACTTCGTCAAAGCCGGGAGGTGGACAGAATCCGGTGTCATGTTCACCTTTACAAAGTTCACAACAAGCTATTTGTTTAGCTTTTGACGGTTCTCTTAACTCTTTGATTTGTTGCGTTAAAAGTTCCACTTGTTGTGAGATGAGCTTGTTTTGGGCAAGTATGGCATCATTCGTCCCTAACTCAAGCACTCCCGCCTTCTTCAAAGAATTTCCACGACTTTGACTTTGAAGATCATTCAAAGCCATACGGTTGATAATGTTGGTGGCTTCTTCGGCACTCTTTGACATCAACGAGCCACCCGAGGTGGCATCCAACAACGTCTTACAGTTTGGTTGAAGTCCATTTCGGAAGATATGGATTTGAGTTAATTCATCAAATCCATGCCCTTTACATTTCCTTAGCATGGACTTGAATCTCTCCCACGCTTCATTCAACGATTCACTGGTTCCTTGAGAAAACACCGAGATGGCCGTTTTTGATTCCATGAATCGGTTATGAGAGAAAAATCTTTCAATGAATTTCTCCTCTAACACATTCCAATCTGTCATTACGGCAGGTGTTTGATCAAGATACCAATCCTTTGCTTTACCGAGCAAAGCGTGAGGAAATAAACGTCTGAACAACGGAAGCTCCTGAGCCTGATCCACTCCGGCAGCCAATGCTATCTCATAGAATTTTGTGAGAAAAGCAAATGGGTCTTCATGGTCCATTCCGGTGAATGGACTCCCATACAATAAATTCAGAGTTCCCGTCTTCATCTCAGCTTGCCTTCCAGTTTGGTTGGCAAACTGAGCGGTGTTCCTTGGACTGTTGATACATGGAGTAGAGATCGGTGGTGGTGGTTGTGGTTCCATGTTTGGTACGAATGGGTGTGGATTTGTGGTTGAAGAACTTTCTCCTTGCTCTTGGCGTTGCCTAGCCTGTTGCCTCCTACGTCTTGTTTTGCTATTGAGCCTCCTTGCGGTTCTCTCGATCTCAGGATCAAAAAGAAGTTCGTCCACAGGGATTTTCCCTCGCATAAAACGTAAGCTGCACACTAAACCAAACGAATTACAAGCACAAGTCAAAAATTCACAAGCTAAAACTTAAACAACCAATGCGATGCTCGCAATATCAATTTACAATCCCCGGCAACGGCGCCATTTTGTTGATGGACAGTTTTTAAGTGTCGGGTTTTGTTATCGTATCCACAGAGATTGTAAGATATCGCTGCCGTTCAATGGTTGAATTAATCTTAACTTAAAGTAACACTAGGGTTTTGGGTTTTAATCAAGTTATATTGCATACAAAGTAATTAATTGCGGTAAAAGTTACGTTTTGATTAATATGAGAAATATTGTCAAAGTTAGGTTTCAATGATTACACTTGCTTTGCATGTTTTTGCACGGTCAACAATATTATAAACTCCTTTAGATGATAAATAATTTCACAAAGTCCTCTCAATGCGTTTCTCTCGAACACCCATTGTGAGTTTTGTCATTTTGATCCATTGTTTCTCTCGAACACAATCTATCAAAAAGACAACGTTTTGGTTCAACCTTATGGTGAACAAAATCATTCGTTACTATCTCTAGCTAACAAACAAGTTTGGATGAAAACCTAGGTCAAGAATCGGTAAACATCTCTCGATCAAATACCAACACAAAGAGTTTTAAATAGAAACAAAGTTTTCATCATATATTTACCGTTAAAGAGTTTACATATGAGGATCCTTACATTTACACACAAAGCTTGGAAATCACCTACATCTAACCTTGACAAATGGAGACTTAGCTACTCATTTTCATGGTAGCTTGGTCGGCAAGTGAGAAAAGAGGGTTGATCAACATCCAAGTCGAATAATCGAAGTTGGATGGGAATCCACCTTCTTTTTGTGGAAGATGGTTGCTAGATGAAGAGAAATGAATTTTAGGGCATAAAATCCCCCACAAAGCAATGCTGTAGAATATCTAAGAGAAAGTACAAAAAATGGAAAAGTTGGTAAAAAGTGGTATCAAGTGTTGTCAAGTGGCACCTGCAGTGGCACCTGCTACTTATAGACAAGTGCAGAACTGTCACGTTCGCTAGGCGAGCAGAATGGCTCGCCTAGCGAAGGCAAAAAATGGGCACAAAATGCCCCTGCGCTCAGAGAAAACTGGGCCTGTGAACTGTCATGTTCGCCTAGCGAACAGACCTTCGCCTAGCGAAGAACTCGCTTCAACCTTCGCCCCAGCGAGGTTGAAAGGTTTTGCTACTGGAATGCTCGCTGGGGACTCGCTAGAGCCTCGCCTAGCGAGCTAGTGCTGGCTGCTCATTTCACCAAAACAGACTGAATTCGCTGCCACTTCGCCTTCAGTTCGCCTAGCGAATTAATTAACCAATTTACTGGAGCCTTTCGCCAGGAGCTCGCCTAGCGAAGGTTTTGCTTCGCCACATCCTCGCCTAGCGAGCTGGCAGATGAAATGCTCCTTTGCTTTGGTTCCTTTGCCAATTTTGTTGTGTCTTCATTATCAATTAATTCATGCCTTTCCTGCACAATAACACACACATCAAAGGCACCAAGCTTGTTTATCAATGTAATGCATTCCATGTAAAATGAATGTGGTTGACCACATTTAGCAAGGTATAAGAGTGAAAGATGCCCACATATGATAGCTCAAATAAGCACTTTTGGGCATCTAACAGTAATGAAGGCTCCCCAGGCCATTTTTGGTCTATGTAACTGGTTACCCTGGTTCCTGGTAACCGGTTACCACGGATCCTGGTAACTGGTTACACTGCACAGACAATAACAGTAACTACTTTTTTTACTCAAAATGATTCCCCCTTTTCACCCACCTACCCACTTGTTTTCCCTATAAATAAGATATTATTTCCCCCTCATTTTCACATGCTTGCAGCCCCAAAAGTTATATCAAAAACATCAATCAAACCGTCTCCTTAAACCTAAACCAAAACAAATCATTCCCTCTCAAAATCACTCCCCCTCAAAATCACTCCCCACCAACCTTTTTCCTCATATCATGTTTTCCTTAAAATCTTTCATTCTCTAACATTCATAACTCAGCCCCTTCATTGAGTTTCAACCATAAACACTTCTACTTCAAACCTCTTGCTTCATATTCAAGCTCAACACCATAACAACTTAGTTTTTTCATATTTTGGTAACGATTGTAGCTCAAACTCTTTAGCACTTTAGTTCTGTTTTTGTATTGGAAATGGTTGGGTGTTCTTTGGTTATTTTTTGAGAGAGTTTAGAGTCAAGTTTGAGATAAATGATTAAGTTTGGCTTACACTTTTTTTTTTGGGATTTTTGCTCTTACTAATTTGTATTCACCATTTTCAATCAAACTATGTTATTGTTATCATTTCCCATTTATTATTTATCCATTGTTATATTTTTATTGGTTGATGAAATCTATTAAGTGATGACTATGGTTACTTAGGGTTGATAAAATCTTAAATATTTCAAACCTATTAATGAATGGTCAATGAATCATTCATGATACTTTGAGGCATTGATAAGTTGCCTCTATTTCAACCATTCTTGAGTCATTTCATGCATAGATGAAACCATGTTTTTGTACACTAACTTGCTAATCCATTTGTTTGTTGTAATTCCATTAACTGCTAACTTCTAACATTTATATTATTGCACTTTATTTCTTTGCTATTTATTTGCTCACAATTTATTTTATTGTTCATTTTAATTCAAGCACTTTATATTTATGTCCATTTATAACTATTCATATATCATTTACATTGTGCCAATTTATTTGTTTTCTTACCACCTTGAATAATCAAAGAAAAAGTAAAAGAAAAAACTTATAATCATTTGAGTGATATAATCTTCTATTTGTCAAACTATTGATAGATGGACTTGGGGTTGTATAACTTTCATTGTTACAAATCTATTGTTAGATGATTATTAATCATCTTCAATACTTTGCATCAATGATAAGTTATCCCTTGATGCGCCATATTTTGAATCTTTTGACCAATGTCCTCAAATATTTACTTTGAATACATTATTAACCATCAATTATACTTCACTAAATTTGCTTACTATTAACCTTTGTTATTGTGATTTTGTTACTATTGATTTCTGGTTTATTTTATGTCATCCATACTCACTAACCATTGTTATTGTGATATTATTATTACTATCTTGTGATTTACTTTTAGGTCATTACCTTATAACTTACATTCAAGTACTCATTATCATCATCATCATCATTGTATATACTCTCATGCATGATTATTATTGTTATTTACTTTATTGTCATCATACATTAAAAACAACAAAAACATGATAAAATGGTAAGACCAAAAAGATTCATTCCACTTGTAATCAACTTGGACTTAGAGGGTCTCATCTTAGGACCTTTGTTTGGAGGACCTTTCCTTACTTTGTGATACTTGGTTTTTAACTTTGGATTTCATCTGTAAATTATAAACCGAATGTAAGAATGACATCATGGCACCACCTTAGGGGGACATGTTTGTAAGGTCATTATCCTTTGTTTAGCTTAGATCATTTTTGCACACACAAGGCTTTCTCTTGGGCTACCTTACAATGAGACCCCTTTATTTTTATTGTTGGTTACTTTGTATATTCATTACATTATCCAATTTCATAATCAAATAAACAAACCATTGATTCAACGTCAAGTATCAGTTTCATAATCAAATTCAAAACGCTTAAAATTATGATTAGTATTTTGCGCCACGAGCCTTAAGTGGTGGAGAATGAGTCAGAATGAATACAAAATAAAATAAATAAACAAGAAATGTGTTGAATAGAAAAAACAAAAAAGAAAAGAAACACAACAACAACAACATGATGCTTTAATATATATATTGTTCATCTTCATCTTTATCATAAAACAAAAAAAAACAAAAAACACTCCAAATTCTCACTATAAATTGAAGCTCAACAAAAACCAACATGAGAAATATAAATCCAGTAAAACTAAACATAAACAACACATCTAACAACAAAGAAATAAACCCAAATGTGAACCGTACCGAAAACGAAAACGCACGGTAAACCAACACAAACGAAAATTTGGAACTTGTTATTTCATTTCACACTGTGTAGTTTTGTTGGTGTGACGGTTATTTTGGTTGGCGAAACTCGATTATGGTGATGGAGTGGTTGTTGGAGACGGTGGTGGATTTTTTTGATGGTGGGGTCGTCGGATTATGGTTTAGTGTTAGGTGTTTGATTCAAGTTGAAGAAATGGTGATGAATCAGAGGTTATGTAATGTGAATAGTGAGAAAGCGATTTGAAACTACAAGGTAGTATCATTGAAGGGAAGAATATGATGCATCTTCATCAAAAATATTTTAAACCTCTTTTATTTTAGCTTTTCTTTTTATATGAGATGTCATGTGAATGGAGAGATTATTATGTGGTTACATTTCTACTTAATATGGTTGTTGTAGTTAATATTTTGATGTTTGAAGGTAGTGAGATGTAGTGAATGGTTGATGAAGATGCTAGAGAAAAGATCATTTCAGAATATTCAAAGAAAGCTCATGTATTGTTACTGTAAAAAGTTCATGTTAAAAAAGCAAAGAAAAAAATTGATTTTTCCATTTATTGTGTTTATGAGTTTTTCTCTTTCTTTGGTTGGTCCTTAATTCAAAAATGAGAGAGAGGGATATGAGGCAAGTGGCTAGCACACTTGTGCATCTTTGGTTGGTCCAGTTACTCAAGTTTAAATAGCATTGAATTTAGGGCTTCTTAGTTTTTCAATTAAGTCTTAAATGCCCTTTTGTATTTATTTAGAAATAAAATTAATTAAACTAGTTAATACTAAAATAAAATCAAACATTAAAAGAAATTTAAAAAAATGAAATAAAAATACCATTAATCATATTTAATTATTTTGAACATGTTAACTAAAAGATTTTAAAAAAATGGACTCAAAAATGAATAAAAATTGGGCGCAAAAGTGCTTGAAAAATTAAAATGACTACACCACTACGATCAGTAATTATAAGGGACATGAGTTTTTATGAATTAAGAGACTGGCAGCATGCAGTAACCGATTACCATCATACTGTAACCAATTACAACAATGCTGAAATTCTTCATGTAGTGTTTGAAGGGCCTGAATAATGAAGTAAATGATAATAGTGATCTTGTCTATTTTACGCTCATGGGTGAATCTAAACTTGTCAAAATGGAGGAGGTCTTGAGTGATCCAAAATGGATATGTGCAATAAAGGAGGAGCATGAGTCAATTGAGAAAAATAACACATAGGAACTAGTTGATCCACCTCAAATAAAGAATCCAATTGGTGTAAGATGGGTTTACAAAGTGAAGGCAAATCTCAAAGGTGAAGTAATCAAGCACAAGGCTATATTAGTGGCAAAGGGATTTTTGGAAAGAGAAAGCATAGACTTTGAAGAAGTATTTGCATCGGTAGTTAGAATTGAAACCATAAGGCTAGTTGTTCGCATTGCAAATAACAACGAATGGTCCATCTACCAAATGGATGTCAAATATTCATTTTTGAATGGTCCATTAGAATATGAAGTATATGTGGCACAACCACCTAGTTTTGTGTGAAAATTAGGAATCCAAGTTCTATATAATGGGGAAGTTGTGGTATGGGCTGAAGCAAGCACCATGAGCTTTGAACAAGAGAATTGATGGGTTTTTATAGGAGACATGATTTGATAAATGTGTGTTTGAACATGGTGTTTATGTGAAGAAGGATGCAAGTAAAAAAATGGGCATCATATGTCTCTACATGAAGCAATGAAGGCTATATTACCGGATTTAAGGTTCATTTAGTGAAGGAGTTTCAGATGACTAGCCTTAGTCTCATGACATACTTCATTGTCATTGATTTTCACAAGTCCTAAAAGGGGGTGCTCATGCACCAAAGGAGGTATGAACTTGAGATATTGAAGAAATTTGAAATGGAGTATTGTAAGGTGGCCATTGCCCTGCCTAACCAAAGTTGCAACTATCAAAGAATGAAGATGAGCTAGAAATTAATCTAATGCAGTACATTAGGCTAATTGGATCATTGTGGTAATTGTGTAATACGAGACCAAACTTATCATATAGCATGGGCATAATAAGCATATTTATGGGGAAGTCAAAGCCATCACACTTGGAAACAGACAAGAGAATTGTCAGATACGTCAAAGGTTTGATTGGTTGCAAAATTTGGTTCCCGCGGTAGACAAAGGCATAAGCTGCAAATTGATTAGTTATACTAAATCAAACATGTGTGGAGATAAAAATGATATAAATCCATTCTTGGATAAATATTTATGTATGGATATACACAAATCGCTTAATGAAATAAAATGCTAGGTTAACATATGGCAAAATCCAACTCATCCACTTCATTAGGATACCAATACCATTGACACAATATGGTACCTAAGAATTGGCCCTACTATTTTGTTTGTAATTCAGATAAAATATTTGTTTGTATTTTGAATCTATAAATATCATGATAGTTACTATCATACCCCAATGTTTCCCCTCATTCAATAAATCAATATATTCATCATGACATTTTCATCATATACATATCATAACATCTATTTCATCTCGCATAGTGCTTAAAATGTCAGTCATAATAAATTTTTGAATTTACAGACAGACCGGTCGAATTGATCCTCAAATGCACATGAAATTAGCAGGCAAAAGATTTTGAAATCGAGCTTGTAAACGTCAGTATTATTAATCTACAGTTAGCGTGGTTCAACCTGGCATGATCATTTAATTTTTCGGTTGCATTTTGATCAGCCAGGGCATTTAAACCAGACTTTTCTTATTTCAAAATTTGATCAAAACATGTATGTTTTCGAGAAGTTTATTTCACGCTAATCATTTTGGTACATTAAGTTTAATTTTCTGAGCCTTTTTGCGCTCCGACTTTTATTCATTTGAGTCCTTTTATTTTTGTTTTTTAGTCAATGCATGCAATCAGATCTTGTTTCTCCCTTATTTCAAAAGTGGAGAAAAGGGTAACAAAAAATTATGACAAGGAAGTAACGTTTTCTTCATGCACCTGCTACATATTTCATCACCTTCTTCACTCATCATCCCATCTCCATCATGTGAACACACAAGGCCTCTCCTCCATAACACACACTTCAACAAACATTCACAAACCATCTTCAACCTAACAACACAAAATATTTCACTTTAACTTACCTTGTTTCTTCCATTAACATGCTGCAACTTTTCACGAAACAACCAAAAGCCACTGAGAGAATGGCTCATTCTCATTTCTAAAAACGCACATGTTGTTTCTAAACTTTTCTCTACAATTTTCCTCACTTCTATCACATAACAACACTAATAAAAAAATCTTTGCATATTTGATTCAATCATTAACCTCTTCATCTTGATATCCACCATAACAAACTCATACAATTCATTTTCACTATAAAGTCACACACATTTCCTTCACCATGACCATCAACATCATAACACCCACTATGAAACACAACCACACCATGATAACCTCACTCCTTCGTGACGCTACTAACCGGTTCAGCCGCCACAACTCGATCGCTCACCTCTCGTTTCAGCTGTTGTTAAAAACATTCCAACACAAACTTTATAACCTTTCAATCGCTTCTACTACTACATCAAAACATACTACTCACCAACTTCTTGTTTACACGACCTTCACCCTTAATGGAACAATCATCACCTACGAAGCCTCTCTCTCTCTGGTTTCAGATTCATCATGTTTTCATTTGTAGAAGAGGAAAAATGCAGATCCATACACAAAACCATGCCCAGCTCTCCCTCTCACCATACACGGCTAACCTCTAAGAACCATCACCACCATCTTGTAGCTCATCATAACCATGCCCCCAATAACCTCACAAAAACCGCCTTCCTCTGTCCAACAAAGCTTTCTCCATTAGTCCCACAAACCCAACCTTACCTTCATTAGTACCGTTATACCTCTACCGTTGAATCTTTGATCCGGTATCCTTTTTTTCCTTTTATTAGCATCATTGTATGTGCATTTTCATTGAGTTTCATTTGTGTTATTTTGAGGGAGACATAAGATTTAACATCAAAATGAGTGAAAGATACTAACAAGGTGGAGGGTCGTCGTTGACCGGTCGACCGCCCCCTTGCGCTTGAAGTGGGATCCGCTAGACAAATACATGAGATTGAGAGAGGAAGTTTACCTTTGTTTCAGTTTTTTCGTGTAGGATAGAGAAGAAAGAGGAATTTCTTTCTTATTTTATTGTTTTACTTTTATTATTATTGATAGCTTCCATGTGTCATTAGATTATTGGTGACTTTGTTTTTTTTAAGAAAAAAATGCAATGGTCATTTTGCTACACCATCGAGTCGCCCTCCTTTTCTTTTTTTGTTTATTTTCATTTTGTTTTTATTATTTTATTTTATTTGTTTTTTTAATATACAATTATTCTTATTATCTATTATTGTTTTAGAATTAAGGTTTTAAAGTTGGACTTTGTTTCCTATGGGCCAAATATCATTTGGTTTACTCCCCATGTTAATCCATGCACCATTTTGTATTTTATTTATTTTATTATTATATTTTTATTTGATTAATTTAAATTAGTAGTTAATTAGGTGCTTAGATTTTAAATGAGTTAATTGATTATTAAATTTAATTATGTGTTTTCCTTTTGGATAATGAGATTTATTTGATTAGTTAATCTTTGTGTGCTTAGTTTGATTTAATTAGGTTATCTATATCCATATTCATACTCTCACACATGTAAATAATATTACTAACATTTCATAAATTATTCCTCATCTATGCAAATCAAATCTCCATCAATATCGAGTGACTTTTTCTAAATCAAATGTACTACCAATTTATTTTTCTTAAACAAACGTGAAAGTATAAGATTGTTGAAATCTAGCATTCTAGCAAAACCCTTGAATGATTGGTCCTAAAGCACACGTTTTGCGTTAGCCACTCATTCATTATTTCACTCCTAAAAACAGTTCAAACTATCTTCAAAACCATTTCCAATTTCAATCTCAAACTATTTCTCAAATCATTTATATGAATCAAACCTCGATCTATATCAAGTGATTTTTCTTTAAATCAAAATGCAATATTACAACTTTTTCTAAATAAACACGAAAGAATAGGACTGTTGGAATCTGGTATTTTAGTAGAACCCTCGAATGATTGGTCCTGAAATACGCATTTTGGGTCAGCCATTCATTCTTTCTTTCGCTCATAAAACACTTAATAAACTTGGACTAAAAATTATCGTTGGGATCCAGCATTCCGATGTAACCCTAAAACAATTGATTCTGAGGCATGCGTCTTGTTCTTATCAAGCGTTTTTTCTCCATTAAACAATTTTCTTAAATACGTAAAAATAAAAAGGACCATTGGAATATATCATTCCAGCAAAATCACGAATGATTGACCCTGAGGCTCATGTCTCGTTCTCATCAGACATTCGTCATTCACTTATAAAGCATTCAAACAATTAAAAAAAATTCTCTCTGTCGTGCGAAAATCATCAAACTCTTTTTTTCAAACGAAAGGTATTTTATCTCAAGATGATTCAAAAACAAAGCTTTGTCCACATATGTGTAAGTTGAGATAAGTGACATTTTCCCGTTAATGTTGATATGTATAAATCCATTCAGTGTGAAGCAAACGTTCACTCCTCTCCTGTTTTGGGTATAAAAAAATATTTCGTCGATTGATACAAGATAACTTTCGCTAAAATCAACCAATAGACAAAATATTTTCTACCCATAACTACATATGCCTTGAGTTCTCCATCGCACCCGGAGATATGTTGGAATAAGACCCGCAATCTTGTGAGGCATAATAATAAAAAACTTTTTGTGACTCCTTTATTTTTCTCTTTACATTTTTAATAACTTAAAGAAAACAAATAACATAAGCTAACATTCAAATCGCAAGTTAAACTAAAAGGTCCCTGTTGAGTACAACAGACGTGAGGGGTGCTAATACCTTCCCCTTGCATAATCGACTCCCGGATCCAAATATGATTGTGATGACCATGTTCTTTTCCAAATGTTTTATTGATATTTTCCTATTCCTTCATTACAATAAATAAAGTTCGATGGAGACTTTATTCAAACATATTTTTCCGTGAGCGTGCGATGCACTTTGCGGGGGATCGTATTTTTCGAGGTACGACAGATGGCGACTCTGCTTGGGAAATTCTCCATGCAAGAGAGAATCAAGCCTAATTTAGTTAACTTTGCGTCGAATGTTGGATTTTTTTTTATGTTTTCACTTTTTATTTCGATATGCTTGCTTATTTACTTCCTTTATTTCTTTTTCTTTTATATATGTTAATTATCATATTATCTTGGAATCTTGGAATGATATCATGAGTAAAGATTTATACTTGAGCTTTGGAAAAAGAAGAGAGAACACATAGTTTAGAATTGGAAGTTGTGTAGTGTTAGTCCCGAAGGGCCACTCCTTGTATGTCTAGCATGAAAACTTCCCCTAGAGTATACATATTCATAGATCTCGTTATAAGACAGCTAGTCTATCGCATGACGTTTATTCATTAAGGGTCCATGACCAAAGGATCCCTCTTAGAACCAGTTTCGGCTTTGGAGGTTACTTAGTGTTAGTGTCCAAATGCCACTCCTTGTGCGCCTAACATGAAAACTCCGCTCATAATAGACATTTTCGTCACTCTTGTCATAAAGCAGTTAGTCTGTTGTATGGCGTTGATATGATTAGAGTCCATGGCTCTGGGAACCTTATCCAAAACCTAGAAACTATTATGTGAGTGGTTTATGGGTAGAAATTCTAGAACTGTCTACTATAGGAAACCTACCTATTAGGTTATTTTGGCAATACTCATGTTATCCCGGATCTATACCTGCATTGCATTTTACTTATATACCAATACAAAAAAAAAATTATGCATTCTCATTTCATCATCATACATTACATATCATTCTTAAAATCGCAAAAAAAAACTCATTCATCCTTTGTCATCTTCAGCAAGGTGATTCTCGACACGCGTTAGAACAAAGAACCATGTCTTATGAGATGATTGACGAGCTAAGGAAATGTCAAAAAGCATTGAAAGAGGAACTCAATCTTTTGAAAATCCAAATAGGATGGGTCTTGGAAACCCTGCAAGCCTTGTTGAGAAAAGAGGGTCACACTGTACCCATTTCAGCAACAGAAGGAGCTATTGCTCCACATCCACCCAGTGTTACCCTAAGTTAAGGGCAATTCCATGTGGCAACTCCTCATTTACCGGTATATGGCCATACCTAAGGATGTCATCTTCAGCATTTGGCTTCCAAATTGGCACATCAGCATCCTCTAAAATCATCTAAATTGGGGTCGGAATAAAAATCAGAATCATAACAAAGGGAACAAACATCATAACAACCTGATTCTAGTGTCGTATAGTAAGCTCTACTCGCAACTGATCCAGAATTCTTTAGTGACTCCTCGAGCTCTCACACCTATGTCACCATACCTGCCATGGTACAATCTAAACACAACATGTGAATTCCATAAAGGGGCAGCAAGACATGACCTAGATTCTTGATTAGTGCTGAAAGCCTTGGTACGCGAACTGATTAATAACAAGAGCTTGGTCTTTGAAGAAGACCATCTGAATGTCGAGTGTGGATACCATATTGGAACAGTGGGGAACTTTATCGAGGAATGAAAGAGTTTTAAGCTCAAGCTGCAAAGGTTGGTAGATATAAAATCACCAGCACTCAAGGAAAAAGGCTCAAGTGCAAATATCTTGATCTCTGAGCCAAATAATGAGAAAGGAAAGGGATCTCTGAAACCCCTTAAGGTATTATACCATAACGAAAAGGTCAATGATGTGGCTAATGAGATATCATTTTTCCCTGGTAAGAACATCGAGGTACCGCCTTGGATTTCCAAAGTCACGACCCATGCCAGTGGAAGTAAAGGAGAAGTGGATAAAGAATCCAAGAGGGTTGCGTCCAGTGATGAGATTGAAAGAAAATAATTTGAAGATCGTCGTGCAAATGTCAACAAGCTTGTTGGCCCTAAACTTCTAGTGGATAGAAATGAGCAACTAGCAATGCCTAGAATTTCATGCCAATAACCACTACCTTTTGGTCTTCGGTTCCAGCAACTGTGGTTTGTTCCTCATCCGGATCAATAAGCCCAAGGCCAGAGATATCGAAATCAACATCAGAATCAACCTAGGCCTTGAATAACTTGGAAAGAAGGAAGGCTCCCATCAATCCAATTCTTATGTCATACAGCCAACTTCTACAACCTCTGATTCAAAACTTGTTGGTGGTTACCAAGTCTCTCAAGTCATTTCCACAACCTTGTATGACCCAAATGTGTAATGTGGATATCATGCTGGATCAGAAGGGCACTCGACTGAAGATTGCAATGCTTTAAAGCTAAAGTACAATAGTTGATTGACAACAATTACATAGCCTTTCAAGAAGGAAACTTCATGGTGGACATCAACCTCTCTCTCCTTGACAAGTGTGAAGACCTCAATGGGCATATCCTGAAAACAGCATATCAGACATGAAGTCATTCCCTAAAGTTGGCAATCATTTGGTTGTTTTAGTATTCCTTTTGTAATTATTTTGCATGTTGACTATTTATTTGCTTTTAAAGCATTGTTTTTTTATTTTAATTTAGAATACTAATGAAATTTTTATGCATCTTTTGAATTAATCCATTCATTTTTCATTCCTTTCAAAAAACAAAACAAAAATATTTCCCCCCTTCGCTTGTCTTTATCAAGTTGTTGTGTTAACAAAGATTGGAAGGAGAATGATGAAATCGAAATATTCATAGTTGTTGTTGGTATGTTTTCAATTAAAACTTTTTTATGACATAAGGAATTGTTTCAAATCCCCAAACGCCAAAGAGATAAGGAGTTAATCCATGGTCAACCACTTTGAGCCTAGAAGTTGGTGTTTCTTTCGGAATTAAAAACCTTTAATCTTAACCAGAGGCAGGGTAGTTATGTTCAGATAATTTGGTTATGCATTCAATATTTAAGAGAATGAGCCCATCTACACTATCCCACCTAACGATTAACCACACACTTCACACACACCACAAAGGGTCGAAGAAGTTGTGAAAAATCAAAAAGTTATAATGGTTGTTACTTAATAACCAATAGTATGGCTGTCACAATCTTTTAACAAAATCAAAAAAAATATCCGCTAAGTCGAATACCACAAAAATGAATTAGGAAAAAATATTAGGGCATCTCGGTGGACCTAAAGCTTCAAAGAATCGGTCCAGGCAAAATTAGGGATACAAAATTAGTCAAAATAGGTTATCAAATCCTCAATAAAAACAAAGCAAAGACAAAATAAGGTGATTGCCATTTCAAGAAAACCTTATCTTGAATCTTCATTTTTCACCCTTACACCTTTGAACTCTCTTGGTAGTTGAATGTGTGTATCAAAATTAACTGAACATAGGAACTAGAGATCATCAAGAAGAAATGGTGGCTAAAAATTAAATTTGAGCCTTATATCCTTTTGTTTCAAAAACCGTGAACCAGGTCACACTATAACCCTCAAAATACCTAATTGAGGCAAGGTTTATTTTGAAAGCATACTTCAATAAAGTTGTGTTAACTTGACTCCAAACGATTTTTGTTGATCACACCATCTTTCACATTGCAAATGGTTAGATCAGCATTATGTTTGGATCATTGACTCGTTAACTGAATCTCCCTAAATTGATTTCAAAAATTGCATGAACAATGCATTAAAATTGTCATTTTTTAGTGAACTATTTTAATTGCAGGTTAACCTTAGCATCAAAGGAATTCCAACAAAATGCAATCAGTTGAGGGACTTCATCATGTGAAAGAAGTCCAGTCAGGGGCAAATCACTTTGAGAATCGGTTGATCCAAGCCGATCATCCCAAGAGACATGTAATAAAGAAGCAAATCTTCATGACCCAGATTGGGGCAAACCATAAAAATCTTAATAGGGTCCATCTCTTCAAAGGTTGGTTAATCAGAAGTCTCCCAATTCAATAATTGGTCAACCAAGGGAGGAACACTTCAATATTTAAACATTAGGGAAAGTCATCTCAAGGTTATGACAAGATGTTCCCAAGACTGAGGAAATTTGAGCCGCTAAGGGGCAAGTTCTCTCCATGCCCTCAACCTGCTCAAGCAAACTTTGCCATATGTCAGCAATCGTTGAGTTCAAAATGAGTATCGGGGAATCATGCTAGAACCCTATTAAATAACCTTTTCCTTTGTAAAATAAGCTTTGTTTCAAAAGAACCTTCCATCCATTACCCTCCACAAGGACATTTTGGAAACCTTCAAGTTATTATATAAGTCATTCTCATGCATTAATCACGTCGCTTCGCTCTAGCGTCAACATTTTCATATCATGGTAATTCATATATCATGCATAAAAGCAAATTCAAATCATGCATATACGAAGTGTAATTCGTGCTCATTTTGCATTAACCCCAGTCTCTTTGGTTGATCCAATATCCACTGACCTCAAAAATCCAACTTTAATTTGGCGCCCTTAAACCATAGTTTGACTTTTGTAAGCATAAAATTCGTTTGAAGCTGGTATATATTTTACTGATGCCTGCGGTCGAGTCTAGTATCATCTGGAAAATTCTGTTTGAAACCGGTATGTATTTTACTGATGCTTGTGGTCATGTTCAGTATCATCTGACAAACTCTGTTTAAAGCCCGTATATATTTTATTGATGTCTGTGGTCAAGTCTAATGTTATTTGGAAAACTTCGTTTGAAGCCGGTATATATTTTACTCATGCTTACGGTCAAGTCTAGTGTTATCTGGAAAACTCCATTTTAAGCCAATATATATTTTACGGATGCCTGCGGTCAAGTCCATTGTTATCTGGAAAACTCCGTTTGAAGTCGGTATATATTTTATTGATGCTTGTGGTCAAGTTCAATATTATCTAGCAAACTCCGTTTGAATCTGGTATATATTTTACTGATGCCTACGGTCAAGTCCAATATCGGACAAACTACGTTTGAAGTCGGTATATATTTTACTAATGCATACGGTTAACTCCAGTATTATCTGGCACACTCCGTTTGAAGTAGATATATATTTTAATGATGCATATGGTTAAGTCTAGTGTCATCTGGAAAACTCCATTTGAAGTCGGTATATATTTTACTGATGCCTGCGATCAAGTCCAGTGTCATTTGGAAAACTCCATTTGAAGTCGGTATATATTTTACTGATGCCTACGATCAAGTCCAGTATCATCTGGAAAACTCTATTTGAAGCCGATATATATTTTATTGATGCCTGCGGTTAAGTCCAGTATCATCCGAAAAACTTCGTTTCAAACCGGTATATATTTTACTAATGCCAGTAGTCAAGTCCAGTATCATCTGGAAAACTCCATTTGAAGCTGATATATATTTTACTGATGCATGTGGTGAAGTCTAGTGTTATCTGGCAAACTTCGTTTGAAGTCAGTAAATATTTTACTGATGCATGTGGTTAACTTCAGTGTCATCTAGAAAACTCTGTTTGAAGCCGATAAATATTTTACTGATGCCCGTAGTCAAGTCCAGTATCATTTGGCAAACTCCGTTTGAAGCTGATATATATATATTTTATTGATGCTTGCAATTAAGTCCAACCTCGCTTGGCATTTCATTTTTAAACGCCCATAATCGTTTGGTATTCTATCATATTTAAAGTCCAACATCGTCATGCATTATGTCATTTCTTTTCCCCAATAACTTTTTACCACCATTGATTCTTCACCCATTTGTCTTTGTAATTTCCTGTGGATCACCATTACACAAATTTCCATCATTCCCCACAGGTCTACTTATCATCCATCATAAAAAAAATCATGCTCGGGTTCATTTCATACCATATCCCCAACAAACCAAAACAAAAAAAAAAATCATTCATGCATTCATAACATTTCATTTCATTTTATTAGCATCCAGGGACAAAATTCGGGTATTTCTAGTATTTAATTATCTCCCACCATGATCATATGAAGAACGATCTTCTTCATATTCTCTGGTTGAAGATACTTAAATATGGCCAACTTTTATACCTCAATTTTGCCCCTCATTCAATAAATCAATACATTTATCGTGACATTTGCATCATTTTCATACCATAACATGTATTTCATCTCGCATAGTGCTTAAAATGTCAATCAGAACAATTTTTCAAATTTACAGATAGATCGATCGAACTAATCCTCAAATGCACAAGAAACTAGCAGGCAAAAAGTTTTAAAATCGAGCTTGCAAACGCCAGTATTATTAATCTACAGTTCACGTAGTTAAACCTGGCGGAACCATTTTATTTTTGGACTCCTTTTTTATCGTATTTTGATCAGCTTGGGTCTTTTAACAAGTTATTTTTTATTTCAAAATTTGATCAAAACCTGTATGTTTCCAAATAATTTATTTCGCGCTGATCATTTTGGTGGATTCAGTTTAATTTTCTGAGTCTTTTTGCGCCCTGACTTTTATTCATTTTTTAGTCCTTTTATTTTTATTTTTCAGTCAATATGTGAAAAAAAAGAACTTATTAAATAATTAGTTTGTTTTGTTTTATTTTAATAAAATAGTTTATTTTATTAAGTTTTAAAACTTTTTTTTTATCATTTCAAAATCATAAAAATATCATGATGTTAGTTTTATTTTAAGTCAATTTGATCACAAGGGCATTGCTGACATTATAAAAAAAAATCAAAACCCTAATAATCCCCTATATATAATTGCATTGGCCAATGTAATTTGGAAGAGGAGACCAAACAACATATGAAATCAGATTTTGTTTCTGCCTCATTTCAAAATTGGAGAAAAAGGTAAAAATTGTGAGGAGGAGGTAACGTTTTCTTCATGCACTTGCTACATATTGCATCACGTTCTTCACTCATCATCCCCTCTCCATCACGTGAACACACAAGGCCCCTCCTCTATAACACACACTTCAACGAACATTGATAAACCATCTTCAACATCACAACACAAAACTTTTCACTTTAGATTACCTTTGTGTCTTCCATTAACATGCTATAACTTTTCATAGAACAACCAAGAGCCACTGAGAGAACGGCTCCTTCTCATTTCTAAAAATGCACCTGCTACTTCTAAACTTTTCTCTGCAATTATCCTCACTGATATCACACAACAAAACTAATAAATTTTGTTTTTCTTCACATATTTCAACCAACCATAACATTTTCATCTTGACGTTCACCACTTACACCATACACTACACCTTAAAAAACTCATAAAACCCATCTTTACTACAAAGTCATACACATTTCCTTCACCACACCCATGAATATCATAACACCCACTGTGAAACACAACCTCACCACGTGAACCTCACCTTGTTGCGATAATACTAACCGGTCCAGCCACCACAACTCGGTCGCTCACCTCCTATTTCAGTCGTTGTTAAAAACATCCCAACACAAACTTCATAACCTTTCAACCGTTGCTACTACTACATCCAAACATACTACTCACCATCTTCTTGTTTACACAACCTCCACCCTTAATGGGACACATCACCACCTACTAAGCCTCTCTCTCTCTCTCTCTCTCTCTCTCTCTCTCTCTCTCTCTCTCTCTCTCTCTCTCTCTCTCTCTCTCGTTTCAAATTCATCATGTTTTCATCTGCAGAAGAGGAAAAATGCATATCCATACATAAAACCATGCCCAACTCCCCCTCTCACCATACAAGGCTAACCTTAAATAACCATCACCACCATCTTGTAGCTCGTCACTACCATGCCCCCAATAACCTCACAAACACCGTCTTCCTCTATCTAACAAATATTTCTCCATTAATCCCACAAATTCAACCTTACCTCCATTAGCACCGTCATACCTTTACCGTTGATTCTTCGATCCGGTATCCTTTTTTCCTTTTATTAACATCATTGTATGTGTGTTTTCTTTGAGTTTGATTTGTGTTTTATTAAGGGAGAGATAGATTTTAACATGGGAACGAGTGAGGGATACTAACAAGGTGGGGGGTCATCGCCGACGTTGGTAGGACGGTCGCCCCCTGGACTTGAAGCAGGATTTGCAAGAGAAAGAGCATGAGATTGAGAGAGGAAGTTTACCTCTATTTCGATTTTTTGCGTTGGATAGAGAAGAAGAAGGAATTGCTTTCTTATTTTATTATTTTACTTTTATTATTATCGATAGCTGCCATGTATAATTAGATTATTGGTGACTTTGTTTTTTTTAAGAAAAAAAAGGAATGGTCATTTTGCTACTGCATCGAGCCGCCTCATTTTCTTTTCTTATTTATTTTCATTTTGTTTTTATTATTTTATCTTAATTATTTTTTAAAATATATAATTATTATTATTATTATTTGTTATTATTTTAAAATTAAGGTTTTAAAGTTGGGCTTTGTTTCCTATGGGTCCAATATCATTTGGTTTACTCCCCGTGTTAATTCATGCATCATTTTGTATTTTATTTGTTTTATTATTATATTTTTATTTTATAAATTTAAATTAATAGTTAATTAGGTATTTAGGTTTTAAATGATTTAATTGGTTATTAAATTTAATTATGTGTTTACTTTTTAATAATGAGATTTATTTGATTAGTTAATCTTTATGTGCTTAGTTTAATTTAATTAGGTTATCTATATCCATGTTTATACCCTCATACATGTAATAATATTACTAACATTTCACAAATTATTTTTCATCAATGCAAATCAAACCTCGATCAATAATGAGTGACTTTTCCTAAATCAAATGTACTACAAATTTATTTTTCTTAAACAAATGTGAAAGTAGATGACTGTTGGAATCTAGCATTCCAGCAAAACCCTTAAATGATTGGTCCTGAAGCACACGTTTTGGGTTAGCCACTCATTTTTTATTTCACTCCTAAAATACTTCAAACTATCTTCAAAACCATTTTCAATTTCAATCTCAAATCATTTATATGAGTCAAACCTCGATCGGCATCAAGTGATTTTTCTTTAAATCAAAATGCAATATTAAAACTTTTTCTAAATAAACACGAAAGAAGAGGACTAATGGAATCTAGTATTCTAGCATAACCCTCGAATGATTGGTCCCAAAGTACATGTTTTGGGTCAACCATTCATTCTTTCTTTTGCTCCTAAAACACTTAATAAACTTGGACTAAAAATTACCGTTGGGATCTAGCATTCCGATGTAACCCTTGAACAATTGATTCTGAGGCATCCATCTTGTTCTTATCAGGCGTTTGTTATCCATTAAATAATTTTCTTGAATATCTAGAATGAAAAAAGAACCTTTGGAGTCTAGCATTCCAGCAAAACCCGAATGATTGATCTCGAGGCTCGTGTCATATTCTCATTAGGCATTCGTCATTCACTTATAAAACATTCAACCAATCAAACTTTTTCTCGCCGATGCGCGATGATTATCAAACTAAAGATATTTCATCTCAAAATGATGCAAAATAACGTTTCATCGACATATGTGTTATTTGAGATAAGTGACACTTTTCCGTGAATATTGATATTTAAAAATCCATTCAATGTGATGCAAACGCCCGTTCCTCGTCTGTTTAAGGTAAAACAATATTTTCCGTCGATTGATACAAGATAGCTTTCGCTAAAATTGACCAAGAAACAAATCATTTTCTACCCAGAACTATGTATGTCTTGGTTCTCCATCGTACCTGGAGATACGTATGAGCGAGACCCGCAATCTTGTCAGGCACAATATTAAAAAACTTTTTGCAACCCCTTTCTTTTTCTCTTTACATTTTTAATAACTCAAAGAAAATAAATAACATAAGCTAACATTCAAATTGCAAGTTAAACTAAAAGGTTCTCGTTGAGTACAATGGACGTGAGGGGTGCTAATATCTTTCTCTTGCGTAATCGACTCCCGAACCCAAATATGGTTGCAATGACCATGTTCTTTTCCAAAGGTTCTATCAGTATTTTTCTATTCCTTCATTGGAATAAATAAAATTCGGTGGGGACTCTATTCAAACATATTTTTCTGCGAGCGTGCAATGCACTTCGCGAAGGATTGTATTTTTCAAGGTACGACTGTTACTAATTGGCTTATTATTTTCCTAATATTTTTAATTTATCTATTTATTGAAACAATTGTCTGGATTAATAACTTATGTTCAACCAATAAATTATCGAGGTATCTCATATTTAAAGTTGTCTTAAGTTTTTAAAAATTTGTAAATTGGTCATATATTAATCATGCCAAAACAAATAGAAAATTTATTTAAATAGAATTTAATTATGACAAATCTTTTATGAGATTGTTTTAATCATAAATTAGTTGTGATTATATACGATAGTCAGTCTTGCACGCTCACAAAGATAATTGTGTTTATGTTTAATATTTTTTAGGCTTACATGCACTTTGATATCTCTATTTTGATGTTTTTAATTTTTAATCTTTCCAATTTTAAAAACCAATTTTTGGGTCTCAAAACTTTACATCACTTGAGATTTTGATGGTCTCCCTCTAATTTTACATGTGTCAATGATGATTTGGACAAAAAAAATTGTTTTTGATGAGTTGACAATGAAGACTATGATTATTTATTATTTAATATTTTTTTATAGAATAAATTAATTTACAATTACTTATTTTTATAAATTTTTATTTTATATTTATTTGGAATTTAATTTATAAATTAATAAATATTTTAAAAGAAATTGATGGGACTTTAGATCCAAACCAATTCAATATATCTTAAGCCCCACTTAAGATAACATGTTTAGTATGCATGTGATATACAAACTCAAATACTATTTATAAACAAATCAATATGAAAATTTTGTCTTCTTTCCCATCTCAACATTTAAGACAAAAATATTTTCTTTCATTTTAAGTTCAAAAACTCTACAACAGTAACTATGTCTACCATTTTAGAAAAAAAAAGTACGAGACTCCTAAACAAAAGGCAATTCCTTCATTATCTTATTCCTTGTATTGTTTTTTACTCTTTTTCAATGCAAGAACTGAATTATAATATCAAATTAAACATCATTTTAATTGTAAGCATGGTGTCGAGATAAGTGTTGAACAAGGGACTACGTACTCTAAAGTAAAATGTCAAGCCAACAGCATCAATAACACATTTAGAATTAACAGGCTTATTAATTACTTCACAGGTGAATTTATAGTATGTAACCAAGCTTATGATGTTGCATGTTGACTTCTTCATGGATCAATAATACCAATCTATTTATTGAATCTATCCACACCTGAATACAAACACCATGACAATTTTTGTTATCAAACATGCTTTTTTTTTTAGTGATAATAGTGAAACACATATTTGAGATAGAGCATGAACATTTTAATAATATTTCCGGTTTAGAGAAACCACTAGTAGCCATGTTAAATTTAGAAGTAATTTATATTCATGTGAAATTCCCTTGAATATTCCTCTTTATAATGCCCATTCATTAGTCTTGGAGGTTCGACCTTAGTAATATATGTAATTAATATTAAGGATTTCTTAATTCACCTTATATTTTTTAGATATCATGCGAAAATTTAAAAATACCTTCAATTTTCAGAGATGCATCTCGGACACACCCCAACACATATTAAAAACACACCATCCTGAATGACGTCCTATTATTTGGGTTTTTTATTCCAAAGATACATCTCTATAATACTTTTGTAGTTACATTTCCGTAATCCAGACACATTAGTAGTAGAACCAAAAATATGTAATTTTACAAAATGAAATTAAGATTCATATAATAAAATTAAGATTACATAGATCATTTAAACATAAAATGCAAGATTACTTCAACATCCAGGTAGACACTTCAATATCTTTGCAATATCTTCGACCGATCTTGAAATCGTCGCTTCCAACTTGAGCAGAAATCTTGTTTCAAAACAGAAATACGTACTCCACATAGCCCTTACATCTGCTTATGTCTTGAGCTCAAATTTGTTGAACTCAATCTTCTCTCCGTTGTCAATCAACGATGAACGGTACTCGAGCTTCACAATCTTTCAATTGTCTTCGTAAGGTAGGAGATGATGGATTTCATATTTAATATCTTCGAGGGAGGTGAAGTCGTTGAGCTTGAACGTTCGACCGGGTGTAGAGCTGGAGAACGAGACATTTGCGACATACCAGTCAATGTTTATTAATGACATTTTAGACATTTTAAATTTGTGCGAAATATAATATAAGAGCATCTTAATTTATAGAAGTCATAGATCAATATGGATCACTCAATAACTAGCAAGCTGATTCCAGAGATATATCTCTGGTTCTGCATTCAATTATCTTGTTCCAGAGATGTATCTCCGGAAGTTCTCCTAAATCAGTTTCAAAACAGAATCTCTAAAACATAACTTTTTTTTACAAAAGAACAAATGTTGTTATGGGGGTGATCAAGAATGCATAAAGACACAATATGAACAAATGTTAAATATATTACACTTCATTCATATATAAACACAATTACATATGTCGTCAGCTAAACAATAAATTAAAATGAATTGAAACATATGTCGTCAGCTAAATCTATGGGTGATACCTCCTTGGAATTTTGTGCATTTGATCCTCTTTTAATGTTGCTCAATTTCTCGAACTCTTGCATCCTTTCTATAAAATGATTCGGCCAAGTCTCGGCTTTTGTTGTTGAATGAATCATCCACTCCGGTGATGCAGGTGGTATAGAGCATCCCGGTTTCAAGTAAACTTAAACAAAATGACTTGATTTTGAAAGTCATCCAATAACATAATATGATCATTTGGATTTTGAGGTAGGGCGTTGCACAGTGTAAGAAAAGGTTTCCGAAAAACTATATCGTGTCAGATCAATATATACTATATCATACTCACATGCTATTAGGTGACCCATATCAGGAAACGCATCCATGTTGCCTCCAGTGTCAGACCGCTCGATGTATTTGTGCATAAAAACGGGCATCTCGTCGATGAACGGAATTTTTTTTGGAGGTGGCGTAGGATGGAGTTTGCTAATGCAAGCTTATTTGACAACACTTTTTGAGATTTTGGAGTTGGTGATTCGGGAAAAACTTTGTTAACATGTTCAAGAAATGACGGAGAACATGTAGTCGAATTGTCATTCAGTGTAGGTTTCATTTTCTTCGGGACGGCTTTTATTTTTACCGGTTGAGATGGTGGTTTCATGTCTGTGGTTTCCAGATAGGCAATTTTCCTCAATTGTTCTTTGACGTGGAGTTTCATGTTGTCATTGGCTTTCAAAAATCTCTCTTATATCACTTCCCATTATGTTAAAATAGAGATATTCGTTTTACCGTCATTCATGACACCATCATCATCAAACTTAAGTCTCTTCCAATGAGTGCAAACCTCATCCATTGTTATTGGGCTACAAAGTTTCACCTTTTTTGCAATAACACAAGCACATGAAAGACCATATATTTTCACAATTGTGCATCTATACTTTGCGCTATCGAAGCCTACATTAACAGCTCGTTTAGCCTCGTGAAAAATATAATTCAAACCCGCCCGAGAAATGTTACCGCCCAAATGCGAATAAAGAGTATTGTCTTTAAATCTGTGTTCCAAAATTGTGATTCTCCGACCAAATGACATTTGTATCTCATTATGTTGGTTTTGAATCATGTGGTGCACGGAGTCTCAATCTCTACATAAAGCACTCTTACTATTTCCCAACCAAATTTTCAAAGTAGCATGGGCAGACTCAACTCTATTAGTTGTTGTATTTCCAAGGTGTCTAACATTATCAGTCCATGCACAAACAATTTTATCCTTCACCTGGTCAAGAATTGTGCTTTCGACATATTTTAACAAATCTGGATACTTTTCACAAACTTTCCTAAAATGCATAACATAATCGACATATAGTTCTTTTGTGGAAGAATTTATTATATGATTCCATGCATCCATTATTTTTTCCACAACTACACCCGCCTTCACCATTTTCCATCTTCAGACTCTATCTGTTCATCCCTACCGCAGGTTTAACCCGAGTTCTCACATTATTTGTTATGTGATACCTACAAAGTAATGCATTAGAATAAGGAAATACATTCGCAACCAATTTCATCAAGGAGGTATCGCAGTCGATAACAATCACTTTAGGCATCTCACATTGGTCCTTCAACAGTGTCTGACACACCTTTAAGGCCAATGTAGAATTGTCCTCTTTTTCAAACTCAAGAAATGCAAACCCAAATGAATATGTCTTCTCAGTTGAGGTAACACCAACCATCTCCAATAATGGAAGTATATACTTGTCGGTATTGTAGGTTGAATAAAGTATGAGCACAGTAGGAAACGTGTTGAGCAATTTTATAGAATCAGGATGAGTCCAAAATATATCTCTAACAATAACTTCATCCTCGCACATTCGATACCTAGACACGTAAATTTTATCATCCAACAGTTTCAAGTATTCTGCATTTCAGTTTTATCCCCCATAAACGCTTTGTTAGTTTGGTACTGAATATTATAAATTTTCTTGATATTTGATATATTTTTGGATTTTTTCCGTTTCAATTTACAAGTATATTTTTCGGTTGAACCAAATTCAATGTCATGTCAGCAAAGCATTCCTTCTCTTCCGGCATGAGCATACACACACTAGGATAACTGGCTAATTTTTCACACAAATCATGGTTATGCAAACCACATATGACATTAAATCTCTAGTTTTTGTTTGCCAACATGTAACCACACACCTTAAACGGACATTCACATCTTAAAGTGGTGCCGTCTCTTTTAAAAATCCGGAGTGGAGTTATATATTTCCCGCTTCTTTCGCACGTCATTGTCACAAAAGCGCATCTTCTATCTGAATCATTATTGGACCTTCCGATAACCACATCAAATTCAAGTTTAGAGGCCTCCGTATGAATTCATTGAAGCATTTGATCGTGAGGTTCAAACTCTTGCTCGTTTTTAAATTAGTTCCCAACATTTACTGCATTCACAATAACACCTTGGGCATTCGGAGAAACACTTGTTTTGGGAAAACATCGGGGTGTACCATATCTAATGAAAACAATTACAACAAACAGTAGATAAGCATTACTGTTGAAAACAAAGTTGGAAAATGAACACAGACTAGTTCCGGAAATATATCTCCGAAAATATTCATACTTGTTCCGGAGATACATTTTCGGACACAACCCTCATTTTTTCAGACAAAATACAGGATTAATGTGAACAATGCAATGTGAAATAAATGATCTTTACCTTAAATTCTAACTTCTTTTGCTCCCTTTGATATGATGAACCACAAGTTTGGAGATTTGAAGTGAAAAAATGGATTGAGAATGGAAGGTTTTTTTGTGAGGGTTTGTAGAGGAAAACAACAATGGAAACAATGGTTGTGTGATCATGCAAGTGTTTTTTTATCAGATTATTCCGAATATGCATCTCCAGAAATATAAATGCAAAAGTGACATATACATGCAAAAGTGACGGAATATTTCAAAATCTCGTCCAAACTTTCGGAGATGCAATTCTGAAAATTCTACTTAACTGCTCAATTATGAATATATTTCTTAAAATATTCTAGAGATGCATCTACAAAATAAAAATAATTCAACTTATAAGGCACCACTCATAATAATGTGTGTTGTGTGTGTTGAATGCGTTCAGAGATACATCTCTGAAAATTAGGGAAAATTTTAAAAAAATTCTTTGGTGCATAAGAAGCATATAGAGTGCCTTAAGAAACCCTCTTAACATTTTCATATAATTATTTGTATTTCTTATGATAGGAGTTTATGAATGAACATCATTAAGTGGGCTGGTACAATTCTTCTGCTTACAAGTATGGAATTAAACGTGGTTTCTGCAACTCGATACTACTATTTGTTTCATGCTTAACTGCAAACGATCTCCTAACAAATGTAAAGATGTGAAATCAAATAAAGAAAGTGTTTTTGTCTTAATGTTGAGATGTGAAAGAAGATTAAAATCCTATATTGATTTGTTTATAAATAATACTAGAGTTTATAAATACATACTAAGCATATTGTCTTCTTAAGTGGACGCGAGTGATGTTGAAGTGGGACGCTAACTTATAACAATTATCAAAATTATTTACTTAAATTCCACCAATGGGACGATGAAACATATCAAGTTCAACCCCAAAGATAGAAACATGGTGCATGGACCTAATGGTCGGGTCTAATCTATTAAACGAGACAATGGTGGTAGTCATAGCTGCTCTGTAATACACATGAATGAGATTCTACAAACACTGAAAACAAAAGAACATAGGGAAAATCCAAGAAGAATGACAAGAAGTACACATTCCACTCCCTTCACGTCATACTCGATTCTTATCTTATATACCAATAATCATTGAGCATTCTGTTTGGAAACCTATTGCGATGCGAGTGCTTCTTCTTGGTTCCTTGATTGTTGGACAGCTACTTACTTCAACCAGAATCTCAAAGAAAAATAATTTTGTCAACGAGTCTCGTATAAATATCAATACCTATATCTATATGAGTTTCTTCTTTCGAAAGTAGCTCCTGAGATACCAGAGTTGCAATGCCGAAACAAAAATGCAGAGACCAAGAGACATGATGCTAAACCATGCCACTCTAGCATTTGTTTTTTCACTCACTTCCCTCAGCTTTGCTTCCCTGTGGCAAAAAGTCCAACAAAAATTAAATTTTTAGGTGAAATAATCAAGTATAATAGTTACTTGCAGCTATTGTGAAGGACTTGACACATTATAATTATTTTTTGTTTCTTAGCATTAGGATAACAGTACTTTTTGGTGTTATAGAAGATACTCAACTACTTCACTCCTACAAAGTTTTTTTTAAAATATAAGACCAGCTATTGAACCAGTGAAATACATTTCAGTTTGAGCATTCATGAAATTGAAATGGCGAATCTAGTAACATATGATACATTAATTAATCCCTATTTTAAAAATTATAATATTATGTTATGTCATACTAAATATTGTTTGATGCTGGACTTTAACACACCCTTCCACGTCCTAACTCAATCTTGCAAAAGCAGCCTGTAGAGTGAAGATTGTCTCTACACTACACTACATGTTCAGGTTATATATTATCTAATGTGGGACTCATAATATATTAATTTATATGCAATGTTAATGTGAAAGTGTTCTGCATGTGTATTCAATCATAGTCAATCTCTATGATACTTAGTTGTATTAGTTCTTAAAATGTCTCTCTAAATGTCTACATGATGAGTTATGACTTAATGTTGTTCCGGTCGATGTGAAGTCCGCTAAGGGCAATGTAATTGTCTGCTTTGGGTAAGAAAATCTGTCACAGTTTTGTCTTTTAAAAAACGTGACTAGTTGAATTTATGAGTGTGAGTGCTGTATATAAATTACCCTTAGCAGCCTTGACTTCCAAGTAATATGAGACTACTTTGGCAATCTGGAACAGGATCAGATGCCAGATAGTGCATACTTATTGTGGAAATATTTAGCAAAAGTTAAATGTAGATATAAGTAAAATAGAAATGTCAATTTCTCCCCGGAGTAATAACAGGAAAGTAACAAAGTGGGTGGATTATGTTTACGGGAAATTTCGTTCTCATAATTTATAGTATATTGAATATTATATAAATTAAGCCTGGCTTTGTTCATAACATCAACAACAATACTAACAAAGTGACATTTTTCTTATAATATATCAATTTTCTTCTTTAGAAATATATATTTCTTCAACAATTATTGTTTATGCTATATTATTTTTCATATTCAACTTTAGTGAGAATTGTGTTATATTATTATTAGAAGCCAAATTTCTACTGCGGCTCCAACACTTATGCAGTGAAACTAAAAACTAATTTAATCAAAGTGAAACCACACTATAAAAGTAAGAGTAAAAAACTTACTTGTCCTTCAAGTAAGTTAGATATTGGTGGATGGCATCCACTATTCCTTCAAGCTTTAAGAGTTCAAGTCCAACACCCTTAAACCATACCAAAAGAACAAACTGATTAATGAACATTAATAAGACATGAAATATAAATGTATATGAATGTAGATTTGTATTCACCTCAATCTTTTCTTTCTTTGCAACAGAATCCCAATCCTTGGCTGCAATTCCAGTTTTCCAATCAAGGTTTACACTTGCAGTTGCACCTTCTTGTTGATTTCCACCCATCCAAAAGCACGCAACATAATTTCCACTTTCAGTAGTTGTGAATGCAAACTGCCCTTGTGTAACATTTTCATTGTGGTGAAGGTTGTTTCCATAAGGAGAAGTTACCTGCACAAATATAACATGCCTCAGAAATATAGTCCCTCCAATTTGCAAAATAGCTATATAGTCCCTCATAAAACAAACATGTCTTCTTAACTGCTGCTATGTGTTAGTTGAATTAAATAGGTGGAAACCCCTTATGTAAAGTTCAATCTCTGTCGATAAACAAGTTGTCAAAGATTCATTCAGCAAATCATTGTCGATTTAACGATAAGTTGAGAGAAAAGTACCCTCCTATTATAGATCAATCTCTCTCTATCTTGGACTACCTTATCCTTATTTTTTGAAAAATAAATTAAAATTGAGAAAATAAATGTACTGCCTAGTTGACTTTATGACTTGAGAAACATGAATGGAAAAGTAAATTAAATATATATAAAAAAAAAGGTTAATTTGTGTAAACCTACCTTGGCGGAAATTGTTTGAAGCTGAGGACCTTCTTCAGTGACAACATAGTAATCAGCTAAAACGACAACGTGTGTTTGGATATCCTCAGACACGCACTTTGTTCCTGAACTGGGAATTGTCATCCACACAGCTTCTGTTTTAAGAGAGAGAGTTGTTAAGCACAGTAACAATACTAGCAGAGTGAATTCACTTCCATCTCTTAACTTCATAACTTGACCTTCTTAGAAGAAAACACTGTTTTTAGATCTAAATCTCTCGAGAAAATAGAATTCAATTTGTTCGGTGTTGGGTCTTGCTTTTTTTGGAGGTAATGTTTATTTTTTATTTTATTAAATGGAACAACAGGGTTTGTGCGTGTGGTGACGCATATGCAGCCTACATGGCGTGGCCTCGACCAATGGCATTCACGATGTGGTATGATGTTGCTGCTGTTAATAGGATGATATGGCGTATCACCCAACTCTTTTTACTACTATTATAAATAATATTATACTACTGGTTCTTTAAGAAAAATTAAATTGATTTTTTAAATTTATTTCAGTTAAAAGAAATATTTGTAAATTTTAGTATTTACAGAATTCCATAGACATAGACATGTCATATGTGTCTCATTTATATTTTTCTTTACTTTTTTATTTAAATCAAAATTCTCAAATTCAAAAACTTTAACCATTCATTTACAAACTAATATCATATATATATATATATATATATATATATATATATATATATATATATATATATATATATATATATATATATATATATATGGACGGAGGGATGTGTAATACTATGGGGGCATGTGTCCCACTATGTTTTATATATATTAATATATTATCTCCTCAGTTCAAAATATATATATATATATATATATATATATATATATATATATATATATATATATATATATTAATCTTAAAGAAAAAAATAAGTTGATTAATTAACTATAATTTTAAATTGGTTAATATAATTTATATTTTGATTATTAAGTGTTCTTACATAAAAAAAAAATAATCTCACATGATAAATTAAATTTGGTTAATAAGTTATTTGGTTAATAAGTTATATAAGGTTGGTGAATAGGATTCATAATTTAGTTAATGAATTCACAAAAATAGAAAACAAAAAATAGTAAATAGTAAAATAAAAATGGATAATAAAATATAAAGATTGGTTAATATATTTTATAATTTAATGTCTGAAAATATTTAATATTATATATTTTATTGATTAATAAAGTAGTGAAGTTGGTTAATGAATTATATAAGTAAAATAAGTGGTTAATAAGATACATTTTGTGGTTTATGCAATGATAAAATTGATTAATGATAAAAATTTAGATCTGTGTTACAAAATAAAATTTTAAAATAACAATGTTTTTTTTGTAAATGAATTTTTTTTATTTAAAAAAAAACATTGTTAACCGTATAAATACGGTGAACGATGTCAGGTGTAATCATTAGTGTAAAAAATGGTGGCAATATAGCATTGATGAATTATGATTAATCGGTGATGATAGACTCCTAACGTGGTGATATATATCTTTGATACGGTGGCGTGGGAGTAGATTTGCAAAATTAGCACTCTAATGCGTAAATCAATTACAAAGTTCAAAACGAGTAAAGTGTAAGTTTGACAATATAGTTTTGTACCTTATGTTTAACGTATGCCACTTATATATGACGGATAATTTCATTGGGCTTGATACTTGGAACTTACTCATCTTAGGCCTTTGGTCTGCCTAAAACAGTTGCTCCTAAGGCTTAACAGACGTTTTATCAATCAGGTAGTCTTTTGAAGTTTAGGCTAACATCTCATCATTAAAGCTTACCTTAAGGAGAAGTGAGAAGACCGTGAGGCAATTTTACAAAAGTAGCGGGGAAGAAGCACTTTAAATGCACTTCCCATCATTGAGACGTTTCACGGATTTTTCAACCACGTGGCCTTAGGTTCACAAGTTAGGGTGTGACGCTTATCTCTAGGGCATTCGAGTGCACTCGAGTTCGCTTGTATTCCCAAGATAATATTTAGTCATGGATTTCAATTTTATGTCTTCCTTTTGATTTGATACACTATTCATTTCCTCTATATATAGGTTTTCTGATTCTTTGGGTAAACTTTTTGCCATTTCTTCAAACTGAAAGCAGGTTTCACCCATGTGAGAGAAATTTTTCCCCTTTCACTCAGAAACATTTGCTTTCTCTTTGGGAAAATCAAGTAATTCAATACATGATAGGAAGAAAGAAAAAATGAGTGTGCCTACACTATGGTAATCTAATCACAAAAATTCTAGAGCACACAAGATTCAACTTTGGAGAAGAAGAATTTGTAAAAGATGTAACTAAGATAGGCGAAGTAGTCTTAGCAATAATGAGATATGAAATCACTTATAGAAAGTGTTTCGTCCTAGAACCAGAAATGAGAAGCTTAAATGAAGGTGACGGTGGATCACAGCCTCCGATGCGGTGGAGTGGAGGTACCTACAAGGTTAATACTCAAACGCTCAAGTCAGTATATGAAGGAGAATAGCGAAATGAAAATTGTATTTGAATATATGTTACCTTGATTTGGCATTTGCTTTATATATTTATAGAGGAAAGAAATAACGAACCGACTATTTTCCCACTGTTCTATGCAAATGGCTGTTGGATGTGCTTTTCGATTGAGATCTCTTAGGATCATAAAAAATAAATATCCTCACCCCCTTGGGAATATTTCTGATGGACCAGAACCTTCATTGGAATGCTGACTGAGACAGCGCAGTAGGATTAGTTAATTTAGGGTCTTCTGGGTCGACCCTGAACAATTACCCCCAAACCCTTGCCAAAGCATGAGTAGGCAGGGGCTTATTTCTATGGCCTCAGATGGCAACTATATCCTAATTATTTAAGGTGGACGAGTCAAGATTGTTTTAGTTTTTTAAGGAACTCTGTGTTAAATGTGTCATACTTCAAACATCTTTTTGTAGGTATTATCATGATGATTCTTGGAAACCTAAGTTCTTGAGTACTACGTATGATAGATTTAGACATGTTCGGTGAATATTTTTTGCCTTCTGTAACGCAATTTATTTCAAGGGATAAATATTTTCTTTTCCCTTTCCTATGTCTTCTCTTTTAGCTTGGTAGTTTCTTTGGCTTCTTGTAACTGCAGACTTAGTGCATTATGACCAAGAAATCATATAAAAACATTAGTAAGTCTCAAAAGGATACTTTATATTCTTTGATGGATTATGTTTACTTCTCCACTGCTTCTGTTTTTTCCAAACTAGACGAGTTTTGATGTTGTTTCTATAGAGTTAGGCTTGTCATCTGATTAGATAAGTTGGATCCCTTCTAAATACGAAAGGGTATGTAATAAGTATAGTTCATGCATCATTCCTTTTTATGAATGTGATATATCCATCATGGGTCTTCGTCTTTCTTTTACTGCTTTTGAGATAGAGGTACTGAATCACCTGGTTGTGGCTCATTCGCAACTTCACCCTTTGTGTTAGGCATACATGAGATTATACAAGTATTGGTGTGAGCATGTGAAAGGAAGACTTGTGTATTTCTCTTTCTTCACCTATTCTGATGTCTCTGAGATCCGGCATCTTCAACCAGGGGTAAAAGATTACGTTGCTTCAAGTCGATCTTTCATGGTTTCAAACCTTTTCCTAAACTCCCATCTTTTTTGAATTGATTTTTCCTAGTAATCCCTGTCATCCTTAAGGCATACGCCACAATTTTCAATGTTGGTAGTGGAGTATAGAGCCGATATACCGACCTATTTCCCAAGTATTTGACTGATTTTTAATTTTTGTTAGGGAATAACTTTTTCACATATGACGAGAAGGAACTTTTAGAGGAGGCTCAATATCAAAAACGTAGTCTGGTGAAGTTCGTCGATAACATGGAATATGTAAGGGTTACCCCGATGATAGAAGCTAATAAGAAACGTTTAAAATGTCTTGTTGACATCCTGATGTTGGTCTTAAGCCCGTTATCGGGAAGAGAGAAGAGCCACTTTTGGTAAATTTCAAACTTTTTGATGATCTAAATCTGAAAGAGGCAGACTCTTGATTTAGAGGGTCTAACAAGCCGAACTAACCGAATTTAAATAAAGTGTTACGTGGGAGGCAACCCACTAGTTTCTAATTTAATGTTTTTGCTTTTGTTTTTGTTTGTTTGAATTTGTAGGGGGAAAAAGAGATTGATCACTTCAGAAAAGCCTAAAATATTGGAAGTTTGCACATAAGAAAGTGACCATGATGGTTGGGTCGTCATTCAACACGACGGTGGTCATTTATTTTAAGAAAAAATAGGAAAATTTGAGAAGCAAGACAGATTGAATGACAAACGGCCCTTCTTCTTCGGGACGACTGAATTTCACCCAGATGACGCCTGTCACCAGTGCTGACACCCGTAAGCTGCATTCAGGCGCAAATTCCCAAGTTTTATCTACTTCTCTCTTGCTTATATATTTCAAGATTGCATACAATGTTTGATTTAAGTGTGGGGGTGGATTTATTTCTTTCTAGTCTAGGAATTCCTGCTTTCTAGTTAGGATTTTATGCTTATTCTCTAGATTAATTGTTCTCAAACTGTGTGTCTGTTACATGTGTTGTCGAGTCATTTACGTGTGTGATTTATGCTTGTGATTAAAAATCACCCCATTTTTTGAACAACTTGGTATTGCGTTAAGAAGGTATATCAAATCCAAAAGTGGAAAGGTTAAGGTTAAGGACATCCGAATTTTTGTCACAAAACAGGTATTGTCTGAACACCTAAAGCCTCCCAAATTAGATATAGAGTTAAATCTACTTTGTATATGAGTCCTTTAGAAGTAATCTCCAAGTAGTTATATAAAAATTCCGACATACTTTTGATTTGCACACAAAGTTTGGTTAGCCGGGGAAAAACTGGAAAAAAATTGAAAAACAATGAGAAAAAATGAAAAAGGTAGTAAAAGGCAACTACATGTACTAAGTTGTGTAACCCTCACTTGGTTACTCAACCCATCGGTGGTTGATCCCTAATGCCTAAGAAAAAAATTGTGTTTGATGTGCATCCATGATCAAAAGTTAGTTTGGAAGCATAAGTACATAAATAAATAACAAAAACTCATTGGTTTTCCCTTATGTGTGTGCGATGATTACTGTCATACCCCAAAATTTGCCCGTTAATATTGCAAGACATTTTTTAAGGCACTCTCACTCATTTTGCAAGGCATTGATCTTAAAGGAACAAAGACCCAGCTCACAGGTGGCAAAATCCAGAAAATGGCCTAAACTGGCTTGCTCGCTAGGCGAGCAAATCCTTCGCCTAGCGAACCCTTCGCTACGCCACTCGCCTAGCGAAGCTGGCGAATACCAGAAAATTCTGGGCTTCATTCTGAGCCCATTAGGTCACAAAAAGAGCATTATAAATACCACCACTTCAGTCAGAAAAGGGAACGAAAACGGAAGAGGAAGGGAAACACTCACAGACAGCAAACCCTGAAGGCTAACCTAGAGAATTCAGAGCAACCCTAAAGGAAACCCTGAAGGAAACTCATCTGCACCAAGGTTACCTTCGCCTAACTCAATCCGACTTGCCAATTCAAGGTTGCAATTCAGTTGCAAACAGGTTTGCCTTACTATTACCGCTTTATGTTCTTAATTTGCATATGGTATTATGATTGAATTTATGAAAATATCTTAAGCTTTGCATGTGAATTTAAATATGTATGAATATCTTGGATGTTTAACCATGTAATCTCTGTAATGGATGCCATAGGGTGTGAAGCTTGCTGAAATGGTACTGATATCAAAACCAGAACCCGCAGCCGCTCGCTAACACATCGCTAAGCGAGCATGTAACGAGTATTCGCTAAGCCTTCGCTAGGCGAGGCAGGAGCGAACGTGACAGATGCTGACTTTTTTGTTCTGATTTTTGCTCATCTGACATGTTTTATCATAGCCATGCATTATTTACCTAACCCTGTCACTGTTGTGATTTCTTTTTGTGGTGCAATTCTCGGTTGCACCCTGATTTGGTATTCTGACTCGTTTGCTGAATTTTGTAAGGGCTCACGTACTCCCGAAAAGGTAGCTTGCTAGGTATTCCACTTTATTTGTGGGATACCCTTGTGGAGATTCATCCTAATTACTTAGTTGATTTTAATGTGGAGATTCATCCTAATTCCTTAGTTGATTTTAATGTGGAGATTCATCCTAATTATTTAATTGATTTTAATGTGGAGATTCATCCTAATTACCTAATTGATTACAATTACCTAATTGACTATAAAATATTACCTTTGAATATGTGATCTTGGACCTCTCTTGGTTGCCTTACGGTATTACGGTATTATGGTCATGTCCCGCGAATGTGGGGATACACTTAGCAAAGACCCTTCGATTAAATCATCATGTCCCTATAAAATAAATCATAGTCCCTCGGATGTTGCCTTCGAATATATGATTTCGTCCCTCGATGACCCTTCGGTGTAGCCTACGGTTAAATGATGATCGTCCCTTTGAATGCTAAGGTATCCGTACAAATGTTGCCTTCAATGACCAATCGATGACCCTACGATGACCCTTTTACATCCAAAGGATAAAACTACTTATTTCTCAATAGTAAGGATAGTTTTACCCTCATAAGGATAGGAAATACCCATAAAGACCTTGGGTAGGTATAACTCTTAATTGTTGGCTCACAACCTAAAACATTTTTTCATACCTCACACTTTGCAAATACTAGAAAATCACCACTTGGTATACATTCTACTAGAATCATTGCCAAGTTATATTTTCCTAAACCGCTTTCAAAATTAAACGAGATAAATACTTTGTATACATTCGCACAAGAATCATTACAAAGTTAAACTCTTTTTAAATGTTTTTTTTCAAAACATTTTCTAAGCAATTCACAGGCACTTTTTCCAGACAAACATAAGTGATCAAGCAATTAAGAGCCCATGGATAACCATGGATACAAAGGGTGCTAACACCTTCCCTTTGTATAATGTACCTCCCGAACCCAAAATCTAATTAAGGTCTTTCCTGTTCTTTTCCACCCTTCCTTATTGGATAAAAGAAAAGTCGGTGGCGACTCTTGCTATCCGCGACATTTGCTTTCCGAAGCAAAAACACTTAAAGTCAGTTCACCGTATGACAGAATTGGCGACTCTGTTGGGGACAACCAAGAGAGGGTACCTTAAAAAAAAAAAGATCACTTATTTGAATTGTCTTTTAAAGGATTTCTTGGGTATTTTTGAGTGAAAGATCCTACACCCGGATCTAGTGTACCCTAGGTAAGTAGCAAAAGATCATCGTGACTATCCGGCGTATACTGGAATGGTTAAAATGATGGCTACGGTTAATGTGACACTTTGGATGTCCTGATGTTCCTCATGCTTACTTGAGGAAAAATTTGGCTTTCGCGTGGTGTCATCAAAGCATTAACCAGACCTTTAGAACCCTAATTGACTCATCCTAGCCATTAGAAAGTAGTGAGATAACTGACTTCGGTTCCGACTGGGGTTGGTTGAGACTCGATGCTACACTCTTTGAGATTGGACTTTAGGGAAGCTTCGGTCAACCACTCGGTGTTGCACTGAAGTGGACTTAAGGAAAGGTCAATGATTTGAGATCCTTCTAGAACCCGGTTACTATTCTAGGACAGGTTGAACCAACCAAACTTCAGTGGGGAGGGTACTTACCTACGGAACTCATGCAAGCCTTAAAACCTAAGAATGATTGTTGTGTGACTTGCTTGTGATTGTTATTTACATAACATCATAACATCATAACATTATAGCATTGTATTAACCATTTCAAGGACTTAGGGATTTAACTTTGCTCTGTAACAGGGCTATGGCTTCCAGGAAGACTATCCGGATCAATTTTGTAGCAATCTCTCCTCAACTGAAGAATTTAGTGTCAGAACTTCCCGATCATGCTCAGTTCATCAAGAAACATGGTTCTCTCCTCAATTTGGTTACCACTGGTTTCAAAGAAGATATGATGAGAGTCCTATTCCAGTTCTTCGATCCTAAACATCATTGCTTCACTTTCCCAGATTATCAGTTGGTACCCACATTAGAAGAATTCTCCAGGCTGCATGGGATACCTATCCTTGATCAAACACCTTTCAGTGGTTTAGAAAAGATTCCGAAGTCTGAAGAGGTTGTCGCAGCTCTACACATGACAAAGTCCGATATTGAAACCAACTGGGTAACAAGAAGTGGAGTTAAGGGTTTACTTGCCAAATTTTTGATAAATAAGGCCTGAGAATTCTTAAAAGTTATGGATGTCCATGCTTTCGAAGATGTCCTAGCATTTCTAATATATGGTTTGGCGTTATTCCCTAACCCAGACCAATTCATAGACATAAATGCTATTAAGATATTTCTCACTCATAACCCTGTGCCTACCTTGCTTGGAGACATTTTGCATTCCCTCCACACCCGTACTATGAAGAGGCAAGGGACTCTCATGTGCTGCATACCTTTATTGTCTAGGTGGTTTATTCCGCACCTTCCTCAATCAGTCTTGAAGAACGAGCAAAATCTGAAATGGTCTCAAAGGATAATGTCGCTCTCCCATTCAGACATCCGTTGGTGTCCTCATCTCGAAGGAAATATTATCATCATTGACTGTTGCGGAGAATTCTCTAACATACCACTCCTGGGGATAAGAGGAGGTATCACTTATAACCCAGCTTTAGCCCTGCGTCAATTCGGTTATGCTCGAAGAGATGGTCCACATGAGATAATTATCCAAGGCACTGTGTTTGACTATGACAATGATTCCCAAGGTCTCCGCCAAAGGTTTGTACGAGCTTGGGGCATGGTGAGAAGAAGTACTTTAGGACAGAAAAACTCTATTCCTATGGAACCTTATCTCAGATGGGTACGCGCCAGAGCTCGTGAACTTGTCATGCCATATCTTGCAATCGGACCTCAGATTGTCGAACCAGAAGTTGAAGGAGGTACTCCTCAGATCATTCCTTATCCAGATATGCCTACCAATGTTGAAGAACTGAAGAGATCCTGGATCCAGTTGAGAGAGGAAAGGGATACTTTTGAGACTCAGTTCGTCGCAGAAAGGAAGAAAGTGTTAGAACTTACCAGCCAGCTTAATGAGGAACGAAGACTCAATGCATATCTTCGCCCAAAAAGAAGTCGCCCCTGGGAGACTTGAGCTTTCATTGTATTTTTATTATTATTCTTTTTGTAATGAACATTGATTAAAGAAATTATTAATAAAAGTTTCTCTCTTTTTGGGTGGTTTACGCAAAGTTAAATTCCAAAAGTCCTTGAGAACATTTCATACATTGCATAGCATAACATTGCATAACAGGTATTCTGAAAGATCAATATTCTTACGGTCTTCCTTCTAAACAGAAACATGGCTCTCGAACAAACTGTCAAAGATCTCCAGACTCAAAATGCTCAATTGCAGGAGATGATCCTGAGCTTATCCAAGGGACAGGAGGAGCTGAAAGCTCTCTTGCTCGAGCAGAAGAAAGACAAGAAAGCTGTGAGTTACATCAACCCGGGAAGAAGGCTCAGAGGACAGGCCACAGGAGCCAAGATTAGAATTCCGAAGGATCAAGAAGAGGAGACAGATAACGATTCAGGAGAGGAGAATGTTGATCTCTTCAGCCCTGAGGACGACGATGAAGATTATGAGAATGAACAATACTTTCCAAGAGATGGCAAGTACAAGTTGCTGGAAGAACGTATGCTAGCTATGGAGGGTCAGAAGGCGCCCGGTCTGGATTTCGAAAGCTTGGGTCTAGTCTCTGATGTGCTCATTCCTCGCAAATTCAAGATCCCCACTTTCACTAAGTACGATGGTGCGTCTTGTCCTCAGATGCATCTGAGAGCTTATGTGAGAAAGATTCAGCCGCACACCACTGATAGGAAGTTATGGATCCATTTCTTCCAAGAGAGTCTGTCTGGCACACAGTTGGAATGGTATTATCAGCTCAAGAGCTCTAACACCCGCACCTGGACTGATTTAGCAACAGCTTTCTATAAGCAGTACCAGTATAACTCTGAGCTAGCGTCTACTCGGCTACAGTTGCAGAATATGACTATGGGATCTAAAGAAAGCTTCAAAGAATATGCTCAGAAATGGAGAGATTTGGCTGGCAGAGTCAAACCCCCTATGACTGACCGAGAATTAGTGGACATGTTCATGAGTACACTGACTGATCCGTTCTACAGCCATCTACTGGGAAGTTCTTCATCGGGTTTCACTGATCTGATATTGACAGGTGAACGTGTTGAAAGCGGCATTCGAAGTGGAAAGATACAGGCGACTACCTCTGCAAGCGCCAAAAGGTCCCATCAGGGGAGGAACGAATCAAATGTTGTGTACGGTCAAAGGGGTCGTAACAAGAAAAATCGTGACCATACCATTGGAGCAGTTACGATTGCAGCACCGCCATCTCAAAACTTCCATCACAGACAAGACAGGCCAAGAAGGCAGTTTACCAAGATCAATATGACTTTAGCACAGGCACTGCAGGGTATGCTAAAAGCAAATTTGATTACCCTCAGAGATCCTCCTACGAATTCCAACACTACTTCTCCTCGTTATAATCCCAATGCCAGGTGTGCATATCACTCCGATAGCCCCGGGCATGATACAAACGATTGTTGGTCATTGAAGAATAAGATTCAGGATATGATCGACGCTGGAGAAATTGAATTTGAGCCTCCAGAGACTCCTAATGTCATCATTGCGCCTATGCCTAACCATGACAAGACTGTTAATGTTGTGAATGACAATTCTCACATTTCTAATGTAGCCGACTTAGCATCCCCTCTCCTGACCATCAAGCAGAAGTTGTTGCAAGCTGGTTTATTTCCAGGTTGTGCTGAAAATTGCGATCTCTGTATACTCCGACCCAATGATTGCTTAAACTTGAGGAGTGGTATTCAACAACTGATGGATGATCGTACAATTCTCTTCGAAGAGATTCCTAAGGTGGAAAACCCTATTGAAGAAATATCTGTGATTGCCAGATCCAAAGTTCCGGTGAAGATTACCGCTACTAGAGTGCCTGTGAAGATTACTGCTGAGCCCGGGGTAGCTCCCCTAATCATTACCGCACCTGGCCCAGTACCGTATTCCTCAAGCAAAGCCATTCCGTGGAATTATGGAGGTGATGTTTACATCCATGGCGTAAAGCAAAATGATAATCCTGCTAATCCTAATGACGTTGACATCGTTGGGACTAGTAGAATTACTCGAAGTGGAAGGATTTACTCTCCAGAAATCTCACCTCCCGCCCTTGAAACTCGAGGAAAGGAACCAATCAACCCTTCTCAGTCAGAGACACCGGTCGAAGTTACTACCGAAGATGTTGCCAAACAAGAAATGGAAGAAGTGCTGAAAATCATCCGCAAGAGTGATTTTAATGTGGTAGAACAGTTGGGGCATACCCCGTCTAAGATCTCGATGTTATCCTTGTTATTATCTTCTGAATCTCATGCCAATGCATTGATAAAATTCTTGAAGACCGCTCACGTACCTCAGGAGACATCCGTCGATCAGTTTGAAAACTATGTTGCTAACCTGACTGTTGACAATGGCCTAGGCTTTTCCGATGCTGACCTGACACCAGCAGGAAAGAATCATAATAAAGCTCTGCATATCTCCATCGAGTGTAAGGGGATCACCTTGGCTCATGCGTTGATCGATAATGGCTCTTCTTTGAATGTGCTACCCAAAGCTGTGCTCGATAAGCTTGACTGTAAGAGCATTGAACTGAAACCCAGTGACGTTGTGGTGCGTGCTTATGATGGTGCGAAGAGCGTTGTCCACGGCGAGGTGGTTCTCCCTATCAAGATAGGACCTCAAGTCTTCAACACTATCTTTCACGTAATGAACATTCGTCCTGCCTATTCCTGCCTGCTGGGACGCCCTTGGATTCATGGGGCAAGTGTTGTGGCTTCGTCTCTCCATCAAAAGCTGAGGTATCCAATAGAAGGTAAGATCGTCACTATGTGTGGGGAAGAAGAGTATATTGTCAGTAGTGTGCATACCTTCAGATACGTCGAGATGGATGGTGAATTCGTTGAGACTCCTTCTCAGTCATTTGAAGCAGTTCCTCCGCATAGTCCTGTCCTTAAGCCAACTTCCTGTGTGCCCAAGGTTATTCGTGCTCCTCCTACTATGATTTCTCTGAAGGACGCTCAAGCCGTGGTTGAAGAGGGTGGTCGTATTGGCTGGGGTCAACTGATCGATGTACCATACAAGTCTGATAGATTCGGCCTGGGATTTAACTCTGAGAAGGTAGTCAAGAATCAGATTAATGCTGTAGAAGATGCTGACAGCGATTGCGACCTGGATAGCTGGATTTTCCCAACAATTGGTGACGGACTCAATAATTGGAAGGCTGAAGACACTATCCCGATTTCTTTTAGCCAGGAGTAATTGTTATTGTCTATTTTAGTGTTGCAATTTTTAATTTTCACAATTGAACTTCTTAAAGCATTGTGTCTATGCCCGGGGCACAATAGCTAATTTGTTAAGGGTTTTGTCATTTTCATAAGCATATTCACATTCAATAAATCAATGGACTTTTTGCATTCAAATATTGCGCTCTTTATCTTTCCTGTCATCTTTTAAACAAGCTATGCTTTCTTACACACACTCACGTAACAAATTGCAGATCCATATCCACTCTGGATCCTGTTGATAATAATTCTGCTATTGTTCGTTATGACTTTGAAAATCCGATCTACCAAGCCGAGGACGGAAGTGAGGAAGATTGTGAAGTACCTGGAGAGCTTGCCAGACTGTTACTACAAGAGGAAAAGACTATATGAGGAATCAATTGAAACTGTAAATCTGGGTACTGAAGTAGACAAGAAAGAAGTCAAAATAGGAGCAGGCTTGGAAAACAGTGTTAAAGGAAGATTGATTCAGATGTTACATGACTATGTAGAGATTTTCGCTTGGTCTTATGAAGACATGCCAGGACTGGATACTGATATAGTAGTGCATCGTCTGCCAATGAAGGAAGATTGTCGTCCTGTTAAGCAAAAGGTTCGTCGCATGCGTCCTGAAATGTCTGAGAAAATCAAAGTCGAAGTTATGAAACAATTTAACGCCGGTTTCCTAGCCGTTACTTCTTATCCTCAATGGGTTGCTAATGTGGTACCGGTACCGAAAAAGGATGGTAAGGTGCGAATGTGTGTAGATTACAGAGATTTGAATAAAGCGAGTCCCAAGGATGACTTTCCACTTCCGCACATTGATGTTCTGGTAGATAACACCGCTCAACACAAGGTATTCTCATTCATGGACGGATTCTCAGGTTACAATCAGATTAAGATGGCGCTTGAGGACATGGAGAAAACTACGTTCGTGACGCAATGGGGCACTTTCTGTTACAAAGTAATGCCATTCGGTCTAAAGAATGCAGGGGCAACTTACCAACGTGCTATGGTGGTTTTGTTCCATGATATGATCCATCACGAAATAGAGGTATATGTGGATGACATGATAGCCAGATCTCATACTGAAGAAGAACATCTCAATCATTTACAAAAACTGTTTGAGAGGTTGAAGAGGTACAAGTTGAGGTTGAACCCGAACAAATGCACCTTTGGAGTAAGATTCGGTAAGCTCTTGGGCTTTATTGTCAGTGGTAAAGGAATTGAGGTTGACCCGGCTAAGGTGAGAGCTATTCAAGAAATGCCAGTTCCCTGTACAGATAAAGAAGTCAGAGGTTTCTTGGGACGTTTGAATTACATTGCCCGATTTATCTCCCATTTAACTGCTACCTGCAAACCCATCTTCAAACTACTGAGGAAAAATCAAGAGATGATATGGAACGACGAATGTCAAGAAGCTTTTGATAAAATCAAGAAGTATCTCCAAGAACCTCCAATTCTGATGCCACCAGTTGAAGGAAGACCTCTAATCATGTATTTGACCATGTTAGAAAATTCAATGGGGTGTGTGTTGGGGCAACATGACGAGTCTGGTCGAAAAGAGCACGCCATATACTACCTTAGCAAAAAGTTTACCGACTATGAAACAAGATACTCACTGCTTGAGAAAACTTGTTGTACTTTGGCTTGGGCTGCTCGCCGACTAAGACAGTATATGTTGAATCATACCACTTTATTGATTTCTAAGATGGATCCTATCAAATATGTATTTGAGAAACCTTCCCTCTCCAGAAGAATAGCAAGATGGCAGATGATTTTAACAGAGTATGACATCCAGTATACTACCCAGAAAGCAATCAAAGGAAGCGTGCTAGCGGATCATTTGGATCATCAAGCAGTTGATGATTATCAATCTATGAATTTTGAATTCCCAGATGAGGATGTCATGCTTGTTACTGATTATGAAGAACCTGGACCGGATGAAGGACCCGAACTGGGATCCCGATGGACTATGGTTTTTGATGGATCTTCTAATGCATTGGGCAACGGTGTTGGTGTTGTAATCATCTCTCCCAAGGGTTGCCATACGCCTTTCACTGCTAGACTATGTTTTGATTGTACCAATAATATGGCTGAGTATGAAGCATGTATTCTGGGACTCAGAGCTGCTATAGACCTAAGAATCAAGTTTTTGAGTGTGTACGGAGACTCAACATTAGTAATCAGTCAGATCAAAGGAGAATGGGACACTAAACATCCGAATCTCATCCCTTATCGAGAGCAGGTGTTGACATTAATCCTACACTTTGAAGAGATTACGTTCGAACATATCCCACGAGAAGAGAATCAGTTGGCAGACGCATTGGCTACCATGTCATCCATGTTCAGAGTCAGATGGGACAGTGAAGCTCCCATGATCACTATTGAACGATTAGATGAACCAGCATATTGTTATGAGCTTAATACTAAGGGAGTAGAGGGGAAACCTTGGTTCCACGAAGTGAAAAGATATTTAGAAACTCAGGAATACCCTGAAGGGGCATCCATCAATGACAGAAAATTCCTGAGGAAGTTCTCCGCTAAACTCTTTTTGAGTAATGGAGTATTATACAAACGTAATCATGATTCGACTTTGCTTCGCTATGTGGATAAAAAGGAAGCAGAAAAGATTATGGAAGACATGCATGACAGTATTTTTGGGACTCATTCTAGTGGACATACGACGGCCAAGAAGATTCTGAGATCAGGGTATTATTGGTCTACCATGGAAGCTGATTGCCACCATCACTCCAGAACTTGTCACAAGTGCCAGATCTATGCGGATAAAGTACATGTGCCTCCTGCTCCATTAAGCGTGTTGACAGCCCCTTGGCCCTTTGCAATGTGGGGCATTGATATGATTGGGGAGATTAAACCTACTGCTTCTAACGGACATCGTTTCATTCTTGTTGCTATTGATTACTTTACGAAGTGGGTAGAGGCAGCCTCATTTGCTTCTGTCACCAAGAATGTGGTGGCACGGTTCATCAAGAATAGTCTCCTTTGTCGGTATGGCATCCCTGAAAGAATTATCACTGACAATGGTACTAATTTGAACAACAAGATGATTACTAAACTCTGCACGCAGTTCAACATAAAACACCATAACTCTTCTCCGTACCGGCCAAAGATGAATGGCGTCGTAGAAGCTGCTAATAAGAATATTAAGAAGATAATACAAAAGATGACAGTAACATACAAAGACTGGCATGAAATGTTACCCTTTGCTCTTCATGGTTATCGCACTTCAGTACGAACTTCGACAGGGGCAACTCCTTTCTCTTTAGTCTACGGAATGGAAGTCGTTTTACCAGTGGAAGTTCATATTCCCTCTCTAAGAATTATGAAAGATGCAGGCTTAGATGAAGATGAATGGATTCAGACTCGACTCGATCAGATAAATTTGATTGAGGAGAAGAGACTTGCGGTTGTTTGTCATGGGCAGATATATCAGAAGCGCGTGACCCAGGCATTTAACAAAAGAGTCAAGAGACAGGTGTATCAAATTGGCGACTTGGTAATAAAGCGTATCATTCTACCACAAGGTGATTCTAGAGGCAAATGGACTCCCACATACGAAGGGCCATTTGTAGTTAAGAAGGTATTCTCTGGTGGAGCCATGATGCTTGCTACAATGGATGGCGAAGATTTCCCGCATCCCGTGAACGCAGACATAGTTAGAAAATACTACGCATAAAAAAGACCCGCTAGGTCGACGTACCTAGGCAAAAGTAAGGGCATCCCGGCGAACCAAAAGGGTTCGGGCAAAATTAGGGATAAAAATATAAAAATGTACACCCGGCAAGTCGAAAACCTGAAAAGGCGGCTTGGGCAAAAAAGGGTATCCTGGTGGACTGAAAACCTGAAAAGGCGGTCTAGGCAAAAATTAGAGATTAAAGCGTATGACTATGTCCCGTTCTCGGTCAGCTTCACCCAAGTCAAAGGGACTGAACAAGCCAATCACTTTTATCCGACAGCAGGAGATGAGAGGCTTGAAGACATAATGACAGTAGTGGAATTAAAATCAATAGGACTTTTTCTGCATAGCTTTCTCTGTGTTTTCTTGATGATTTCCTCTTACTAGGATTTCTGTCTCCTTGTACACGAATTGCCTGTCTATAGGCCCTCTTTCAAAATCAATACAATTTTATTTCCAAAAAGATGCTTTTGTTTTACTTTCTCCGTTTTGTTTGCATAAACGTCCATTGATTTAATTCGAATTAATATATGCATTTGAATATGATTGATGTTTACCGAAAATACATGCATGGAATAGCAATAGCAATTACTAAAAGACTTTAGGATCGAGGAGAAGGTCTAACCATGCTTTCCAACAAGTCCGGTTACAAATCCTTTCCCCAACAAAAACCAGCTATTTCCCAGAAGAGGTCGGCATCACCAGACAGACTAGTCATCTCTTCTATCCCCAGCCGGGCTCTGTTGAGTGTTTCCACCGTCAGACAGAAATCGAGTATCCCCAGCTAAGAAAGGGTCATCAATACAAGTATCTCCGACCGGAATATTGGGATTTATTTTCCCCGGAAGAGCTTTTCAGACGCATAATTCATTCATTACATCATTTCGCAGCATACGCATGCATACAACATTCGCATTTATTTCCGAAAGCATAAAACATCTCATGCATCATGACATAGCATGAAGCTAACTTTATTTTTCAGGATAATCATCCTCCTGATACAGTCAAAACAAAGGTCCATTCAGACGGACATCTTTATCAATTACATTAAGGATTCAAGTACATCTCAGATATAATCCATATGAACATTCATTCTGACAAGCATTCTGATATCCTCCTAATGGCGTGGCATCTTTAAACCCATCCCAGACATTCATTGCAAATACAACGTATACAAATATTGTCAGACATAGCCTAACGTACGGTTCATTCTGATTCAACCTAACGTATGGTTCCTCCAACTGTTCCAAAACGGTCTAGCTTACAACCCATTTGGATGTTCATCCCCTCAGATACGATCTAGCGTATGATCCCTTCTGATCTTTATTCCTCAGATACTACCTAGCGTGCGGTACATTCTGAAACGTGGTCTAGCGTACGACTCCCATTTCATCCTCAGATACAGTCTGATGGATGGCTCATTCTGTGACTCAGATACAGCCTGATGGACGGCTCATTCTGCAACTCAGATACGATCTAGTGTATGATCCATTCTGATCTTTCATCCCCAGCGAAGTCACCCGCCTAATGGACAACTCATTCGGCTACTCAGATACGATCTAGCGTACGATTCATTCTGACCTTTACCTCTCCAGATGCAGCCTAAGGGACGGTTCACTCTGCTAATTAGATACGATCTAGCGTATGATCCATTCTGATCCCTTATCTCCAGCAGCGTATGACACACTCTGACTCCCTAGCGAAGTCGACAACCTAATGGATGACTCACTATACGGTCTAGCATATGACCCGGTATGACACCCATGTCTTTAGAAATCGTCTGATGTACGACGCACTCTGAAAATCTCCTCATCAAACCTCATGGATGGCACCTTTAAGCCCATCTTCGTCAAGACTAATTGACAAGTGCAAATTTTTGGGGCATTCTAAGTGTTCAATAATCTTCCACCTCCAGACCACGAATGACGTACATACCATTCTAACTCTCTCGGTTCAAGAATATTGAACAGGGGCAGTTGTCATACCCCAAAATTTGCCCGTTAATATTGCAAGACATTTTTTAAGGCACTCTCACTCATTTTGCAAGGCATTGATCTTAAAGGAACAAAGACCCAGCTCACAGGTGGCAAAATCCAGAAAATGGCCTAAACTAGCTTGCTCGCTAGGCGAGCAAATCCTTCGCCTAGCGAACCCTTCGCTACGCCACTCGCCTAGCGAAGCTGGCGAATACCAGAAAATTCTGGGCTTCATTCTGAGACCATTAGGTCACAAAAAGAGCATTATAAATACCACCACTTCAGTCAGAAAAGGGAACGAAAACGGAAGAGGAAGGGAAACACTCACAGACAGCAAACCCTGAAGGTTAACCCAGAGAATTCAGAGCAACCCTAAAGGAAACCCTGAAGGAAACTCATCTGCACCAAGGTTACCTCCGCCTAACTCAATCCGACTTGCCAATTCAAGGTTGCAATTCAGTTGCAAACAGGTTTGCCTTACTATTACCGCTTTATGTTCTTAATTTGCATATGGCATTATGATTGAATTTATGAAAATATCTTAAGCTTTGCATGTGAATTTAAATATGTATGAATATCTTGGATGTTTAACCATGTAATCTCTGTAATGGATGCCATAGGGTGTGAAGCTTGCTGAAATGGTACTGATATCAAAACCAGAACCCGCAGCCGCTCGCTAACACATCGCTAAGCGAGCATGTAGCGAGTATTCGCTAAGCCTTCGCTAGGCGAGGCAGGAGCGAACGTGACAGATGCTGACTTTTCTGTTCTGATTTTTGCTCATCTGACATGTTTTATCATAGCCATGCATTATTTACCTAACCCTGTCACTGTTGTGATTTCTTTTGTGGTGCAATTCTCGGTTGCACCCTGATTTGGTATTCTGACTCATTTGCTGAATTTTGTAAGGGCTCACGTACTCCCGAAAAGGTAGCTTGCTAGGTATTCCACTTTATTTGTGGGATACCCTTGTGGAGATTCATCCTAATTACTTAGTTGATTTTAATATGGAGATTCATCCTAATTACTTAGTTGATTTTAATGTGGAGATTCATCCTAATTATTTTATTGATTTTAATGTGGAGATTCATCCTAATTACCTAATTGATTACAATTACCTAATTGACTATAAAATATTGCCTTTGAATATGGGATCTTGGACCTCTCTTGGTTTCCTTACGGTATTACGGTATTATGGTCATGTCCCGCGAATGTGGGGATACACTTAGCAAAGACCCTTCGATTAAATCATCATGTCCCTATAAAATAAATCATAGTCCCTCGGATGTTGTCTTCGAATATATGATTTCGTCCCTCGATGACCCTTCGGTGTAGCCTACGGTTAAATGATGATCGTCCCTTCGAATGCTAAGGTATCCTTACAAATGTTGCCTTCAATGACCAATCGATGACCCTACGATGACCCTTTTACATCCAAAGGATAAAACTACTTACTTCTCAATAGTAAGGACAATTTTACCCTCATAAGGATAGGAAATACCCGTAAAGACCTTGGGTAGGTATAACTCTTAATTGCTGGCTCACAACCTAAAACATTTTTTCATACCTCACACTTTGCAAATACTAGAAAATCACCACTTGGTATACATTCTACTAGAATCATTGCCAAGTTATATTTTCCTAAACCGCTTTCAAAATTAAACGAGATAAATACTTTGTATACATTCGTACAAGAATCATTACAAAGTTAAACTCTTTTTAAATGTTTTTTTTCAAAACATTTTCTAAGCAATTCACAAGCACTTTTTCCAGACAAACATAAGTGATCAAGCAATTAAGAGCCCATGGATAACCATGGATACAAAGGGTGCTAACACCTTCCCTTTGTATAATGTACCTCCCGAACCCAAAATCTAATTAAGGTCTTTCCTGTTCTTTTCCACCCTTCCTTATTGGATAAAAGAAAAGTCGGTGGCGACTCTTGCTATCCGCGACATTTGCTTTCCGAAGCAAAAACACTTAAAGTCAGTTCACCGTATGACAATTACCTATATATTTATTGTCTTAAAATGATTGTCCCAAATGAAAGGAGATGAAAATTTGGATAACGAGACTTAGGTATAAGGTCATGGTTTAAATTAGTATCTTAGGCATGAGTCTTTAGTCTATAGCTTACGGTTCGTGTTCCTACAATACCTTTGGCTTTAACTGGAGTACCAAAGGAATTGGCCTTTAGCCGATCCGAATTTGGAATCACGTATGAGTATTAGTGCTAGTATTTTTCATAGGTTCTTTTTATTTGTGTGTTGTTGTATTTATATCATTATGCAAGCCGAAATGCTTTAAGACAAGCAATGGTTCAAATGTGGGGGAGTTTGACAACAAGCATTTTTATCGCGTTTATTAACTTAATTTTAGCGTTTTTAGTGTTAGTTTATATTTCTTTTATTGAAATAGTATAGCCATTTACATTCTGTTGCACAGATTGAGTGATTGTAACGATTGCGGAGAGAAACAAACGAAAAAGAAAGGAAAAAGAAAGAATCAACATCCATGATGGGTGGGTTGTCATCCTCCATGACACCCGTCAGCAAATCAAATTTCAATTTGAAAATCATGACTAGGAGGTCGTCATATTCCATGACGCTCATCATGGATTCAAAATACAAATTTGCAAATCATGACTAGCAAGCCGTCATGCCCCTTAGAACATCATTTTCCTGGTTTTTCTCCAACGGCTGTAGCATTTTCTCTGGAGGGTTTACATCAGTTCCTGCATGATTTTTAGTGTTTCCAACTTCTACTTAGTTCCTCTAGACTTATAAAAGCGCATGGGGAATCAGTTGCAAGAGATACAAGCTTTATTTGCACTAAATTTACTTTAAAATTCTGCATTCTTTACAACTTTTATGCAAGCTTCATAGTTAAATTTCATGTTGTATTTTACATTCAATTACTATTGTACCTCTTGGATTAAAGTATCTATTTTGAGCAAGATTTATTTTAGTATATTTTACTTCATTTTCAGGTTCTATTATACTGATTTTATTATGAAATCATTATATGCTTGTGGCGTTTTTCTGTTTACAATGTTTGAGTAATTTACTTAGAGTTCGAACCATGAGCTTAATATCGACGGACCTTATGTGAATCGTGTAACGTCAATTATAACAAGATGATGCATTTTGTTTTGTCATTTATTTTTTTTAAAGATGTTTGCTACAAAAGCAGAAACATCGGGATACCATTTACGCATGTTGAAAGGGTGAAAATGGTATATGACGTAGGAGTTCAAACGATAGGTTCTGATATTTACGAAAGCAATTCAGAATTGATCGAGAGATTACATGAGTTCTTATTTTGAATTTCCTATTTTTAAAATAGAAGGAAATAAGACTTGCTATGAAAGTAGGAGCCCCGAGATATCGTTTACGCACCGAAAATGGTGTAAATGGTATCCGACTTATGAATTCAAACCGTTGATTTTGAGATAGTGAAAGTATATATAAATTATTCGAGAAATTATTTTTAATTTGTAAAAGATTTTAGACTTAAAATTTATACTGCAAAACAAATACTTTGCGGGTTTAAAGTTTGGTAATGCGCCAACGAAAATGGGCGTTACCATTAATTTAGTATTTTCTACAAAAACACAATTCTGGTTATGATTAGGTGAAGCGGTCCATATGATAAATGTTGGTAGATAGAAACCATTGTTTCGGTATCTTATTTTAATATTTAGATAAATTTACTTTTCCATTTTTCGCACAAAAAACTAGTTTTCGAGTAGTGATGACTTCTCGACAAGTGTACCGGTAGTGTCGCGGTAATAAAATATTGAATCCACATGGACTGTTTTTTAATAAGACAAAAAGTGTTATATGCATAGAAAATAGTAAATTGGGGGTTCAAATTTCAAAGCGAAAATAAATAAAGAGTTTAGACAAAATTATAGAAACGATCATGTTGTGTATAGAATCCCTTATTTCTCTATTATTGATGTTCGATGCCTTACATGAATAATCCCATCACTATAATCCCATTGTGAATTAACAAAACCGCTATAACCAATGCTTTGCAATATAGCTCACTAATCATTACTTGGAGCTTCCTATCCCTAGTCCACTAGCGTAAGCAGGATTAGGCGATTCAACAGAGCATTAATTCACTAGCCACTACACGAGGTTTCCTATTCCTAGTTAACCAGCGTGAGCATAACAATTGCCCTAGGTCCAACACATAAACTAATGTTTAGTATTCCCTATGTGGCCAAAATCAGATTAAAAGAGTAACTCACATAAAAGGCATTACAAACAAGAAATAAATGAATAGAATTATAGATTAAAGAATTCATGCAAAGTCAAATCAACATATTGACCAACAATATTGAAATAGGTTCGTCAAAATACAACCTAACCTATAGGAGTTTAACTACTCATAATTTAAAATACAATACCAAAAATAATTGAGGAGAAATGCATATATGATACTTTGACAGATTGACCTCCAATGACTCCAAATGCTCACAAAAACCACTTACGATGCTGCAAAATTATACTCTCTATACCAAAAATCGCAACTCTGGAGAAAGTGTAGAAAATTCCCTTTAATAGCCTTCAGAATGGAGTCGGACGCGTTAGAAAAGCCCAGAAAAAGGAGTCACCACACACGTGATAACCTGCATCACGTGCGGTGCAACCTTTATATCCATATTGCACGCGACGCTACGCGTGATTATTCCAGTGGTTGCATGCTTTTGCTCCCTTTTTCACCTGATTTTTCACTACGTCCAATTTCTTTACACTTAGTTATTTTTTCCTCATTCTGTGGTCTTTCTACTTCAATTGTGCTCCTCTTTAACTTGTTTTGATCCATTTTTCGACTGATTTCATGCAATGACGGACTGTCATCACAACCCTAAACTTTAATCGTTGCTTGTCCTCAAGTAACTCGCCTACAATTGCATATTTCAATAAAAAACAAGATGCATGATAACAATTGAACATCACCAGATTGTTTTTTTACCTGACCATTGTTCTAGCTTCCAACTTCTATCCTGCAAATTCGAAAAATGTCTTCAAACTTTGACGAGTACTCAATATGTTTCTCATCTCACTTTGACTCACTTCATGAATAAGTTAATCTCCCATTCAACATGCAAAATCATTTATGCATAATTCATCAAAGAAATCAAAACACACACATTTGAGGATTTTTTATGTTGTACCTTGCCTTATGTTCGGGTAGAATATTTTTGGGAAAGTATAATTAAACCTTTGGATTTAGGTGTCTAGTTCTCCTTCTATCATCATACCTCTTTGTTCCTTCTTGATGGTACTAGAGACTTTTCTATTGTGGTTCTTATTATGTTTGGCGTTCTTTTACTTCTCTCTTCTTTTCTTTGAAGAAGTGTCTTTTTCCACTTCTTATTTTTTTCATAATTTTTGATTTTTTTTACCAATTTTCTCTAATACCACAACCCCAAACTTAAATTTTTTATCACTTCCAAGAGCAACCCCAAACTTAATATTTTTCATACCACTTAAGAATTCAAATTCTACCTAACTCCAAAGAAAGGGTGGAAAGATAAGATCTTTCAAGTCATACGACTAAAAATTAAGGCTAAGTCACCGAAAGAAAGGCTAAGCTCAAAATGGTTAGCAACGAATATACCTATTACTACAGGGTGGTTTAAAAAGGCTAAAAGTTATAAACAAACAACTGCCTCAGTGTGTGTTAATCAATCAAGACAAATTTAATCAAAAATAGTTTAAACCAGATAGCACAATAATGCATGGATACACTCAATAAGAAAGAATAGTGAACAATGGAATTTATTTGACTCAAACCTTACTAATTAAGGTATTTGAAGGTTGAGTATAAGTCCTTTGATTCTTTTCTCATCCTTTGCCTTCAAGTTGTAAGTGTTGGAGAATTGCCATCTAAGGCGCAGCGGAATTTAAAAATTTCTCCATTTAGTGATCCTTACGAATGGGCATGATCAGTGATAGAATCGTTACCTCTTGTGGTGATTCAAACCTTTGGTGCAGATTTCTGATAATGATCAAAACCTTTGATACAAATCCACGGGGCGATCACGAACGTTGAACGATGACAACGTCTCTACTCAGTCCACACGAACGGATTCCTTAAATCGCAGTGCTAGCTGTTATGAATGAAGGCTTTGAGTGAGAGAGAGAGATACGAAATTCCAACTTTTCAGTTGTGTTTTCTGTCTCAGTGAGTTACTATGCTTCTACCCAAGGGGTTCTATTTATAGAACCACTTGTGTGGGCTTCAAGCCAAAAAGCCCACTTAAGTGCATTTTGGCCCATATCTCATAATATGCCAAAATCACTTAAGTACTTGGTACCTTACCATATTTCGTATTCTATTTAAGTACACCGTACCTTACGATGTTCCTTAATTATTCTATCTCTCATCAATCCGTCCTTTGTGTGTGACCCTATAGGTTTTCGCGGCGTTGGCAATTATATTAAATCACGTATTTAACATAATAAACAGTGAGTGGTATCTAGCAACACATCACTGCTACCCAAGTCATGAAAATGTCATGTGATCTGACAAAACCTCCTGTGATAATAATTATGTGTATAATTAACCCTTTGCCCTTATGTCTATATTGAACACAAGGTATAGACCGTGTCACCCTTGTCCAGTTCAATATTGGGCCCATAGACATTTATCATGTTACGCAGGATTGGCAAATTCCATCTAGGACACTCATGTCCCTCAGCATGCTTTGTGGAGTACCCATCAACTGTCTTTATGGTTATCCAGTTATGGACAACGTTGGATCAGCAACAAAGCACTCGACTCTACATCTAGGATCCATAGTGGTTTCAGGTCGAAGAGTGGTATACACTATTATCACCATGAGAATAACTTATGACACTTTGCATAACTTTCTATATAGTATTCTCATAGCGGGTCAATCCGGTATAAATATTACTCCTAATATTCATACCTATGTTTAAGACTTGATAACTCTTTATCCATGATCCATGAGATGTGATCATCAGTCTACAAACATAATAGTCTTAATGCTTCAATGTTATCCCACTTCACATTAAAGCTCGACTACGGATACTTTAAGAATAGTGCCCTTATGTTTAATGTGTTCTCATGATTAAGTCACACTTAATACATTAAACGGACTATCTATTCTATGGACTTTATTAACCAACCATAATAAAGAAAACGCCTTTAAATAATTCGATACAAGTACCAAAAGTATTGGCCTCTAGGGCTTACACCAACAGTAAGTTGCTTTCCTGGTGATCAAACTCATTTTGGGTCATTTATTCAATGTTAAAGTGATAAACTTGTAACCTCTTAAGCTGTTGCAAACCGACCTCTTAAGCTCTGAGCCGGCATATGGTCTTCTTGTTGGTTATAGAAGTCTTGAAATACATGATCAAATCTTGGAGGTTCATCATACAAAGTGGGTGAAACTTTCATTATCCACCTTGTAACCCCCATTGCGCGGGCTTCCATTCTTATTTGAAACTCTGAAACTTGTTGACCTTGCATTTGTTGTAGTTGTTGTACTTGTGGTTGGTATAATCCTTCATCATTTCCATCTTGATTATCTTCTCGATCATTTTGAGTAGCTTCTCCTTGATGCATGTTTTGCAACCTCCTTATGGAGCGAAGCGTTGAGACATGCTTTCGGACTGATCATCTCATCATCGGGGTAAACAGGCGCACCAGTTCTCCTACATAACTCATTTTTAACACAAAAATTCCCACAAGCTTTTAGTGCAATGTTATCCATATATTTGATATTTTTGGAAATTAAATGCCCCAAATTAATAGGTTCTTGATGACAGTCCGTCATTGCATATATTTAGTTGAAGAATCAGAGCAAAACAAGTGAAAGTCGAGCAAATATAAGGAGGAATGACCAAAGAATGAGGAAAAATAGTGAAATGTGCAAATTATGGACTTAATGAATATTTGAGTGAAAAAGGAGCAAAAAAGAGTGAAGTTTCTAAAATAATTATATCCACCATCGCGCATGCGATGGGGCATTAAAAGTTGCATCGTGCACGATGCAGGATATCACGCATGCGATGGTCACACTTTCTGGCCCTTTTTCTGACGCATTCTGGTCCATTCTGACACCTTTAAAGGGGGAATTTTTTCACTTTCATAAGGGTTACGATAATGGGAGATTAAGCATGAATTAGAGATCCTAGGTGTTGATTTTTGGAGCATTTGAACCATTGGAGGCCATCTCTTCAAGGGACTTCTTATGTTATCTTTGTTTATCAATTCTGTTATTTTTAATTACACTATGAGTAGCTAAATTATTATAGGTTAGGTTGTGTTATGATGAACCCATTTCTCAATTGTTGGATTCTATGTTTATTGATCTATAATATTATTCAATTGCTTCTTATTCGTAATGATTTTTATGTTAGATACTCTTTTAATCTGATTTTAGGCACATAGGGAATACTGACCATTAGTCTATATGTTGGACCTAGGGAAATTGTTGTACTAACGCTAGTTGAATAGGGATAGGAGACCCCCAGTAGTGGCATAGAGAATTAACGTTCTATACATCGCCTAACCCTGCTTACATCGATAGACTATGAATAGAAAGCTCCGAGTAATGGTTAGTGAGTTATTTCATGAGGGATCGGCTATAACGATTTTGTTAATTCGACGTGAGGTTATAGTCATTAGATAATTCTTACAGGGCATCAAACATCAACAAGAGATGAATAGGGGATTCTACAACTCAACCTGACCTCTTTCGCGACATATATTTCTCGTTTATTTACTTTTCACACTGAAACTCAAACCCTCCCTCTTTTACTAGTTTTTATAAATTGCACACATTTTGTCTTGCTTGGAGGCAGTCCTTATGGATTCGATATTTTTTTATTACTTCGACGATATCGATACACTTGTCGATAAGTCATCAAGTTTTTTGCCCTGTTGCCGGGGACTATTGATTTTTCGACAAGGTGACGTTTGTGCAATTTTTTTTAATTTTTTTAATTTTTTTCATCAAGTCTTTTACTGAGGTATTTTTTGTTTATGTATGTGCAATTAAGGATCAACATTAATTCCAATGGATTCAAAAATTGAAAGAACCGCACATACTCTTAGAAAAGCAGTTAGAGAAGTAGCTCTGGACGGAGGAATACCATAAGAAGAGCAATTATCAAGTTCTTTTGACTCTGAAGAAGAAGTCATGGAAGTTGCACAACCCCTAACTATGGGGGGCTACTGTAAACGAACCGATGAAGGACATGTTTCTAGGGGGTTTGTACCGACATACCCTGCCAATTTTTATATTAAAAATTATGTACTTTCAAGTTTAAGTGAAAATCTGTTTGACGGGAACACGATTAGAGACCCAGGGGTGCATCTTTCATGCTTCTATGAAACAACTTCAATATGCAAACCTATAGATGTCACTGAAGACTAGGTTAAATGGAGATTATTTGGGTTCTCAATAATTGGAAGGGTGAAAGATTGGTTACTTTGCCTTCCAAATTAAACAATCTGGACTTGGAAGGAATTGGAAGATAGATTCCTTGAAATATTTTTTACTACTACTCAGTTTACCGAGCGCCGAGTAAAAATTGTTAATTTTGAGCAACAGGAAATTGAGTCACTCTATGACGCTTGGGAAAGATTTAAGCTTTTGTTGTGCAAATGCCCAAATCATAACATGAATAATATATAGCAGATGTAAAACTTCAGCAAAGGTCTCAAGAGTCAAACTCGCATGTTATTGGATACTTCCGTGGGAGGTCGATCAAGCTTGAAATTATTGGCATGCTTAAAGGTATGTTACCTCTTGATACCCATGTTACTCTTTTGGTTCAAATTGAATTGTTAAATAAAATACTAGTTGAAGGCAGCTTAGGTAGAGCTAACGTGAGCCAGGTACAAGGACTTAGGTGTTATTTCTATGGAGGAGAACATGCGAATGGAAAGCTTTCGCTGGAAGGAACATGTGAGGAGGTCCAGTTTGCAGGTTTTCAAAAGAACAACCTTATTCCAACAGATACAATCCGAGTTGGAAAGTGAAGGAGAATAGCAATCCAAAATGCAACGGAAATTAAAATGTTCTCCTTTAGTGATCCTTACGAATGGGCATGATCAGTGATACAATCGTTACCTCTTGTGCTGATTGAAACCCTTGATGCAGATCGAAGGAGTGATCACGAATGTTGAATGGTGACAACACCTCTACTCAGTCCACACGAACGGAATCCTTCAGCCTCAGTGCTAGCTGCTACGAATGAAGGCTTTGAGTGTGTGTGTGTGTGTGTGAGAGAGAGAGAGAGAGAGAGAGAGGAGAGAGAGAGAGAGAGAGAGAGAGAGAGAGAGAGAAACGAAATTTTCAGCTAATCCCATGCTTCTGCACAAGGGTTCTATTTATAGAACCACTTGTGTAAGCTGCAAGCTACAAAGCCCACTTAAGTGTATGTGGCTCATATCTTATGATATACCAAAATCACTTAAGCGCGTGGTACCTTACCATGTTTCGTATTTTACTTAAGTGCATCGTACCTTACGATGTTCTAAAATTCACTTAAGTGTACTGTAACTTACGGTGTTCCTTATTTACTTTATCTCTCATCAATCCGTCCTTTTGTGTGTGACCCTGTAGGTTCTCGCGACATTGGTAATTATATTAAATCACGTATTTAGCATAATAAACAGTGAGCGGTATCTAGCAACACATCACTGTTACCCAAGACACGAAAATGTCATGTGATCTGACAAATCCTTTTGTGATAATACTTACGTGTACAATTACCCTCTTGCCTTTATATCTATATTGAACACAAGGCATAGACCATGTCATCCTTGTCCAGTTCAATATTGGGCCCTTAGACATTTATCCTGTTACGCAGGATAGGAAAATTCCATCTAGGTCACTCATGTCCCTCAGCATGCATTGTGGAGTACCCATCAACTGTCTTTATGGTCATCCAGTTACGGACAATGTTTGATCAGCAATAAGGCACTCGACTCTACATCTAGGGTCCATAGTGGTTTCAGGTCAAAGGATGGTATACACCAATATAACCATGAGAATAACTTATGACACTTTGCATAAAATTCTATATAGTATTCTCATAGCAGGTCAATCCAGTATAAATATTACTCTTAATATTCATACCAATGTTTAAGACTTGATAACTCCTTATCCATGATCCATGATATGTGATCATCAGTCTATATACATAATAGTCTTAATGCTTTAATGTTATCCCACTTTATAACAAAGCTCGACTACGGATACTTTAAGAATAATGTCATTATGTTTAATGGGATCTCATGATTAAGTCACACTTGATACATTAAACGGATTAGCTATTCTAGGGACTTTATTAAACAAAAATAATAAATAAAAAGCCTTTTATTATTAATAAATAATTTGATACAAGTACCAACAGTATTGGCCTCTAGGGCTTACACCAACAATCTCCCACTAGCACTAGAGTCAATCGGGCATACCCCTAATGCCCATATATCTAGTATGGCCATCATGCTTCTGCTGCGCAAGAGGCTTTGTCAGTGGGTCAACAATATTGTCAACTGTAGGTACTCTACATATTTTCACATCTTCTCTATCTATTATCTCTCGAATGAGGTGATAACTTCCAAGTATGTGTTTGGATCGTTGGTGAGATCTAGGCTCCTTAGCTTGTGTGATAGCACCATTATTATCACAATAGAGATCAATGGGATCCACAATGCTAGGAACTATGCCAAGTTCACTAATGAACTTTTTGATCCAAATAGCTTCCTTTGCTGCACTTGAGGAAGCAATATACTCAGCCTCGATTATAGAATCAACAAATTTATCTTGCTTTGAACTTTTCCAGCTCACAGCGCCACCGTTTAAGCAAAACACATAACCAAATTGTGATCTAAAGTCATCCTTATTTGTCTGGAAGCTAGCATCGGTGTATCCAATTACAGCAAGCTCTTCCTGACCTCCATATATCAAGAATGAGTCCTTAGTCCTTCTCAAATACTTAAGGATATTCTTGACAGCTACCCAATGAGCATCACCGGGATCATATTGCTACCTACTCGTTGCACTTAAAGCATACGAGACATCTGGTCAAGTACATAACATGGCATACATGATAGATCCTATTGCAGATGCATGTGGAATCTTATTCATGTGATCCCTTTCTTCCTTAGTTAAAGGGGATTGTGTTTTTGATAGACACAAGCCATGTTGCATAGGTATGAATCCTTTGTTGGAATCATGCATATTAAAGCATCTCAACACTTTGTCTATGTATGTACTATGACTTAGGCCAAACAGTTTTTGTGATCTATCTCTATAGATCATGATTCTGAATATATAGGTTGCTTCACCTAGGTCCTTCATAGAAAAGCATTTCCCTAACCAAGACTTTACTTGTTGCAGGGTAGAGACATCGTTTCCAATGAGTAATATGTCATCTACATATAATACCAGGAAGACGATTATGCTCCCACTAACCGTCTTGTAGACACAAGTCTCATCTTCATTCTTGATAAATCCATATTGTTTTACTGTTTCATCAAAACGAAGATTCCAGCTTCTGGAAGCTTGCTTCAAACCATAGATTGATCTTTGTAACTTACATATCTTTTGGGCTTCTTCTGGTATGTCAAATCCTTTAGGTTGTGTCATGTACACATCCTCAAGAAGATTCCCATTAAGGAAAGCAGTTTTGACATCCATCTATCATATTTCATAATCATGATATGCAGCGATAGTAGGTAAAATCCGAACAGATTTAAGCATTGCAAATTGTGAAAAGGTTTCATCATAGTCAACCCCATGAACTTGTTTATATCCTTTTGCAACCAGTCTTGCCTTATATGTATGTACCTCACCATCCATGTCAGTCTTCTTTTTGAAGACCCACTTGCATCCTATAGGGTTAACTCCTACAGGAGGCTCTACCAAGGTCCAAACATGGTTCGTGTACATGGAATCCATTTCATATTTCATGGCTTCTAGCCACTTCTCAGACTCGGGACTAGTTATGGCCTCTTGGTAGGTCATAGGCTCATCTTGATCCATAAGTAATACATCACCTTGATCAGTTATGAGATACCCATATCTCTCAGGTAGGTGACGTATCCTGCTTGACCTACGCTGGTCTTGTTCTACATGAGCGGGTTGCTCTTCCACAACTACTTATGTTTCCTGCTCTAATTCCTTTGTAGGTGTATCAATGCTTTGTGATTCTTAAATTTCTTCAAGCTCTACTTTCCTCCCACTGATTCCTTTGGAAATAAAATCCTTTTCTAGGAAAACTCCAGTTCGAGCGACAAACACTTTGCCCTCAAAAGGATTGTAGAAGTAATACCCTCTTGTTCCTTTAGGATACCCCACAAATAAGCATTTGTCAGATTTGGGCTCAAGCTTAGTTGAAATTTGTCGTTTCACATAAACTTCGCAACCCTAAATCTTTATGTAAGACATATGTGGTTTCTTACCACTCCATATCTCATATGGTGTCTTCTCAACCTTTTTGGATGAAACACAGTTAAGTGTGTAAGCTGTTGTCAATAGTGCATGTCCCCAAAAGGAGTTTGGAAGATCGACGTGACTCATCATGGATCGGACCATGTATAACAAGGTTCGATTTCTTATCTCAGTTACACCGTTCCATTGGGGTGTTCCAGGAGGAGTAAGTTAGGATAGAATCCCACACTCTTTCAGATGGTCATCAAACTCTAGGCTTAAATATTCCCCACCTCGATCTGATCGAAGAGTTTTAATATTCTTACCTATTTATTTTTGTACTTCATTCTTGAATTCCTTGAACTTTTCAAAGGACTCTGATTTGTGTTTCATTAAATACACATAACCATATCTACTGAAATCATCAATAAATGTGATGAAGTACTGAAAACCTCCTCTGGATGATATGTTCAATGATCCACATACATCAGTATGTATGAGGGCCAAAAGATCATTAGCTCTTTCACCTTTTCCTGTGAATGGATACTTTGTCATCTTTCCAATTAAACAAGATCTGCATGTCTCATATGATTCATAATCAAAAGAGTCCAAGAGTCCATCTTTATGGAGTTTGGAAATGCGTTTCTCATTTATGTGGCCTAATCGACAATGCCAAAGGTAAGTTGGATTTAACTTATTAGGTTTGATCCTTTTAGTATTAATGTTATAAATAGGCATTTCAAGATCAAGGACATATAGTCCATTATTCATTTGTGCAGTAGCATAAAATATATCATTCAAATAAATGGAGCAACAATTGTTCTTTATTATAAATGAAAAACCAAACTTGTCTAAACAAGAAACAAAAATATTATTCCTGCTAATTGCAGGTACATAATAACAGTTATATAATTGAATTATTAAACCACTAGGTAAAGTCAATACATAAGTTCCTACAGCTAAAGCAGCAACCTTTGCTCCATTGCCAACTCGTAGGTCAACTTCACCTTTTGCCAAATCTCTACTCCTTTTTAGCCCTGCACATTGGTACAAATGTGAGAACTACATCCAGTATCTAATACCCATGATGCAGAAGTAGATAAATTAATTTCAATAACAAAAATACTTGAAGTTAAAGTGTCTACTCAATTCTTCTTATCTTCCAGGTACTTTGGGCAGTTTCTCTTCCAGTGTCCGGTCTTACCGTAATGGAAGCAGGTGCCTTCCATTGCTATTCCTCCACTAGGCTTCAGAGCATGAGCTGTGGGTTTGGGTTTGGCAACTTCCTTGCCTTTCCCTTTACCACTCTGATTGGTTGGTCTTTTGTTCTGTCTTTTTCCATTTCTGATCATCAGAATGGATTTCCCTTTTGACTTCAGATTTTGCTCAGCAGTTCTTAACATGGCTAGCAGTTCATGAAGAGATTTGTTCATATCATTCATATTGAAATTAAGGACAAATTGACTGAAGCTATCTGGCAACGATTGCAAGATCAAATCAGTCGCAAGTTCCTTTTCGAGGGGAAACCCCAACCTCTCAAGGTTCTCCACATACCCAATCATCTTGAGCACATGGGGACCTACAGGGGCTCCCTCAGCTAACTTTCCTTGAAAAATGGCTTTTGAAACTTCAAACATTTCATGCCTTTCCTGCTTTTGATAGAGCATCTTTAGGTGTTCGATCATATCGAACGCTGCAATGTTCTCATGTTGCTTTTGCAACTCTGAGTTCATGGTAGCTAGCATGAGGCAAGCAGTTTCATTGGCATCATCGACATGCTTCTTATAAGCATCTCTTTCCGCCTTAGGTGCAGAACTAGAAGGTTCTTCTTTAGGAACATGTTTCTCCAAGACATACAACTTTCTATCATGTTTGAGGATGATCCTCAGATTTCGGTGCCAATCCAGAAAATTTATCCTAGACAATTTTTCTTTATCAAGGATTGATCGTAAAATGTCGTTAGAGGTGTTTGTTGTCATGGTAATCTACATGAAAAATAATGAAAAATATAAGTATCACTAAAATAACATATTTAATTAGGCCTTTAATTAAATATGATCCCACTATTTTACTCAATACAAATGACCCTCATCATTTGATTGGGAAAATCTCATTGGAAGATTTTCTAGTGGATCGAGATCGACATTTCACTTTGTTTTAAGTCCGCGTAGGCGGATTACACAAAACTAGGTTATTTAGGTAGGAATTCCTTCCAATTGTATCTAATACAACTCTCGAATATTTTATTTGGGTGATTAACTCCTTATTCCAATCCATCACATGGATCATTTCCAACTCTTGCTTCTAAACGTATATAATCTTATTATAATTTGTTTTGTTAAGTTTGACCCATTATTTCACCAATTGGATATTACAATTATCTCATCACACCTTACAAATATAGAACATGCACCTCGCGTAGGCTAAACCTACATTATTCGATACTAGTCTTGATGAGTGCTAACACTTGGAAAGCATAAACTTAATATTTAATTTGAGGGAATTTGTAATTATTCTGATCTCACCAGCTTATTTATCATATAAATCATCTCTCACATGCATCAATATACATTCACATGCATCAACATACATACAAAATGAAATAGTTATGGCCCCTAGCGTAATTGTTCTCCCAAGCCAATGAGAGAACCTAAGCTAACCTAATAACGATCTAAGCTTCTCCAAGCAAGATCTTCATGGTTGTTCTCCTTTGATATTGTATTCTTCTCTTTCTTCATAACATTACATTATATAAAAGAAACTCTTTTTACATACGAGGGAGTGAGATGAGAAAAGAAGTTACATTAAGAGATTAAAAGAGAGGCATGACACACAGGTCGTATTTTAAAATCCCAAAACAAAATAAAGGAACACTAAGGCCATAACCGATCATCACAAGACAATAATAATAAACACATTACTATTATTATTAATTTAAATTCTGTTAATTAAATAAACCAAATTAAATTCCGATGACTGATCACACTACGCAGAGTTAGCCGAGGGTTTCGTTGCCCGGTCAATGGGGCAGCGCCTCCTGCGGGGGTTGGAGGGGCAACGCCCCCTGCGGGGTTGGAGGGGCAGTGCCCTGATGCAAAATATTAATGAACAATTCATTTGAAATCGACGTTGATTTTTACATCAACACTTGATATTTTAAAGCATAACTCTCACGCAGTCACAACCCTAATCGCATAACTCTTTGACAGCACAACCCTTGTACCGTCATGAACCCCGATGCACCAATTTCATACCTTCAAACACACCTCGATTGTTAATTCAATATGATTGATTAACACGTCATTGCTTCACCATACTTTCGTCGGAGTCCGAAGCAAATGACCATTGATCGCTCAAAGGAAAATAAACATTAAGTGTTTGAATGAACGAAAGAGAAACAATATATCATATATATACCTTATTTTGCATCAAAATTACTTATATCATATATATAACTTGATCGATCTCAATTGTGTAACCTATGGACGATCGATGTATCGCTGCTTCACCATACTAACGTCGGATTCCGAAGCATAGTCAACATTAATCATCCAATTCGTACATACGTGATGCCAAATTTAATTACCCGTTTATTCTTTGATTCGTTCTGTCTTTTAATCATATTAATACAGAAAATACAAAAATAAACAACTATCAGATGCTAGCTTTTATAAGTGGCTCTAATACCACTGAAGGAGAATAGTGATCCAAAATGCAGCGCAAATTAAAATTTTCTCCTTTAGTGATCCTTACGAATGGGCATGATCAGTGATAGAATCGTTACCTCTTGTGGCGATTGAAACCCTTGATGCAGATCAAAGGAGTGATCACGAACATTGAATGGTGACAACGCCTCTACTAAGTCCACACGAACGGAATCCTTCAGTCTCAGTGCTAGCTACTACGAATGAAGGCTTGGAGTGAGAGTGAGAGAGAGTGAGAGAAACGAAATTTTCAGCTAACCCCATGCTTCTTCACAAGGGTTCTATTTATAGAACCACTTGTGTGGGTTGCAAGCTAAAATGCCCACTTAAGTGTATGTGGCCCATATCTTATGATACACCAAAATCACTTAAGCGCGTGGTACCTTACCATATTTCGTATTCTACTTAAGTGCACCATACCTTACAATATTCTACAATTCACGTAAGTGCACCGTACCTTACGTTGTTCCTTATTTACTTTATCTCTCATCAAACCGTCCTTTTGTGTGTGACCCTGTAGGTTCTCACGACATTGGTAATTATATAAATCACGTATTTAACATAATAAACAGTAAGCGATATCTAGCAACACATCACTGCTACCCAAGACACTAAAAATATCAAGTGATATGACAAATCCTTTTGTGATAATATTATGTGTACAATCACCATATTACCCTTATATCTATATTGAACACAAGGCATAGACCATGTCATCCTTGTCCAGTTCAACATTGAGCCCTTAGACATTTATCCTGTTATGTAGGATGGGCAAATTCCATCTAGGTCACTCATGTCCTTCAACATGCTTCGTGGAGTACCCATCAACTGTCTATATGGTCATCCAGTTACGAACAACATTTGATCAACAATAAGGCACTCAACTCTACATCTAGGGTCCATAGTGGTTTCAGGTCGAAGGGTGGTATACACCAATATCACCATGAGAATAACTTATGACACTTTGCATAACATTCTATATAGTATTCTCATAGCGGGTCAATCCAGTATACATATTACTCTTAGTATTCATACCTATGTTTAAGACTTGATAACTCCTTATCCATGATCCATGAGATGTGGTCATCAGTCTATATACATAATAGTCTTAATGCTTTAATGTTATCCCATTTTACAACAAAGCTCGACTACAGATACTTTAAGAATAATATCCTTATGTTTAATAGGATTGATCGGTCACCATTTCACTTAATTTTCATCATGTTCTCGGCCAAAATGCATCAATGTGGTAACCTTTTATTTTGAGTTTTAGTGTTTGTATTTTAAGTATTTCATAGTTGAGTAAGTTTTATGCTTATTTTGCTTTTGGTGTTAATTTAAGTTTTTAGATGCTTTTGATGTCGTTTCCATGGTATTGTGCATGTTTCAGAAGTAGTTGAAGAGTCGGAAATGCCAAGGCAACAATTGAAGAGTGAAAGAAAAAGAAACAAAATATAGAGGAAAATTCCTGGAGCCAAACACGGCCCGTGTCTCCTGACACGGCCCGTGCTGCAAAGAAACCTTCTCCCCATACTAAAACCAGGGAGCTGACACGGCCGGCCGTGTTGCTTGGCACGGCCCGTGTCAGCAGGTCTGAAGGAGATCAAAAAAATTAAAGAGCCAACACGGCCCGTGTTGCCTGGCACGGCCCGTGTTGGCAGGTGCGCTGAAGTTTCTGAATTCTTGTTTTCACTCATGTAAGTGATCCCAGAGGGCAATTTTGACTTTTTGGCTTGGCTGTAATGTGTACTACACTATTTAGACCTAATGGAAAGAAAAAAGAGAGGACGGAACATAGAGAACTAGAGAATCAAGATTTCTGGAGAACGGAGGTCATCAAGCGCGGAAGCAATTGAAGATCGAAGCTATCTAATCTCTTGTAATGTCTAATTTTATATTTGTACCTTCTTTGAATATTATCATGAGCTAAACCCCCCAATGCTAGGGGGGTGTCCCTGAATTGCTTTTGTAATGAACCTTTTTCCTACAATGTTATGAATGTCTATGTTTTTATGAAATCAATTTGTTATAGCACGAGTGTAATGCTTGCCGTATTGGAAAATTAGGTATTGATTTGGAGGTAAAGGAGGTCTGACAAATCCCTTTATCACTATGTGTATAACAACATCGCTAATTTCGCTTAGGAATGAGGATCTAATAGTGATGATGGGAAATTCTTGATATTCATACATGGGATTAATATTCTTTTGAATGACTAAGGAATTGGGATTTAAAATTGAATGTTAATGGTTTCTGGCTAAGGAATTAGGGGAAACTACTCTTGAGAATCATATTGAATCATTCGAATATAGATATCATAAAATAAGGAATAAGTTTATTTCAGAGCAATTCATACACCCTTGATCTAGCATGTTTAACTTTTCTGCATTTAAAAAAAAATCTCTATTTTATTTCCTTTATATTTTACAAAGCAAAATCACTCTTCACTTATCAACCCAAGGTTATTTTGTTCAATTGAATCATTATCAACACTGATAGTTCCTACGCAGTCCTCGAGATCGATACTCAGGATAATTCCTTTTATTACTACATCGGTAAAATAGTACACTTGCTATTTTCCCGATCAAGTTTTTGGCGCCGTTGCCGGGGACTGCCAAACTATCTGTTAATAATTATTCAATTGGAATTTTGTTGCTCTGCAACTAAAATTTTACTTTATTTTATTTTTTATTTCACTGTGTCTATCCTAACCACTGTCTAATAGTTTATGCGAGGTAAGGCCTCAGCTGAATTTCTTTTTGACGCAGAACCAGAACGATCGTTGCGAGCACGAATCAGAAAAGCCAGACACGACAGACTGGAAGTAACAGAAGAACCGCTGATAGTTTCTGATTCTGAGAAAGAGGGAACCGTTTCAATTCATTCGGAACACTCTAATTCTGAAAATTCTGATACCGAACCTGAAACTATGGCAGCTGACCCACCTCCTGCAGAGAGACTATTAGGTGATTACGGGGGAGCTAATGCCCCGCCTGGAAGGATGACAATCGTGAATCAACCAGTCACTGTTGCCCACTTTCAACTTCATCCCTCAACGATACGGCAATTAGAAAGGAGACCTTTCTCAGGAAAAATTAACGAAGATGCCAACAAGCATTTGCAAAGGTTTCTGACTATGACTACGTCGTTAAAGATTGAGGGGCATTCTGAGGAAGCTAAGAAGCTGGTCATGTTTCCGTTTACATTGTCAGAAGATGCTGAAGAGTGGTTCTACTCTTTACCTGCTGGAAGCATCACAACTTGGCAACAGATGGAGACAACTTTTCTCAACGAGTACTTTCCGGCCTCTGTGTACATCCGAAAGAGGTACGACATAGTGAATTTTAAACAGAAGGAAGGAGAGTCACTTGGAGATGCATATAAGAGGTTCAAACGATTGTTGGTTGCATGTCCTACTCATAATATGGATGCAACGGAGCAAATGCAGAATTTTGTGAATGGTCTTCGGCTGAAGACTAAGCAACTCATTGACACAGCAGCTGGTGGCTCAACCAACTTTACAACAGCCACTGGTATTAAAAAGATTATCGAAGCCATTGCAGCCAATGAGCACCTGGAGTTGTATGACCGCAGTGTTAGTCAACCCGAAGGGATAATTGACCTGAAATTGGCAAGCCAAGTGGTGAAGATGGAAGATCAAATAGCAGCTGAAGTAGAAAGGAGACTGAAGAAGATGGCTATTGATACCCAAACTGTGGCACAGGTTCAACAGGTTCAACCAACTCAAACTAGTAATTGCGAAATTTGTGGAGGACCTCATCTTACCGCACATTGCTTTGCTACCGCACAACAAATTGAGGAGATCAAGTTTCTTAGGCAGAACAACCCTTATTCAAACACATACAATCCGGGTTGGAAAAACCATCCAAATTTCTCATGGAAGGATCAACAAGGAAATGTGCAGAACCAACCACAACAACAACCGTATCAACAACCTCAACAACAGTTTCAGCAACAGGTACCAAGAAAAGCTGATTGGGAGATTGCCATTGAGAAGATGGCCGCTCAAAGCTCTCAATTTCAAGAAGAGACTCGAAGTAATTTAAAAAACACAGGTGCTTCAATTAAGAATCTTGAAATACAAATGAGTCAGATAGCACAACAACTAGCGGGTTCTCCACAACAGGGAGTTTTACCAAGTTCTACGGTTACTAATCCAAGAGAAAATTATCATGTGAATGCGGTGACCACCAGGAATGGTAAGTCAAAAGAAATACCTGAGAAGAGTTCTGAAGAAGAAGACGTATTGCTTGAAGTTGATCTAGAGATAAAAGAAAATGAGGTTGCAAATGAAGAGGTCACTCATGATGAACGAGTGGTTAAAGATAAAGTGAATGATCAAAAACCGGCCGTCAAACTGCCATTTCCAACAAGAAATAAGAAGAAAGGGCAGCATGAGAAAAACTTTGAGAAGTTCTTGGAAATGTTTAAAAAGCTTGAGCTAAACATTCCTTTCTTGGAGGCGCTTGAGCAAATGCCTACCTACGCAAAGTTCATGAAAGACATCATCTCGAAGAAGCGGACCATAGAAACTAACCCGATTATTCTAACGGAAACTTGTAATGCCATTTTGCAGGGTATGAAGGTTCCGGTGAAAAAGAAGGATCGGGGTTCTCTGACCATTCCGTGTGCCATTGGAGATAGATCCTTCAAGAAAGCTCTAATTGATTTGGGAGCGAGTGTAAGTCTGATGCCGCTGTCTATCTATAAGAAGTTGGGGATAGGTAAAATTCAAGATACGAGAATGACACTCCAATTTGCTGACCGCTCTGTGAAGAGACCCTATGGGATAGTAGAAGATGTGCTAGTAAAGATCGACAAGTTTATGTTTCCGGTGGATTTTGTCATTTTGGAAATGCCGGAAGATGAAGAGATACCAATCATTTTGGGGAGACCATTTTTAGAGACCGGGAGATGTTTGATCGACATAGAAGAAGGCACGATGACTTTGAAAGTGTATGATGAAGAGTTAAAAATTGATGTGCGAAACACCATGAAGTACAAGGATGAGGTTGCTACTAGCCAACATATTGAGACAATCGATCAAATATGTGAAAAGAAAAATTGCTTGACAACACAAAAATTTCCCTTGGAAAGGGTGTTGAGCTTATCAATTTTTAACAAAGAGGAAGAAAAGAAAGATGAACAAAAGAAGGGAACCGAATTGAAACAACCACCGGAGAACCTCAAATATGTTGTCCTCGACACAGAGAATTTGAAGGGAATAAGCCCTACAATATGCATGCACAAAATTCTCATGGAAGATGATCACCAGCCGGTTGTCCAACCTCAACAACGACTTAACCCAGCAATGAAGGAAGTAGTCAGAAAAGAGGTGCAACACGGCCGGCCGTGTGAGCTAGCACGGGCCGTGTTGCTCAATTTTCAGAAGCCAATACATTTTCCAGAGGAGCAACACGGGCAGCCGTGTGTGCCAACACGGGCCGTGTTGCATGCTTCCATTTTTCCCATACATTTTCCAGGGGTGCAACACGGCCGGCCGTGTGGTCTAGCACGGGCCGTGTTGCAGTGCGTAACTCAGAATTTTTTTTTAAAATTAGAGACATTGGAGTGGGGCCCACACGTTTTTAAATACCTTTTACCTCTCCCCCACTCACTTTTCAGCCACTTCATCTCCCCCAACCCTATTTTTCCCTCACATCTCCTAAACTCCATAACTTCTTTCACCTTAAAGTTCATATTTCTTCATAATCCAACCATTGTTTTCCAAAGTTCCTTCACAAAAGCTGGGCCGTTTCTCGCACTCTACACCGTGACGGTATTATTTTTCTCTATCTCCACTATTTTTTTCTGCTCACTTTTTCAGGTGACCATTATGCCCCCGAAAAGAGCCGACCGAGGAAAGACCGTGGTAGAGACCTCAAGACCGAGACAAAGGTCCCGGCGGATGCCAAATGCACACGGAATCATTTTTGAGGATGATGATCATGTCGAAAGGTACAAGACCCACCTTAAAAGGAAGCTTGTACCTACAAGGTATGTTTGTGATGACACTATGAGTGCATTAGGAATTCTAGATGATGTATCCCAAATGTTCCACAATTTAGGTATTTTTGAATTTATGCATGCTGATGTGCCTACCTATGAACGCATCACTCTAGAGTTCCTAAGCACTGTTAAATTTAAATTGGAAAAAAATTGGACTGGTCATGTCTATGAATATTTTGGCACTATGAGTTTCCGACTTTATAACGAAGATTACTCGATGTCGGTTATTCAGCTTGGGCAATGCCTCCGGTTACCATTGGTAGGATCCGGGGCAGTGCCAAATGACTTTTCTGCAGGTTCCTTTTGGTCCTCTATTACAGGTTTACCACAGTACGAACCCCGGAGTGCAAAAGCATCATGGATTCAAAACCCGTGCTTCCGATATGCTCAAAAAGGGTTAGCATTCACCTTGTTTGGACGAGGAGATAGTACAGGTGTAGCGGCAAAGCGGGAGTTATTTTTGATGCATGCCATGGTGAATGAGGAACCAGTGAATGTGGCGGCATTCGCCGCGGACCATTTAGGTACCATGGGGCGTGCCAGCTCAGGAGCCATTTCTGTGGGAGGTATGATAACACAAATTGCTGACTGGTGTGGTTGTAGGCCGGTGTTGGACGGAGAAACCCCGATGCAGGCGTTGGGTAAGCTTGACCTCAATGCCCTGTGTACGCAAGGCATGCTCGAACAAAGCCGTCATGGGTATGTGTTGGTAAGCCGAACACGCAGGCTGTTCCGCTTACCGAACACTGATAAAACTAACGTTGATAACAATGAGAATTGGTTGTATACCTCTGTTGACCCCGAAGAGGCGGGAGAAGATGAAATTTTTGCAGGTGATACGAGGGAGGAAGATGCACCGGCAAGGGAGAGGGCTGTTCCTCACCCTCACACCTCTCACCACAGAGGTATGGGAGCCTCCTCTGCTGGATGGACACCCATGGACATGGATCAGTTCCGTGTCGAGCAGGCTCGCCAGGGAGCGGAGATTGATCGGATCGTGACAGAGCAGCTCCGTCAAGGGGCTGCCATTAATGATATTCAAAGGATGATGCAACATATGATGTTGCAATTTCCACAGCACCCTCCTCCGCAGTAGGCACTGTAAGTCCCTCTTGCATTTGGGTTTAAACATTGGGGTCAATGTTTAGTTCAAGTGTGGGGGGGGGTTCCTTTCATTGTTTTAATTTATTTTCCGTTTTGCGTTTTGGCTTTTCATTTTTTTTAAAGTTAATTTTCCTTTGATTTCTTTTATTTTCAACTGTTTGGATGTTGGGTTACAGATTGATGGATAAAAACCAGAGGCGTGATGGAAAGATGGTTGGTGGATGAAAGACACAACCCGAACTCACGCTCCCGAGGCACCCTGGAAATTTATGCAGTCGAAGAAAAACTATTGTTGGACACAGTGGGATGAAAACTGGATTGAGATAGAAGTATGGTACACCTGAACCAAAAAGAAGCTACATTACACAGAGAGTGCTTTGGAACCTGCAAGTTTACCCCACATGGTGAGATTACAAAAAGCCAAATACTAAGAGATCATCATGAGAGTTAATCCAGGTATGACTCTATCGCTCTGGTTTTGCGTACGTTCTACTGACATAGCACTGCATTATGACACACACTGAGGCATTTTTGTTGTTGTTTAACCTTGAGCCTTTCCAGCCACCCTTGTACGTTTTATCCGTTGCGAACCCCTTTGAGCCTTTAACCATGTTGTTTGTTTGTAAACCGCTTATGTTACCCTATGGCCAGAAAAAGAAAAAAAATAGATAATAATCTCTTCTACCCTTGCTCGGCATAAATGTTGTGGATTTTGGAAACTGTGTGAATTCTAAGTTTGGGGTGGTAAATCTAATACCAAAGGGACAAGTGTGCGAAAAATTGTTACAAGAAAAGAAAAAAGAAAAATTGGAGGCTCTTTGAATGCTCCGGAAAAAGAAATAAAAAGAGAAAAGAAAAATAGAACTCATCAAAACGCACTTGTCCCAATTAAACGACTTGATTACATTTCAAATACTCAATCAGTTGAGTAAAGTTAAATAGTCGATGTCGAACCCCTGTATATCAAAATAAGCACAGGTACAAGAAACATAACAGGAGTGCCGAGCCAAAAACCCCTTGTGTATCCGTTTGTTGTTTATCCCACCTGTCCTAAGCCCCGTTACAACCCTAAGTCCTCCAAAAGTGTGTGAATTATGTTTGTGCAATAGAAGTAGAATTTATTCAAAAACTAAGAGTCGATATTGCATATACTGAATCTGTAGTGCTAACCCCGAGGGATTGTGTGAGATGTATGAAAAGCTTGCAGGTAAAGAGGTGCTGGACTGTGAGGTGTAGCGGATAGTGCGGATTGGGTGGCCAACGTCTGGACCATGAAGGTGGGAAACTCGGTGCGAATAACATCGGCTGTATAGTGGTAAAAAGGAATTTTGGGGTGACCTCTGTTTTTTTTTGTCTCTTGCATCACTTGAGGACAAGCAATGAGATAAGTTTGGGGTTGTGATCGGTCACCATTTCACTTAATTTTCATCATGTTCTCGGCCAAAATGCATCAATGTGGTAACCTTTTATTTTGAGTTTTAGTGTTTGTATTTTAAGTATTTCATAGTTGAGTAAGTTTTATGCTTATTTTGCTTTTGGTGTTAATTTAAGTTTTTAGATGCTTTTGATGTCGTTTCCATGGTATTGTGCATGTTTCAGAAGTAGTTGAAGAGTCGGAAATGCCAAGGCAACAATTGAAGAGTGAAAGAAAAAGAAACAAAATATAGAGGAAAATTCCTGGAGCCAAACACGGCCCGTGTCTCCTGACACGGCCCGTGCTGCAAAGAAACCTTCTCCCCATACTAAAACCAGGGAGCTGACACGGCCGGCCGTGTTGCTTGGCACGGCCCGTGTCAGCAGGTCTGAAGGAGATCAAAAAAATTAAAGAGCCAACACGGCCCGTGTTGCCTGGCACGGCCCGTGTTGGCAGGTGCGCTGAAGTTTCTGAATTCTTGTTTTCACTCATGTAAGTGATCCCAGAGGGCAATTTTGACTTTTTGGCTTGGCTGTAATGTGTACTACACTATTTAGACCTAATGGAAAGAAAAAAGAGAGGACGGAACATAGAGAACTAGAGAATCAAGATTTCTGGAGAACGGAGGTCATCAAGCGCGGAAGCAATTGAAGATCGAAGCTATCTAATCTCTTGTAATGTCTAATTTTATATTTGTACCTTCTTTGAATATTATCATGAGCTAAACCCCCCAATGCTAGGGGGGTGTCCCTGAATTGCTTTTGTAATGAACCTTTTTCCTACAATGTTATGAATGTCTATGTTTTTATGAAATCAATTTGTTATAGCACGAGTGTAATGCTTGCCGTATTGGAAAATTAGGTATTGATTTGGAGGTAAAGGAGGTCTGACAAATCCCTTTATCACTATGTGTATAACAACATCGCTAATTTCGCTTAGGAATGAGGATCTAATAGTGATGATGGGAAATTCTTGATATTCATACATGGGATTAATATTCTTTTGAATGACTAAGGAATTGGGATTTAAAATTGAATGTTAATGGTTTCTGGCTAAGGAATTAGGGGAAACTACTCTTGAGAATCATATTGAATCATTCGAATATAGATATCATAAAATAAGGAATAAGTTTATTTCAGAGCAATTCATACACCCTTGATCTAGCATGTTTAACTTTTCTGCATTTAAAAAAAAATCTCTATTTTATTTCCTTTATATTTTACAAAGCAAAATCACTCTTCACTTATCAACCCAAGGTTATTTTGTTCAATTGAATCATTATCAACACTGATAGTTCCTACGCAGTCCTCGAGATCGATACTCAGGATAATTCCTTTTATTACTACATCGGTAAAATAGTACACTTGCTATTTTCCCGATCAAGGATCTCATGATTAAGTCACACTTGATACATTAAATGGACTAGCTATTCTAGGGACTTTATTAAACAAACATAATAAAGAAAAAACCTTTTATTATTAATAAATAATTTGATACAAGTACCAAAAGTATTGGCATCTAGGGCTTACACCAACAGAAAGAGCACCTCAACTTCCGTTGGAGAAATAATCAAAATCCAAATGCCAACCAAGGGATGTAACAAAGCCAAAAAGCTCAATTTTAAAGGAAAACATCACAGTTGGAAGAGACCTTGCAAAATTTCATTAAAGCCACTCAAAGTAGCTTTGATTTGATAAATAAGAACCATGAGGAAATTAGTAGAAACTAGGATGCGTCTATAGAAAATATTGAGATGAAGATTGGTCAATTATCCAAAAAATTAGCTGCTTTACCAAGCTCAAATGGAGGATTCATCAGTAACATTGTTGATAATCCTAAGAATAAAACATGTAAGGTTCTGGATACGGATTTTAGGGTAGTTACTAGAAAGGATAAAGCTTAAAGAGTTCAAGAGGATAAAACCTAGAACAAGGAAGATGAAATTGAAAAGGAGGAGAGTGAGAATCAAGGTGACGAAGAGGAAAGGTGAGTCACCCTTGATCAACCCATTGATTAAAATTATCCTTTGAAGATAACAAAGGATCAAATTCTAAATTAACCAAACCCATCTTTACCAGATTATATAAAACTACCATATCCCATCATTAAGAAGAAACTAGTACATGAGGATGAGGCTGGAATGTTTGAAAATTTTAAAGAAATGTTGAGAAAACTTAAGGTAAGTATATATTTTTATGAAATTTTAGAGTGAATTCCCAAGTTTGTTAAGTTTATGCAGGTATTACTGAAAGGTGGAAAGCAGAAGTTGGCTCAATAGCATGTCAACATGACAAAGAAAGAAGAGACGCTAGAATCGACGGAAGTTCCACCAAAGATGAAGTATCCAGGGGAGTTCAACATCACTTTCACCATTAGGGGTATGAAAATTCCACATGCTTTATGTGACTTAGGATTATAAATGTCATGCCGTTGAGAAAATTTAAAGAATTGAAGATATGAGAGATCCTACCGAGTAACATGACACTCACTTTGGGCGATTCATCTGTGACTCGTTTGCTTGGTATTGTACAAGATATGCTAGTTCATGTTTATGGTTTGACATTCCCTGCAGACTCTATGGTGATCGACATGAAAAATGATTCGAAAGGGTCAATGATTCTTGGGTGCCCAATCTTGGCAACCAGGAAAGCAAAAATAGACGTGGAGACAGGTGAATTAATTTTGAAGTTTAACAAGGAGAAGGTGGTGTTTAATGCATATCAATGGACACCATATGTGGAAGATCTTGAGACATGCTATCAATTGAAAGATGAAGGTAGTGAAGTTAACAAGAGAATGAAAAAAGAGTTTTCACCGGCGTGACGGTATTGCGCCTGACGTGTTTTGAGCCTGAGATGTCAAGCGATTAATGGAAAAGAAACTCTAGATGGGAGGAAACCCATTATTTTTAATTAGTTGTTTTCTTCATAATTTAATTTATTTAATTCAAGACCATACCAAGAGGAAGTAGCTACTCAATCATAAATTTTCCATGAAGATCTCAATTGTACTTAATAAACAAATTTGTGGTTTTATATTTTTTTTCCAAATTATGAGTTTAGCACTTTTGTATTGAGCAGATGATCCAAAAGAATTGATAATCACAATATCAACTAGAAACTTGAAGGCGAAGAATAAGAAAAGAATCAATGAAATTATACTCAACCTACAAATACCTCATATTGTAAGGTTTGAGCCAAATATTTCCATTGTTCACTTTTGATTTTTTATGAGTGTATCCATGCATTATTCTTTTATCTGGTTTGATCTATTTCTGATTAAGTTATTTGGTTTGAACAACACACACTGAGGCAATTTTTTTTGTTTATAACTTTGAACCTTTTTAAACCATTATTTAGTAATAGGTATATCTATTGCTAAACACTTTGAGCCTAATCCTTTCTTTCGATAACATGGCCTAAAGTTCTTAGCCATATTACTCGAAAGATATTTTCTTTCAACCCTCTCTTTGGAGTTACGTAGAAGTATAGTCTTAAAGTGTATGAAAAAGATTAAGTTTGGGGTTTCTTTTGGAAGTGAGAAAAGTTTTAAGTTTAGGGTTGGGGTACTAGGTACTAGAGAATATGATCTAAAATTTCAAAAATCATTGTGAAAAAGAAATGGAGAAAGACACCTTTTCAAAAAAAAAGAATGAGAAAAAAAAGAATGATATTATAATAAGGACCAAAACTCTCTAATACTGGCAAAAAGGAACAAAGAGGTATGATGATATAAGAAGAACTAGGAACCTAACTCCAATGGTTTAAACCTACTTTCCTAAAACTATCCTATCCTAACATAAGCCAAGTTACAACCTGAAAAGTCTTATGTTGTATGTGTTGTGGTATCTATGATTGACTCTATTATAACATGATCAAGCTAAGTTTAATTGATTTTGCATGTTGATTGAGATGTCACCCTATCCTTTTGAGTGAGTTATAGTGAGTTGCGAGACTGGTTAAGTACTTGTCAATGTTGAGGATGTTTTTTCGAATTTGTTGGACAGAAGTTGAGAGTTAGAACAATGGTCAGGTAAGAGAAATATTTACTTTGGTGATGTTCAATTGTTATTGTGCAACTTGTTGTCTGTTGAAATGTCAAGTTTGGGGTTGTGATGACAATCCATCATTGCATATATTTAGTTGAAGAATCAGAGAAAAACAAGTGAAAGTCGAGCAAATATAAGGAATAATGACCAAAGAATGAAGGAAAAATATCTAAGTGTGAAAATTGTGGACTTAGTGAAAGTTTGAGTGAAAAAGGAGAAAAAAAGAATGAAGCTTCGAAAATAATTACACCCACCATCGCGCAACATCACACATGCGATAGAGCATTAAAAGTTGCATTGTGCATAATGTAGAGCATCATGCGCTCGATGGCCACTTTTCTAGGCCTTTTTCCGACGCGTTCTGGTCCATTCTGACGCCCTTAAAAGGGGATTTTATGCCCTTTCACAAGGGTTATAAAAATGGGAGATTGAAGCACAAATTAGAGAGCACAAGTGGCGATTTTTAAAGCATTTGAAGCCATTAGAGGCCATATTATCAAGGGGCTTATTATGTTATCTTAGTTTATCAATTATTGTACTTTTAATTACATTATGAGTAGCTGAATTCTTCTAAGTTAGGTTATGTTATGATGAACCTGTTTCTCAATTGTTGGATTCTATGTTGATTTGAACATTATATGAACCTATTGCTCTATAATCGTATTCAATTACTTCTTACTCGTAATGCTTTTTATGTGAGATACTCTTTTAATCTGATTTTGAGCACATAGGGAATACTGACCATTAGTCTATGTGTTAGACCTAGGATAATTGTTATACTCACGTTGGTTAAATAGAGATAGGAGACCCCGAGTAGTGGCATAGAGAATTAACATTTTATACATCGTCTAACCTTGCTTACGCTGGCAGATTAGGAATAGAAAGCTCCGAGTAGTGGTTAGTGAGTTATTTCGCGAGGGATCAACTGTAACGGTTTTGTCAATTTGTCATGAGGTTATAGTGATTAGATAATTCATAGAAGGCGTCAAACATCAATAACAGAGGAATATAGGATTCTACAATACAACTTGACCAATTCCATGACATTGTTTTCTCGTTTACTTATTTTTCGCATTGAAACTCGACCCCTAATTTTACTAGTTTTTATAAATTGCACGTATTTTCTCTTGGTTGGAGGCAGTAGCTGTGGATTCGATTTTTTTATTACTTTGATAGTATCGGTACACTTACCGAAAAGTCACCAGTCCCCCTCCCAAAAGAGCTAAAATCCATAAACACCACTTTACAATGAATTGTGATTGGTTAAAAGCGACCTATAAAGTTTGCATAAAAAATGAGGCCTAAGCCCTCGAAATTTGGCAGAGTTTGGCAGTTTTAAGACGTAACGCTAAGCCACACTCCACCACCCATTCTGCCATTGTCCGATAAAATGTTTCTAACATAACTTGGGCCATTTCCTCATTTATAACTTTGTGCTCATGTTTATAGTTCATAATGAAGGAGAAGATCGATCCAAAATGCAACGAAATTTAAAATTTCTCCTTTAGTGATCCTTACGAATGAGCATGATCAGTGATAGAATTGTTACCTCTTATGGAGATTGTAACCTTTGATGCAGATCTACAGAGCAATCACGAACGTTGAACGATGACAACGTCTCTACTCAGTCCACACAGACGAATTCCTTCAATCTCAGTGCTAGCTGCTACGAATGAATGCTTTGAGTGAGAGAGAGAGAGAGGGAGAGAGAGAAACAAAATTGCAATTTCGCAAATGCTTCTACACAAGAGTTCTATTTATATAACCACTTGTGTGGGATGCAAGCTAAAAATCCCACTCAAGTGTATGTGGCCCATATCTTATAATATGCCAAAATCACTTAAGCGCGTGGTACCTTACCATATTTCGTATTCTACTTAAGTACATCGTACCTTACGATGTTCTACAATTCACTTAAGTGCACCGTACATTACAGTATTCCTTAGTTACTCTATCTCTCATCAATTTGTCCTTTTGTGTGTGACCCTGTAGGTTTTCGCGGCATTGACAATTATATTTAATCATGTATTTAACATAATAAACAGTGAGCGGTATCTAGCAACATATCACTGCTATCCAAGACACGAAAATGTCATGTGATCTGACAAATCCTTCTGTGATAATACTTATGTGTATAATTACCCGTTTGCCCTTATGTCTATATTGAACACAAGGCATAAACCGTGTCATCCTTGTCCAGTTCAATATTGGGCCCATAGACATTTATCCTATTACGTAGGATTGGAAAATTCCATCTAGGTCACTCATGTCCCTTAGCATGCTTCATGGAGTACCATCAATTGTCTTTATGGTCATCTAGTTACAGACAATGTTTGATTAGCAATAAGGCACTCGACTCTACATCTAGGGTCCATAGTGGTTTCAGGTCGAAGGGTGGTATACACCATTATCACCATAAGAATAACTTATGACACTTTGCATAACATTTTATATAGTATTCTCATAGCGGGTCAATCCGGTATAAATATTACTCTTAATATTCATTCCTATGTTTAAGACTTGATAACTCCTTATCCATGATCCATGAGATATGATCATCAGCCTATATACATAATAGTCTTAATGCTTTAATGTTATCCCACTTCACAATAAAGCTCGACTATGGATACTTTAAGAATAATGTCCTTATGTTTAATGTGATCTCATGATTAAGTCACACTTGATACATTAAACGGACTATCTATTCTAGGGACTTTATTAGACAAACATAATAAAGAAAAAGCATTTTATTATTAATCAATAATTCGATACAAGTACCAAAAGTATTGGCCTCTAGGGCTTACACCAACACATAAGAGCACACACAGGAAGAGGTTAAAAATTAGAAAGAGAATATATAGCAGAAGGAGAATAGTCAATATACTTAACTCACACATAAGAGGTATAGGTGCTTACCTCTCCAAATGTTGCATTGTCGTCAATTCTAGGCCGATGTTTTTATTTGCTTCATGAATTAAATTTTTGAAACTTACCCAACACCTTTGTTGTAAAACTTCCCCCACTTCTCCAAAACCCTGCAAATTATCCAAAGCGAATGCTCTCTCCCTCACAATATGGTAATCCACTAATTTGAGATATTTTTCAGCACGAGCCTTAGAGAGAAATTTGAGATTGGGGAAGGTAGGAGCGTTAGGAGTGGGAGGAGCCCTTGAGGATGAATCTCTTTTCAATCGTCTTCTCTTTGAAGCCATTTTTACCTACAACAACAACACAAAAACCACATTGCGCAGAGAAAAAGAAAATAATTATGCAAGGAGTGCTTAGATGAATATGTGAAAAGTAGAAGGAGTAGAGAAATATTTATGGAAAAAGTGATTTAAAAAATCACTATTTATAGGTTAACTAGTCGTTTCCCATCGCACGCATTATACATCCATCGCATGTGATGGCAACAAACACCTCCAACATCTCTCTCTAACGTTCATATCATGCGCGTCATGCCATCATCACATGCATGGTGTCAATGGTACTCAGATTCTCCTCAATGTCTCTATCACGTGCGTTATGTATATATCACGCGTGCGATAGCCTAAGTGATTATTCTAGGGGATAAATCTTTTTTTCCCTCTTTTTTCTTCTTCTTTTCTTCTCCTTTGCTTTTTTCTTTCTTCTCTTCTTTTACCTGTTTTCTCTTCTAGCAAAATAACACACAAATTAAACATGTTTAAAAATTAAAACTCAACGCAAAATAAAATAAATTCTTACACATGGGTTGCCTATCATCAAGCACTTATTTTTCGTCATTAGCTTGACGGTTCATGCCTAAGGCACGTCAGGCGCAAGGGATACCCTCACACTGGTCAATTCACTTATTTCTTTTTCTTTTTCAACCTTACTACCTTTTTCCTCCAGATGGTAGCAAGTATCCAAGTCCTCTAAATACGGTGTATAGTGATACACTTTAAAAACCAATGTTTCTTTGTTGAACTTCAAGATAAGTTCATCCGTTTCCAGATCTATCTTTGCTTTCCGGTTTCCAAGAATGGGCGTCCAAGAATAATAGACCCTCTTGAATCTCCCTTTGTATCAAGCACCATAAAATTTACAGGAAACACTAAACCATCGACATGTACTAACACGTCTCGTAAGATACCAAGATGTTGAGTAACAAATGAATCAACTAAAGTGAGAGTCATGTTACTCAGTGTGATCTCACCCACTTTTAATTCTTTAACCTTGTTCAGTGGCATGACATTTATACTAGACCTTAAATCACATAAAGCATGTGAGATTTTTACTCCTCAAATATTACTGAAGATAGTAAACTTACATGGGTCTTTTAGCTTTAGTGGTAATGTTTGAGGCACTACCATCTCACCCTTCTCCGTCATATTTACCTGTTCCTTGACCACTTTCTCATTCGTTCCCTTTAGTAATGCATTCAGAAATTTAGCAAACTTAGACATTAATTCTAAAATCTCATGGAACGAAATAATTACCATAAGTGTAGTCAACATCTTCTTGAACTTTGCAAACATCCCTGCCTCGTCGTCCTAAATCGTTTCTTCTTAATTATGGGATACATAGGTTTGATGTAATATGGTAGTTCTGGATTTCGATCATTCAGAATCTACTTCTTTGTTCTTTTCCAGTAGGAGTTTTTATCTATTAGTTTCTCAATGGTGACTCTTGTTTCCTCTTTGTCATCCTGATTTCCACTTTCCTTTTTTTCAATCCTCACTTCTTCCTTTTCCCCCAAGTCCTCTTCAATTATTTCATCTTCACCCTTTTTGGTGACCACCTTAAACATGTTTCTACATCCTTGTAAGATTCGTTCTTAAGACTATCAATAGTGTTACCTGTAAATCCTCAACTTGAGCTTGGTAAAACATCTATTTGTCTAGATAATTGACCAATCCGTATCTCTAATTTTTTGATTGACGCGTCATGGTTCTTATTCATTGTCTCATGGTTCTTATTCACCTGATCAAAATTACTTTAAGTGACTTTAATGAAATTTTGCAAGGTCTCTTCTAGTTGTGAAGGTTTTCCTTGGATTGGATTTTGTTGGCCTTGTTGCATACCTTGATTAGCACTTGAACTTAGGTTGTTATTCCAATGGAAATTCGGGTAATCCTTCGATCCCGAATTGTAGTTGTTGGAATAAGGGTTATTCTTTTGAAAATTGGCGAATTGCGCTTCTTCACTTGACCCTACCAAAGAGCACCTTCCATTTGCATGTTCCCCTCCACAAAAATCACACTTAAGTGCTTGTACCTGGCTCATGTTAGCTTTACTTAAGCTGCTTTCAGCTAGCTTTTTATTTAACAATCCAATTTCAGCCAACAATGGAGTGTGAGTATCAACAACTAACATACCTTTGGGTGTGCCGATCGTTTCAATTTTTACCGACCTTTTGCTTTTTGAATGATAATCATTCAGACATATCTTCTCAATAAGGTATTTCACTTGTGGTTCAGTCGGTCATTGATCGGATTGTGCTACCTGCGAAAGCATCCAACAACTCGTGTGTATGACTCTTGAGGCCTTTGATGAAATTCTAAATTTGCATCATATTATTCATATTATGATTCAGACAGCTGCATAACAAATTTTTTAACCTTTCCCATGAGTCATACAATGACTCAGTTCCTGCTACTCAAAATTTACAATTTTTGCTCTTCACTTAGCAAACTGAGTAGTTATGAAGAATCTTTCTAGGAATTTGTCCATCATTCCTTCCATGTTTGAATGCTCCACTTGGAAGGCAAAGTAACTAATCCTCAGCCCTTCCAATTAGTGAGAACCCAAAAAACCTCAATTTGACTTGGTCTTTAGTGACATCGGTTGACCTGTTAACTTTGATATTAAATTTTTTGTACTTTTAGGTTTAAGAGAAAATTCGTTCGACGAGAACGCGATTAGAGACCCATGCACGCATCTTGCACGCTTCTATGAAACAACTTTAATGTGCAAACTAACTAATGTCACTGAAGACCAGGTTAAATTGAGGTTGTTTGGGTTCTCACTGATTGGAAGGGCGAAATATTGGTTACTTTTCCTTTCGAATGGAACAATCCAGAATTGGAGGATAAATTCCTTGAAATATTTTTTACTACTAATCATTTTACCGAGCTCCGAGCATAAATTGTTAATTTTGAGTAGCAGGAAATTGAGTCACTTTATGACACTTGAGAAATATTCAAACTTTTGTTGCGCAGATGCCTGAATTACAACATGAATAATATGAAGCAGATACAAAACTTCATCAAAGGTCCCAAAAGTCAAACTCACATGTTATTTGATGTTTCCTCAATAGGTATTATCCACTAAATGACTGAACCACATATAAAAGAACTCATTGAGAAGATTTGTATGAATGCGTACCATTCAAAAAGTGAAAGATCGGTCAAGCTTGAAACTGTGGGCATGCCTAAAGGTATGTTACCTCTTGACACCCATACTGCTCTTTTAGTTCAAATTGAATTATTAAATAAACAGCTAGCTGAAAGCAGCTTAGGTAGAGCTAACATGAGCCAAGTACAAGCACTTAGGTATGATTTTTATGGAGGAGAACATGTGAATGGAAGGTGCTCATTAAAAGGGACAAGTGAGAAGGTCCAGTTTGCTAATTTTCAAAAGAACAACCCGTATTGCAACAGATACAATCCGGGTTGGAAAGGTCACCCAAATTTCCATTGAAACAATAATTAGAATTCAAATGCTAGCCAAGGGATGCAACAAAGCCAACAAGCTTAGTTTCAAAGGAAGCCATCACAGTTGGAAGAGACTTTGCATAATTTCATTAAAGTCACACAAAGTAGTTTTAATCAGATAAATTAGAACCATGAGGAAATGAGTAGAAACTAGGACGCGTCGATAAAAAATATGGAGATGAAGATTGGTCAGTTATCAAAATAAATAGTTGTTTTGCCAATCTCAAGTGTAGGATTCACCAGTAACACTGTTGATAATCCTAAGAATGAAACATGCCAGGTTATGGATACAAATTTTGGGTAGTTACTAAAAGTGATAAAGCTGAAAGAGTTCAAGAGGATAAAATCGAGAAAAAGAAAGGTGGAATTGAAAAGGAGGAAAGGGTAAATCATAGTGACAAATAAGAAATGGGAATCAACATTGATCAACTTATAGATAAAAAATCTCCTTGGAATAGAACAAATGAGAAAATCCTAAATGAACTAAACCCACCTTTACCAGATTACATAAAACCACCATATCCCATCATTAAGAAGAAACTGGTACATGAGGATGAGGCTAGAATGCTTGAAAAATTTAAAGAAGTGGTGAGACAACTTCAGGTAAGTATCTATTTTCATGAAATTTTAGAGTTAATTCCCAAGTTTGCTAAGTTTATGTAGGTATTGCTAAAATGTGGAAAGCAGAAGTTGACTCAAGAACAGGTCAACATGACAAAGAAAGAGGAGGCTGTAGAACTGTCGGAAGTTCCAGCAAAGATGAAGGATCCAGGGAGTTTAACATCAGTTGCCCCATTGGTGGGTTAAGAATCCAATATGCTTTATGCTTTATGCCACTGAGCAAATTTAAGGAATTGGAGATATGAGAGATCATACCGAGTAACATAACACTCACGTTGGCTGATTCATCTATGACTCATCCGCTTGGTATTGTACAAGATATGCTAGTTCATGTTGATGGTTTGACCTTCCCTACACACTTTGTGGTTATTGATATGAAAAATTATTCAAAAGTATCACTGGTTCTCGGGCGCCTAGTCTTGGCAACCGAGAAGGAAAAAATAGATGTGGAGACATGTGAATTAATTTTGAAGTTTAATAAGGAGAAAGTGGTGTTTAATGCATATAAGTGGACACCATATGTGGAAGATCTAGAGACATGCTATCAATTGGGAGATAAAGGTAGTGAAGTTCACAAAAGAATGAAAAAAGGAGTTTTCACCGGCGTGAGGGTATCCCTTGTGCCTGACATGTTTTGAGAATTGAGCGTCAAGCTATTGATGGAAAAGAAACACTGGATGAGAGGCAACCCATAAATTTTAGTTAGTTTTAGTTTTATAGAACTTACTTTATTTTTATTCAAGACCATCCACAAGATAAACTAGATACTCAAGGATAACCCTTCCATGAAGATCCATGTTATTTTTAATAAACAAGTTTGTAGCTATTTTGTTTCTGTCAGATTGCGAGTTTAGCACTTTAGCTTGAACAAATGATCCAAAAGAAACTTGACCATCACAATAGCAACTAACAACTTGAAGGATAAGGATGAGAAAAGAATAAACGGACTTGTACTCAACCTACAGATACTCCATCTAGTAAGGTTTGATCCAAATATTTCCATTGTTCACTTTTCTTTCTTTATCAGTGTACCCATGCATATTCTCTTATCTGGTTTGATCTATTTCTGATTAAGTTATTTGGTTTGACCAACATACACTAAGGCGGTTTTTTGTTTATCACTTTGAGTTTTTGTAAACCACCATGTAGTAATAGGTATATCCATTGTTAACCACTTTGAGCCTAAGCCTTTTTTTTGTGACGTAGCCTAAAATTCTTAGCCATATTACTTGAAAGACCTTTTCTTTCCACCCTCTCTTTGGAGTTAGGTAGAAGTATAGTTCCTAAAGTATATGAGAAAGATTAAGTTTGGGGTTGCTCTTGGAAGTGAGCAAAGTTTTCAGGTTAGGGTTGGGGTACTAGAGAATATGATCCAAAATTTCAAATATTATTGTGAAAATAAGTGAAAAAAAGACACTTCTTTAAAAAAAGAATGAGAAAAGAAAAGAATGATATTATAAGAAGGATCAAAACTCTCTAGTACTATAAAAAAGGAACAAAGAGGTATGATAATAGAAGGAGAAATAGGAACTTAACTCCAAAGGTTTAAATCTATTTTACTCAAAATATCCTACCCTAACATAAGCAAAGTTACAACATGAAATATCCTCTAATGTGTGTGTTCTGATTTCTATGATGAAATCTATTAGAACATGATCAAGCTTAGTTTAATTGATTTTGCATATTGATTGAGAGATCACCATATCTATTGAGTGAATTGAGAGACAGGTTAAGTACTCGTCAATGTTGAGGATGTTTTTTTGAATTCACGGAATAGAAGTTGGGAGCTAGAACAATGGTCAGGTAAAAGAAATATTTAATTGTGTGATGTTCGATTGTTATTGTGTGACTTGTTGTCTGTTGAAATATGCAATTGCAGGCGGGTTACTTGAGGAAAAACACCAATTCAAGTTTGGGGTTGTGATGACAATCCATGAATATTATTAGTAGAAGAATCGGAGCTAAACAAGTGAAAGTCGGGCATATATGAAGAAGAATGATCAAAGAATATGAGGGAGAAATAACTAAGTGTGCAAATTGCGAACTTAGTGAAAATTTGAGTGAAAAAGAGCAAAAAAGGATCCAGCTTCAGAAATAATTACATTCACCATCACACACGTGATAAGGGATTTAAAACTACATCGTGCGTGCGATGCAATGTATCACATGTGCGATGGTCACTTTTCTAGGATTTTTCTGATGCCTTCTGGTCCATTATGACAACTTTAAACGAGGATTTTCTACACTTTCACAAGGGTTACAAAATTTGAAGATTGAAGCATGATTTTGAGGGAACAAGTGGATATTTTTAGAGCATTTGAAGCCATTGGAGGCCATCACTTTAAGGGACTTCTTATGTTATTTTTATCTATCAATTATGGTATTGCTAATTGCATTGTGAGTAGCTGAAATCCTATAGGTTAGGTTGTGTTATGATGAACCTATTTTTATATTGTTGGATTCTATGTTGATTTGACCATTGTACGAACCTATTAATCTATAATCTTATTCAATTGCGTCTTGTTCATAATGCGTGTTATGTGAGATACTATTTTAATCTGATTTTAGACACGTAGGGAATACTGACCATTAGTCTATGTGTTGGACCTAGGGCAATTGTTGTATTTTTTCCGGTTGAATAGGGATAGGATGCCCCGAGTAGTGGTGTAGAGAATTAAAGTTCTATACATTGCCCAATCCTGCTTACGCTGGCGGACTAGGGATAGAAAGCTCTGAGTAGTGGTTAGTAAGTTAGTTCGCGAGGGATCAGCTATAGAGATTTTGTTAATTCACCGTGGGGTTATAGTGATTAGATCATTCATATAGGGCATCAAACATAAACAATAGAGGAATAAGGGATTTTATAACACAACCTGACTAGTTTCGTGACATTGTTTACTCGTTTATTTACTTTTCACACTAAAACTCGACCCCCCCCCCCCCCTTACTAGTTTTTATACATTGCACACATTTTGTCTTTCTTGGAGGAAATCCTTGTGGACTTAATCTTTTTATTACTTCGATATTATTAATACACTTGTCGAGATGTCATCAAAACCTTCTCGAGACATGTACTTCATTGATTCTTTTACAGTAATCCCACATAGTTTGGGGTGGTACAGTTGCCATGGTGATTTCCTCTTCAGGGTCAGAAGAAATCATTGGTTAATCTTCTACTAAGATACTTTGAGCTAGAGTTATTTCTCTGACTGCTCACCTAATAGCACATGCGATTCTTTCAGTTTCTGGATCAAACGGTGTCAACGTCGTTCCCGAGTTACGCATACACAAACAAGAATTACCTCAGTAGCACTAGTATTAACAAGAAAATAAAACAAAACAATCAAAAACTAAAAATAAAATGTTGCATAATCATCGCCTTGTTGAAATATCAATAATTCCTAGAAACGGCGAAAAAAACTTGATGTTTTCTTGGTAAGTGTACTGATAGTGTCACAGTAATAAAATATTGAATCCATAGGGATTGCTTTTTAACAAGACAAAAAGTGTGTAATGCATAGAAAATAGTAAAGGGGGGGGGATCAAATTTTAAAGCGAAAATAAATAAAGAGTTTTGACAAAATTATAGAAGCAGTCAGATTGTGTATAGAATCCCTTATTTCTCTATTGTTGATGTTTGATGCCTTACATGAATAATCTCATCACTATAATCCCACATCGAATTAACAAAACCTCTATAACCAATCCCTTTAAATATAGCTCACTAATCATTACTCGAAGCTTCATATCCCTAGTCCACTAGCGTAAGCAGGATTAGGCGATGCAATAGAGCCTTAATTCACTAGCCACTGCTCGGAGTTTCCTATTCCTAGTTAACCAACATAAGTATGACACTTATCCTAGGTCCAACACATAGACTAATGATCAATATTCCCTATGTGTCCAAAATCAGATTAAAAGAGTATCTCACATAAAAAGTATTACGAACAAGAAACAATTGAATAGAATTATAGATTAAAGCATTCATGCAAAGTCAAATCAACATATTGCACAACAATATTGATATGGGTTCATCAAAACACAACCTAACATAGAAGAGTTTATCTAGTCATAATTCAAAATACAGTACTAAAAACAATTGGCGAGAATTGCATATAAGATCCCTTGAAGGATTGACCTCGAGTGGCTCCAAATGCTCTCAAAAAACCACTCGAGAAAGTGTAGAAAATTGTACTCTTTATGCCAAAAATTTGTAAGCCTTGAGAAAATGCAGAAAATCCCCTTTAATAGCCTTCAAAATGAACCAGGACGCGTCAGAAAACCCCAAAAAATGGAGCCATCACGCGCATGATGATCTGCATCGCACGCACGATGCAACCTTTATGTCCCTATCGCGTATGTGATGTTGTGCGTGATTATTCCAGTGGTTGCATGCTTTTGCTCCCCTTTTCACCTGATTTTTCACTAAGTCCAATTTCTTGACACTTAATTATTTTTTCCTTATTCTTTGGTCTTTCTTATTAAATTATGCTCCTCTTGAACTTATTTTGATCTATTACTTTGGCTGATTTCATGCAATAACAGACTATCATCAAGTAGCCTTGGATACACATAGAAGCAATATATAATGGTGTTTGTTATTAGGTCTTTGTGGATTCGCCAACTCTTTATACTACTTGATATAGTTATATATTTGTGGCCTATCAATTTTTTGGCGCCGTTTTCGGAGACCATTTTTTCAATATCGTAATTCAACTGTTTCGCCGTTTAGACTAAGACAATTTTTTGTTTTTATTAATTTTTCTCGCTTTCGGTTGTATGCAAAGAACCTAAAGCTCAAAGAATATCTTTGATTGACAAAATTGAGCGTTATCTCCAGATAAGACACTGGTTACAAGAAATTAAAAGAGAAATGGTAAAAATCATTTTATAATAAACTAGTAAAAAACTCGTGCTATCACACGGATCCCGCCTGGATTCACATTACACGTCGCCCACTATCGTGTGTTAAGTTTGAATTCATTTATTCAGTTGGTTAACAGTCACATAGCTACAATCTTATAATCATTATATGCACCAATATAATATGTATTGATCCAAACAATATATTAAAAAAATGTATGTAATATGGCGAAAACAATAATGTGTTTTGTTACTGATTACAAACATTACCAAAGAAAGGATTCAAGTTATATAATGTTTTAAATTTGAGATTTATACATAATAAAATCTAGAAGAAGATGTTTCTAAACATCTCAAAACATATATATAAACCAACATAATTTGTGACTTTAATAGAGCACTTCATCCATTGCAACAATAATCTCATAGGTCATGTTTCTATCATACAACAACATGAGGAAATATATAATATTGCAACCAATTTCTGTTAGTACCTTAGGATTGACATTAATTTTGTAAAACAAATAATGTAATCACCTCTGTTGTTTTAATACGTTGGGTTGAAGAAGTTCAACATCTGGACCAACATGTCATATAAGATGTCACGACATCGTGACTGTGACATCACACATGTGTATAAAACTGAATTAGTTAATTCAGGCATGTGGTAACTAATTTAATATTCTGGGATTAGTGAGGATATTTGGTGAATATCCTAACTTCTATGTGGAGATCTTGAAGACTCAATCAGAATATTTGGTGAATATACAGTTTTCAAATATGGAGATTTTTTAGGAAATAAAAGATTGAAGACCTTGATTCTAGCAGAAGAATTCTGCCAGCTTGGTAACAGTAAAAGAGAAGTTTGCTGCGATTTCTGAAGGCCCAAATCCAGTTGGGTGGTTAGGTTATAAATAGCAGATTATAACCTAGGTTTTGTAAGCCTCAAAGAATGTAAAATTAGGGGTGTATGTGAGGTAAACCTCCCAACCTGTGGGAAGGTTACCAGGTGTTTCTCAGTGCTAGAAAGCATGAGATTATTTGTAACTCAAAGCCTGTAGGCAAGAGTTGTTATGATCTTGAACGAAGCTGTGAAGCAAGTTCAAGTTGTTTAGCATTACATTGTAATTGTAGTGATAGGAATGGAAACTGGAGGTTTCTATCTAGGAGTTCCTAGGTATAGATTGCATTGGGTAGGGATTAAGTGAAGAGTTGTAAACGGGGGAGTTTAACTCTAAATTAATACTGCTGATAGTGGATCTTCTTCCTGACTTGGTATGCCCCTAGAGTAGGTAATGTTGTACCGAACTGGGTTAACAATTACTTGTGTTTTTTACCTTCTGCATGTTATAATTTTGTCTGTATTTCAGCCTGTTTATCAAGGAAATAATAGACCTGGCACATAGCTTCTGTCTGAATGCCAAACAGAATGTTATGACATTCATCATTGACAGCTGGTACTGAAGTATAGACTGGTTGGTCTTTTACAGTACAACAAACTGTAATGCTGGAACAGGTGATGTTCAAATCAATGTTGAGACATCATGCTGATAACTGAGCAGGCTCAATAGAAGGAAGTGCTATGTTTGATCTTTGTTGTGTCCTTGTACCAGATGGACAGAACTGGGTGTTCTTCCATTCTATGGTGATATAGTAGCAGAGGTCTTGACATCTGTGAATGTGTGCATATGAGTACTGGGTTGTAATTTGATTAACTGTCTTGCTGTATTAGTAACTATGTTGGATCAGATGTCATGACTTCGAGTAGAACATCTGAACTCTGACTACACCAGAATTTCAATTGGTATCAGAGCAGGCATCCTGTTCTGTTTCTGGATGAGATCCATGGGTGATACTTTCTGGTATCTTGCAAGGAGTTATGTTAGTACTGATGCTAGAACCTGTGGAAGGTTCTGTGATTTCCCTGAATGGTCCCTTGAAGTAGGTGGATGGACTATTCATGACAGGAACTGTGTGTACCTATCTCTGGAGGTTGGCAATTGGCCTTTGTGTGGGACAGCTCTGCTAGTATTGAATCATATTCAAACTTGGTATGATCTTGGAGGCTGATCTGGTGAAGTGTGTGTTCATAGGTTGAGTTGTATTATGATTTCCGCTGCATAATACCTGGCAAAACTCAAACTCTGATGTAGTTTCCCCTCATGTGGATGGAAGGCTGTTGTATTCAAGATTTCATCATAATCTACTGAAGATGTCAAAGATACTTGAGTCTCCTCAAGTCCACTCATCATGACGATCTCACTTCAGGATGGTAAGAATCACCTGATCACTGATTCTTTTACTCTCTTGGGTAGTGTATATGAAGACCTTGAAGACTTTCAAGGAGGTTTTGTTCCAAGGAGGTGGAACTAATGTTCTATGTGATGTTAGAACATGTTGTTCAACAAGTATACAACTACTGGTTGAAGAGCAGATGTTTTTAGGTGTCAAACAAAGGGATACTTGTGTTTGAAACCTACTCCTGACCTGGAAGAGGAGACATCTGTGTGTGCTCAAGAAGGTCACTTTTAGAAGTCTGATCCCTAGAAGTGGAGCTGGTTGAGATGTGACACTATGAAAATTCCTGCTGTTTGTCTTATCCCTGTAGATTGATCAGGGTTGGATAGTTGTTCCCTGAAGTACTATGGAAGACAAGTTCCCTGGATGTTAGAAGTCAATAATGGGGTAACCTGATTGCTATTCCATTTAAGAGGACTGGGACCATGAATCTTGTTATTCAAACACCACGCTCAGAAGTGGCAGTTCTTTCAAGGAGTGAGAATATGAAGATTCAGAGGTTGGTTGAGGTAGTATGCTCTGGCAATGCATACCTACTATTGACTGGTGTTGTTTTCTTTCACTAGTACTTATGATCAGCTAGAGCCTGATTGGAGTATGTTTAGGTATAACTCATAGAGTTAGTTGCCACTGGTAGGGATGGTGTATGTCATGTTGAGACATTTGTGTACAATACATGGATATTGGTGTGGAGTTTCCATGATTGTTAATTTGAGGGGGAGTTTTGGTTAACCTCCTCACGTTTGGTCAGCCTAGGGTCTGGTTGACTGTTGACCTGTGTCACATGGGGTCTGGTTGTTGTGTGACACATTTGCAAGGAAGGATTCATCTCTCTCATTTCTAAGGGTGAATCTAATATGAAAAGATTCTCAAAACTGTTGAGGTGCTTGCAAGCAGAAGATGTTGACACAAGAAGAGTATTTTCAAAGTATTCTTATGGTGGAAGTATTTGAAAGGAAAATTGGGAAAGGATTTAAGATCAATGTCTACTTGTGCCAAGTACAAGTATTTAATTGATTATCCTTGGAGCTCAAGATAACTGATGTTTTTAAAGATGATGGAACATCTCATCTTCAAGACCCTGTGCAGAATCACATGAAGGATAGTACATTGGTTTATGATCTATCACTTTGGTGGCAGCAAAAGCATATCATCTCTGAAAAGGTTTCCTGGCAAGAAACATGTTCAGCCTTGTTGTGTATAAGAAGAAGAAAACATCATAGTCCTGATGGTGGTTACTTGGATCAGTTTACTTCTGATCTAGGTAAGGAAGTGCATTGGCTAATGCTCCTGTGGAGTTAAGAATAAGTGACAGCATTCTTGACATCATGGAAACAACCTTGCTTTAGGAAGTGGAATCCTTGGTATAGCTGAAGGGTTAGTTTCTAACTGGTCCTTCTGAAGACTCATGCATCAAAGTGTCTGATGTCTTTGGAGAAGAAGCAGGGATTCATCAAGGTGTGAGCTTGGATGACTTAACTGCAAACCTGCAGGATGGAGGTGGTTTACTCTAACTTGGTTCCACAATCAAGTCTATGAGAACGTTGAACTCTGGTTCTGTGAAGGGAGGAAGTTCTTTCAAGTGGCAAAAGAAAGAGCTGAATTCAACAGCTAGATGTTAAAACACAATGTTGTGACATCTGGTTCAACATCAGAATCTTAGTTGGTGAAGTGGTACATCAACTTAAGATAGAAGGGTCTACAGAGTTATAGATTGGGTACTTCAAAAAGATCGTCCTCATTGCAGTTCTTTGGAGTTGCTGGATGGAGAGGATGTTACATGTTCATGTCTTAGAGAATCTAAGTTTTGTTTAACATGTAGCTTGAAGTTCAAGTCTCACTTGGAAGGTCAGAATATCTTTGGAAGAAGTCTGATAAACGTGGAGAGGTCAAAAAGTGGCATTTGACTTTTTCATATGAGGATTCATGAAGGAGGTAATCAACCAGTGGCATTTGGTCTATCTCAGAAGTGAGTTCGAAGAATCAAGATAATCAACATATGGCAGCTGATTATTCTTGAGGAAAGTCTGAGACAAGTTACTTTTGAGGAGAAAAGTAGTAAGTTGAAGACAAAAGGGAGGTGTTTTCTATTCATCTCTTGGAGCTTGTGGTAGGAGTTCTGAGCTATCTATGAAAGATTATCTCTTGTAATGGGGTGAGAATGTATATGTCCCAATTTGTGTCTGGTTTCTTTTGGATCAAGCTAGTGACTCAGTGATATCTAAAGATTATCAGATGGTGGTTTTAGTTATGTTGTGAAGGATGTCCTAACTTATGTTAGAACATTTTGTGAAATGGTTTTCTGTTCTGGTTAGAAGAGAGATTGACACAGAGTGTGGATGTGTTCAGCCAAGAGGGTTGAACAGAGGGTGTGCTCTTGAAGACATGAAGATGCGTCTTATGTTTTCCATTCATCAAGTGGTCTGGGTTCTCTTTGAATCAGGAAGAATGTGAAGGTCCAACTTTGGGGTGTTGGATATGTTCATGTGTGATCTCCAAGTTTCAAGAGGAGAGTTGGTTGTTCATGACAGGGGGAGTTCTGTCTTTGCACTGCAAGTAATCATCAAGCTTGTGGTCTATGTGTTCTCAGATAACAAGGTATGGCACCTTGTTAGTTAGTGGGATGATATGGTGTGTGTCCAGGCTGAGTGAGCAGAAGAATGTCTGACCGGATGTCATGACATTGCCTTGGACAATATTGTTATTTCCTTCTGAAACTTACAGTCATAAGGAAATATGGATGTGGTGTGTCTCATTATGTTATATTAGAATGAGCCTGGGTGTTACAGCTGTGTGGAACAGGTGCTGGAGTTACTGTTATTTGATTTATGCACAGATTTAGGGGGAGGAGGAGTACCCTTGTGCATTTGTGTGTCTTACTAGTTGTATCCATAACTAGTAATTCTGTTGTTTGTTGCACAGATTTAGGGGGAGGAGAAGTACCCTTGTGCATGTGTGTATTACTAGTAACCATAACTAGTAATTGTTTTGCTTCTGCTGCTGATTAAACTACTGTTATGTTGTTTAACTGCTGGTAGTTTTCCTTGTGAACAAAAAGGACAGAGTGTTCACAAGATGTCATATGTGATGTCTTAACATAAGATATCCTATGAACCTACAGAAAGTGGTTTTAGGAAATGGTGATAGGGAGAATATATGAAGAATGCAGACAAAAGCAGTGTCAAATGTTAAGACATAGCTTGCAACGTGTCTAACAACATTTATGGAATAGTCTTGGAACTGTTGTTTCTAGAAAGAAACAGTCAAGAGCTATAAAAGGTATTCAAAGATAGTCTGGGATATTGGTGGTGATTCTCTGACTGACTCTCAGCAAATATTTATGGATCTTGACCAAGTATTTACTCCTACCGTTAATTCCTAAGCAAATATTTATGGATCTTGACCAAGTATTTACTACTACCGTTAAATCCTAAGCATGGTCTGGCCTATTTAAAGGATGTATCAGCACTCCTCTTCTCACAAGAGCGACATTCCATTCCCTCTAAACCATGGGGTTTGTTAAGATTTGGGCATACTGCGCCTGGATCTGGTTTTGTGAAGGTTTCATTTATAAATGTTTAGCTAAAAAGGGGGAGAGAAACATTGTCCTGAGGATGTACCAGAAGCAAGCAAAATGTGGTAGCAAGGAGAAGTTGGGTTCAGGCACAAAAGTCACTAACTAGGTATATCACTTGTGACTTGTGATATGAGTTAAGAGGACAGTTGTGTCTTGTGATCTGAGTTACATAATCTATGTACTCAGCATTACATATTCTTCAGGAAGCCCCAGTGTTGAGGGGAAGGGTTGTGATGAAGCTGATCCTTGTACATCTTCTTCCTCATGTACACCAGAAGTGGTGTTGGTAATGGGGCTGAAAATGACAGAGAGGAAGTGCAGGGCCATATTGGGATGTGGTGTCTAGTGTAATGTTTATTTGTTTTAGCTAAAATTTGCCAAAGGGGGAGATTGTTAGTACCTTAGGATTGGCATTAATTTTGTAAAACAAATAATGTAATCACCTCTGTTGTTTTAATATGTTGGGTTGAAGAAGTTCAACATCTGGACCAACATGTCATATAAGATGTCACGACATCGTGACTGTGATATCACACATGTGCATAAAACTGAATTAGTTAATTCAGGCATGTGGTAACTAATTTAATATTCTGGGATTAGTGAGGATATTTGGTGAATATCCTAACTTCTATGTGGAGATCTTGAAGACTCAATCAGAATATTTGGTGAATATACAGTTTCCAAATATGGAGATTTTTTAGGAAATAAAAGATTGAAGACCTTGATTGTAGCAGAAGAATTCTGCCAGCTTTGTAACAACAAAAGAGAAGTTTGCTGCGATTTCTGAAGGCCCAAATCCAGTTGGGTGGTTAGGTTATAAATAGCAGATTGTAACCTAGGTTTTGTAAGCCTCAAAGAATGTAAAATTAGGGGTGTATGTGAGGTAAACCTCCCAACCTGTGGGAAGGTTACCAGGTGTTTCTCAGTGCTAGAAAGCATGAGATTATTTGTAACTCAAAGCCTGTAGGCAAGAGTTGTTATGATCTTGAACGAAGCTGTGAAGCAAGTTCAAGTTGTTTAGCATTACATTGTAATTGTAGTGATAGGAATGGAAACTGGAGGTTTCTATCTAGGAGTTCCTAGGTATAGATTGCATTGGGTAGGGATTAAGTGAAGAGTTGTAAACGGGGGAGTTTAACTCTGAATTAATACTGCTGATAGTGGATCTTCTTCCTGGCTTGGTATGCCCCCAGAGTAGGTAATGTTGTACCGAACTGGGTTAACAAGTACTTGTATTTTTTACCTTCTGCACATTATAATTCTGTCTGTATTTCAGCCTGTTTATCAAGGAAATAACAGACCTGGCACATAGCTTCTGTCTGAATGCCAAACAGAATGTTATGACATTCATCATTGACAGCTGGTACTGAAGTATAGACTGGTTGGTCTTTTACAATACAACAAACTGTAATGCTGGAACAGGTGATGTTCAAATCAATGTTGAGACATCATGCTGATAACTGAGCAAGCTCAATAGAAGGAAGTGCTATGTTTGATCTCTGTTGTGTCCTTGTACCAGATGGACAGAACTGGGTGTTCTTCCATTCTATGGTGATATAGTAGCAGAGGTCTTGACATTTGTGAATGTGTGCATATGAGTACTGGGTTGTAATTTGATTAACTGTCTTGTTGTATTAGTAACTATGTAGGATCAGATGTCATGACTTCGAGTAGAACATCTGAACTCTGACTACACTAGAATTTCAATTTCCAAACAACATTGAAATAAAAATTTAAAAGATGAACATTGAATTTATAACATAATTAGAAAAAGAAATATCCGTTTACCAACTAAGATATTGCTTGGAAGACCTCCTTGAGCATAACATTGGTAGTATTCAAACATGGTGCATTCTTTTTGTTATGTATTAAGATTTTCAAATTACTCTTGCTCTTCACTCTTGAAACTGCTACATACAATTGTCCATGACTAAAAATAGGAGTAAGCAAATACAATTCTATACTATCAAGCGATTGAACTTGGGATTTATTTATTGTCATTGCGTATATGAGACAATGATAGAGAATTATCTCCTAATGAACTTGAATGGCCAGGGTGATTCAGAAGGGACATAAATTTTTGGGGAATATAAACTATGTATCCAATATTCTTTCCAAACACGTTTTTGGCCTCGAGGACGTGATTTGCTAACCTTATGACAATTAATCTTGTTGCATTGCATAACCCTTCTTCCCGGTCCAAATTTATCATTAGCATAATGGATGTTCCAACTTTCAGTTTGATCATATAATTTGGTAGACCCGATGTTCTTAGAAAACTCTGAAATTCAGGAGTTAGAACTTCATAAGCTTGATTATAATTGGCTAGTAGGACTTCTTTAATATCTCAAATATAATCAAATTGTCACTCTTGATTTACATAAAATATGCAGTTAAAAGTAAATGCACAAATATGGACACCATAATAGAGCAGAAGTCTATGGATATTACGTTAACAAACATATAAAACACCATATTAGAAATTGAGTTAACTTTCTAAAAACATGATCATCCAATTAAAGTAACACAAATATTAAAGGAAAACCCTAATTGGATATACTTATCTTTACTGAGGATTATTTTTTAGTTCCTTCGCTATATTGAATGGTTGAATATTTTAAGTTTATAATATGTAGATTTGACAGATTGATAAAAAAGTATAAGCAGAAGTAGAAATGACACACAATACATGTATAGTCTAATAAGAGCAATGTCCAAGTTATTCAAGATTTTTCATGTTTAAGTTTATAATATGCAGATTTGGCAAATTGATAAAAGTATTTGACAAACCATAAAATCTATAATCCTTGTAACAATCTTCCATAAATCCTTTAAGTTATTGATATCCCTAATATATTCAATTGGATATGCCATTAGGGTTTTGTGTTAAGCTGCAACAACAACAAAAGTATAATAACTTTAATAATTCTTCCATTGCAAATACACAGTGGTAGTAATTCTTCATTTGGAGATACTATAAAAAAGAACTATAAACAAATGTAGAAACACAACATTCAATATAAATGACATAATAAAAACATTACATTATAAGACGTACAAACACCATCAATTGTTAGTTTAAGTTGTAATTATACACTAATCATTCAAAGGAACATTCTTAAAAAGTACATTAGTTTAGGTTGATATCAACCGAAGATTAAATATAAAGGCAAAATCTCATAGATAATAGAAGTAGAAAAAATACAGTTGTGATAAAGTAGTGATTATATGTTAATTTTATATCTATAATGCTACGTGACAAATTGCAATTTCATATATGATATTCTTCAAATATGAAAAAATGATTCTAAATGAGTATGTGTTTTCGAATTAACTTTAAACTTTACATATTAGATACGAATTAACTTCCTTATGATATTCAAGATAAACTGCAACTTTACATATGTTTATATTACATTTGGACAGATTGTTCTCTTTAAATAATTATCTTTCCATATTATGGATATGTTTATATAGCATTTGGACAAATTGAAAAAAAATAATAAGAAAATGCATAATCACAATTCATTCAAAATAACGTAATTTAGCATTCAATGACAAAACTTAAATAAACATTGTTTTTCAACTTAAAAATCAAATGTATGTTGAGATATATCAAATCATATCTCAATCTATCCGTTTCTAAAGGCAAAAGATGATATTGTAAAAACTATTATGGTTGACACAACCAATATTAGATAGGCAACTTAAGTTAAAAATACAACATAACATAAATAACATATTAGATATCCAACATGAAAATATAAAGTTATTTCTCCTTTTTAACATATTTAACCAACTTTGTGGACGACATCTAAACATTCTCCCTATCATCTAGCAAATCGGTTGCAAACCTTTTTGAAGGAGTGAGTCCCAAATTTTCATCAGCAGGATCATAATCAGCAGAGGTTGACATAAATTCTTGTATATAAATTTAAAAAAGAAAAATGAGATTAAAAAAACATAATAAACATGAATAGAACTGGTACAATGACAATGATGAATGATAAAGTTATATCATTACATAATCAATTAGAAGTTCATCATGAGTGAATGACTCAACGATTTATAGTTTGGATGTCTGCTGAAAAAAAGTAAAATAATGGATCAATCTCTAAAAAAGTATATAACCATATAAGTAAGTATTTGCTATAAGAGTACCTCTTCACATTTGAATTGATCCCTTAATTTCTTAATATAATCTTCATTATCTCTGAAGTCAACAACAGACAACCGACCATACTTTGGTTGAAAGACGACTCTTATTGCCAACTCTCTATTCAACATTGCATCTAATGGATATGGAAATTCCAGGGGATTGTCTTCATCAGCCTAAAATTTCATAAATCATTATAATCATTACAAATATAAATGACATGCTGAGTATAAAGATAAATAAGTAACTCAATCAATTCAGTCTTTAGCTCAAGCGCAAATTTTCCAAAAAGTTTTACACAATCACTATCCCAAAAGACAAATTTGTCCATGTGTTTGCCATCAACAACATGGACCTCAAGTTTGCATCTATTTCAACAATAAGTATGAAGTCATAGTTAAGATATTGCATAATCCAGAATAATATGAAAAATATAAAACCATAAACAAATAAAATACCTTGGAATAGGTTCATCAGTCTCATATTTTTTTTGTAACACCTTAACTTCCCATCTCTGAGTGAAACATTTTTCGTACATTGACCACAACCATCATAATACCACCCGGTTTGACCAACTTCAAATTTCTTCAATTTGGCAACAGTGACACAAGTTATCTCCTAATTTTCATGATTTAGTATAAATGGTGAGACGTTGGAGTTAAAATACAATAGATTTGAAATTAAATATATAAATTACAATATTAACATATTGAACCATCATACACGTACATATTGCAGTTTGGCGATGTCAGAAACACTTAAAACCCGTGCTTTCCATATAAATTTATCAAGGTAAGAGTATTTAGAGTTTTGAGTTACATCGACTTGCATAGTAGACACTGATAATAAATGAATATTTTCCTTGATTCTGAATTTTTAAAAGAATAACATGAATGTCAAAGAAAATTAAAGAGAACAAACAACTACTATATCACATATCATAACACACGTATATAACAACTACCCTTCTTTGAACTTCTTAATCTCCTTAATGTTATTGTCATTGATTGTTAATGTTGTCCCATTCCATGCATTCAAAATATTCAATGGAAAACTTCCTACATATTTGTACAATAACATAGTGTAGCCGAGATATATTAGAAATAAGAAAAATTAAACTATTTATATAAGTGTTTTACAATTAGCCAAAATGAATACCTTCAACTGACTTGATCCTTAAATTCTGCAAAAACATAATAACATGATCATTGTCATCCTTATTATTGTAGAAATTGGAAAACTATGATGCAAGGTCACCACATATAGTGCAATGAACCACAAACATACCGCAGTAAAACAACATAGCATAAATGACATAAGTTAAAAAATCAAACTGAGATATAATACAAACACAATGCAATATTAAAGACTATTTAGAATTATGTAGGAATGCCTCGTATCTATAATGGTTACAAATAACTTTGTTTTTGTTATTTATACCATTCAATTGAGTCTTAGTGACTTCATGAGCTCCTCCAATAACATCTAACAATAAATCAAACCATTAAAGAAATAAAACCAAATTAAATGATTACAGATACAAAACAACAAATATTAACGGTTAGACTACCAACTAAGAATTTAGGTTGAAATTTTTCAGCAAGCATGTCAGCCAAACTTGTCAATTTAAAATGGTTCAGAGGAATGTCGGGCAAATTTGTAGCCTTTGCAGATGTTGCACCATGAAAAATCAACTTGAATTTTTGAGTGGTTGCTTTGAATGAGAAATCATTTTTAGCAACCTTGAAGTTCTGCATGATGTAAGTGTGTCCTACAATAATTGTAGATTTATGCTTCTGAATCAAATGTCGTGGTATAATAACTTGAATTATATCACACTACAAAATCAGTTAAATTCATTACATCAGAAACAAAAGCATACTGCTATGGATGAAATCAAATACAAATAGCAAAAGTAAAGTGAGATTAAACGTACACCTTTCCATCAACTAAAACCATTTATATGTGCTCTTTGTTAGACATGTTCGCGGCAGACCACAAATCTCTAATCCTTACAGCAATCTTCCATAAATCATTTGAGTCATTGATATCCCTAATATCTTCAATTGGATGTGCCATTAGGGGTTTGTGTTAAGCTGCAACAACAACAAAAGTAGAACACTTTTAATAATTATCCCATTACAAATACAATGGTAATAATTTTTCAAGCAAGATTAAAATACAATCATATTCAAAACGAACAACAAATACTACATAAATCAAACAGTCAAAATGAGCAACAAATGCTAGAACAAATGTACCACTTAGAACACCATGAAAATACATTTCAGTTACCGTCATCAAAGTTGAGGTAATCAAACAGTCAACATAAATATGATACATAAGGGTTATTTGACATATACAAACTACAAATGAAAACAAGACGAAACATAATGCTACCCATACGAAATATGCCGAAAAGTTCATAATATTTACGAAGAATAACGCATTGTATGATTGCATATGAAAGGAAGACAAAGTAGTAATACATGAAATGCTTGAAAGTTGAATGAAACGATTCTTCTACCGGTTGTTCTTCTTTTGCATAGGTGAAATGCATGGAATGTAGTGACAAAAATGATTTAAGGAGTCTGAGTCTTGCCTCTTGAGTTCCTTTTTAATATATTGAGCAAAGAGAAAATGAATGGTTCACATAAAAAAATGTAAATTGACTTCTCAATGGGACTATTAACTTCTATAAATCAAATAAAATGCAATTAGTCTAAATTATCCTTGAAATTAAATTAATTAATCATGATCAAAGAATCGTAAACTTTGTGATGTCTATTAGTTAGATTATATTTGATTAGATGTTTGATATTGATCGCGTCTCTTCACTCTCTTGGTGGTGACATCTTTCTATACGACTATAAACAAAGATTTCATTTTCAGTTTCCTCGATAAAATTATCTATCTAGTCTTTATTTAAGTCTTTACTTAGACTGTGTGAGCCCCCGACTCCAGTGTCTATCCCCAACAACAATAATGATGGCAAGAGCAACCTCACAGTGTCTTCTCTCACTCATATACTTCACTCTCCTCCTTTCATCATCTCTCCTCTCCGCAACCCACGAAGAAGAAAATGACAACCCAATCACCCGCTTCCAACGCTACCTCCAAATCAACACAGCACACCCAAACCCAGACTACTCCTCCGCCATCTCATACCTCATCTCCCAAGCAGACTCCATCGGAGGAATCCTCCACAAAACCCTAGAATTCTCCCCAGGCAAGCCTCTCCTCCTTCTAACATGGCCTGGCTCCCACTCTTCCCTCCCCTCCATCTTGCTCAACTCTCATCTCGACTCTGTCCCCGCCGAATCCTCCAAATGGACACATCCTCCCTTCTCCGCCATCCGCACCTCCGACGGCAACATCTTCGCCCGTGGCGCACAGGATGATAAATGCATAGCCATGCAGTATCTCGAGGCAATCCGCAATCTCCGCAGTAACGGCTTCGTTCCTGTTCGTTCCATTCACATCTCCCTTGTCCCCGATGAGGAGGTCGGTGGCTTTGGTGGAGCTGCCAAATTCGTTGAGTCTGAGGAATTTCAAGCGCTTAACGTTGGGTTTGCGCTTGACGAAGGACAGGCTTCTGTTGGGGATGAGTTTAGGGTTTTCTATGCTGATAGGATTCCGTGGAATTTGAAGATTAAGGCTAAGGGACAACCTGGACATGGTTCTAAGTTGTATGATAATAGTGCTATGGAGAATTTGATGAAGAGTGTTGAAGTTGTGTCTAAGTATAGGGAGAGTCAGTTTGACGTTGTTAAGGCTGGGAAGGCTCTCAATTCTGAAGTTGTTTCTGTTAATCCGGTTTATCTCAAAGCAGGAGTTCCCACTCAAGATGTGAGTGTTGCATTTGCAATGCCTCATATTTTTATTTTCTTGCAATTTGGTTGTATGCTTGTATGAGATCACTATGATGCCGCTTTGTTATATTGGATGCACGTGTAAGGTGTAGATAAATTAAATTCATTTGTTATTTGGGAAGATGGTTGTTGATTTGTGTTGATGTTGCTAAATGATGTTTATGAAGGGATTTGCGATGAATGTGCAACCTTCGGAGGCGGAGGCTGGTTTTGATCTTAGGTTGACACCTACGACTGACCCTGAGGAAATGAAGAGGCGAATTGCTGCTGAATGGGCACCCTCTGTTAGAAATGTGTCATTTGAGGTGAAATCTCTTGTGAAAATCTAATTTTTCTTTTGGATTTTATTGCAGAATGATTTTGTTTTTGTAAAGTAAGGAAGTTTCCATAGGTAGATCTAGTCTAGTCAGTATAGATTGTGGAAATTGGAAGACTTACACTTTGTCATGAGAGAAATAGGAAAGAGAGACCTAGAAAAGGGAGAAACGGTTGGTAAGTTATAAGAGAGTGGAAGCAAAAATGCTGTACTGCTCCTTTCCATTCTTTTCACAGAACGGTGAAGAAAATGAGTCCATGAGGAAGGGAAACCTCATTTTTTTTCATTCCATTTATATCCCTGCAAAGCGTCAACACTTCTGTTCTTGTATTTCACTGCTCCTTATCATGGCTGTCACCCCCTTTCAATTCCCAGCAGCACCTTGGTTCATCAATCAAACAAATATATAGTTAATAGTAAATCAAATAATAAATATTGAATGAATATTTGGTTTATAAAACAGTGTAGAGACGTTGTACTTCTTTAGAACTATGGAAGGCACCGGGAGATGAAATTGAGAGGGATTTTTGGAGGCTGTGGTGGAGAGATGTTGGAAGTTGGAATATCATGTGAGAAGTGTAATAATATTTGTCTCAGATAAATGCTACTCCCTCCATTCTCTTTTATAAGCAAATTTGGACGTTCTAGGTTTCATTGAATAAACAATGTATTTGGACTATATATAGACTAGATACATCAATTATTCAATCAATTTAAAAAGTAAAAATTTGCTTATAATAGGGAATGGACGGAGTATTATGCTATTAATGCAGTTTAAAGCTTAAGCATGCAACAACATCTATGCTATTGATTGGTGATCTACTTGTGATTCAAATTCCACAATTTCCGTTGCTAGAAAAAGCTTTCATAGAATTACCAATTCCTCACATGAACAGAATTAGAGCATATATTGCTTTATTAACAATTTATAGAGGAACAAGTTGAATTCTATGAGAGCTAGCAAGTTGGTTTTCATCACTTGGTTATAAGGCCCGCCTTTGCAACAAATGTGAATCCTAAAGAGATTTAACATTAGCAAGTTATAAACAAAGGATAATAGACCATACACTAATTTATATTAATTGGATTACTTTTTTTTTCTTCGCATTGTAGTTCCTCTGAATATAATTTATAGATATTCTACTTCAATTTTTTCTCCTTTTCATGTTTCTCAGTATTTGACTCCCTCCACCCAAATCCTTTAGTTGCTGTCTCATCGCCCCTGTCAACCCAGCACGTCTTCCCCTCTGCTGTTTGGGTATTACCCACTTTGCATTTCCCTCCATCATTGAGACTAGATGACAATAAACTCTTCTGCTACACACCCATTATAATCATATCTTTTTAGTAAAAGGCAGGTTAAGTCTTTTGTGGAATTGCAAGATCAGTAGGTTGTCCACAGGCAGAGATCCAGCTTGCTCCAGGAATCAATGTGGAATTGTCGTGTTTTTCACCGCCGTCCACCCTTTATGGCTCTTCTGCTACAGATCCAAAATAATCTTATCTTTGCTCTCCAATTCACCATCCAGCCTCCTGTTGAGCATAATCATTGAGATGAATAAATATAGATTTTATTCACCTCCTTCCTTCCATATTCTTTTTGCCTCGCAGAAATCGGAAAAGATTTTTGTCTTCTGTCAGGGGATGACAATCTTGAAGGATTCACATTTGATTTTTACATGTCATTTTATTGGTTGAATAAACAAAAACGGACAGTTGCAACTCCAACCAAAATGGGATTTTCAATTGGAGATGAGAGTACAAAAAAAAACATAATCATCTTACTCTTACCAAAAGAGTGATGAGAGAGGAGGAGTGGTAGGGGGGCTAGGGACGACAAAGGTGGTGGAAGGTCACGCACAAAACAACTTTATCAGGAATCTAGAAACTCTTCAACCTCTTTCTTTTTCACTAACTTTCTGGAGGAGGCTAAAGCTCGAGTTATGGCATATTTTCGTCAAATTTGGTAGAGTAGGAGAGGTCTTTATTCCAAGAAAGTTGATAAAACAGGGAGGAGATTTTTTTTAAGTTAAAAAATGTTAGGGATGAGGCAGACTTGCCCTAGAGGTTCAATGATGTTTGGCGGGGAACATACAAGCTGATGACAAATTTATCGTAGTTCAGGAGGTGAGCCAAGGGCTACTCAAGAAAGGCGTTTGAGAGCGGTCAAGAATTCCAGCAACCTATTAAAATGAGTAACATGTTGCCAAAAGGTTAATTTTAACAGGCGGGCCAGTGGTGAAGGTCTGTGAGTTGACGGATCGTGCAGTTGCAAGTTACAACATCATTGGATCGGTCATGTGGCATAACGTGCGGGTTTTAATTGTCAAGCAAGAGACGGTGGGTTCAGCGTGCTTATCAGTCTGATAAGGGAGGTGGGCCGGTCATGCCGGGCTTGGAAACAACATGCTTCTGCCTTTGCTGCAGGATCTCTCTCTCTTATTCAGATTGTGGGCGCTGTGGGCCAAGAAGAGGAGGTTGGCATCTTTATTAGGTGAGGCTGGTAACAACACCAACAGTGTGGAGCCCAACCCAAGGTGTTTTTTATAACAGGTGCCTTGAAAAAAAGCAGCTCTATGGTCAACGTCAATGCCAAACCTTATTCGAAAGAAAATTCCCTTGTGCGAATGTTGTTACGGCCCTTAAGGTGGTAAGCAGAGGCGTAGGAATAAAATGCAAGGTGAAGTGAGTAAAATATTACTTTCCATGGGGTGCTTAGTATGGATTTCTTTTAAAGGGGAAAGTCAGTAGTGATAAAAGTCTTGAGCAAGTTGGAGGTATTCCGTCGATTTGAAATAAGGTAAAAGCTTCTTTAGTTTTTACTTTTATTAGAAAAGGTTTTGTGGGTATGGGTCTAGATTTAATTGAAGAACAGAAAAGGTGTTGTGTTGTGAATGAGTATGAGAGTTAGTGGGTAATTATTATATTATTAATTCAGTGTTTAGGTCTAGAATAAATAAGGGAAGACATTGGAGAGTTGATCATGTGGGAATTGGATAAGAAAAGGGGCCATTTTGGCATTAGGGAGGTGCAGACCCTCGAAGTTCTGCGGTACAGCACTTCTGATCCGGGAGGATACATTTTTTCTACTGTGTTTTATTTCAGTTGGTTTCTATCAACTGGGTTCAGACCCTCGAAGTTCTGCGGTACTATTCTGTATTTCAAGGGATTTTCCCTATTAGACCAGCACTTCTATGTCAGTTGGTTTCTATCAACTGGTATCAGATCACTTCTGATCCGGGAGGATACATTTTTTCATCTGCTTTATTTCACCTTGAGGACAAGGTGTATCTTTAGGACGGAGTATTGATAGACTCTTTGGCAATTTAATTAGGTAATTTTTGGTAGTTTTCTCAGTTTGTTTTAGGCTGGTCTGCGGCAGTCTCTGTGGTTTCTGGGTGTTCAGGGCTGTTTTGGAGGAACGATGGGGTTTTATTGTTTTGTGTGGGTTTTGTACATGCTTTACTTTGGAAAGTGTTTACGGGTGAATTCACAGATTTTCTGGTCTAATAGATTTACTGAGATGCACGGCCAGGTTGCTGGACCTCAATCGTTTTAATGGTAATTGCAAGACGTTTTCCCTGTTTTTTTGGTTCTGGTGTGCGGTGTTGCAGTCTGTCAAGCTTGGAGCGACTGCTGTCTTGATTTTTCTGCGGTTTAGGAGTGGCATGGCATTTTCTGTAAATGTGTATCGGTCCTCTAAGATGTGTGGCAAGTTTCTGAGTTAGGAAGTGGGGGAACAATACCTCCTCTGCACCTGAACCATCTAGCCCTTTGTTATGATGACAAAGTTCTTTTTTATTTGGAGGATCCTCAAAATCCATGTCATTTGTATGAGTTCTTTTCACTACCATGGTCTGTGACAGTGTTCAAAGCATGCATTTAACTTGCCTTGCCTTCGATGCTTGGCTCCTATTTTGCACGTCTTCATGAGAGGAATAATTGGGTTAGTAGTACTTTCGTATTATCCTGAGTTTTTTTTGATGTTTTTTCTTGTATCGGGTTGGGTATGTCTTGAATTTTGTGTGTCTTGTATTGTTGGTTTGGTTTTGTAATGTGGGTATTGCCTATTGTTTTTTTTGGCTTGGATCTTGTGCTGGTTAGCAGCTTGGTTTTAGGAAAACTTTTGATCATCCATTGCACTCCTTATGCTATATTTGTGCTGATTTGGAAAAAAAAAAAGAGTCCAATTAAAGGAGAAAATAGTTACAAAGGAAACAAACGGAAATATTTGGAAGCAAATAGAAATAATGTTAAAGGAAATTTGTAGAGACCGACCTCACGAATGAAGGGAAACTCAAGCATTAAATCCAACAACGATAGTCACTCTCAGATTTTTTGTAGAATAAAATCAATCAGATTAAAACATGATAGCGTAAACCAATCAGGTTAAAACTTTGTCATCGTAATATGATCTGAAAAGATATTTGTTCTTGTTCTTGTTCTTGGCTTCAACTTTCAACTCACTGCTTACTTGTTTTCTCCCATGCTTTCCATCAATTACTGAGCTCTGTTGCTTTTTGACCTCTGCCATAGACCGTTTTCGGGGCACCATTGTTGCGTTTTGACACTGAATGAAAATTTCTGTCACGGTAATCACCACCGACCATGCTTTTCTGACCACTGCCACCCCCTTGATGTCTGCATTGGGCTAACTCCATTATCCTCTCTACACTTATGACATGGCTTACTGTTGAAAACCGTAGTAGAAAAACTAGTGTAGTAGTAGTATCGTAATTAGTTAGTTTGTTAGGATTTTCGTTAGTTTGTTAGTCTTATCCTAAACTCTATAAAGAGCAAGGTGTAATCATTTTCATCTATCTCTAATTAATATAAAATCTAAGGAGTTTTTCTTTCTCCTAAAGTCTGAAGCTTATTTTTCTTATGAGATAATTCTTCATCTCTTTGAACATGTGATTTTTAACAATTAGATCAATCATTTTAATTGATGGTTGATAGCCTGTTGGATTTCTTTCTTTCGGAAAGTTGTAACTTCGGAGTCTTAGAACCCCCCCTTTTCTCTTTTAATGAAAATCTTATATACAATGTATAAAAACTTGTGATAGCTTATTCTTGTACACTTGTACGGTTAGACTTTATTCTTCATCAAACGGTCTACTACCATGACAGAACATTTTTTTTATCAATAATTTATTTTAGGATTGTATATAAAGTAAGAAACAAAAAAGATATTAATGAAACTGTGGCTCTGTTGTTAAAACCAGTTTCTTTACCATTTATTTCTTGACAGATCACAGAGAAAGGACCCATCAGAGACTATTTGGGGCGTCCTTTATTAACTGCAACTAATGATTCCAATCCATGGTGGTTAGTTTTCAAGCAGGCTATAACCTCAGTTGGAGAAAAACTTTCAACGCCTGAAATTCTTCCATCCACAACAGATGCTCGATATCTTCGACAGAAAGGGATTCCTGTACTTGGTTTTTCCCCAATGAGAAATACTCCCATCTTGCTTCATGACCACAATGAGGTTAAACAACTTTTCTAATTGTTATTTTGTTTAATTTCTATTCCATTATTCATGAACTCTTTTACTTTAGTATATATATATATTTTTTTTTGACTCACTTGGCTTGAACATGCAGCATCTACGAGATACTGTGTACATGAAGGGAATACAGGTATACGAGTCATTGATAAGCTCCTTGAGTTCGTTTACAGAAGCTTCACATTAGTTGCATACAGTTGTATTAGGAAAGGCATCTGAGTTGTTATCTCGTTTTGACAATGTTGATAATTGAGGGACTTCTCTAAATGTGTATTGTATCTATCAAGTTTGTTCTACTGCAAAGTGTTCTGGAGATTAATATCATCATTGTAATATGTCTTTGAATAATTTGAATTAAATTCTCTGTATTATATAATAAAATTGTATTTGTACTAAGTTAATAATCGGTTCTTGGCACGAGACATAAATGTCTTTGAAAATCCTAAACATGTACTTTCATCATAAAATTGTCCTTAAAAATCTTAAACAGGTTCTTCATCATGAATTCATGATAGGTATTGATTGTATTGTTTATACATTTTGGTTGGTAAAGAAATGAATAGAAAGTGAAAAGAAGAAAGAAAGAAAAAGGAGCATGATAATTTAGTGGGTTAGAACCAAAGTTGACCCCCTCTTCTCTTCTCTTCTTGGTGATGGTGCTTGTGAGCTAACTTCATGCCCCTCCTCTTGTTCTCTATTTAGACTGTAGGCTATTTTTGTGTGGGGTGAGCTTTTAATTTTTAATTTATTTTTAAGAGTTATAGATCTATGACAATGAGATTTGGTCTGTAAGAAAATATTTGTTTGGAGTTATTTCATCCAAAGTTCTTCAAAATAAATGTTATGATAGAATATCATTTTAAGAAAATTTGTTTTTAAATAAACATGAAAATGTATTTGAAAGCATGAATAAAAATGGTTGATGAAGGAAAATTTTTCTTTTCCTTATATCGGTCTCTAAGCCGAACTATATATAATTAAGTCTTAATATTTGTTTGATTTTTTTTCTTTATTTTTTGGTTTATTGATCTAATAGGTCTGAGTGCAATTGATTGTTTGTATGTAATAAGTAAACTAGAGAATTAAAGAATAACAATTACGGTTGACAAATATAATAAAAAATAGTAGTAGTATTTTTTTTCTTTAAATCATCTATCTATCTAAATGTGAGAACTCTTATGATCACTCCTATAATAATTTTAATTTATTATGACCTTTTATAAAATATAAAATATATATTTATAACTATTCATGTATTAGGAATCTCCAATTGCAAGACAACTTATTCATCAAAGCAATCTTTCAGATATTGAGCATCTCCAATCGTCAAGATAAATATTTTATTATAATACATATATAAGATGTTAATTTTACAAAACATGAAATTACACAAACCTCCCAAATACTAGGAATCTCTGATCGCACGGTTATCCTCTTTGTCATAACAACCTCCTAGGTATTGAAAATCTTAAATTCCAAATGACAGGTTTTATGGCACATAAAATTATATTTATGGTCGAGATTATTCTCATCTCAATATGAACAATCATTACATTCTCATGATCCTACTAATCGGATAGACAAATACTATTGAGTATCATTGTTCCCTAGATCAATTCTCTCAATTATGTCGACAAATACTATTGAGTATCATTGTTCTCTATCAATTCTCTCAATTATGTAGACGATAGAAAATATTTAACATAAATAGTACTATATAACTAATATTAGAGATTCATTACACATGTAGTCATATGGAATTGCATAATATCACATCTTTAGGGTATAATCATCTAACGGAACCTAATCTAAGGAGATAACCACCCATAAGATTCGTGGTTTTTACAATTGAAAATAAAATATTAAGACTTATTATGATGAAGAATGAACTCTTATTGTAGCATTCATTTCCACCTTCCTCTAACTTAAAAAATACTTTAGATGATATAAAACTTGGACCCTCAATCACTAAACATGTTTCTCTCTCTATAGATAAAAACTTTGAATATCAAAATCGTTCCACACCTTACCCTTATCACGCCACTATTAAGTGATTTTCATGACTTAGAATTTGACAGCCATTTTGGACCGCGTTGCTTGTCTTGGGGTCGTGACGCTATCAGACCATCTTTTGATTCTCGTTTCATGCAAGGAGTTGAGATTGAGTCGAGATTGAGTCACTGGATTTGGTTAACGCCGCTCTTGTCTTTTAGACTTGATACCACCGCTATCTAGGTTATGCGCGCCATTATCTCATGTGTTTTTTTTATGGACTTATGCATTTCTCCCGTTATTCATATTCCATTCCTCTCTTTGAATATTCATCATAGTTTTCATATTGAAAATTCTATAAAACTTGTCTAGTTAAGATAATTTTATCATAGTTTAATTTTTTCCATTAATCTTCAAATTCTTTATCAAAACTTGTAAAACAAGAATTCATTAATAGTAACCACTTTTAAAAATATTAATTGTAAGTGCTAAAAACATGGTATGGAAGACTCCCACTACGACTCTAAACTTGACCTTTCTTTGCCCTAAAGGAAAATGCTTGAAAAATGAGATTTTTAATAAAAGTTTAGGAAGCCACATGAATTGATGATAATTTTGAAGTTGATACTACTTAGAAAGTACTTCCATGTGCTTGTTTTTCACTTTCATTCTCATACTTTAAGATAGATAACTCAAAAAACTTTATTCTTATATTTTTTATCTTTCAATTTTTTCTCTCTTCTCGAAAATTCGCTAGAATTATATACATCACTTAATCAATATATACATATTATTTTACCATAGACTTGGAGTAAATATAAACAATATATCAAATTATTATTACACACACTTTTTGAGATCTTAGAGTTGTAACATGTCTTTGGTTTGAGTATGATAAGTTTAGGTTAAATGGGATAAACCATTGGAGTTAGGCACTATCTTCTTTCATTCAACTACTTGAATTTTCCAATACACAATTTGGTGTCGTGAGTACTAATATTCAACACCAATACAAAATAAATAACATAAACACAAAACTAAATAAAATAGAACTAAAGGAAAGAGAAAATATAATCTAGAGTGAGACGCCCAAATCACATGTGGTTTGAATCATTGTTAGGGGAGAAAAAGTCTAACTTAACTTTTTTTCTCCATTTAAACTCAAATTTTAATGCTCTTTCTCTAGCAACAAGCATCTCTCTTTGCATCTTAAAAAATGCTTGCATGTTGTCCCTCATCCCAAAGCGCTCATGAGCATCAGGACGAGGTTTCTGTGGTAGTAATATTGCATGACCGCTCTAAAGAAGAGATCCATGATGGATGGTTCAATTAATAATCTAGAAGCTAAGTCTTTCATCTAAGACATAATATATATGGGATATAAGGGATAAACTTGACGGTGAAGGTATTAGTCATGTTCTATTAGTTGATCTTCTTGAGTTTGATTCTTTGCCGGTGGTGGAAGTTCTCTCATTAGCTTATCAAGGTATAATAAAGGCTAAAAAAACACATTTCCGAGCACTATGCGTGGCTTCAACTTCCTTTACAACCTCATATTTGTTTGAATCTGAATGCACCAAAGGTGTGCCCAAGTAAACAACATCTATCCAAGAATATGAACAAGATTTTTATTCACTGATAATGGGTTATGACGGGTACTTAAGAATTTGTACCATTGTACCTAATCACACATAAAAAGGAGCGAGTTCAAGGAAGGTAGTCTCACCTGTTCACCCGCTCTCCTTTGCATGAAAGGAATAACGACAAAAACACTATTATACAACTAATCATACTAGAGCTCTAATAACTTTCTTAAACCTTTATTGGCGTAGAAAAAATGGGGAGGAAAAGCAATAGCAAGACAAGATTATTTCATTAAACTAATCAATATTTCCCCCAACAAAATATGAAACAAAGAAAAGATAATAGGAACTTACCAGCGAGGAGTCTAAAGAAGGTGGAAAAAATGGAGAACGAAAGGACTTTGGAAAGGAGAAATCAAGAAAACTTTGAATGCAAGTAAAAATTGCATGAATAAAACAAAAGGAGAAAAGAAGGAAAAACAACTCATTCCAATATTTAGAGATACATTTTCCTTAAAGAAAGAAGAAGATAAGGCGAATATGTCACGATCCAAATGCACTAAAACCTAGGGGTCACATATCGACCAATAAACAAGCACCTTGTTATTAGTCATAACATCATAATAATAATAATTACATTTTCAAAGAAACAATCATACCATTCCAAATGATAGGATATCATAACCTTACACACTATACATAATGCGTGGCCGCATCCCTAGACTAAATTTTTTCTTATTTGATTTATAACTCTTGGTTTGTGGTTAGCATGAATCTGGTTACATGTCATTGATGTGTCTAGATAAGGAGCACATTCAGTAAAATATTTTTAGTTCTCCAAGGACACTATCTCACTTAACGAGCATCGGTTCACATGAAAATTAAAGTGAAAAGCTTTTATGGAGAAGTAGGAAACATACTAGTGAGATCTACTCCCTCCGTTCCATATTATAAGCAAATTTCACTTTTTAGATTCATTAAATAACTAATGTATTTGGTCTATATATAGATCAGATACATTAATTATTTAATGAATCTAAAAAAGGGAGAATCATAAACTTCCCTTATTCATACCATTAGAAGTTGTAATTTTTCTTTCTTGGAATGATAGAGATAATTTTTTTTTGAGTAAGCAACAATCATAGAATATTTCACCACATCAATCATCGCAACCACATGACTTCCCAACTCCTCAACCAAAGGGCAATCTCTGCATCTTTTGTAAGAGAAACCTAGACAAAAACTTATAGCCATAACTTCTTATAAGTCTTGACTTTTTCATCAATGGCCATATTATGTACAAAAAGAGAATAAAGTTAATAAGCTACAAAAATAAAGTAAGATATTATGCAGTAAAAATATTGTCAAACACACCCAACAAAGCATTGATTTCATAAGAACTAGGGGTATGTATGTTGACTTGAAATTTGCACTTGCGTGTGTACGTTGAATATGGTGTATATACTCAGGCCTAATGTTTTATACTGACATATGTATGTTTTCTTGATGCATGTATGTAGTTGAAATACTAGAAATAATGTACATACTCAAGTTTTGGCGTACCTACGATGACTTAGCTCCATGCATGGGCTTACGTACTTTGGCTTGGGCATACATATGATGAATGGAAGAATTCAGGCTCCACTTTTTGTTCACATCTTGACTTCTTGTCTCCCGTAAAATAGCTCAAAGCACTCCAAAATACTCCCTCCGTTCCTTTATAAGTGTCACTTTCTTGTAAAAAAATTGTTTCTTTTTAATTGTCACTTGCAAAGTTCAAGGTAGTATTAATTATAATTTTGTCAAAATTATCCCTAGATAATGATTGGAGAGAGATAAAAAGTAAAGTGAATGTAATAAATAATTAAGGGTAATATAGGTAAAAGAAGAATTAATGTTTGAAAAGTAACAATAATGATTAGCTTCCTTGGTATGTGTAAAAAGTCAAAAAATGACACTTAAAAAGGAACGGAGGGAGTAGCAGATTAAGATAGAAGAGTCAAATATTTAAATATAACTAAAACATAAAATTTTAATAGAAAACTTAAATAAATAATAATAAATGCGAAATTTAGTAAATTTCTTAGTAAAAGTAAACACATAAAACTAGTTAAATGATGACTCATACTTCGAAGGTGTGCCCAGGTAAACATCATATACCCAAGAAAATGAAGAAAGTTTTTCTTCATTGATTATGGACTTTGATGGATTCTTAACAAGATGTACCATTGTACCTTATCACACAAAAAGAAGTGCGAGTTTAATGAATATACTTCCATTGTTCACCATTCTCCTATACATGAAAGGAACAACGACATAAACACTATTATACAACTAATCACACCAGAGCACTAACAATTTCCCTAAACCTTCATTGAAGACGAAAAATGGGGAGGAGAAGCAATAAGAATACACAAAAATTTCATTAAACTAGTCAATATATTTCCCATCAAAATATATAATAAATAAAGGATAAGATGAATTTACTAGGGAGAGTTTGAATAAGGTTGAAAAAGTGGAAAACGAAAACACTTCAGAAAGGAGAAGTCAAGAGCACTTTAAATGTAAGAAACAATTGCATGAAGGAAAAAAAAAGCAAACACAAGTCATTTTAATATATATATATATATATATATATATATATATATATATATATATATATATATATATATATATATATATATATATATATATATTCCTCAAGGAAAAACATGAAGAGACGAAGAACTAACAATACAAAGGCAATAAAACCTAAGGCTTGCGTATCAACCAGTAAACAAGCACCGTGTCATTATAGATGACATCAACAAAATAATAATGACAATTATTGTTCTTAAGAAACAATCATACCATGCCTACCAATAGGATATCGCCTTATGCACTATAAATAATCGTGTGGAGGATAACAAAGTCAATGATTCCAAGGAACATTATCACTTTCTAACAAGGTAAAATAGGAATTCCAAAGACAAAGAAAAATAAGACATATTAAATTTGTATGAAACATCCACTAATACAACCACCAAAATAGATTGAGGTCATAAGCCACATCCCGATTTTGTTTGATTTTGATTAGGGGGTTATTATTCCCGACTAGGACATTTGGTATATTCAAAACGATCTTATAAGAAAATAGGCCTATAATAAAGAAAAAGTTTGAATCATTCTACAATCTTAAGGGATATTAGATTAAGATCAAGGTATCAGATGGATGAAGCAATCTCGAGAAAAGGTGATGAGGCTTTAAGGACATGTTAAGGTAGGTCCAAAGGAAACATATAATCAAGATGAGTGATTGAATAAGGCCAACCAATTAAACAAGCAAATGATACTATGACATTTATCCTCCACAAGAAGGTTCAAGACCCTAAAAACCCTAGAATCCATATATAAAAGGGGGAACAAATGTCAAAGTCAAGACACACACATTCAAACTTAAAACATTATTTTCTACCTCTAAGGATTTCCAAATACCACCCCCAAATTCCAAATCTAACCTCAGATACTCATTAACTACAAAAAATACCATCCCAATTGAATAAATAAGTTCACTATCACTCATCTCAAGTACAAATCAGATCCAAAATGTAGTTCTCTTTCATATGAGAGAAATAGAGATAAGGTTTTCTCTAGAATTTTAATTTCGAAACCAAGTTGAGATAAAAAAACTGAGATGATTTGGTAATATTGCTAATATACAATGTAAACATGATATATTACATATACATAACATTTTTTTTAAGTTTGTAACTATCAACACTGATAGTGACATGCAATAAAATGAAATAATTTAACTTTTTATATTTATTTTTTGATCATTAGTTTATTATTTTTTTTGGGTTTTTTTAGTGTAATTTTTTCTAACTAAAGGAAAAAATATTATAGTCTACCTATCCTCTTTAATTTTAGATAGATAGTATATTTTCATTCAAGAATGATGAAAGTAAATCATCACACAAGTCTATTTTATCAAGAATTCAAAAAAAATATATTATTATTTAACATTTATATTTTAGAGTGGATGCCATGCAGGACAACTCAAGGCTTTTCCATCACCTGACCACCATAGTGGATTATATATCATATGTTCTTCCTATAATGGGAATTAGACTAAGCATTATCCACAAAACAATGACATGGATATGAGATATAATGATGGCCAAAGATGTAGTTGTCTTGATTTTTTTATTCTTTTCTTCCATTATTTACCATTATTTACTATCCCTAAATTTGGTTATTTTTAGTTTTGGTATGTCTATCTTAACATGTTATTGTTTAACTATTATCTTAATTTTGATTTCATTTTTTCTCGTTTTTTATTTATTCTAAAGGGGAAGAAGCATATTCTTAAGAGAAATATATTATCTTTTTCTGAAACTTGTAAGGGGAGATAAAATTCCATATTTTTCTAATTGTCGTTTTAAGTCACGTTCAGTGGGATGTTTTTGTCAACATAAAAAGTGGGAGGACGTGGTTTTATGTTTGAACATGTATATTTTATCTTCTCGCGATCATATTGTAAACAATGTTCTATTTCTCTCTTAAGATTAAAATATGCAGACACACAACGATATTCTAAACTTCATCCTTTCAAACAACAATTAAGAAAACTCTTAAAAAAAAAGAAGAAATAATATTTTTTGACGTATATAATTGATTACACTTATCTTCATAATCGATTATGAAGCGTGCTTCGGTCACAAGTCATAAATCTGACCACATAATTGATTATGATGCATAACATAATTAATTATACACCTATTTATAATTGAGTAACTGATTATGATTCTTGAATAATTAGTTATGACATGTATCAGGTTAATTATTTCTTGTTTCACTTTAAAATAGTTGATTATGTCTTATCAATACTGGATTATGGGCCAAATATATATTATTTTTATTATTTTCATTTATATGAGAATTTATGGAAGCTTTTTATATATATATATATATATATATATATATATATAATATATATATATATATATATATATATAATATATATATATATATATATATATATATATATATATATATATATATATATATATATATATATATATATATATATATATATATATATATATATATATCAGCTGACTATATATCTTACAGACATTCTCCTCTCTTTCTCTCAGTCTAATTCAAAATTTTCATTTTTTTTATTAAGAGAGAAACCATTATATAGATATATTTGTAACTTCCATGCTAAAGGTGTTATCCTTCTCATATGATCTCAATGTAAACAAAGATATGACTTTTTTTTCTTGAACTTGAAAGTTTTAAATGGTGCAAGTTAAATTTGTGTTAAAATCTTGGTGTAAAGATAGTTAGCAGAATGTTAGGGGAGTTTATCACTAGGGAGCATTGAACAATGTGAGACTTCTTCTTTTGGAGCAACACCTTTGTGAGAGACACACCACATATTCACCTAAAATCTTAAGGTAATAGGTGGGTGGATTCTCTCACTTATAAATGCCCAAGTCTCCATATTTCCAACCAATGTGTGACTATTATCCACACTACTCACACTTGATACATTCTCATTTCGAGTCGATGACTCTGGGAGACCTCTTAGGGACCACCTTTGGAGCATAGTCCATACATGTGAAGGGGATATGGGTTTTTCTTGCAGGAAACCATAGACTCTACATACCTTGGTTCTTATATTGTGTCAAACCTTTAAACTTACAACAAACAACATGTACAAATTATCTAAAATGTATCAGAGCTTTGAATCTATGTGATACATATCATCCCATCATACATTATGGTTACATCATCATAAAATTTTTGCATATGCATTTTTCCAGGAATCCAAGAGCCAAGTTTGTTGGCTGAGTACTCAAGACAAAACATGACTTTTGAAAGAAAAGGAATTCACAGTTACAAGCCCGTGGAACCACAATTGAAGGTTTTGAAAGGACTAGGGGCACGCATGATTCTCGAGAATAAAGAAGAATTCAAGAAGTCTTATGGAAACCTCCTAGGAATTATGAATAATGAAGTCAACACCATGGTTGTAAACACTCTTGTGCAATTTTATGATCCCCCGTGAGATATTTTACCTTTCAGGATTATCAGTTAACACCTACTTTGGAAGAATACTCTCATATTTTGGATATTGGGATTAAGAACCGAGTTCCTTGTGTCTGCACTAAAGAGCTCCCTAAGTCTCATATCCTTGCTGAAGCCCTTCACCTAGAGAAGAAGGAAGTATAGCTGAATCTGAAGCTTAAGGGTGGAATCCATGGTTTTATCTCAAAGTTTCTGGTGGATAATGTCACTACTTTTGACGATGCTGAAAGCTGGATGACTTTCAACGCCATTCTATCTTTACTTATCTTTGGGATATTATTGTTTCCAAATATTGAAGACTTTGTGGATTTGGATGCTATCCATATTTTTCTGACTCATAATCATGTTCATACTATTCTTGTTGATACTTACTACTTTATTCACGTAAGGACTCAGAAGAAGAAGGGAACCATCATATGATGTATCCTTTTGCTGTACAAATGGTTTATTTCGCATATGCCCAACAAAGGTTCTTTCATTGAGAATAAAGATAATCTGAAGTGGTCTCAAAGGATCATGTCCTTGAATGCTGAAGATATTTCTTGGTACTCTAGAATCTACAATAATGTCAAACTCATCCTCAATTATGGTTACTTCCCTAATGTACCCCTTCTTGGTATAAAAGGTGGAATCAACTACAATCTGATATTGGCACTACGTCGATTGGGATACCCTATGATGGACAAACCTGATTCCAAGTGTGTGGAAGATTTTGTCTTGTACGAATGGGTTGACAATCCAGAGTTACTCAAGAAGATTATCAAGGCTTGGGGAGAGATATATCCTCAAGGAATAGCTGAAATGGGTAAGAAGAACTACATAACTAGGGAAGCTTATACCAGATGGGTGAAGGATAGGGTTAAAGAGATATTGCTGCCGTTTCCATCAGAGCCGTCTATGAGCATCAAGCCTCCAGAATTCACTGTTAATCTTATTTTCGAAGTTGACGAGCTGAGGGGAATTATCAAGGCATTAGAGAAAGAGAATACGGATCTCAGATCTAGTCTTGATAAGATTTCATTGGAGAAGGAGAACTTGAGATTCAATCTGAACTAGAAAAGGGATAGAGCACTTCAAGCGGACAACAAGGTTCAACCTGAGTTGTACAAGAGAAGAAAGGTATGCGAAGCATTAAAGGGAACTTGTACTAGTCTATCAGCTAAGAAGAAGCAACTAGCAAAAACTCAATATCAAGCCTGCAAATTGGAGATTAACTACAAGGAGAAAATCAAGAAACTTCAAGACCAATTGGAAGTTTGCAAGAAGGGGCTGAAAGATGAACAAAGTCGTGTCAAGCAGCTAGAGCTTACTCTTCATCAGCGCCAGAGTGATCTAGACCAAAGGTTTGAATAGATTTGTGGGTTGAAGGATCAAGCACACAAGGATCTGAAGAATACTAATATGCTCAAGTAAGAGAATGATCATTGGGAGAGGCACAATTGACATCTTCACAGACTCCTAGACCAGAAGGAGGCATTTTTTAGAGATCTTTTAGATGAACCTGATCACACCTTATTGCACAACCTTCTTAAGGATGCATAATATTGGAGGGAAAAACATGCACGCCTGACCCAGTTTGATGAACATGCCATGGAAGACCTGCCAGAATTGTTGAAGGAAGCCTTTGCTGTTGTGTTTTCGTATAAGGTTCCTTCGGCTGCATTCCATTTCGTTTCTGTTTGTAGGGTGGTGCTTGATAGGGTTAAAGCTGAGCTTGTTGTAGCCCGTCGGGTAGGTTCTTGATTTGTACTTGTACCCCATTTTGTATATTGAATAAAAGAATTTCTTTGCTATTTGACTTCATATATTGTCTCGGTCTTTACGCCTTATGATTACTTGTGTTAATAAACAAAACTTAAGGATCCCCTGGAAATTTTTCTTTATAAAAATAAATGATAAAAATGAAAATATGCATATGTCAAAATTCTTTTTGCATGCATTCATGCATCCACACATTCACTTGCTTTGGCCTTCGGAAAAACAAAATGCTTACCTTCTCATATTTCCGTAGTAACTATGACGACTCGTCACAAATATTTTACCCGAGCTAACAAGAAAAGACTCACGACTGATTACGAATCCGACAGTACTGCTGTTAAGGAAACTTTGGCCCAATTCCAGGACAAAATGGATATTTTCCATGGCAACATGGAGACCATCATGAAGTATCTCCAGACTCAGAGGGCTTCTACCTCTGCTAATCCTATTACTATTGTTGTCACCAATGCTGTTGTGGTGACTACTTCGGCTGTTGATGTTGTGGCCATCGTTGAGACTCTCGTCGAGATAGTGGTACCAACTGTTGTGAATCAACCCATCTTTCCATCTGCTTCCAATAGGCTTGTTACTTCCTACCCATGGGAAATTCCCCCAAACTTTGCCTACCAATTTGCCAATGGGGGTGCTTTCATCCTGCACCAAACTCTTGCTACCCCTCCTGCTGTTGGGAATTCTGCTTTCCCTTGGGGTATGCCCGTGATTTAATCTCCTCAAACGGTTGATGCTGGAAACCCTTAGAACATTCAAGGTCAGGTTCATGCTGAAACTCTTGACGATGATGCTGAATACCGAGACCCGCGCCTCCACTTCTAGATTTCTTCCCAGGCAGCTCAGTCTGTGAATCAGAATCAGTACGAAGCTGCTCAGATTGCCTATCCTGGGGTAACTTATGTACCTATCCTGCCTTATGTACCTATCAACCCTGCACTTCAATATGTGCAATCTGGGGAACCTCTGTCTCCTAATGCTCAAACGGGAGTGCAGTTCCCTCAGGTTGTGAACGCTACTCCTTAGACAGTACCTCCTAGTTTTTCTTATCCTCCTCAGATGTTGTTTGCTCCTCAGTCTTGTGCTTGCTCATGCATATGCTCATGATGTTTCTCAACCATCCAGTTAGGTCGTTATTCCAAATGCTAGTCCGGCTAGGCCAGCGGACTATCAATTTCTATACGATATAATCCGGGCTATAGAGGGTTTCTCGACTTTTGGTATGGATGCTGGAGACGTATGTTTGGTTCCAAATGTGGTGCTTCCTCAAAAATTCAAGGTACCAGATTTTCTAAAATACAAGGGATTGAGCTGTCCTCAGAGTTATGTTACGATGTATTGCAGAAAGATGGCATCATATGTTGATAACAATGACTTATTGATTCATTGTTTCTAAGATAGTCTTTCTAGGGCTTCCTTGGGTTGGTACATGAGCTTGGAGCGTATCAAAATCAGGTCATGGAGAGACTTATTAGAAGCATTCCTGAAATAATATAAGTATAATCTAGATATGATGCCGATCGGGTTGCAATTGCAGAATCAATATCAGAAGTCTAGTGAAGCGTTCAAAGAGTACGCTCAGAGATGGCGTGAAATGGCTTCTCGGGTCAGGCCAGCTTTGTCTGACAATGAACTAATTGACATCTTTAGGGGTATCCTACAGGGATTTTATTTTGAGAAGATGATTAATAGCTCCTTATGCAATTTTTCAGATATCGTGACTATCGGTGAAAGAATTGAGAATGGGGGTTAAATTTGGAAAAATTGTGAGTACTGTTACTCAGCCAACTGTGAATAAGAAACTGCAAGGTAGCTTTACGAAGAAGAAGAAAGGTGAGACAAGTTCTGTGACAGAAAATGTTCACCCTTAGTATTAGGTTCATATGACTCATGCGCCATATTATCCTTATCTATATATTGCCGCTGTCCAGTATCAACAACCTCCTTTCCAGTACCAATCACATAATCGTAATCAACAGCCCGCACCGGCTCAACTTGCTCAGACTCAATAAGATGCTCGTGATAATAGGGGTCAAGGTCAAGGATAGAATTACAGAAACAAATATGGTAAACATCCTCATACCGATAAGATCTCTATACTATATGCTGAATTATTGCCATATCTGATTCATGTGGGGACTCTTGTACCAAAGGAACTTCCTCAGGCCATCCCTCCTTATCATCACAAGCATAACCCTAATGCCTCTTGCGCCTACCATACTCGGTATATAAGGAATTCTATTGAAGACTATTGGACTCTCAAGAATAAAACTCAAGAGCTGATTAACCTGAAGGTTTTGTCATTTTCAGAAGAAAAACCTAACGTAAAGAAAAATCCTCTGCCAAATCATAATGGGCCAGCGATCAGTGCAATGATTGATGAAGATACTGCAGAATCGGTCAGAAGGGTCGTTGATGTAAGAACTCCAATGTCTGTAGTTGTGAGAAATCTCGAAGAGCATGGGTTTCTGAATGGTATTCATGATAATTGCGGGGTGTGTGAACTAGATCCTGATTGCTGTGATTTTTTAAAGGGTTGTGTACAGAACTTGATGAATCAGGGGTTGGTACAATTCTCAAGATCAAGAATAGTTGAAGAGATTGCTGTTATCGAACCAATAACCATAGTATATAGAAAAAAGAAGATCGAAGGGGGTACAAAAGTCATGACGCGTAGTGGTTGTGTATTCGCTCCAAAGTACACTCTTAGGTTATCTCTATCACCCATAGTTGTCCCTCATAAGAAGAAGGCTCTTCCTACCCCTCCTCCGCAGGCAGGGGCATATGTACCCGCCACTCCGGTCGTGACAACTATTCCAGCTGCAACAAAGGTTACTCCCAATAAAGTTGTAGAATCTGAAACTTCCAAAGGTAAAGGGATGATAAATGAAGATGAGCAGGTTGAAGGTCACAAGAAAGGTATCCCTATTGAGGAAAGCCAAGAATTCCTCAAATTGACCAAAAAGAGTGACTTCAAAATTGTTGATCAGCTGGGTTAAACTCTCTCCAAAATCTCTATATTGTCTTTACTCATGAGTTCTTAGGCTCACCGTAAGGTATTATTGAAAGTCCTAAATGCTGCCCATGTGATGCAAGATATCACAGTCGATCAATTTGATGATGTGGTTGCAAATATCACTACCAACAGGTATCTAGGATTTAATAAGAAGAATTACCACCAGAGGGAAATGGCCATAATAAGGCATTGCATATCTCAATCATGTGTGTAGAACCCTGCTATCTCTAGTTCTTGTTGATACTGGTTCCTCACTTAATATGACGCCGAAAGCTACATTGAGCCAACTATAGTTTAAGGGACCCGAGATGAGGGCTAATGCCCTGATTGTTAGAGCTTTTGACGGCTCTAGGAGGAAGGTTATTGGCGAGGTGGATCGACCTATTTGCGTAGGACCTCATCAATTTACTATCACCTTCCAAGTCATGGACATCAATCCAGACTATAGTTGTTTGTTGGATAGACCACGAATTCATGCTACTGAGGCAATCACTTCTACGCTGCACCAAAGGTTAAACTTCATGATCAATGACAAATTGGTTATAGTTTGTGGTGAAGAGGACCTTTTGGTTAGTGAGCTTTCTTCATTTAGATATGTCGAGACATATGAAGGGGTTGTTGAAATTCCACTCCACTGTTTAGAATTTGAAGATGTCAGCTCAGCTACTTATAATCATGATCAGTCATCTGCAACAATTCTATCTTCAGTCAAAAGCGCCAAGCAAACTTTGGAGAAAGGTCCGTTAGCTGGTTGGGGTCAAATTGTCAATGTGACAAACAAGCACAACATATTCGGTATTGGCTATCGCCCATCAGCTTGCAAAGTAAGTCCTAGGAAGCAGAAGTTCACTCTTGTCAAGTTTAGCATTGCAGGTTTCCAAGATGATCACACCGTGGCGTTTATTGGAGAATCTAATGGCAGCAAATAGGAGACTCCCAGTTTTGTACGCAGATGTCCTCCGGGATTCAAGCTTACCAACTGGACGACTCCCATGATTCCTATAGTATATTTAGATAAAATGTAATGCATTTTGTTTTCTTGATCCCTTGTCTTCGCCTGAGACAAGAGGATAACTTGTAAGAGCCTCCTTGTTTAAAAGTATTATGTAATTAAATAAGGAAAGTATTTTTACATTTAAAATTTTATTCCATTTCTTTTAGTTATTTTACTTTTTCACCAAAATATGAAATGGAAAAAGTTTCTTTTTCTTTCTCCACTTTATTAAAAGGATACTAAAAATAAGCTCATAACATGCAAAGCAAACAAAACCATTGATAACAACATGGAAAGAATCTGATGTAAGTTTGGATTTCCAATTAACCAAGCTGAAGATGACAGTGAGGAAGATTGTGAATTACCGATTGAGCTAGCAAGGCTCCTTGAGCACGAGGAGAAAGAGAATTCAACCATACAAAGAACCAGTGAATGTTATTAACTTGGGTTCTAAAACCGATAAAAAAGAGGTGAAGATTGGGGCATCTCTGGCCGAGCATGTACACTCGGAGTTGGTTAAGTTACTGCATGAATATGTTGACATCTTTGCTTGGTTATATCAAGATATGCCAGGGTTAGACACCAACATTATTGAGCATCACTTGCCACTCAAGCTTGAATGTCCTCTAGTTAAGCAAAAGCTCTGAAGGACCCGACCCAACATGACACTCAAAATCAGAGAAGAGGTTAAGAAGCAGTTTGATGCTGGCTTTTTAGCTATTCTGAATATCCTCAATGGGTCGCTAACATCATTCAAGTTCTGAAGAAAGACAGTAAAGCCAGAATGTGCGTAGATTACCGAGACCTCAATAAGGCGAGCCCAAAGGATGATTTCCCTTTGCCTCATATTGCCATTTTGGTTGATAATACAAATCAGTTTTCCATTTTTTCCTTCATGGATAGTTTCTCAAGTATAACCAGATAAAGATATTTCCTAATGATATGGAGAAAACAACTTTTATCACACCTTGGGGAACATACTGCTACAAAGAAATTGAGGCGCAACATATCAATGTGCCATGATAACCCCCTTTCACGATATGATTCACAAAGAGATTGAGGTTTACATGGACAACATGATTTCCAAATCCAAAATTAAAGATAATCAATTGAAACACCTGAGGAAATTGTTTTCCAGGTTCTAGAAGTTCAAGTTACGATTGAATCCAACAAAGTTCACTTTTGGAGTCCGATCTGGTTAATTGTTGGGTTTCATAGTTTGTTAGAAAGGCATTGAAACCCTCTTTCACGATATGATTCATAAAGAGATTGAGGTTTACGTGGACGAAATGATTTCCAAATCCAGGATTGAAGATAATCACTTGGAACACCTGAGGAAATTGTTTTCCAGGCTCCGGAAGTTCAAGTTGCGATTGAATCCAGCAAAGTGCACTTTTGGGGTCCAATATGGTAAATTGTTGGGTTTTATAGTCTGTCAGAAAGGCATTGAGGTTGACCTTAATAAAGTTATATCCATCCAAGATATGCCACCTCCACGAACAGAAAAATAAGTTGGAGCTTTCCTTGGTCGATTTAATTATATATACAGATTGATATCATATTTAATATCTACCTGCGAACCAATATTCAAATTGTTGAGGAAGAATCAATCGATTGTGTGGGATAGTGATTGTCAAGTGGCATTTGAAAAAATAAAAAGTATTTGCAAGAACCACCAATCCTCATACCACCTGTTTCTGGTAGGCCTCTTATTATGTATCTTACGGTACTCGATGAATCCATGGGTTGCATTTTGGGTCAGCATGATGACACAGGAAGAAAGAACATGCAATATATCATCTCAGCACTAAATTCACTGAGTGTGAGACCAGATACTCAATTTTAGAGAATACTTGTTGTGCTTTGGCTTGGGCTGCTCGACGCCTTAGACAATACATGGTTTGCCATACTACTTTAGGTTGGTGTAAGCCCTAGAGGCCAATACTTTTGGTACTTGTATCGAATAATAAAAGGCATTTTCTTTATTATGGTTGATTAATAAAGTCCCTAGAATAGATAGTCCGTTTAATGTATTAAGTGTGACTTAATCATGAGAACACATTAAACATAAGGGCACTGTTCTTAAAGTATCAGTAGTCGAGCTTTAATGTGAAGTGGGATAACATTAAAGCATTAAGACTATTATGTTTGTAGACTGATGATCACATCTCATGGATCATAGATAAAGAGTTATCAAGTCTTAAACATAGGTATGAATATTAGGAGTAATATTTATACCGGATTGACCCGTTATGAGAATACTATATAGAAAGTTATGCAAAGTGTCATAAGTTATTCTCATGGTGATAATAGTGTATACCACTCTTTGACCTGAAACCACTATGGATCCTAGATGTAGAGTCGAGTGCTTTATTGCTGATCCGACGTTGTCCGTAACTGGATAACCATAAAGACAGTTGATGGGTACTCCACGAAGCATGCTGAGGGACATGAGTGTCCTAGATGGAATTTGCCAATCCTGCGTAACAGGATAAATGTCTATGGGCCCAATATTGAACTGGACAAGGGTGACACGGTCTATACCTTGTGTTCAATATAGACATAAGGGCAAAGGGGTAATTATACACATAATTATTATCACAGGAGGTTTTGTCAGATCACATGACATTTTCGTGACTTGGGTAGCAGTGATGTGTTGCTAGATACCGCTCACTGTTTATTATGTTAAATGCATGATTTAATATAATTGCCAACGCCGCGAAAACCTATAGGGTCACACACAAAGGACGGATTGATGAGAGATAGAGTAACTAAGGAACACCGTAAGGTACGGTGCACTTAAGTGGGAGACGAAATATGGTAAGGTACCAAATACTTAAGTGATTTTGGGCATATTATAAGATATGGGCCAAAATACACTTAAGTGGGCTTTTTAGCTTGAAGCCCACACAAGTGGTTCTATAAATAGAACCCCTTGGATAGAAGCATGGTGACTCCACTCCACTCAGACTGAAATTCAAGTAGAGACTTGGAATTTTGTTTCCCTCTTTCTCTCACTCAAAGCCTTCATTCATAACAGCTAGCACTGCGATTGAAGGAATCCGTTCGTGTGGACTGAGTAGAGACGTTGTCATCGTTCAACGTTCGTGATCGCCCCGTGGATCTGTATCAAAGGTTTTGATCATTATCAGAGATCTGCACCAAAGGTTTGAATCGCCACAAGAGGTAACGATTCTATCACTGATCATGCCCATTCGTAAGGATCACTAAATGGAGAATTTTTTAAATTCCGCTGCGCCTTGGATGGCAATTCTCCTTCACTTTATTGATATCTAAAATGGATCCAATAAAGTATATATTTGAAGAGCCTGTTGTCACTAGTAGAATTGCTTGATGGAAAATGTTGTTGACCGAATATGATATTCAGTATGTGATTCAGAAAGCGATAAAGGGGAGTATTCTGTCTGACTACCTTGCTCATTTCCCTGTAGAGGGTTATCAACCATTGGGGTTTGACTTTCTAGATGAAGATATCATGTTTATCAAAGATTACACTATTACAAGCCTCAAGGAATGCCGCAAACCAAGATCGTGATGGACGCTTATGTTCGACGGTGCTTCCAATGCTCTTGGTCATGGAATAGGCGCAATTATCACTTCTCCAACTGGCTTCCACCTTCCATTTACCGCTAGATTATGCTTTGACTGCACAAATAATATGGTAGAATATAAGGCATGTATCTATGGTATTGAGGCGGCCATCGACTTAAGGATTAAAATTCTTGAAGTATATGGAGATTCGGCTCTGGAAATCAGTCAGTTAAAAGGTAACTCTAAGACTTGGGATAGCAAGTTGATACCTTATAAAGTGCATATCAGAAAATTGATACCCTACTTTGATGAAATCTCTTTTCATCGTATCCCTAGGGAAGAAAATCAGTTGCCAGACGCTCCAGCTACATTGGCATCCAGGTTTAAAGTCAAATGGAAGAATGAAGCGCCAACTATCCATATTGACCACTTGGATGAACCAACACATTGTCTAGCAATCGAGGCAGATCCTGATGATAAGCCCTGGTTCTACGACATAAAGTCATTTCTGAAGAAACAACAATATCATGAGGGTATATTTATTACCGATAAGAAAGCTTTGAGAAGACTTTCCTCCAAGTTTTTCTTAAACGGTGATGTGTTATACAAGAGGAATTATGATTCCATGTTGCTCAGATGCGCGGATAGGGACAAAGCAAGCACGATCATAAAATCCATACATGAAGGCTGGAAGGGTGTACATATGAGAGGTCCTACTATAGCCAAGAAGGTCCTCGGACTGGGTGTTACTGGACAACGACGAAGGTTGACTGTTACAACTTTGTTAAAAGATGCCACACATGTCAAGTATATGGTGACAAGATCTTTGTGCCACCAACTCCGTTGAACATTTTGACGTCCCCATGGCCCTTCTCTATATGTGGTATTATATGATTGGGATGATATAACTGAAAGCTTCCAACAGTCATCTATTCATCTTAGTTGCTATTGATTACTTTACAAAGTGGGTTGAAGCTGCTTCATACACCAATGCCACTCGACAGGTGGTTACTCGGTTTATTAAGAAAGAGATAATCTGTTGCTATGGTATTCCTAGCAAGATCACCATTGACAATGATAGTAATCTCAATAACTAGATGATGAAGGAGTTGTGCAAAGAATTTAAGATCAAGTATCACAAATTTTCACCATATCGGCCTAAGATGAATGGCATTGTAGAAGCAGCTAATAAGAACATCAAAAGGATTATCCAGAAAATGGTCAGAACGTATAAAGATTGGCATGAGATGCTACCCTTCTCTATGCACGGTTACAAGACCTCAGTTCGTACATCCACTGGGGAAACTCCGTACTCACTAGTGTATAGGATGGAGGCTATTTTGCCTAATCGAAGTTGAGATTCCTTCACTCAGGGTTATTATGGAGGCTGACCTTGATAAAGTCGAATGGGTTAAATCTTGGTATGATTAGCTAAATCAAATTTAAGAAAAGCGTTTGGCGTCTGTATGCCATGGTAAGTTGTACCCAAGACGCCTCAAACGAGCTTTTGATAAGAAATTTCTTCCTCGTGAGTACCGCGCAGGAGAACTCGTGCTCAAGGGATATTATGCTATTCACTCGGATCCTCGGGGAAAATGAACTCCCAATATGAAAGACCTTTTATCATTAAGAAGACCTTATTAGGTGGAGCCCTAGTCCTCACCATAATGGATGGGGAAGATTTGTCGTCGCTAGTGAATGTTGACATAGTCAAAAGATATTATGCCTAACAAGAAATGATGATAAAATCCCGCGAGATTGACCTTCACAAGATCAATCTAGGCAAGAATGGCTATCCCGATGGACCGAAAAATGAATTGCCAATGCAAAAGTTAGCAGAAATATACCCGAATGCATCGCACGTTCGAACATACAACAGAGTCATCATCAAACTTTATATATTCTCGAAGGAAAAGGAAAACATCGATAAAACCCGGGGAAAGAGAATCTGGGTAAGGAAGTCGGTTATGCAAGGGGAATGTATTAGCACCCCTAACATCTGTTATACTCATCGGGAACCATTTTTATTGTTCTTTCTCTAATGGATGTTATATCTAAAGATTACTCGCGAAAGAATGAAGGAAAAAGAAAAAGAATTGATAGAGTTCTCGGTGAGGATTAGGGCCATAATGCATACGTATCCTTATAGTGAAATAAGGAATTCAGAGCTCCGTAGTTCATGGAACTAATGTTGGGAGGTGAAAATAAGTTGTGATAACGAACTATGGTTTAAACTAAAGAATAATGTTGTTTGACTCTAAAAAGGGATGAAATATGAACCCAAGAGTAAAACTGGCGTGAACCATATGTGGGGTAGTCGGAGCATGGTGCCACTATATGGTATGGCCGAAAACAAAGAGAATTAAGTGTTTGGTTTCACAGCACAAACAACTCTTAGTTCACAAGCTGACATAAGATGTAGCTCAAAGAGATAGTATATTTGGCTCAAGGATAATAGTATATCGCATGAGTGAATGGTTCAATGTTTGAAGGTAGATGATGGTTCATGAAAGATATGAATGATGCCCTAAAGCAGAAGTAATAATTAGGATTATGCTCGACAAGGGCTTGAAGCCTTGTGCCTGTGTATTCTCATCGTGAAATGAGAAAGTCAGAGCACTCGTAGTTCGTGGAACCATGAGAACAAAGGGGAATATTGAAAGTGATGAAAAGTATAACTTGTACCAACAGAATGGTGAAAACAAAGAGAGGTGTTTGTCTAAGTAACAGGGACTGATAAGATAAACACAATTTCAAGGGTTAACTGCAGTAGAATAAAGAGACAAATGTTTTACCTAAGCAACATGGACTTATAAGATAAACACAACTTCAAGGGTTGGCTGCAATGTTATTTAGTACATGGAATAATATATCACTGTAGGGACAAACAATTTGAAATCAAAGAAAAATGGTATCTTGGATCCATGAAGGAATAGACTCCGAACCAAAGAGTAAACACGCTCCTTAGCCAAAAAAGAAGGAATGACGTGTTTGGTTTCATAGCACATACATCTCTTAGTTCACAAGGTGGACTGCCGCTATATCGTCGTAAAAGGATGTGTATGAAATCCAAGGAAAAGTGATATTTGATCTCAAAAAGATGGTATTGATTGATGAATGGATAAATGATGAATAATATAGGATTAATAAATAGGGTGGCTCGTGGAGAATCTGAATCCTCGTGCCTATGTATTCTCATTATGCAATGAGAAAATCAGAGCTTTTGTAGTTCAACCTACTAGGGCTGACAGTAAGAGATTGAAGCAAGAGAAATGATATATGATAATGGAATATGAAGAAGAATTGACAGTCATTGGATATGAACCACACTAAAGTCTATGAGTAAAGGTGAGTATGATGAGCAACTAGGTCATTCATCCTGCACCCAAAGATATTCAAAATGAGTTAATGGAATTCTCCACTCTTATCATTCTTTACTACTTAAGGCTCGTGGCATGTGATTCTCATCGTAACTTTTAAGTTGTCGAAGAAGAATATTTACTGCTCCTTGTGATGATGAAGATCTTATCAATCATTCGATTCGAATTTCCTTAAAGTCTATGAACAAAGGCGAATACCTTGAGCAATTGGGTTATTCGTTCCGTACCCAAGGATACCCTAGACAAGGATAGGAATTCTCCACTCTTATCATTCTTTGTTACTTAAGGCTCATGTCATACAATTTGATCTTGATTGAGAAGTTTTTTGAGAAACACCTTTGATATGCCTTGTATAATCCGCTGCTTGATTTTCCGGGAATGCCTTGTATGAAAGTCTGGACTTGAGGCCTTGAGATCCACAACTTTACATAATAGTCTTATCAATCAAGTGATCAAGAGACTTTTGATCACTTGAATAGACTGTGGGATCATACATAAATCAATGGATTTAGTTAATCAAAATTTCTTTTGATCAACTTGAATCAAAGGGTTTGACTTAGTTGGTAATTATGGTTAACCTAATCTAAGATTAAAATATGTACAAGTTATACCTAAGGGATCATGCAAAGTTAAAGGTCAAATTAATTTTCAATTACCAACTCTCACATGAAAATTAATATGGTTAAAAGGATCAATTAGTCTAAATCTATTCCTAATCCTATGGGAACATGAATTTCACTACTAAAACCCTAGGGTTAAAATGGTCACATTCATATGAACAATTAAGAAATTAAACCTAGAATTTAATCTAACTAAAACTAATTATCCTAATTATTTCTAATTAGAACAATTAATTTTAATTAAAAAAATACTATCAAAATCTAATTAAATTCTATAAGATGTTAATCCTAATTAAGCTCCTAATTAACCTAACTATTAAGAATTAATATGGCAAAACAATTAATTAAAACAACAAAATAAATGATAGAAAACAAAAAAGCAAAAAACAAAAGGGCCTGAAGACGGGAGTAAGGCCCTGAACTATGGTGTCAAGAAGCAAAAACCACGTGGGTCTGGAGGCAAGGCCCGCCGAGGTCCCACTTCAGTCCAACTCCAATCCAGTGAGGGTATACTGGGAGGCCTGGTGGTGCAGGAATTAAGGGATTGGGCCCAAGGTGCATGAAGGCCCACTCAAAAGCCGAAGAAGAAAATCAACACATGGATAATTCAAACTGAATTTGAAAATGAACTTAAACGTGCACCATGTCACTGAGTCCCTCAGCTCAAGCCACCTCTGACGAACCACCACACCGGAAATCGCTTCCGATGGCGGTGGCCACCAGAAATTCAAATCAAACACCTCACTGAAACTGTCTCATCCTCCCCGATCCGAATCTTCAATCAATTTTAACCTAAACCATGAATAGAACACTAGCCGAATCCAAACACTCACAAACTCTAGGTCTTGAGATGCGAATTGAACAATGACCTGAAGGAATTAAATCTCCTCTTGTGAGGGCTTCAATTCTTCACCCTAATTACTACATGACTGCAAAGAAAAATTGAGATGAAATAAGGAGTAAAGCCTATCTACGAAACGAAGGAGTGTCCCGGATCTTGTTGAAATCGAAGGTGACGATATTGAACAAGAAAACCAGAGATTCTTCAGGTATGCAATTATTGGATCCTCGATCTTGCTTTCTTCTTCTTGGTGACTATAGTCTGTAGGAAATGAGGAGGGATTTCGATTCAAACCGTGTATGAGAGTAAGGAGAGGGATCTATTGATTGAGGTTCAAGCTCAAACGATTGAAACTTCTATGTGAAGCTTCAATGGCCTGGTAATAGAGCTATGGTGAGGGTGAGTTCAGAGAGAGAGAGAGAGGGAGAGAATTCGAGATTGATGTTGAGAGGATTCTGAGAATGAAAAAAAGGATCCTCTAACTAAACTATGATGAGAGTATTTATGGATTCCAAATTCTGTTCAAACTTAAATGAAATTAAGATCAAATGCAACAGAAATTAGAAAGCCAGTTATGGAATTTGTTGAGTTAGTTACTGAAATGAAATTAGTTGCAGAATGAAAATGTCAGTTGGTTGTAAACCGAATGAGCTAGGAAACTGTAGTGAAAGTAGTTAGTGGATATTAAAACAGTTGGCTTAAAATGGAACCTTGAATGTTAGATGTTATTAGCATGTAAACTAGTTAGGGAATTGCTTGACCACTTAGACTATTAGTAAGTGTTAATACTCTTTTGTCTTTTGCTTAGGAATGTGAATTATTTAAGCTGCCAATTCAATTGAACTTGTTGTTAGTTTATGTGTTGTGTAATGAATTAACATGAATTAGTTATGATGAAACATGCTGTTTTGTGGTGTTCTAAGGTTGTGAACTTGGTTGCATATTCCATGGCTATTGTTTTATGATGAATTTGTCATGGGCTAGTTTGGAATGGGATTGTTTTTGATGCATTATGATGCAGTACATACCCTGCATTTTCTAGGTTTTTAATGTATGTCTAAGTGGGGGCCTTGATGCAGTTTCAAGGCTGTAGGCTCTTCCATTCGATTTGGTTGTTGCATTGCTGAATGAATGTGTTATTTGCTATAGATTATGTAGACAAATTACTAGTGATTCAAATCTGACGTGTTGTTATTGAATTGCTTTTTGAAGCTGATGTTTGGCATTGCATGATTGTCTTGTGCAGTGCAGGTTTTGTTGTAGGATGTTGAGCTATGTTGTTGTTGCTTTTGCAGGACTTTGATATGTTGCTGCTACTGGATTGGAATTTGCAGGTTTGCATTGCCAACGTGTGTGTGGATGCAGATCTAATATGCTACTACTGTAGATGAATGTGATTGTTGTAGTTGAATGTTATGCAAGCCTTGATTGCTAATTGATTCAAAGTCTTGTGCTAATATGGTTTTGTGGGTGAAAATGAGGTATTGTTTTCAAGAACTTGGCTTAGCATGGGAATGATGTATCTTGCTCATGAAGGATTGCGACATTGTTGGGCATTGTTGATATTTTGGAACCCTAATGTTGGGCATTGTTGATATTTTGGAACCCAAGTAGGATTGTCATGATAGAAAGGGACATGTGATATATGCCAAAACATGTAGTATGCAAGCAAGTATAACATTAGGATTTTTCTTTGTATGGTCTTGCACACATGTAATGACATGCAAATATTCATGGATGAATGTTATGGAATGTATGATTGAAAATTGGAATTCAAGACTTTTATAACAAGTGTGTTGACTTTGGTCAATTGAAATTCTGGTATCAGATGTGAGATGTCGAAGGTAATGTCACGACACTAATATTAGAACAATACAATCAGGATAAAAGATAAAGAACAGTAATGCAAGAGACACAAATAATTGTTAACCCAGTTCGGTGCAAACTCACCTACGTCTGGGGGTTACCAAGCCAGAAAGGAAATCCACTAAACAGAATCAGTTCAAAGACTCTCAGTAAACAACTTCAAGTTACAGTCTTTTCACCTAATCTCTACTCGTGTGACTTCTACCTAAGAACTCTTAGATATGAGATCCTACTCACTCCCCCTCAATCACATCAGTGATATAAAACAAGAATTACAATGAAAAGAAAACACTCTTCAAAGATACATACTTGATCTTGTTTAAAAGCTTCAATCAAGTAAACACACACTCATGCTTTAAAGCTTAGAGTGGACAAATTACAATTCAAAAATCAGTTCAATTTAATCATCTATGGATGAATGAATGGCTTATAATTCACACGACCACACAAGACTAAAACCCTTATTCTCTCTATATATTTCGTTCATTATTTCTTGTGTATAAAATCAGGTTTTCCATGTTCTTTATATAGAAGCATTTGGCTGGGCTTGGACATCATAAAACCCTAAAACTATTTTCCATTCATATCTTCTCATGACAGCTGATTATATCTCATTGGAAAATAAGTCAATCTGGTTGTAATTACTGATTGAGGGCGCCTTCAATCATTACATCAATCACACATAGATTAACATTAAAAACGCAATCACATAATACATAACATTCAAACTGAATGTTCTGTATACAGATGTCATGACATCGGGTCTGACATCTCAGGAAAATCCTGCATATTCACATTTTAAACACCCTGCAGGTACATGTTATCTTATGTCAAGACAACACTTGTGACAACTTGTGAACACTCTAGGTTTTACCAAAATTGCTGTCAACATATAGAACCAACAAACTCCCCCTTTGGCAAATTTTGGCTAAAACATATATCAGTCCATTTGTTCACAAGAGTACAATAAAAACACATCAGTAGTTTAACAGCAGAAGTAATAAACCACACATTTACTAGCTATAATAGCAACTAGTAAACACATATTAAACACACAAGTGCTTCTTCTCCCCCTTAGTCTGCTCAATACAGACATCTCCTTCAACAACACCTGTAACATACATCACCCCATCTGACATCACCTGTAACATCACCTGTATTACACAGATTATCTCCAACACGCATCATCTTCTGTCATCTGTTAATAACATAACTACTTTAGCTACAACTCCTTTAGCTACTTCTCCCCCTTTTTAGCCAAAAGAGACCAAAGAGACCAATGAGACAAAATAAATGTCTATTAGTCCAATAGAATGTCACATAGAATGTCATAATATATTGTTTAGGTGATACAGAACCATAAACAAACACAACTATATAAGCTGAGATAAAATCCAGAGAAATAAAAAAGAACCCAAAAATTACATCAAGGCATCAAAACAAGACTGCCAAAAAAACATCAAACATCAACGCATCCAGAACAACACATCATCATAAAAGGGGAACAGTCTTCACCAACACTCAGTCAGAGGAGCTAGCATCTTTATCAGCTTCAGACCCAGAACTGCCACTTGATTCATCTTGAGATTCAGACCTCTCACTAGAGGTGTGGGCTTCTGTTTCCTTGGCTTGACCAACATTATCTTTATCTCATTGCTCCAAGCTATTAATCAGAACCTCCAAAGCTTCTTTTCTAACTTTAGCCACCTTTATCCTAGTCTCCAATTCCTTACAGGTCTCTTTCAGTTCAGCAATCAGACCACCTTGAGAGGCTGGCTTCTTCGCAGCAGATGTCATGACAATGTCATTGACATGACTGCCTTCAAATAATTTGTAATGAACTGATAGGGGAGGTTTTCTTCTACTAGGGATATCACTTGTGCTCAGAATTCTAGGTTGCTGGCTTAGGATTATCACACAAATTATTGAGGGAAAAGCTATGGGTAGCTTCATTGCATTTGTAGAAGCATGTTTGACAATTTGTTCGAACATGAATCTACCATAATCAAAATTAAGCTTGGTTCCAATAGCAAATATGAGCCTTCCAAGAGCATATGAGATTGTAGAGATGTGATTTGTTGGTACCTAGTTTGCTGACCCTATCTTGTGCAAGATAACATATTTCACAATTAGTTTTCCAGCAGAGAGATGCTTCTTGCTTGGCCACTCCTTGACCTGTCCAGCAGTTATTTCCCTACAGACCTCATTGTCTGTGGTCTCTAGTTCACCAGCACCTTGTGTTCCTTTTCCTAGGAACTTATTAATCACAGTTGGAGAAAACTTCACACACTTTCCTCTAACAAACACCTTACAAAACTCTTTGCTATTCTTATCAGCAATGTCCTCAGGGATGTTCACCACAAATTCTTTAACAAGACCTTCAAAACACTGAGATAACCCACTAACAGTTTTCATTAATCCAACAGACTTGATCAGGTCCATGACCTCCTTAACCTCCACAACATCCTTTCCCAGTTCTCTTTCCACAACTACTCTCCTTTAGATTACAAATTTCCACTTTGCTACACCATCTTCAAGATGGAAGGAAATGTTATCCAAGTATACAACAGCAACCTTTGCATGGGATATTCTAACAGTTAACTTTTTGATAGGAGAGATGTCAGGGACATCGTCTTCAACATCTTCCTCTGAATCAGAACTCTCTCTTACTTTTTTCTTCTTTACCTCCACTTTACTCCAAGACGTTGAAGGGCCTACAACATTAGCCTTCTTACCCGTTTTGGCTGTCATCATCTCAGCCACAGACCTACCCTTTCTGGTCTTCATCCTCTTAGCAACACTTGGCTTCAAGTGATGAAGCAAGCTATCATCTTCATCATCTGAGCTCTCATCTTCCAAGTCGATCACCTTCTTAGAAGAGTCATGCTTCTTAGACTGAGAAGCATCTACAGATTTCTTACTAGGCAAGGTTTGCCCTAAAGAGCATAGTCCCTCAACAACTATATCTTTTTCAGACCTAGATGACTCATCATCTTTCTCATTGTGAGGTCCAACCTCAGGAGAGGGGTCCCTTCTCTAAAGAGGAGTAGAAACTCCCTTTACTGAGTGTCCTTCATTAAGGATCCTCGTGACAAGATTTCTAATGACACGATCAGTATGATGCATGTCATCCTTAGAGCTAGGGTTATCAGAACTGTTACCTTGAGTATGTACTGCAGTGGAGGATGGACTAGGAGCGTCGCCTGGGATGATTGATAGGGGAATCACTTCCAAAATGTCTTCATTAAGAAAGTCCTTAGAGGGTGTTCTAGCTTTGCGCGCAGGTTTGGAGTTTTTAGAACCAGAAGGTGAAGGATGTTGTGACATGTTGTTGAGCTTGTGAAAGGATTTCTGTTGCCCTAGCAGAGAAGGTCGATGAAGTTTGAGGAAGGTGGAAATGTTTGAGATATGGTTGCGTGTGAAAATTCTATAGATGGAAGTTCCAATACTAGGTAATGATTTACCATAAATGGGGCACTTTCTTTTAAGTGGGCAGACAATATTTTTATTACCTTTTCCACTCCAAATTAATTGCTATAAATTCTCATGGATACAAATCCCTAATTTCCCTCTTAGACATTCAAATTGATTAGCATCCAAGGCCATTGTAAATATATCCGCTAATTGCATTTTAGTAGTAACATGCTCCAGGGCTATGATTTTCTCTTCCACTAGTTCTCTAATAAAATGATGACGTATATCAATATGTTTTGTCCTGCTGTGCTGAATAGGATTCTTATAAATATTTATAGCACTCAGGTTGTCACAGTACAATGTCATGACATCTTGTGTGACATTGTATTCAGTCAACATCTATTTCATCCAAACCAGTTGAGAACAACTACTTCCAACTGCTATGTATTCAACTTCAGTAGTGGACAGGGACACACAATTTTGTTTCTTACTAAACCATGATATTAAGTTGTTCCCCAAGAAGAAACATCCTCCTGATGTGCTTTTCCTATCATCATCACTTCCAGCCCAGTCAGCATCACAATATCGAGTCAGCATAGATCCAGATCCATGAGTATACAACATCCCATAGTCACTGGTGCCATTGATGTATTTCAGAATCCTTTTCACCTGGTTTATGTGACTGACTTTTGGTTCAGCTTGATATCTAGCACAAACACCCACAGCAAAAGCAATGTCAGGTCTGCTTGCTGTAAGATATAGCAGACTTCCTATCATGCTTCTGTAGAGACTTTGATCTACACTAACACCATTTTCATCTTTGGAGACTTTCAGATGTGTAGGAGCAGGTGTCCTTTTATGACTTGCATTCTCCATGCCAAACTTCTTAACAATGTTTTTGGCATATTTGCTTTGAGATAGAAAGCTAGAATCTTCCATCTGCTTGACTTGTAGCCCAAGAAAATAGGTTAGCTCTCCAACAAGGCTCATTTCAAATTCAGACTGCATTTGTTTAACAAAATGTTCGACCATTTGATCTGACATCCCACCAAACACAATATCATCCACATATATTTGAGCCACCATGAGTTTTCCTCTTTTATTCTTAACAAATAGGGTCTTGTCAATGCCTCCATTCCTGTATCCATTGTTAGTGAGGAACACTGTGAGTCTATCATACCAAGCCCTATGAGATTGCTTCAAACCATAGAGGGCTTTCCTCAACTTGTACACATGCTTTGGAAGATTTGGATCTATAAATCCTTTAGGTTGTTCAACATAAACTTCCTCATTTAAGTAGCCATTCAAGAAGGCACTTTTTACATCCATTTGGAACAGTTTAAACTTCAGAATACATGCCACTCCAAGCAATGGTCTAATGGATTCAAGGCGAGCTACAGGGGCAAATGTTTCATCAAAATCAACTCCTTCAACTTGAGTGTATCCTTGTGCTACTAATCTTGCTTTATTTTTAGTAACCACCCCTTGTTCATCAGATTTATTTTTGTAAACCCACTTTGTTCCAATAACATTTATTCCTTCAGGTCTTGGAACCAGTTTCCATACTTCATTTCTCTTGAATTGGCCTAACTCTTCCTGCATGGCATTGATCCATAATTCATCAGTTAAGGCTTCCTTGACATTCCTAGGCTCAATCTTGGACACAAAACAACTATGTGAGATCACTTCCCTTGATATAGTTGTGACCATTTTATTTGGGTCTCCTATAATGAGATCTTTGGGATGATCCTTATGTATTCTGATGGAGGGTCCCTTGTTGATTCTGTCAGCTTCAGGTTCATCTTGAGGAAGTTCACTCTCATTATTTTTGTCTGGGAAATCAGCTGGGGCATCATTTAGAGATGTCTCAACATCGTCTGTGACATCAGTCTATTGATCATCAACCACAACATTGATAGATTCCATCATTACTTTTGTTCTGGAATTAAAGACTCTATATGCTCTACTGTTTGTTGAGTAGCCCAGACATATTCCTTCATCACTCTTGGGATCCATCTTCCTTCTTTGTTCACGATCAGTCAAGATATAACATTTACTACCAAACACATGGAAGTATTTGACTGTAGGTCTTCTCCCTTTCCAGACTTCATATAAGGTAGTATGAGTCCCTTTTTTCAAGGTTACTCTGCTGTGAACATAGCAGGATGTGTTCATAGCTTCAACCTAGAAGTGGTAGGGCAATTTCTTAGCATGAATCATAGCTCTGACTGATTCTTGGAGAGTTCTATTTTTTCTTTCTACCACACCATTTTACCGAGGAGTAATGGGAGATGAGAACTCATGACTAATTCCTTCTGATGCACAAAATTCAGCAAATTTACTGTTCTCAAATTCCTTCCCATGATCACTTCTGATTTTGATAACCTGACTTTCTTTTTCTCTTTGAAGTTTTAGACAAAGATCTTTGAAGACTTCAAATACATCAGATTTTTCTCTTGTAAAATTGACCCAAGTGTATCTGGAGAAGTCATCCACCACTATATAAGCATACTTCTTCCCACCAAGACTTTCCACCTGCATGGGTCCCATCAAGTCCATATGGAGAAGTTCCAGCACTCTGGAAGTGGTGTCATGTCTAAGCTTTTGATGTGACATCTTTGTCTGTTTTCCAATCTGACACTTCCCTCAAACTCTTTCTTCATCAATCTTCAAGTTTGGAATTCCTCTAACAACTTCAACTGATATAATCCTCTTCATTCTTTTAAGATGCAGATGGCCCAATCTTTGATGCCATATCTTCACTTCTTCTTCTTTGGCTAGAGTACACATTGATGAATAACCAGTTTCTTGAGAACTCCATATATAGCAGTTATCCTTAGACATGACTCCTTTCATGATCACTTCATTTTGTTTATTAGTAATCAGACATTCAGTTTTTATGAAGTTTACAGTTAGACCTTGGTCACATAGTTGACTGATGCTTATTAGGTTTGTAGTCAGTCCCTTAACAAGTAGGACATTGTCAAGATTAGGGACTCCAGGGAAGTTAAGCTTACTAATCCCCTTGATTTTACCTTTTGCTCCATCACCAAAGGTTACATAGCTGGTGGCATGAGGATGAAGGCCAATTAACAGGTTTTTGTTTCCAGTCATGTGTCTGGAGCACCCACTATCAAAATACCAGTCTTCTTTGGCTGAAACTCTGAAGGAAGTGTGAGCTATCAGATTTGTAACACCAGTCTTAGGAACCCATTATTTTCTGTTGACAGGTATGTGATGTTTGGGTCTAGGTTGATGATGAGAAGGACTAGGATAGCCATACAACTTATAGCAGAAGGGTTTTATGTGGCCAAAATTTCCACAGTAATGACATGTCCATCTTTGATGTTTCCCTTTCTGCTGTCTTCCTTTATGATATTGTGACATATGATGTGACATCTCTAGTTTTCTACCAGTGTGACTGCACTCAGGTTTGGATTTTTGTTTGCTACCAGTGTGACTGCACTCAGGTTTGGATTCATTGAACCCAATGCCAGACTTGTCTCCTGCCATTTGTCCAGTATGGAGAATTTTGTCTAAGGTGTCAGATCCATTGTTTAGCATTCTGACATACTTTGTCATCTCATCCAGTTTGGAATTCAAGAACACTGCTTCAGTCTTTGACTTAGAGATGGTTTCCAAGTGTTCTACCTTCTCATTCTCCAGTTGTGTTATCACTTTCTTCTGACTTTCAACTTGTTGACACACTTCTTCACTTCTGTGACACAACTTTCTATAGGTAGTGGCTAACTCATCAAAGGTTACTTCATCATCACTTGAGTCTTCATCAGAACCCCATCTTCCAGTCAAGGCAGTCACAAGATTTGCAGACTCTTCTGTTTCACTTTCATCAAACCAAGTAGCATCAAGACTCTTCTTCTGTTTCTTAAGGTAGGTTCCACATTTAGCTCTAATGTGTCCATACCCATCACATTCATGGCACTAAACTCCTTTTCCTTCTTTGGACTTTTCATCAAATCTTGTTCTTCTTCCAGCATTATTGGACTTACTGATGTCAGATGAGATGTTCTTGACATTAGACTTAGACCTTACATCCATCTTTTTCAGAAGTTTGTTGAACTGTCTTCCCAGTAACACTACATCATTTTCCAGATCTTCATCAGTATCTTGACCACTTTCTTCCTCTTTCTCTTCAGTGTTTGACATGAAGGCTATGCTTTTGACTTTCTTTTCAGATCCATCACACATTCCCATCTCAAATGTTTGGAGGTATCCAATTAGATCATCAACTTTCATATTGGAAATGTCTTGAGACTCTTCTATGACTGTCACTTTCATGGAAAATCTCTTAGGAAGTGACCTGAGTATTTTCCTCACTAGTTTTTCATCTGACATTTTCTCACCCAAGGCTCCTGAGGCATTAGCAATTTCAAGGATATTAATATGAAATTCATGAATAGTTTCATCTTCTTTCATCCTTAAATTTTCAAACTTGGTAGTGAGCAGCTGCAGTCTAGACATCTTCACTCTAGAGGTGCCTTCATGAGTGGTTTTGAGAATGTTCCAAGCATCTTTAGCCACCTCATAGTTGTCTACCAATCTGAAGATGTTCTTATCTATTCCATTGAATATAGCATTCAATGCTTTAGAGTTCCCAAGGGCTATATCCTCCTCCTCCTTGGTCCATTGTTCCTCAACCTTCTTATCAGTTGTAGCTTCTCCTTCCTTAGTAATAACTGGATGTTCCCAGCCTATTAAAACAGCCTTCCAAGCCTTATTATCCAAAGATTTTAGGAAGGCTACCATTCGAGGTTTCCAGTAGTCATAGTTGGATCCATCCATAATAGGTGGTCTGTGAACAGATCCTCCGTCTCTATCCATAATACCAGAAAGTAACGTCTCTAGATCTCACCCAGAACCAGAGCAGGATTCCTTCTCTGATACCAATTGAAATTCTGGTATCAGATATGAGGTGTCGAAGGTAATGTCATGATACTAATATCTGAATAATACAAACAGGATAAAAGATAAAAAACAGTAATGCAAGAGACACAAGCAATTGTTAACCCAGTTCAGTGCAAACTCATCTACGCCTGGGGGCTACCAAGCTAGGAAGGAAATCCACTAAACAAAATTAGTTCAAAGACTCTCAGTAAACAACTTCAAGTTACAGTCTTTTCACCTAATCTCTACCCGTGTGACTTCTACCTAAGAACTCTTAGATATGAGATCCTACTCACTCCCCCTCAATCACAGTAGTGATATAAAACAAGAATTACAATGAAAAGAAGACACTCTTCAAAGGTACATACTTGATCTTGCTTAAAAGCTTCAATCAAGTAAACACACAATCATGCTTCAAAGCTTAGAGTGGACAAATTACAACTCAAAAATCAGTCCAATTCAATCATCTATGGATGAATGAATGGCTTACAATTCACACGACCACACAAGACTAAAACCCTTATTCTCTCTCAATATTTCGTTCGTTATTTCTTGTGTATAAAACCAGGTTTTCCATGTCCTTTATATAGAAGCATTTGGCTGGGCTTGGACATCATAAAACCCTAAAACTATTTTCCATTCATATCTTCTCATGACAGCTGATTATATCTCATTGGAAAATAAGTAAATCTGGTTGTAATTACTGATTGAGGGCGCGTTCAATCATTACATCAATCACACATAGATTAGCATTAAAAACGCAATCACATAATACATAACATTCAGACTGAATGTTCTGTATACAGATGTCATAACATCGAGTCTGACATCTCAGTAAAATCCTGCATATTCACATTTTAAACACCCTGCAGGTACATGTTATCTTATGTCAAGACAACACTTGTGACAACTTGCGAACACTCTAGGTTTTACCAAAATTGCTACCAACACATAGAACCAAAAGTCAACTGTTGACCAAAGTCAACAATTGGTCAACATGTTTTTTTTTAATTTCTTGATATGTAATGAAAATCATGTGTGATAATGAGTAAAATTGACCATTTTGAATGAAAAATGAATGAATTGAATGTATGAACATGTTTCTTGATTTTGAATTTGAATAAACAGGATTTGTACTGAAATGGATTATGAATAAGCATGAACATGTTGCAATGACTTGGATAAAATCAAAACAAACACTACTAAGGACAAATGCAAGAAAACCATGAAGTTCTTAGCAAGGTCAATAACATGCAATGCACTAGATCATAAACAAACTCATGGACTAAACCATGATGGCATGACCATGACCAAGTGGATGAATGGAAATAAATGAAGTTGTAAAGTCAATAACTTGGGCTAGCACCAAGGGACTCAAGCATAGATGAATAGAACCAAAAACCCAGGCAACCATGTGAATGTGAAGTTGAGTGAAACACACAACACATTAACTGGGGTTAAGAGGCCAACCAATGAAAATAAAGCCCCATTAGGGTTTGGATGCCCTGAGGTATGTCATAATGGAATATCTTGAATCCAAGGTCAAGAAAAATAGGGTTTTAAATGTCACTAGATGAAAGGTCAAGTCACACATCACACTAGGTCCATACTCCCATTGATTAGGGTTTCAATGGGGGATACCCCTCAATTAAGGAATTTGAATGACTCAAGATGCTTCACAAGTAAATCTCCCATGTGTGATCCCCCAATTAGGGTTTGGGTAGCCAAGTATAAGGCCCAAGGAGTACCCTTGAGGCCCCATAACCAAGTCATCAGGGAATTAGGGTTTGAGACCCCTGAGGAGTACACTGATGAAATCTTGTTGAATCAATGCTTCAAAGACCAAGCAATCAGGGTTTCACATCCCCTATGCTCAGATGAATATTCTAATCCATGCCTTTGATCTTTGATTCACACACAAACCCTAGCTTGCAAGCCCAAAGCTTTGAACATATAATGATCAGCCTGTTGAATGAATGATGCATAAGGATGAAGCATGAATGCTTACCGATGATTCCTAAGCCAAGGATTGAATGAAATGATGAAAAAGGTAGGGAAAATTTTGGGGTCTGACATCTAGGTGCTTGTGAGTACAACTATGTTCAAACGTTAGATGATTTTAGTGGTTTTGATGATGACAACACCTTAAGTCAAACAGAGTTTAGTGAAGTTCTTGGTGACAACTGTTAAAGGGGAGGTTGGTGTCAACTACCCATCTATCCCAAATGAAGGTATCCGTTTAATATTTATATCAAGCCTCTATAGTCAAAAGACTCAAGTTCCAAATGAAGTGCTAAGTCAATGTTGAATTAGGCAAGAGACTTGAAGTTGTGAAAGAGAGAAAGTGTGAAAACTCGTATGGACTTAGCGTATGTTTGAGTAATTAGTTTAATGTAAAAGGTATTAAAGTAGTTCTTGAAATACTAATGAAATCATACTCCTTCACAAAAAAAAAGATATTTCTAAAACCTCTTTGATTTCATAAAACTTATTGAAAACCTATCAAGAGTTTTATAGAATTGATTAAGAAGTATTTCTAATCTATTGAAAACGTTTTTATACCGCACAGTCAATTAAAGAAATGCTCTAATCGATTAGAGTAAGGTAAATGTCTTCTTAATCAATTAGAAACACTTTTTTATCGATTAAACCATATAGTTGTTTTAGGTTTTCCTTTTCTTGATTATGGTTTCCACCTTTTGGAGTGCCTTAATCAATTAAATGGTGATTTACTTGATTAAATCATTTAATTTGATCCATGTATTATTTTATTTTTGAGCTAAAATTTGTCCTATATACAAGAGGCATCTCCTTATTTATTTACACACCAGTTTTCAGAATAAAATTCTTTCTATCATTATTTCTATTCTCTTGTCCTGTATTTTGTCTTAGTGTCTTGAGAGTGAAATACCCATTGTGAAATTTTTGATGTAATGGTGATATGCTGTTTTTTAATTTTACTTGAAAGGTTGTTTTATCTTGTGTAATAGTTTTGTAAAGACTTTTGTTTTGTTCTTGAGATTAACCTATGAAAAATCTTTGTTAGTTTATCGAGTTTAGTCGGTAAAAAATCTGTTTGGTTATTGAGTTTATGCTATGAAATGCTATGTTTGGTTATTGAGTTTAGCATGTGAAAAACTTTGTTTGGTTTTTGAGTTCAATATGGTAAAAGCTATGTTTAGTTTGTGATATTAGCATGTATAAAGTCTCTGCTTGGTTTGGAGATCAACTTGTCTAAATTCTCCCATTTATTGTAAGAAGGTTCGTGGGCATATCATGTAAAAACATCAAGAAATGTTTTAGTGGAACTCTCAAAACTAATCTCTTGAGGACATGAGAAGGCTAAGTGGTAGACAAAACATGCACAACTCTCTGTTGCAATATCTCTAACCCTATTTCTTTATTTTTCTGTTATTTTTTTCCTCTATAATTATTTTTTCTCTTTTCTCCACTGCTTTATCTTTGTTGGACTAAAATTAACCAATTTCTAAATAAATAGTTTTTAAAATATTTTTAATTTATGAATATCACAACTCACTCTCCATTAAAAAATGATTAATTTGTTATTCAAACTCTATGATCTCAATAAATTGTTTCCAGACCAAGTGGACGAGGACAATACACGGTGATGAAAGAGGCAGTAAATCCTTTCCATGGTTTCCTTTAACACATTTGTCCTCACCATGACAGTAGATATCTTCTTTAAAGGATAAACCCTTTCTAACAATACAACTACCTTATGTGCACCCACTTTCATATCCTCTAACATAATCCTCGAAACCCTCACCCTCTAGGTAGGAAAGTTCATACCAAATCTTATGAAATTAACTTTGAGCTTGTATTCTTTAATCTAAATATTACTTAGATGTACCTAGAATAGCTAGGTGTAAACCTCATTGAAACTTACGAAACCAAAACATATTTCAAATATATCTTTTTTGGACAAGAAAAAGATATACCTAACATAACCATACTGAGCAAAAAAAATTGATAGTCCTGTAAGACCCTAATCTTGACCCTAAGATCCCTCATGGCATCATATCATTGCTCATTCCATTTGCCTCAAGGATCATAACATCTTGGCTCCTTAACCCTAGGGTTAGGACTTGTGTGAGTTGGTTTGAGACCACCAAGCATGCTTGAATTGTATATTATTGCTTTTCTTATTTTTTCTACTAACAAAAACACAAAAATATGTCACTAACTTTGTTTGTTTTGAAGCTTGAGCAATCATGTGATCCAAGGCTCCTAGGAGGCCCCTATGCCCATTGAAGTGGCCAGATGAAGTTGAAAGCAAGCATGACAATGGTTCCCAAAGCTATCAATCATCATATATGCCTCCCAAGTATCTCAATTTGTCAGTTTAATCAAGATAAACCAAAGGGCTTGAGGATTGTTTCCCAAGGAAACCCTAATTCATCTGTGCATTGACTGTGCCTTGCTCATGAAGCAACCTCAACCCATGATCAAATACAATTAAGGGAAGTTATTACATTAATCATTTCATGCATATATGGTCATGTCATACGGTGAACTGACTTCGTGTGTTTTTGCTTTGGAAAGCAAATGTCGCGGATAACAAGAGTCGCCACCGACTTTTCTTTTATCCAATAAGGAAAGGCGGAAAAGAACAGGAAAGACCTTGATTAGATTTTGGGTTCGGGAGGTACATTATACAAAGGGAAGGTGTTAGCACTCTTTGTATCCGTGGTTATCCATGGGCTCTTAATTGCTTGATCACTTATGTTTTTCTTGTCTGAAAAAAGTGTGTGAGAGCTGTTTAGAAAATGTTTTGAAAATAGAGTTTAACTTTGTAATGATTCTTGTACGAATGTATACAGAGTATTTATCTCGTTTAATTTTGAAGGCTTTTTAGAAAAATATAACTTGGCAATGATTCTAGTATGAATGTATACCAAGTGGCGATTTTCTAATAGAGGTTTTGAGAAGTGTGAGGTGTGAAAAGTAGTTTAAGCTGTGAGCAAGCATTTAGGAGTTATACCTATCCAAGGTCTTTATGGGCATTTCCTATCCTTATGAGGGTAAAACTGTCCTTACTATTGAGAAGTAAGTAGTTCTATCCTTTGGATGTAAAGGGTCATCGTAGGGTCATCGATTGGTCATTGAAGGCAACATTTGTAAGGATACCTTAACATTCGAAGGGACAATCATCATTTAACTGTAGGCTACAACGACGGGTCACCGAGGGACAAAATCATATATTCGCAGGCAACATCCGAGGGACGATGATTTATTTTATAGGGACATGATGATTTAATCAAAGGGTCTTTGCTAAGTGTATCCCCACATTTGCGGGACATGACCATAATACCGTAATACCGTAAGGCAACAAAGAGAGGTCCAAGATCACATATTCAAAGGCAATATTTTATAATCAATTAGGTAATTAGGATGGATCTCCACATTAAAATCAATTAGATAATTAGGATGGATCTCCACGTTAAAATCAATTAAGTAATTAGGATGAATCTCCCCAAGGGTATCCCACAAGTAAAGTGGAATACCTAGCAAGCTACCTTTTCCGGGAGTATGTGAACCCTTACAAAATTCAGCAAACAGGTCAGAATACCAAATCAGGGTGCAATCGAGAATCGCACCAAACAAAAGGAATCACAACAGTAATAGTGTCAGGTAAACAATGCACGGTGATAATAAAACATGTCAGATGAGCAAAGATCGGAACAGAAAAATCAGCGACTGTCATGTTCGCTGCTGCCTCGCCTAGCGAAGGCCTGGCGAACGCTCGCTACATGTTCGCTTAGCGATGTGCTAGCGAATGGCTGCGGGTTTTGAATTTAAGAACAGTACAATTTCAGCAAGCTCCAAACCCTATGGCATCCATTACAGAAATTTTATGGTTAAACATTCAGAACATCCATGCATACTTAAATCCACGTGCAAAATCTAAGATATATTTATAAATTCAATCATAATGCCACATGCAAGTTGGGAGCAATAAAGCGGTAACGGTAGTGCAAACCTGTTTGCAATTGAATTGCAATGTTGAATTGGCAGATCACTCTTAGGGTTGGCGTCGGATTGAATTGGGCGGAGGTAACCTTTGTGCAGATGAGCTGCCTTCAGGGTTTCCTTGCTAGGGTTTCTGTCCGTCCGTCTCTGTCTGTCGTTTGTGAATGAAGCTCTACTATTTATAATAATTTTTGTGACCTAATGGGCTCAGAATGAAGCCCAAAATTTCTGGTATTCGCAAGCTTCGCTAGGCGAGTGGTGTAGCGAAGGGTTCGCTAGGCGAAGGATTTTGCTCGCCTAGCGAGCAAGCCTTTTTAAGCCATTTTCTGGATTTGGGCCACCTGTGTTCTGGGTCTTTGTTCCTGTAAGACCAGTGTCTTGAAAAATGAATTGGAGTGCCTTAAAAAATGTCTTGCAAGATTAACGGGCAAATTTTGGGGTATGACAGCTGCCCCCGTTCAATATTCTTGAACCGAGAGAGTTAGAATGGTATGTACGCCATTCGTGGTCTGGAGGTGGAAGATTATTGAACACTTAGAATGCCCCAAAATTTTGCACTTGTTAATTAATCTTGACGGAGATGGGCTTAAAGATGCCATCCAGGAAGTTTGATGATGAGAGCTTCAGAGGGCGTCGTACATCAGATCAATTCGAAGACATGGGTGCCACACCAGGTCGTATGCTAGACCGTATGGTGAGCCATCCATTAGGTGATATTAGGGTAAGCTGAACCTGATGAGATAAGGATCCGAATGGATCATACCCTGTTGGGGATAAAGGATCAGAATGGACCATTCGCTAACTCGTATCTGAATAGCAGAATGAGTTGTCCATTAGGCGGGTGACTTCACTGGGGATGAAAGATCAGAATGTATCATACGCTAGATCGTATCTGAGTTGCAGAATGAGCCGTCCGTTAGACCGTATCTGACAAAATAAGAATCAAAATGGATCGTACGCTAGACCGTATCCGAGTTGCAGAATGAGTCGTACGTTAGGCTGTATCTGACGAAGTAAGAATCAGAATGGGTCGTACGCTAGACCGTATTGGAGTTGCAGAATGAACCGTATGTTAGGCTGTATCTGACGAAGAAAGTAGTCGTGCGCTAGACTACACCTCGGAATGTACCGTACGCTAGGTAGTATTTGAGGATTTGAAGATCATAATGGATCGTACGTTAGATCGTATCTGAGTTGCAGAATGAGCCGTACGTTAGGATGTATCTGAAAAAGAAAGTAGTCGTACGCTAGACTACACCTCGGAATGTACCGTACGCTAAGTAGTATCTGAGAATTTGAAGATCCAAATGGGTCGTACGCTAGACCGTATTGGAGTTGCAGAATAAGCCGTACGTTAGGCTGTATCTGAAGAAGAAAGTAGTCGTACGCTAGACTACACCTCGGAATGTACCGTACGCTAGGTAGTATCTGAGGATATGAATATCCAACTGGGTCGTACGCTAGACCGTATTGGAATAATTGAAGGAATCATATGTTGAGCTGAATTAGAATGAACCGTACGTTAGGCTATATCTGATAACATTTGTATATGTTGTATTTGCAATAAATGTCTGGGATGGGCTTAAAGATGCCATCATTAGGAGGATATCAGAATGCTTGTCAGAATGAATATTCACATGGATTATATCTGAAAGATGTATCTGAATCTCGAATGTAACCGCTGAGGGTGCCTGAATGAACCTTTATTTTGACTATATCCGAAGGATAATTAACCTGAAAAATAAAGTTAGCTTTATGCCATGTCATGATGCATGAGATGTTTTATGCTTTCGAAAATAAATGTGAACATTGTATGCATGCGTATGATGTGAAATGATGTAATGAATGAATTATGCGCCTGAAAATTTTGCCAGGGGAAAATAAATCCCAATATTCTGGTTGGAGATATTTGTATTGATGGCCCTTTCTTAGCTGTGGATACTTGATTTCGGTCTGATGGTAGAGATATTCAGTAGAGCCTGGCTGGGGATGGAAGAGATGGTCAGTCTGTTTAGCGATGCCAATTTCTTCTGGGGAGTAACTGGTTTTTGCTGGGGAATAGGATTAGCAATCGGATTCATCGGAAAGCATGGTTAGGCCTTATCCACGATCCTAAAGTCTTTTAGTAACTGTTGTTTCTATTTTATGCATGTATTTTCGGTAAACATCAATCATGTTCAAATGCATATATTAATTCAAACTAAATCAATGGACGTTTACGCAAACAAAACAGAGGAAGTAAAACAAAAGCATTTCTTTGGAAGTAGAATTGTATCGATTTTGAAAGAGGGCCTATAAACAGGCAATTTGTGTACAGGGAGACAGAAATCCTAGTAAGAGGAAATTGTCAAGAAAACAAAGAGAAAGCTATGCAGAAAAAGTCCCATCGATTTTAATTCCACTACTGTCATTATGTCTTCAAGCCTCTCATCTCATGCTGTCAGATAGAAGTGATTGGCTTGTTCAGTCCTTTGAACTTGGATGAAGCTGACTGAGAACGGGACATAGTCGTACGCTTTAATCCCTAATTTTTGCCTAGACCGCCTTTTCAGGTTTTCAGTCCACCAGGATACCCTTTTTTGCCCAAGCCGCCTTTTCAGGTTTTCGACTTGCCGGGTGTACATTTTTATATGTTTATCCCTAATTTTTGCCCGAACCCTTTTGGTTCGCCGGGATGCCCTTACTTTTGCCTAGATACGTCGACCTAGCGGGTCTCTTTTATGCGTAGTATTTTTTAACTATGTCCGCGTTCACGGAATGTGGGAAGTCTTCGCCATCCATTGTAGCAAGTATCATGGCTCCACCAGAGAATACCTTCTTAACTACAAATGGCCCTTCGTATGTGGGGGTCCATTTGCCTCTAGAATCACCTTGTGGTAGAATGATACGCTTGATCACCAAGTCGCCAATTTGATACACCTGTCTCTTGACCTTTTTGTTAAATGCCTAGGTCATGCGCTTCTGATATACCTGCCCATGACAAACAGCCACAAGTCTCTTTTCATCAATCAAATTTATCTAATCGAGTCGAGTCTGAATCCATTCATCCTCGTCTAAACCTGCCTCTTTCATGATTCTTAGAGAGGGAATCTGAACTTCCACTGGTAAGACGGCCTCCATTCCGTAGACTAAAGAGAAAGGAGTTGCTCCTGTCGAAGTTCGTACTGAAGTGCGGTAACCATGAAGAGCAAATGGTAACATCTCATGCCAGTCTTTGTATGTTACTGTCATTTTTTGTATAATCTTCTTAATATTCTTATTAGCAGCCTCCACGGCGCCGTTCATCTTTGGCCGGTACGGAGAAGAGTTATGGTGTTTTATTTTGAACCGCGTGCAGAGTTCAGTAATCATCTTGTTGTTCAAATTAGTACCATTATCAGTGATAACCCTTTCAGGGATGCCATACCGACAAATAAGACTATTCTTGATGAACCGTGCCACCACATTCTTGGTGACAGAAGCAAATGAGGCTGCCTCTACCCACTTTGTAAAGTAATCAATAGCAACAAGAATGAAACGATGTCCATTAGAAGCAGTAGGTTTAATCTTTCCAATCATATTAATGCCCCACATTGCAAAGGGCCAAGGTGCTGTCAACACGTTCAATGGAGTAGGAGGCACATGTACTTTGTCCGCATAGATCTGGCACTTGTGACAAGTTCTGGAGTGATGGTGGCAATCAGCTTCCATGGTAGACCAATAATACCCTGATCTCAGAATCTTCTTGGCCATCGTATGTCCACTAGAATGAGTCCCCAAAATACCATCATGTATGTCTTCCATATTCTTTTCCGCTTCCTTTTTATCCACACAGCGAAGCAAAGTCGAATCATGATTACGTTTGTATCATACTCCATTACTCAAAAAGAATTTAGCGGAAAACTTCCTCAGAAACTTTCTGTCATTGATGGATGCCCCTTCAGGGTATTCCTGATTTTCCAAATATCTTTTTACTTCGTGGAACCAAGGTTTCTCTTCTACTTCAGCAACATTAAGTTCATAACAATATGCTGGTTCATCTAATCGTTCAATGGGGATCATGGGAGCTTCATCATCCCATCTGACCCTGACCATAGATGACATGGTAGCCAATGCGTCTGCCAACTGATTCTCTTCTCGTGGAATATGTTCGAATGTAATCTCTTCAAAGCATGGGATTAATGTCATCACCCGCTCTCGATAAGGGATGAGATTCGGGTGTTTAATGTCCCATTCTCCTTTGATCTGACTGATTACTAATGCTGAGTCTCCGTACACACTCAAAAACTTGATTCTTAGGTCTATAGCAGCTCTGAGTCCCAAAATACATGCTTCATACTCAGCCATATTATTGGTACAATCAAAACATAGTCTAGCAGTGAAAGGCGTATGGTAACCCTTGGGGGAAATGATTACAACACCAACACCATTGCCCAATGCATTAGAAGATCCATCGAAAACCATAGTCCACCGGGATCCCCTTTCGGGTCCTTCATTCGGTCCAGGTTCTTCATTATCAGTAACAAGCATGACATTCTCATCTGGGAACTCAGAATTCATAGATTGGTAATCATCCACTGCTTGATGAGCCAAATGATCAGCTAGCACGCTTCCTTTGATTGCTTTCTGGGTAGTATACTGGATATCATACTCTGTTAAAATCATCTGCCATCTTGCCATTCTTCCGGAGAGGGCAGGTTTCTCAAATATATATTTGATAGGATCCATCTTAGAAATCAACAAAGTGGTATGATTCAACATATACTGTCTTAGTCGGCAAGCAACCCAGGCCAAAGCACAACAAGTTTTCTCGAGCAATGAGTATCTTGTTTCACAGTCGGTAAACTTTTTGCTAAGGTAGTATATGGCATGCTCTTTTCGACCAGACTCGTCATGTTGCCCCAACACACACCCCATTGAATTTTCTAACACGGTCAAATACATGATTAGAGGTCTTCCTTCAACTGGTGGCATCAGAATTGGAGGTTCTTGGAGGTACTTCTTGATTTTGTCAAAAGCTTCTTGGCATTCATCATTCCATATCATCTCTTGATTTTTCCTCAGTAACTTGAAGATGGGTTTGCAAGTAGCGGTCAAATGGGAGATAAACCGGGCAATGTAATTCAAACGTCCCAAGAAACCTCTGACTTCTTTATCTGTACGGGGAACTGGCATTTCTTGAATAGCTCTCACCTTAGCCGGGTCAACCTCAATTCCTTTACTACTGACAACAAAGCCCAAGAGTTTACCGGATCTTACTCCAAAGGTGCATTTGTTCGGGTTCAATCTCAACTTGTATTTCTTCAACCTCTCAAATAGTTTGTATAAATGATCGAGATGTTCTTCTTCAGTATGAGATCTGGCTATCATGTCATCCACATATACCTCTATTTCATGATGGACCATATCATGGAACAAAACCACCATGGCATGCTGGTATGTTGCCCCTGCACTTTTTAGACCGAATGGCATTACTTTGTAACAGAAAGTGCCCCATTGCGTCACAAATGTAGTTTTCTCCATGTCTTCAGGTGCCATCTTAATCTGGTTATAACCTGAGAATCCATCCATGAATGAGAATACCTTGTGTTGAGCGGTGTTATCTACCAGAACATCAATGTGCGGAAGTGGAAAGTCATCTTTGGGACTCGCTTTATTCAGATCTCTGTAATCTACACACATTCGCACCTTACCATCCTTCTTTGGCACTGGTACCACATTAGCAACCCATTGAGGATAAGAAGTAACAGCCAGAAAACCTGCATCAAATTGTTTCATAACCTCGGCTTTGATTTTCTCAGACATTTCAGGACGCATGCGACGAACCTTTTTCTTGACAGGACGACAATCTTCCTTCATTGGCAAACGATGCACTACTATATCAGTATCCAGTCCTGGCATGTCTTCATAAGACCAAGCAAAAATCTTTATATAGTCATGTAACATCTGAATCAATCTTTCTTTGACGCTGCTTTCCAAGTCTGCTCCTATTTTGACTTCTTTCTTGTCTACTTCGGTACCCAGATTTACAGTTTCAATTGATTCCTCATGCGGCTGTATAGTCTTTTCCTCTTGCAGTAACAGTCTGGCAAGCTCTCCAGGTACTTCACAATGTTCCTCACTTCCATCCTCGGCTTGGTAGATCGGATTTTCAAAGTCATAATGAACAGTAGCAGAATTATTATCAACAGGATCCAGAGTGGATATGGATCTGCAATTTTGTTACGTGAGTGTGTGTAAGAAAGCATAGCTTATTTGAAAGATGACAGGAAAGATAAAGAGCGCAATATTTGAATGCAAAGAGTCCATTGATTTATTGAATGTGAATATGCTTATGAAAATGACAAAACCCTTAACAAATTAGCTATTTGTGCCCCGGGTATAGGCACAATGCTTTAAGAAGTTCAATTGTAAAAAACTAAAAAGTTTGCAACACTAAAATAGACAATAACAATTACTCCTGACTAAAGGAAATCAGGATAGTGTCTTCAGCCTTCCAATTATTGAGTCCGTCACCAATTGTTGGGAAAATCCAGCTATCCAAGTCGCAATCGCTATCAGCATCTTCTGCATCATTAATCTGATTTTTGACTATCTTCTCAGAGCTAAACCCCAGGCCAAATCTATCAGACTTGTACGGTACATTGATCAGTTGACCCCAGCCAGTACGACCACCATCTTCAACCATGGTTTGAGCGTCTTTCAGAGAAATCATAGCAGGAGGGGCATGAATAACCTCGGGCACAAGGGAAGTTGGCTTAAGGACAGGACTGGTCGGATGAACCATTTCAAATGACTGAGAGGGAGTCTCAAAGAATTCGCCATCCATCTCGACGTATCTGAAGGTATGCACACTACTGACAATATACTCTTCTTCTCCATACACAGTGACAATCTTACCCTCTATTGGATACCTCAGCTTTTGATGGAGATACGAAGCTACAGCACTTGCCCGATGAATCCAAGGGCGTCCCAGCAAGAAGGAATAGGCAGGACGAATGTTCATTACGTGAAAGATAGTGTTGAAAACCTGAGGTCCTACCTTGATAGGGAGAACCACTTCACCATGGACAAGACTCTTCGCACCATCGTAAGCACGCACCACAACGTCACTAGGCTTCAGTTCAATGCTTTTACAGTCAAGCTTATCGAGTACAGCTTTCGGTAGCACATTCAAAGAAGAGCCATTATCGATCATCACATGAGACAAGGTAATCCCCTTACACTCAATGGAGATGTGCAGAGCTTTGTTATGATTCTTTCCTGCTGGTGTCAGGTCAGCATCGGAAAAGCCTAGGCCATTGTCAACAACCAAGTGAGCAACATAATTTTCGAACTGATCGACAGATGTCTCCTGAGGTACATGAGTGGTCTTCAGGAATTTTATCAATGCATTGGCATGAGACTCAGAAGATAACAACAAGGATAACATCGAAATTTTAGACGGAGTATGCCCCAGCTGTTCTACCACATCAAAATCACTCTTGCGGATGATTTTCAGCACTTCTTCCATTTCTTGTTTGGCAACATCTTCGGTAGTAACTTCGACCGGTGTCTCTGACTGAGAAGGGTTGACTGGTTCCTTTCCTCGAGTTTCAGGGGCGGGAGGTGAGATTTCTGGAGAAAAGATCCTTCCGCTTCGAGTAATTTTACTAGTCCCAACAATGTCATTAGGATTAGCAGAATTATCAACTTGCTTTATGCCGTGGATGTAAACATCACCTCCATAATTCCACGGAATGGCTTTGCTTGAGGAATACGGTACCGGGCCAGGTGCAGTAATAATTAGGGGAGCTACCTTGGGCTCGGCAGTAATCTTCACAGGCACTCTAGTAGCGGTAATCTTCACCGGAACTTTGGACCTAGCAATCACAGATATTTCCTCAATAGAGTTTTCCACCTTAGGAATCTTTTCGAAGAGAATTGTACGATCATCCATCAGCCGTTGAATACCCTTCCTCAACTCCAAGCAATCATTGGGTCGGAGTATACAGAGATCGCAATTTTCAGCACAACCCGGAAATAAACCAGCTTGCATTAAATTCTTCTTGATGATCAGGAGAGGAGATGCTAAGTCAGCTACATTAGTAATGTGAGAATTGTTATCCATAGCATTAACAATCTTGTCATGATTAGGTATAAGAGCCGTGATGACATTAGGAGTCTCCGGAGGATCAAATTCAATTTCCCCAGCGTCGATCATATCCTGAATCTTATTCTTCAACAACCAACAATCGTTTGTATCATGCCCGGGGCTATCGGAGTGATATGCACACCTGACATTGGGATTATAACGAGGAGAAGTAGTGTTGACATTTGCAGGAGGGCCCCTGAGGGTAATTAGATTTTCCTTTAGCATACCCTGCAGTGCTTGTGCTAAAGTCATATTGATCTTGGTAAACTGCCTTCTTGGCCTGTCTTGTCTGTGCTGGAAGTTTTGAGATGGCGGTGCTGCAATCGTCACTGCTCCAACAACATGGTCACGATTTTTCTTGTTATGACCCCTCTGGTGGTACACAGCATTTGATTCATTCTTCCCCTGATAGGACTTTTTGGTAGAGGTAGCCACCTGTATCTTTCCACTTCGAATTCCACTCTCAACACGTTCACCTGTCAATATAAGTTCAGTGAAACCCGATGAAGAACTTCCCAGTAGATGGCTGTAGAACGGGCCAGTCAGCGTACCCATGAACATGTCCACTAATTCTCGATCAGTCATAGGGGGTTTGACTCTGCCAGCCAAATCTCTCCATTTTTGAGCATATTCTTTGAAGCTTTCTTTAGATCCCATAGTCATACTCTGCAATTGTAGCCGAGTAGGCGCCAATTCAGAATTATACTGGTAGTGCTTGTAGAAAGCTGACGCTAAATCAGTCCAGGTGCGGATGTTAGAGCTCTCGAGCTGGTAGTACCATTCTAACTGTGTGCCAGACAGACTCTCTTGGAAGAAATGGATCCATAGCTTCCTATCAGTGGTATACGGCTGAATCTTTCTCACATAAGCTCTCAGATGCATCTGAGGGCAAGACGCACCATCATATTTAGTGAAAGCGGGGACCTTGAATTTGCGAGGAATGACCACATCAGAGACCAGTCCTAAGCCTTCGAAATCCAGACCGGGCACCTTCTGACCCTCCATAGCTAGCATGCGTTCTTCCAGCAACTTATACTTATCATCTTTTGGAGAGTATTGTTCATTTTCATAATCTTCATCGTCGTCCTCCTGGCTGAAAGGATCAGTATTCTCATCTTCTGAATCTGTCCCCTCTTCTTGATCCTTCGGAATTCCAATCTTGACTCCTGCAGCCTGTCCTTTAAGCCTCCTTCCCGGGTTAATGTAACTCACAGGTTTCTTGTCTTTCTTCTGCTCGAGCAAGAGAGCCTTCAGTTCCTCCTGCCCCTTGGATAAGCTCAAGATCATCTCCTGGAATTGAGCATTTTGAGCCTGGAGATCTTTGACAGTTTGTTCGAGGGCCATTTTTCTGTTTGGAAGGAAGACCGTGAGAACATTGATCTTTTAGAATACCTGTTATGCAATCGTAGGGTATTATGGTCATGTCCCGCAAATGTGGGGATACACTTAGCAAAGACCCTTTGATTAAATCATCATGTCCCTATAAAATAAATCATCGTCCCTCGGATGTTGCCTGCGAATATATGATTTTGTCCCTCGGTGACCCGTCGTTGTAGCCTACAGTTAAATGATGATTGTCCCTTCGAATGCTAAGGTATCCTTACAAATGTTGCCTTCAATGACCAATCGATGACCCTATGATGACCCTTTACATCCAAAGGATAGAACTACTTACTTCTCAATAGTAAGGACAGTTTTACCCTCATAAGGATAGGAAATGCCCATAAAGACCTTGGGTAGGTATAACTCCTAAATGCTTGCTCACAGCTGTAAGACCCCAATTTTGGCCCTAAGATCCCTCATGGCCCATATCATCTCATATCACGGCCTCAAGGATCATTGCATACCTTTGCTTCCCTCATAGTGGGTGGGATACCTTGTGAGTGTGGTTCTTGATCACCAAGCATGTATTGCATTTGTATGTCATTGCTTTTCATATGTTTACTAACCAAAAGTACAAAAAATATTGTCATCTAACCATGTTGCTTGCAGATGAAGCAATCATCAGTTAAACAGTCAAATCAGGCCCTGAGCAATAGATGGTGACCATTCTCGAAGAATTTGGACACCATGATTATTCATTGAGAGTTCATATAACTTGTGATATCATTTGGAATCAAGATCTCATCTGAAAGAGGCTTGGAATTCATCAGAACATGGCCCAGTCAAACAAAAGTCAACAAAAGTCAACTGTGGTCAACTGTGCATTTAATCAGTGATTTGATGATTGGAATTGATTGGAAAGGTCTCATTCATGTATATATAAGTTTCATTTGGCATTTCAAAGACCAAAGTTGAAGGAATTGAAGTCCGACAGAAAGTTTCCCAAAATGGAAGTGGACCTGTAATTCTCACATGCCCAAAATGGAAAGTTTTTGACCTCAAAAACAGAAGTCCAAGGAAGCTTCAAATGGAAAATTGTTCAACATGACAGATGTAGATCTTGTTCTCACAATTCCAAAAAGTCCAAGAACTCAAAAATCCAGTGTGTGGTTTGCAAGATATGATCAGATGAATTTCAGAAAAGACCCGTAATCGGGAGGGCATAACTACCACATGGTTTATCCAAAATGCAAGTTCTTTATATGCACAAACTCCATTTAATGTGTACTTCAAAGTTACATAATTGGATTTTTTGGGGAAGGCTCCATGCAAAATGCCATTTTTGGAGTGAATCAATTTAAAGAGAGGGGCAAAATGGTCCATATTTGAAAATATTGAGGAATTGGAAAAAAGGCCAATGCAACTAGCTTCCAAATGCTGTTTGTGTTGGTTTCCAATTGAAAATTTTGCAGAAGGTGTTTCTAAGTATCAAGGAGCTTAAATCCAAATTTACACACATGAACCATTTTTTCATTAATCACATTTCTCTTGCTTAATTATGATTAAGTTAGGATTAAGTACTTGATATATATACTGAAATCCTAACAGAAATGAACTAACCACAATTGCATTAATCACTTTCATCATAACAGAAAATTCTTCACAAAAGATCACATTCTCTCATTTCTCTCGTTTTTTTGCTCAAAGCTTTTGAGAATTTTTTGAAGAATTCATCAAAGATTCATCAATTGGAAGCAAATTTTCTGGTGGATTCTGAATTTGCAGGTTGTCTTGAAATGCTGTTGAGGAAGAACGAAGGCAATTGATGACAAGATCGAGCTGTGGCAAAAATATTCTTCATCCATATCAGTCGCTGATTCTTGAGCGTTTGTGCGTCGTTGAGCTGAGGTCGCGTCATCATTCACCTTCCACGCCATTCTGCTGCATCTGTTTCATACCTTCGAGCTCAAAAATCGCGCCGAATCCGCATCGCATCGCAAGAAAGGTTGGAAATTGAATCTTGTATTTCGTCAAATTGAGTTAGGGATGTTGTAGATTGTAGCTCGTAGATTGTATAACAGCTTTTGGATTGTAATTTCGTTGCGATTTGAGTGAGTTATCGTCAATTTAAGTTTCGATGCGTTTCGATGCGTTTCCTTCTTGCTTTCGATTCGTGCTGTATGTTAATCTATAGAGGAAATCGCATCCATATCCTTGCTCGCGATCAAGAACCGGTCCGATCGGTACATTATTCATGCATTTCCGTTGAGGTTTGCTCGAGGCGACGAACGCAGATGAAGAACAGACGATGAACGTGATGAAGTTCATCATTTTCTGGAAAATTTCCAGCGATAGATCCTGTTTCCCAGCGCTCCAATTCATTTTCGTGTTTTTCCCTGCCGGATCCAATCACAAGCTGCCACGTCTGATTAGTGGTGCGCAGCGTTTTAAGCGTGGCTTCAGTAATGACACATTATGCCATTTCATTCAACATAAATTAATTAAATCATTATTAATCCAAATCAATATTCAAATAATTATTTAAGAACTTCTAAAAATCACAAAATGCTCAATTTAATCCAAAAAATGCAGGGATTTTTTTGTTGATCTTTAATTTTTCTCTACTATTTTATAAAAATCAAAAATAAATAGTGCTTGGAAAAAATATTAATGGACCTAGAGATGTTAGTAATGTGTACATATTTTCATACATGATATCATTTTAATTATATAAACTACATGCTATATCCAAAATAAGTGAAAATTGAAACATAGATTCTTGACTCATCTCTGGATTTTTTGACATAGGTTTGGGAATTTTTTAGCCTATGGTTTATTATATGTGGTTTATTGAAATTGGATATGTATATATGTGACATAGTTTGGTATGCTGAATTCACCAAATTGATTACCACGCTTCCCATTGGCCAATGGCCTTGAATTTTTGCATGAAGCTTATTTGACATGTTTACTACCACTGTTAATTTTTGTGGATTTTTGTAATCCATTTTCGATTTGATTCATATTTTTTCTTGCTGCCTAGCATGTTAGAGTTCCATAGGTATAACCTTTAGCATTTATGTTGCCATATCCTCATAATGGATCCAATGGACATGAAAATTGATAGCATAGTTCCTGACACATTAATGTAGCTTTTGGCTTTGGTCCTACCGATTTATGATGCACCATTGCTGTTTACCATTAGATTGAAGTTGATGCATAATTTTTGACTTCATTTGATGTTGTTTTTGCATGCTGTACCATGTTTAATTAATTCCCATTGATCTACCCGTCCAAATGACTTGAAATTTAATATGTGGCTTGTTGAATGCCTTCTGGTTAGGATAGAATTTTTGTGGATTTTTTGGATCCTTTTTGACATGTGATTGGATATGATCTTGCTGGTTGTTTGTATGAGACTCCACATTGCATCTTTTGCCTTCCATGTTGCATAAATTGAAATAGGAACATAGTTTGGATATGGGACCAATGGGGATCCCTTTGTTATTGATATTACTTGACTTTGATCATGAATTGGTTGCTGTTTTAGGATTTTTCCATCTTTTTGACCCTAGGCTAGTCCTAGTGGTCATGTTACTTACATTTGAAGTGAATTGTGCCTTTTCAGGTTAAGGAGTTAATGATTAAGGAATTTGCTCCACATTATGGATTGTGTTATTTGACACATATGACTAATGTATTTGTTTTGTAGGATGTTGGTTCATGTGAGCCTTGTGCTATGCACATCATTAATTGTATAATTGTACTTTGTTAATTGATTCTTATGTTGTTATCTGTTTATGAATGGGATGCTGATTTTATTGGATTGTTTCCAGGTACCCTTTAGTCGCTCAGTTCTCTAAAGAACTTGCATTGCTTTGCTTAAATAAGCAACTTGCATTGAGGTATAGAACCTTCTTCTTCATGTAGTCTGGAGACCCGGCCCGTTATTTGGCCGGGCAAATTGTCTGAAGTCCTCCTTAAGAGGCATTGATTGTGTATGTTTATATTTTGTCCCAAGCAGGAAAAGTCCTCATTTGAGGCAATTGGTGGAAGGTAGGGATAAGCAATCTATCCCCCACTATTCAGTGAGTCTTCTCCTTGCTCCCATTACATGGTTGTAGCATCGAGATCCCAACCCAAGATCTATCGAGTCCAATTGGGGAAAGAGTTCCATCTTTCTGAACTCCCCCACATTCTTATATTTACATGCTCTCTCGGACATGAGATAGAAGCACTGAGGCACACCCCTCATACCCTTTCATCTGCTTCACCTGAGCCCCTCAATGGCCAGGTTAAGAGCGACACTTACCTCTTACAGTGGACTTTCATAGTCAAACCCTTTTGCTTGAGCCTCGTGAATGGTTATAGCGTGTGCTACTTGAATTTATGTGATTGATTACTTGATTCATTTATACATGATTACTTGTTTGCCATTGTGCATTTACTACCATTGATTGCCATTGTGCATTTATCGTCTTTGTTTGCCATTAGTGCATGATCATTTCTTTTGTCCTTGTGACATTGTTGTTTTCCCATTGAGGAACCAGTTATAAGTCCCGGTGAGTTGGCATCTGTTCCCATGACATGGAAGGGGTAGAGTGTAAGACCTCATTGGTCACTCATACCCATTGCCTCGAGCATTGTTGTTGTATGTGAGGATTCATTGTAAGTCCCTGTGATGTGGCATTTGTATTCCTAGGATCATACTGTGGAGGTTAACATAAGTCCAGATAGATTGGCAGTTGACTTCCCTGTTTTGTTTTTTTGTTTTATTTTGATGGAGATTAGTGTAAGTCCATAGAGTGGCTTCTGATATCCTTACTTGTTTTAGGAGACAGGTATAAGACCATTGAGTGGCATCCAGTATCCGTTTTTATTTACTTTCATCTGTTACCATGTTCACATTATTGCTCATTTGTAGCCTATTCCTAAGGACCCACTTGAATCATCTTCTATATGATTTCAAGAGGCGAACCTTTCTAAGAAGTTTTACATTCCACCATTATCCATTCATCCCATCGTGTCTTACCTTTTCACACATACTTTTAAAAACTTGAAATAAGTGTTGTGCAAACATTCTCACCTTCTTTCCAAATTAGAAACTTGGACCTTAGGTCCATGATTTTTCCAAACTTCATTTTTGTAAATACTTCACTTTGAATTGACATTAATCATACATTGACCACACTTTGTAAATAATTCCAAATCAATTAATTTCACTCATTTAAATGATTTTGTGGCATTGTCCATGTTAGTTAAGTTTTCATACATTAGCTATAGGTTTGATTTACCCTAGTTGGTTGATATTAATCTCACCTATTTGTCCTTAGTAGATGAATTGTAAGCCTTCCTTGCCTATTATAGGGTTAACCCCTCTCTGGCAAGTGGAAGTTTTTCTCACATGGTGGACTAGTTGTTATATAAGGTTGAGTTTTCTCCCATGGGTAACGTAAAACCTTAGTGCTATTGTTTTAAAATGAACTCACAAATGTTTTGGAAATTTTTTAGCCGAACTACGGCGTTTTGATCCTTACCTTTGATGGAAGGTACGTAGGCAGCGGGTTCATCCGTTCAAACCCAATAATTAATTTGTACATTCTTTCCTCATCATCCCACTCGTGTTTGCACAATACTTATGTCATGACAAATAATAATTTTCAAACAACAAAGTGTGAAAAGGGCTCCCTAGGAGTACCTAGGACGCGTTGGGTGCCTAACACCTTCCCATTGCGTAATTTACCCCTTACCCAGACTCTCTGATCTTTTCATTAGTTTTCTACGTGTAAAACTTCTTAGGTTTTTGTTCGCTTTTTAACCAGTCCTTAGGATAAATAAAAGTGCGGTGGCGACTCTATATTCATTGTATACTTTGCTTATGATTTAATTGATAGATCATATAGTAACGAATACACCGCTACAGAAAAGTGGCGACTCTGCTGGGGACATTATCCTTGGTGGTATTGCCAACTTTTCACCACTGTTGTGTGATATATTATTATTTGTTATTTGACATATTTTTGTACAATTTGGGATAACTGTATTGATTGTAATGTTTGAATTGCTTGATATACAATTGCTATTTGCTTTGGTGATCTCTGTGAGATGAGTTCTATACCCGAACTCGAGTGCACTCTAGGATAGGAGAATGGCATAGTCTTGTCGACTGGTGTGGAGTAGTCCTTAGCCAGTTGACTTGCGAGTCCATTCACTTGGTGGAGGTCATGTTGGATTAATAATGTCACACAAGTTATTTGTGGTTAGGCATTATTCTTCCAATCATGTGCCTTAGAAGCCAAGGACCTTAGTTTACCAAACCCATCTTGGCCTATTTTTAGGACGTAGTGCGGAGGTCGTTCAGATGTAAGTTCTGATGCGATTGTCACGCGATACTACACTCATAAGAGTTTCTCTTGAGAATATTCTTGGAATACGAGTATTCGTTCCTCCGATAATATTCGAAAGATGGAACGATGATTATGGGAACCTCTGATAGAACATGTCTGGCAGGTTTAAACCCTAGTACATTCCCTTTGGATGGTTCTTAACCAAGACTCCATGCTCGTGACTCTCAGCAAACCCGTGATTCGTGGTTGAGTCGTTCAAACATTGTTAATATCAATGGATCCCGGATCAGGTGTAAAACCTAAAATCCACCAAAGCGGCTGGTTGATATTAAGGATGTTTGAGTCGGTTCATGTACCGTTAATATCAATGGAACTTGGGTGTTGATAAGGTGAAAACCTAAATCCACCAAAATGGATGATTGATATTAGGGATACATTGAGCTTTCCCACGACCTTTGTTTGGTGTGCTTTGCTTGATCCTTGAGTGTGATTGTTGCAGTCATGCATCCATGCATTCATCCGCATCCATGTCATCAGAAAATCAGAAAATTTTCAAGGAACTCAAAGGAGTTTATTTGCAAAAATTTTCAAACATGAAAAAACCGGGAAAATTTTTTCACCTGATGTATCTGATGAAATATTCTCATATATGATCAAAATGCTTAAATATTTCAAAGTTTGCAAATAAAACCTTCGAGTTCCTTTGAAATAAAAACAAGCATATGCATAAACACTTCATGCATCATTTGCATAAGCGGGTGTTTTGTTCCGGTCTCCCGTCCTGTGGTCTGACCCTGCGATCTTCATTTATTTTGGAGACGCACTTCACCGGTATTATACCAGAGCCAATTCTTCGAGATTGATGGATCATCTTGAGCAAGAGAATTGTGAACTCAAGGAGGAATTTTCCGGACAAAGTACTTTTGATGGATAAATCCCGGGCCGGCATTGGCTACTGTTCTGGGGCATATAATGAGCAAGGTTTGTTCACAAGTGGAGGATTCATCCATGATGATCAGTCTGTCGAAGAGGAAGCTGCTGCTATCATTGAAGAAGAAGCAGAGGATATGAGCAATTTTGTTATTCCTGGTGGTGTCTGCCACAATTGGGTCGCTGTGGATGTTCCTACAGTTATCCATAGATCAGAGTAAATATGCTCACTTTGTTTAAAACCCTTCTCCCATGCCAAAAGGAGAAGTGATGACATTGTTGGCAACATTTAAAACAAAGATGTTTTCATTCAATTAATGCATTGTTAAACATTTGTTTTTCCATTTGTTTTCACTTTTTGCTTTTTTGCATGAAATCAGTGATCACAAAAAACCTGAAAAACAAATAAAACAGCTTTTTCATCTGCATAAGTGATTTGCTTGTTTAAATACAAAAGCTTTTCATTATCCAGAATCATTATGCAGGGATTTCTAAACCCATTGAACATAATGATCCAACGCCATCTCCCAAATTTGAATTCCTTGTATTCGAGGCAAAGGAAGATGATGTTGAAGGGGATTCCTGATGAGATTACCCGCTTTCTTGAGCACGAAAGGAGCTCATTCAGCTGTATCATGAGAATCAGCAAAACAGTCAGACTGGGGCATTACAAATGTAATGTAAAAAAAAAAAAAAAGAGAAGAGGGTGAAAAATCAAAGTAAAGGCAAAAATCAGGAAAATTTTTTCAAATAGAAAAAAGGAATAAAAGAAGCCTGATACCCTCAAAGTCCCTAGTTGACTGATGCTGAATGGGTTCAGAGTCGTTATGACCAGTTGAATTTAATTGAAGAGAAGCGATTAACTGCCATGTGCCATGGTCAGTTATATCAGCAGAGAATGAAGAAAGCATTTGATAAGAAGGTCAAGCCTCGTGTGTTCCGAGAAGGTGACCTCGTGCTCAAGAAAGTTTTGTCTTTCGCGCCCGATTCCAGGGGCAAGTGGACTCCAAACTACGAGGGTCCATATGTTGTTAAGAGAGCCTTTTCAGGCGGAGCTTTGATGCTTACAACAATGGATGGGGAGGATTTCACTCGTCCTGTGAATTCAGATGCAGTTAAGAGATACTTTGCCTAAAGAAAAAAAAGTATATGCAAATGAAAAACAGAATAGTTCGCTAAGTTGAAAACCCGAAAGGGCGGCTTAGGCAAAAATGAGCGTCTCGGTGGATAACCCGCAAGGGTAATCCAGGCAAAAGTTAGAGACTTGATAAAAGAGCATATTTGCATCCCGCTAGATTGAGTACCTCACTCTGGGGCAATCTAGGCAAAAATTAGGGATCAGGCAAGTAACTGCATCCTGACAAGACTTTCCGTTCACCAGCCGTCATTTTCGTCAGAAGATTCTCGATTCGTCGTCAACTGAAGCTTCGAATACATCGAGATTCAAATTGGTAGAGAAAGGATCATTATGTTCAATGTAGCCCTCTTCCAATATATATCACTGATTTCGAATTTGTACAGATCTATGGAGTCTTGCCATTTGCAGACTACCATTCCATCAAATAAATTTGAGCTTTTATCCAATTATTTGCACTCTTATTTGTTTCAATTCAACAAATGTTTTGCATGTTTTAATTGATAAAAATATCATTGTTTTAAAAAACAAAATTTTTTCAAAATTATTGTTTTAAACAAAGTGAATATTCACAATGATTGAAAGGATACTCAAAGAATTTCTCAGTGCTCTCCCAAAGGTGGCATGGTTTCCAACAGGTAAGACATCTGTTCATATTCCTGGTTTGGTTTGTATCCTTCTTCTCAAGATTTGATTGTTGGGGTTGTTCCCCAAGCAGAGATTTGGTTGTTGGGGTTGTTCCCTAAGCAGAGTTTCTGTGGATTTTGACTCCCCGAAGCAGAGTAGTGTATTGAAGACTCAGTCTGTTCTCCAGCAGTAGTCTCTCCCCGGCTTGATTGCTCAATTGTTCAGAATATTTGAGCATGGTGGGTTGATATCCCCGTATCCCGTATTTCTCTCCAAGTGAGTTGCCAGCATAATTGCAAGCCGAGTTGTTGGTGGGGTTGTTCCCCAAGCAGAGTGTTGTTGAAGATTCAGTGTTTCTCCAGCCGCAGTTCTCCCCCGGCATGGATGCTTTCCTTGTGGAAGATTCGGCGTTTGATGGTTTGTCACCTTGGTGCCTCGTCACTTTCTCCAGTGGATTGCTATCCCCAGACTTTATTTGTCTCCTTGGCGAGTAGAACAGTTATTGATATCCCCATTGCAGTCGCGAGCAGAGTTGTTGTCACTCTCCCCAGCGCAGTTGCCAGCGAATTTATCTGTTTTCTCAGCACGGTCACTTTCCTGTTGGAAGACTCGGTAAGTCAGTGGTTTGATACCCGGTACTTTACCTTTTCCCCGGCAAAGTCGTCAGTGGAGGTGTTTACTTTCTCTCTATCAGAATGGTTGTTATTCTCAGCAGAGCAGGATTTATTTTCCTACTCCATGGTTGATTGGGCTGATATCCCGTGTTTTTCATCCAACTTTCGCCAGCATTTGTCTGCAGAGCGGTTGTTATGACAGTATTGTCTGTTGAACCTCCTTCAATCCCCAGTATGGTCGGTTGATGGCTCCGTCATCCAGAGATTGTATCGATTCCTTGATTACTTTTCGATCCTCGGTAGAGTGGCTCTTATTGCAGAATCTACCAATGTGATCCATCAGATGTGTGTTCGCCCCGAGTAGAGTGGTTTTGTGGCAGAATCTACGTGTTTGGTGCTTTCCTTCCTCAGTGGGTTGTCCCCCAAGAGAGTAATTGATGATATCCCCAGTAGAGTTGCTTGTGCAGCCAAACTCTATCCGGGTGACCTTTGCTCCCTCAGTGGGTTGTTCCCCGATGGAGTTATGTTGGATCCGTTTCCATAGCAGTGCTTGCTAGGATCCCCTGCAGGACTTTGAGATTTTCTCTTGTTCCCCGACAGATTCGTCTCGGTGGCTGTTTTGCCCGTTGTGACTTTCTGTGCCCTATTTGGGGTGATCGCTGATCCATTGCGTAGAGATTCGGTATTCTCTAGATATCTCTGATTCTTTTGCTTCTGCTTCCCAGCAGTACCCTCAGATCTTTGCTTTATAGCATATAGATCTCCAGCAGAATTGGCTTTCCAGTTGGTTTTCCCCTGGAAGTGTAATACCGGACGTTTGATTCCTGGACCTGTTGTGTTAGTAATGTCTGTTTTGTCAGCATTCATCAAACATAAATCATGCATATTCATGAAACATTCAGATATTCATGTTGCATTTTTGCCATATATCCTTTGTTTGTCACTCCCTGCTATGGTGATATAGATCTTTATAGATCTCCCTAAGCAGATGTCGGGTGTTAAATCTCTCCATATAGAGTCAGCCCATAAGCAGAAAGTGTCTGTCTTTCCTTCTGCGGTTCCCCACTGAGATATATCCTCGTGGATGACGGTTTCTTCCGTTTCCTCCCAACACATATATTGGGATGGATTTTCCTATTTGAGTTACATCCTCATTAGGGCATGTCTTGATTCAGTCTGTCTTTTCGGATTATTCCCGAGTTGGCTATTTGTCGTCTGTTCATCGTGCTTCCCTGTGGTGATTTTTATCCCCAGCGGAGTTTCGGGCCTCTACCCTTACACCGGTAGTTGTAAGTCCTATTGTTCATTTCCTCTTGGCGGAATTTGTGGTTATGTACCTTTCATTCCTCCGCAAGAGTCGATTTCGGCCTCTACCCTTGTACCGGTAGTTGTAAGTCCTATTTTCCTGGCTTCTTGGCAGAACTTGTGGTTATATACCTTTTAGTCCCCAGCCAGAGTTGTTGGTTTTCTACCTGATAGTCGGTAGTCGCAAATCCTAATTCCCTGCTCTCCAACAGAGTTTGTGGTTTGTTATAAACCTCATTTTTGGTTTCTCGTGCGGATTCGTGATTTATTCTGTCCCCACGCAGAGTTTTGGTTTTCTATCCAATATTCGGTAGATGTAAACCCTAACTTGTGGTTATTCCCACCAGAGTATGGCTACTACCCCGTATTCGGTAGTTGTGAGTCCTATCTCTTTTCCCCTAGCAGCGGTAACCTTTGTGGTTCGGTCTGGTTGTTGGTGGATTTTCTGTTGTTGCGGTGTTGTCCCAAACAGAGTTTGCGTTCCCTGTGGTGATTTGTATCCCCAGTGGAGTTTGTGGTCTTCTACCCCGTATTCGGTAGTTGTAAATCCTTTGTCGCTGTGATTTGTCTCTCCAGCGGAGTTGTATCTTATGACACATGTGGATAATTGCCGGTTGCTAGCAATTTTATCCTCAGCTGAGTCTTTGGTTTCTTACCCAGTAGTCGGTATTGTTAAACCTCTTGTTTTCTCAGCCAGAGTTTGGTCTTCTGCCCCGTATTCGGTAGATGTAAACCCTAATCTCTTTGTGGTTATCTTCATTCAATATTCGATGTTGATATTCCTCCCTGCCTTGGGTAGTTGCTCTTGAGTAAGCACTTGTATTCCCAGCAGTCTCCTGGATCATTGCCGGATGCTTGCAATGTTATCCTTTTGAAGTCGCCAGTGGGCCTTTTCACCGTTTGCTAGTGATTTGTTCCCCGGATCATCGATTGTTTATCAATGTATCCCCAACTTTTGTGGATAATTGCCGGATGCTTGCAATCTATCCCCAGTGGGTCTTTCATTTACCCGTTTTGTTGGTAATGTTGTTACTCCCTTTGATTGGTCATCATTATATGCCTGTTTGGTATCCCGATGCCTTTCGTTTCGGACGATTTATCCTTTATTAACCCTTATACCGGTTGTGGATAATCTTCCATGCGAGTATACTATCCACGTTATGACGGTAATGGATATTATATCTCATGCACTCTTCAGTTGAAGCCCTGTGTTTCCCTGGTCGAGTAAGATTCGTTATTTCCCTTTGCGGAGTCGAATATTCTTTGTTGTTGGATGATTGCCGGATGCTTGCAATTTATCCCTTTGAGTTGTCTCTCGTTTACCCGGATGCTCGGTATCGATTGTCTCTCTGTTTGGTTAGTCACCTATTATATACCTCGGTATCTCTGGTGTCTTTTCCTTTCGAGTATATTATTCACGGTCTGCCGGTAATGAATAATATGTCTCATGCGCTCTTTGGTTGGAGTCCTTTGTTGATTTTCCCCAGTAGAGTAAGATTCGTATTCTTTGTAGAATCGGATATTCCATCCTTTAACCAGTTTGTGTTTCGGATGTGTGTTTTGGCATATATACCAATTCACGTTTTCGGTAGATCACCTATTATATACCTCGGTATCTCTGGTGTTTCTTACCATGCGAGTTTATTATCTACGTTCTGACGGTAATAGATAATATATCTCATGCGAGTGTTCTTATCCACGGTCTGCCGGTAATGGATATTATATCTCATGCACTCTTTGGGTTTGTGTCCCCAGTTGAGTAAGGTTCGTTTTCCCGTTGTGGATTCGAATGTCCATCCTGTAAGTCGATTTGCTTTTTCAAGCCCTCCTTTCGGATGATGAGTGTCTTGGCATATATACCAATTCACGTTTCGGTCGGTCACCTATTATATACCTCGGTATCCCTGGTGTTCCTTTCTGTCTACTCCCTATTATGACTTTGGTCCCCTGTGGAGTCAGATTTTCCTGAGTTTCGTACCCTTTGTTGGTCTGTCTCAGATGTTGGTTGATTGATATCTCTCACCCTTATACCGGTCTTAGACATTCATTCTTCCTGAGTTTGTTACCCTTATACCGGTGACACCTCATTTCTTGTTGCTTTTCCCAGGAGAGTCTCTTTGTTAGACATTCCCCTGTGGAGTCTCCTTTGGTGATTTTACCCTTTGCTATATGGGTGTTTATTCCCCAGTATATGCATTTTCCCGGCAGGAAGATTCTTTGTGAATCTTTTCCTGGTCCGAGTCCGGATTTTTATCCGAAGTATCCTTGATGGATAACTTGAGTCAGCTTATGTCTTTCCAATGGATTTATTTTCCTCTGGAATTCTTTATCCCCCGGTGTGAGTCCGTTGCTTCCCCAGCAAGCTCTCCAGTCCGATATCTGTTATCCCCACTCGGAGTCGTGTCTTGTTCACGCTGTGTCAGTTTTGTCATTTCCCTAACCAGAGTCGTGTCCTGCTCACGCATTTTTCTTTTACTATCCCCTAATAGAGTCCAATAAGAGTCTTATTACTAGAGTCTCTGTTCCTGGTGAGTGTATTACTCCGATGGATCGTCTTTTCTTCTGTGTGAACCATATATTCCCCACAGAATTTGCTTTTGCATGCATACATCTGTATCGTGAGGTCTCTTAGGGACCAAAATTTGTCTCATTACTATTATTTAAGCCCATTCTACCGCGTCGAAATGAAGATTTCTAAACTTCACTTCTCCGGATAGAATGACCTTAAATAGGGGCATCTGTAAGACCCCAATTTTGGCCCTAAGATCCCTCATGGCCCATATCATCTCATATCACGGCCTCAAGGATCATTGCATACCTTTGCTTCCCTCATAGTGGGTGGGATACCTTGTGAGTGTGGTTCTTGATCACCAAGCATGTATTGCATTTGTATGTCATTGCTTTTCATATGTTTACTAACCAAAAGTACAAAAAATATTGTCATCTAACCATGTTGCTTGCAGATGAAGCAATCATCAGTTAAACAGTCAAATCAGGCCCTGAGCAATAGATGGTGACCATTCTCGAAGAATTTGGACACCATGATTATTCATTGAGAGTTCATATAACTTGTGATATCATTTGGAATCAAGATCTCATCTGAAAGAGGCTTGGAATTCATCAGAACATGGCCCAGTCAAACAAAAGTCAACAAAAGTCAACTGTGGTCAACTGTGCATTTAATCAGTGATTTGATGATTGGAATTGATTGGAAAGGTCTCATTCATGTATATATAAGTTTCATTTGGCATTTCAAAGACCAAAGTTGAAGGAATTGAAGTCCGACAGAAAGTTTCCCAAAATGGAAGTGGACCTGTAATTCTCACATGCCCAAAATGGAAAGTTTTTGACCTCAAAAACAGAAGTCCAAGGAAGCTTCAAATGGAAAATTGTTCAACATGACAGATGTAGATCTTGTTCTCACAATTCCAAAAAGTCCAAGAACTCAAAAATCCAGTGTGTGGTTTGCAAGATATGATCAGATGAATTTCAGAAAAGACCCGTAATCGGGAGGGCATAACTACCACATGGTTTATCCAAAATGCAAGTTCTTTATATGCACAAACTCCATTTAATGTGTACTTCAAAGTTACATAATTGGATTTTTTGGGGAAGGCTCCATGCAAAATGCCATTTTTGGAGTGAATCAATTTAAAGAGAGGGGCAAAATGGTCCATATTTGAAAATATTGAGGAATTGGAAAAAAGGCCAATGCAACTAGCTTCCAAATGCTGTTTGTGTTGGTTTCCAATTGAAAATTTTGCAGAAGGTGTTTCTAAGTATCAAGGAGCTTAAATCCAAATTTACACACATGAACCATTTTTTCATTAATCACATTTCTCTTGCTTAATTATGATTAAGTTAGGATTAAGTACTTGATATATATACTGAAATCCTAACAGAAATGAACTAACCACAATTGCATTAATCACTTTCATCATAACAGAAAATTCTTCACAAAAGATCACATTCTCTCATTTCTCTCGTTTTTTTGCTCAAAGCTTTTGAGAATTTTTTGAAGAATTCATCAAAGATTCATCAATTGGAAGCAAATTTTCTGGTGGATTCTGAATTTGCAGGTTGTCTTGAAATGCTGTTGAGGAAGAACGAAGGCAATTGATGACAAGATCGAGCTGTGGCAAAAATATTCTTCATCCATATCAGTCGCTGATTCTTGAGCGTTTGTGCGTCGTTGAGCTGAGGTCGCGTCATCATTCACCTTCCACGCCATTCTGCTGCATCTGTTTCATACCTTCGAGCTCAAAAATCGCGCCGAATCCGCATCGCATCGCAAGAAAGGTTGGAAATTGAATCTTGTATTTCGTCAAATTGAGTTAGGGATGTTGTAGATTGTAGCTCGTAGATTGTATAACAGCTTTTGGATTGTAATTTCGTTGCGATTTGAGTGAGTTATCGTCAATTTAAGTTTCGATGCGTTTCGATGCGTTTCCTTCTTGCTTTCGATTCGTGCTGTATGTTAATCTATAGAGGAAATCGCATCCATATCCTTGCTCGCGATCAAGAACCGGTCCGATCGGTACATTATTCATGCATTTCCGTTGAGGTTTGCTCGAGGCGACGAACGCAGATGAAGAACAGACGATGAACGTGATGAAGTTCATCATTTTCTGGAAAATTTCCAGCGATAGATCCTGTTTCCCAGCGCTCCAATTCATTTTCGTGTTTTTCCCTGCCGGATCCAATCACAAGCTGCCACGTCTGATTAGTGGTGCGCAGCGTTTTAAGCGTGGCTTCAGTAATGACACATTATGCCATTTCATTCAACATAAATTAATTAAATCATTATTAATCCAAATCAATATTCAAATAATTATTTAAGAACTTCTAAAAATCACAAAATGCTCAATTTAATCCAAAAATGCAGGGATTTTTTTGTTGATCTTTAATTTTTCTCTACTATTTTATAAAAATCAAAAATAAATAGTGCTTGGAAAAAATATTAATGGACCTAGAGATGTTAGTAATGTGTACATATTTTCATACATGATATCATTTTAATTATATAAACTACATGCTATATCCAAAATAAGTGAAAATTGAAACATAGATTCTTGACTCATCTCTGGATTTTTTGACATAGGTTTGGGAATTTTTTAGCCTATGGTTTATTATATGTGGTTTATTGAAATTGGATATGTATATATGTGACATAGTTTGGTATGCTGAATTCACCAAATTGATTACCACGCTTCCCATTGGCCAATGGCCTTGAATTTTTGCATGAAGCTTATTTGACATGTTTACTACCACTGTTAATTTTTGTGGATTTTTGTAATCCATTTTCGATTTGATTCATATTTTTTCTTGCTGCCTAGCATGTTAGAGTTCCATAGGTATAACCTTTAGCATTTATGTTGCCATATCCTCATAATGGATCCAATGGACATGAAAATTGATAGCATAGTTCCTGACACATTAATGTAGCTTTTGGCTTTGGTCCTACCGATTTATGATGCACCATTGCTGTTTACCATTAGATTGAAGTTGATGCATAATTTTTGACTTCATTTGATGTTGTTTTTGCATGCTGTACCATGTTTAATTAATTCCCATTGATCTACCCGTCCAAATGACTTGAAATTTAATATGTGGCTTGTTGAATGCCTTCTGGTTAGGATAGAATTTTTGTGGATTTTTTGGATCCTTTTTGACATGTGATTGGATATGATCTTGCTGGTTGTTTGTATGAGACTCCACATTGCATCTTTTGCCTTCCATGTTGCATAAATTGAAATAGGAACATAGTTTGGATATGGGACCAATGGGGATCCCTTTGTTATTGATATTACTTGACTTTGATCATGAATTGGTTGCTGTTTTAGGATTTTTCCATCTTTTTGACCCTAGGCTAGTCCTAGTGGTCATGTTACTTACATTTGAAGTGAATTGTGCCTTTTCAGGTTAAGGAGTTAATGATTAAGGAATTTGCTCCACATTATGGATTGTGTTATTTGACACATATGACTAATGTATTTGTTTTGTAGGATGTTGGTTCATGTGAGCCTTGTGCTATGCACATCATTAATTGTATAATTGTACTTTGTTAATTGATTCTTATGTTGTTATCTGTTTATGAATGGGATGCTGATTTTATTGGATTGTTTCCAGGTACCCTTTAGTCGCTCAGTTCTCTAAAGAACTTGCATTGCTTTGCTTAAATAAGCAACTTGCATTGAGGTATAGAACCTTCTTCTTCATGTAGTCTGGAGACCCGGCCCGTTATTTGGCCGGGCAAATTGTCTGAAGTCCTCCTTAAGAGGCATTGATTGTGTATGTTTATATTTTGTCCCAAGCAGGAAAAGTCCTCATTTGAGGCAATTGGTGGAAGGTAGGGATAAGCAATCTATCCCCCACTATTCAGTGAGTCTTCTCCTTGCTCCCATTACATGGTTGTAGCATCGAGATCCCAACCCAAGATCTATCGAGTCCAATTGGGGAAAGAGTTCCATCTTTCTGAACTCCCCCACATTCTTATATTTACATGCTCTCTCGGACATGAGATAGAAGCACTGAGGCACACCCCTCATACCCTTTCATCTGCTTCACCTGAGCCCCTCAATGGCCAGGTTAAGAGCGACACTTACCTCTTACAGTGGACTTTCATAGTCAAACCCTTTTGCTTGAGCCTCATGAATGGTTATAGCGTGTGCTACTTGAATTTATGTGATTGATTACTTGATTCATTTATACATGATTACTTGTTTGCCATTGTGCATTTACTACCATTGATTGCCATTGTGCATTTATCGTCTTTGTTTGCCATTAGTGCATGATCATTTCTTTTGTCCTTGTGACATTGTTGTTTTCCCATTGAGGAACCAGTTATAAGTCCCGGTGAGTTGGCATCTGTTCCCATGACATGGAAGGGGTAGAGTGTAAGACCTCATTGGTCACTCATACCCATTGCCTCGAGCATTGTTGTTGTATGTGAGGATTCATTGTAAGTCCCTGTGATGTGGCATTTGTATTCCTAGGATCATACTGTGGAGGTTAACATAAGTCCAGATAGATTGGCAGTTGACTTCCCTGTTTTGTTTTTTTGTTTTATTTTGATGGAGATTAGTGTAAGTCCATAGAGTGGCTTCTGATATCCTTACTTGTTTTAGGAGACAGGTATAAGACCATTGAGTGGCATCCAGTATCCGTTTTTATTTACTTTCATCTGTTACCATGTTCACATTATTGCTCATTTGTAGCCTATTCCTAAGGACCCACTTGAATCATCTTCTATATGATTTCAAGAGGCGAACCTTTCTAAGAAGTTTTACATTCCACCATTATCCATTCATCCCATCGTGTCTTACCTTTTCACACATACTTTTAAAAACTTGAAATAAGTGTTGTGCAAACATTCTCACCTTCTTTCCAAATTAGAAACTTGGACCTTAGGTCCATGATTTTTCCAAACTTCATTTTTGTAAATACTTCACTTTGAATTGACATTAATCATACATTGACCACACTTTGTAAATAATTCCAAATCAATTAACTTCACTCATTTAAATGATTTTGTGGCATTGTCCATGTTAGTTAAGTTTTCATACATTAGCTATAGGTTTGATTTACCCTAGTTGGTTGATATTAATCTCACCTATTTGTCCTTAGTAGATGAATTGTAAGCCTTCCTTGCCTATTATAGGGTTAACCCCTCTCTGGCAAGTGGAAGTTTTTCTCACATGGTGGACTAGTTGTTATATAAGGTTGAGTTTTCTCCCATGGGTAACGTAAAACCTTAGTGCTATTGTTTTAAAATGAACTCACAAATGTTTTGGAAATTTTTTAGCCGAACTACGGCGTTTTGATCCTTACCTTTGATGGAAGGTACGTAGGCAGCGGGTTCATCCGTTCAAACCCAATAATTAATTTGTACATTCTTTCCTCATCATCCCACTCGTGTTTGCACAATACTTATGTCATGACAAATAATAATTTTCAAACAACAAAGTGTGAAAAGGGCTCCCTAGGAGTACCTAGGACGCGTTGGGTGCCTAACACCTTCCCATTGCGTAATTTACCCCTTACCCAGACTCTCTGATCTTTTCATTAGTTTTCTACGTGTAAAACTTCTTAGGTTTTTGTTCGCTTTTTAACCAGTCCTTAGGATAAATAAAAGTGCGGTGGCGACTCTATATTCATTGTATACTTTGCTTATGATTTAATTGATAGATCATATAGTAACGAATACACCGCTACAACAGCTTAAACTACTTTTCACACCTCACACTTCTCAAAACCTCTATTAGAAAATAACCACTTGGCATACATTCGTACTAGAATCATTGCCAAGTTATATTTTTCTAAACAACCTTCAAAATTAAACGAGATAAATACTTTGTATACATTCGTACAAGAATCATTACAAAGTTAAACTCTCTTTTCAAAACATTTTCTAAACAGCTCTCACACACTTTTTTCAGACAAGAAAAACATAAGTGATCAAGCAATTAAGAGCCCATGGATAACCATGGATACAAAGGGTGCTAACACCTTCCCTTTGTATAATATACCTCCCGAACCCAAAATCTAATCAAGGTCTTTCCTGTTCTTTTCCGCCTTTCCTTATTGGATAAAAGAAAAGTCGGTGGCGACTCTTGCAATCCGCGACATTTGCTTTCCAAAGCAAAAACACACGAAGTCAGTTCACCGTATGACAAGTCCCATGTGAGTGTCCTCAATCATTCATTCATTAAGATTTGAAGTTTGGCTTTGAGAAGTTGATCAGTCAATTCATCTGACTATTTTGAAATCCACTGAGACCTAACTTTTGATGTGTTTGTCAAATGAAGATGACCCCAAGATCAAACATGTTATTAAGAATGATATGAACAACTTTCATGTTCATCAAATTTTCATTTGAAACTTGGAAGGCCATCATTCATTTCAAAACATTATAGGTCATTTTGACTGAAACCCTAATTTTAGGTCAACTTCCCAAGAACCTAACTCACTCATTTTTTATGATTTTGAGGTGGGAACAAGTGCATTGGAAATTTTAAGATGTCTACTTCAATTGTTATGTTGGACAAAATTTCATAATCCTAAAAGAAATACATGTGATAATACAAAACATTATAGGTCACTTTGGACCAAAGTCATTGAAATGTGAAAAAGTCCAACTTCAAGTGCCCATAACTTTCTCATCAAAAATCCAAATGATGCAACATTTAAGTCCAAATTTATTGTCTTGAAAATACCTACAACTTTGATGTTGAAGGTTTTGTCATTTGAGGCTTGCATCAATGAAACAGAAGGGCTTGAAGTTGGTCCATTTTGGCAAATTTCTCAAATACATGTTTTGTACATTGAACTTCATGGCCAATTTTCAATATTTTCCCAACTCCAAATGGATTTTTGTTAAACATAACATTTGTTCCTTATGTCAAGACCTTTCTAACCATTACCCACATGCCTATGTTTCAATTTTGCAAATGGAATTTTCGAAGAGGTGAAGTTTTGGTTTCAATTATGCATAACATGTGAAATCTTCTTGCACACTCTATTGCATGGCTATCTGCACGTCCAAACTTGATTCATGTGACTTCAGCATGTAAAACCAGTTGCTTTTGGGCCTCCCATGCGCCTATACAGACCCATGCATGGAGGACCCAATTCACATGCACACAAATTCTTCATGGCATTGCATCACCCTTGGCTATAAATAGAATGCTTTGCACACTTCAAACTTCAACCTAAAGGCGCATGAAATTCTGCACAAGTGAAATCCCAACCCTCCATTAATAGAATTTTGATTTTTCTCTCAATTTTTCAAGCTCAGATTTCAACTTCATTGGTTGATCTCTGACTTATAATTCCTTAGCCTTGCTTCCTTGTTACTTCAAGAACAAGCTGCACTGAAGAATTGGATCAGACCGTGCCATTGAAATCTGCACTTCAAAGGTTTATATTCAAACTGTTTTGATTTGAATCTCTCTTAATACAATGCATTGCTTGGTTTGGTTGGTACCTCTGAAGTCCTCATGTGAGAAGAAATTGATTTGTGCTTTTAATTTTGTGAATTAAGCAAGTTCAGTTTGAGTACCTTATTTTTCCTTCTCAGATTTCTCCTTCTATGAGAGTCTTGAGCAAAACCTAAGGGCACAGGGGTGATGTACATCACCCCAGCTTTCGAATGATGTATGGATCGTGAGTTTTGGTTGAGGTTGAGAAACCTGCAACTCTGGCCGGAACAGTGAGGTTCACCGGAGAAGACAGTGGTTTCCACCACCGTCCCCTCGTGGATGAGTTCCTGGCCCTTGGATCCATTGCCTCAGATCTAATCTTGGCTCTTGGTTTGGCTGACTTCATTTAATGCCATGTGTTTCGCTGTTGACCAAGGTCCATCATGCGCGCGCGTCTCCCAGCCTTGTGATCAGCCACGTCAATTAATGAAGTGGGATCCAAGCGCTGTGGATTTTTGCAATTTCTGAAATTCCATTTTATTTTCTTTTATTCCAATTATTTTTAAAAATTCATAACTTCTTTATTTGGAATCACAAAAATATGGGACCAATTGCAAAATTTTTCTCTTAAATTCTAGTTTCTAAAAATGATTTTCAATTATTTTTGTGATTCCATTTAATATTTTTTGTGAATTATTTCTTTTCTGGTTATTTTTAATTCATTTAAAATACTTTTCAATATTCAAAAATGCCAAAAATATTTTCTTAACATCTTTGGATGATGATGGATCTATGAAAAATATTCTCATCAATTTCTTAATTGATTTGAGATTTATTTGAGATTTTAGTTCAATTATGTTATTTTTCTCCATTTTTAATTGTTTAAAATTAGTTTCTGTTTTCAAAAAATGATGAAATTTTTTGTCAAACCTTGTTTGACCATGTTAGACTTATGATGATCCAATTGAACTTTTCCAAGTTGATTTGAATTGGATTTGAAGTTTGACCTTTATTTGTTCATTTTAATTCAAGTATTATTTTAATTCCAAAAATCACCAAAAATATTTTTATTGTTTCTTGACTTCTAAGCTTCATCTCACTTTTGTTTACCATTGATTGATGTTGATTCCATTCATGTTTGATCAATGTATGTTGGTTATGTCATTTGAATTCCAATTATGTACATTCCATTTCCATTCTTTTTTTTTTCTTTTTCTTTTTCTTTTTGACCAATGAGTTAATGATTGGTGGTTAGCCTTGACATTTGAGAGGCTTAACCTTCTTTGATCCAAATCAAATTCATCTTGATCAAAGATCAAGTGAATTGCTTTGCATTAAAGATAGGTTGCTTCTTGGTCAAGCAAAAAACCTAAATCCATACAAGGTCATTCTTCTTTTCTTTTGGCATGGCAAGTTGTAGGAGTTTGGCTTACTAGTCATGGTCTCTAACTTGTGTTTATTTGCCTATAGTTTTATTGACCGACCTCAGATAGGTGTAACTACTACATTAGTCCACTTACGATTGCTTAACATAGCGCTAAATTGCCTTATGGCCCACTAACACTAACCATTAATTACTAACTTTTAATTCAAGCATTTAATTCTTGCAATTTACTTTAATGAAATTTAATTTCTTTCTCATTAATTCATTTGTCTTTTCCCTTTGCTCACTTGAGCTCATGTTTATGCTTATGCCATTTGCCTTTTGCTCAGTTGAGCACATTATTGTGTATATACTATTTCCTTGTGCTTGTTTTGTTTTTGTTTGTGTAAACCAAATGCAAATGGAGAAAGGACTTAGATTTAGGACCTTACCTATGCTAAATGGAGTTTCAAGAGCAACTAGGCCTCATGCCTTTAGAATGCTAAATATGTTGAAGAGAAACTAGGCCTCATGCCTTTAGAATGCTTAATCTTGAAGATAACATCGAAAGGACCCCTAATTCTAAACTCACTCTTGTCCATTCTTTCATTGCATTGTGGAACTTTTTGATTTGTGTGTTCTTGTGTGCTAGGGATCCTAAACTTGAGCCAATTAGAAGGACCATTGTCATGGACATCCAAGATAAGAGATACAAAAGCCAATTGGAAGATTCCTAGGAGCTTGATTGATTATTTGCTTGATTGCTTGAGTTAATTGCTTATTGCTTGCTAAGTCCAAAGGAAAGGAGCAACTTGGATCATCTTTATGATCTCAAGAAGGGAACTCCAAGTGGTTTTATTTCTCTTCCCTCGTCTTTGCATGTTTAGGACCTAGCCCTTCTCTTCTTCTCTCCACTCTAACCCAAGCCAAACTTTTTGTGCAAACATTAACATTGTTTTCAAAAATTAGAAACCTAGGCACTATGCCTTTGATTTTTCAAACTCTTTTCATAAAACTTATTTTGAATTGAATCTTAAGTCAACTTTGACTTTATTTTGTGAATACTTTTCATTTGTAAATACAACTCACTCAATTTTTTTTATGGTTCCAATGACCATTTGTGTTAAAGCTTTTCATAAACATTAGCTATTAGGTTTGAGTTATCATAGAGGTTGATATAATACTCATCTGTATCCTTAGTGATGGACTATAAGTCTTCCATGCTTATTATAGGGTTAACCCCTCACTAGCATGTTGAAGCTCTCCTCACATGGTGGATTTGTGGTTTTAGGTTGAGTTTTCTCCCTTTGATAACAAAAGACCTTAAGGCTTTTGACCAATCAATTCACCAACTTCTTTTGAGATTTTTACCCCGAACTACGAGGTTTTGATCCTACCTTTTTAAGATGGTACGTAGGCAATGGGTTTATCCATTCAAACACAAAAATTGTAAATAACTTGTATATTCTTCTCTCATCTCCCCAATCATGTTTGCACAAATATTTTTTCACAAATACCAACCTACCATACAACATTTATAAAAAGGGCTCCCTTAGAGTACTAAGGATGTTTTGGGTGCTTAAAACCTTCCCATTGCATAACCAACCCCCTTACCCAGATCTCTGACATTTTTATTAGTTTTTGATTTGATAAAACTTCTCATTTTTTGTTCGCTTTCTAACCTTTCCATTGGATAAATAGAAGTGCGGTGGCGAATCGAATTGTATGATTTACTTTTGATTTAGTCAATAAATCTAAAGGTAACGAATACCCCGCTACAAGTCCCAACTCATTAACCACCTCCGAGAAGCTTACGAGCCTTATTAGACATTCAAGAGTTGTACACACCCTAATAACCTCTTCTACATGCTTCTCCGACTAGCTTATATTAATTTTCATTAGAGTTGTATTAAAGGTATTTTATTGAGTGAATAATTATAAGTTTTAGTGGAATTGTGTTTCAATTGGGGGAAATTTGATGTCGGATGGTTGGTTAAGCATATCGAAGAAGAAATTGCGCATCAAAAAGCATTTTAATACTTTATGCAATTTTTATTCTATTTTTGTTTTAGATTAAAATCCCATTAGGGTTTTCGCTCTCTCAGATATTTAAACATTCTTAGGAGTGACTGTTAGGATGATCTTTAACTTAATAAAAAATCATTAGTTTATCTATCTGGTGGATTCTAGCATTTATCTAACAGGTTTTGCGATTGCAATCTTGTGTTATCATTCTAGGTTTATCGCTTGCTAATCCATAATGTTTTTGACTGCGTCAGGTGGCATCAGGACAAGTTTCTCTTATTTCTTTTTGTAACTTGACCAACCATGGGAGATCAACTGGTGACAAGAGCAAATCCTGAGGGAATTAGCACGACTATATCTGCTTTGACTGAACAGATGAAGAATTTTGCAAATCAGGTGAACAACGCCAACAACAATGGGAATCATCAAAGAGACAGGGTAGGAGAACAGGTTAGGGTTCCGCGGGTTGCCAATAATCATTATGCTGTTATTGCTGAAAATTCGTGTTCTGAAGAAGAAGAACCCTACAAGGAAGAAATAGTTGATCATGAGAATCGACATAACCATGATTATCGAGTGAAGGATGATATTCTGTTATTCTATGGAACAATGGGAGTGAAGGAGTTTCTGGATTAGCAGATCGACATTGACTTGGTCCTTAGACGTTTTGGATGTTCTTGAAAACAAGAAAGTTAAGTGGTGGCGATCAGGTTGGAAAGTATTGTTGTTGTCTGGTGGAATAAACTTGTTGTTCAAAGCAAAATGCAAAGGAAGAGACCAATAAGATCTTGGCGAAGAATGAAACAATTGATGCTGGATCGGTTTTTACCGGAGGATTATGAATAAATTATTTATAAGATGTATATTGAGTGTGTTTATGGAAAGAGAATTGTGACTGAATACAAAACTGAGTTCCAACATTTCTTTGAGCATAATTATTTGGGAGAATCAGAGAGCCAAAAGGTATATAAATACATCAGTGGCTTAAAGATTATAGGAGACAATGAGTTTGCAGACTGTATGGACCATGGCTGAGGCATTCGGTCTAGCTTTGAAGGCAAAATTGATGGAGAAATCCCCTTGAAATTTCTCATTTTTTAGCAGGTATTCACCCATAAATAACTTTGAAACAATAGGTGACAAGGAAAAGACTGCAACAACCAGGGGTTCCAACCTTGGGAATAAGGAATCTAACAGCTCTAGCGATGTGTAGTAGGGTAAAATACCAATCCAGAGGCAGAATAATCCATATTCTAAACCCACTAGAGACATGTGTTATTGTTGTAACAGAAGAGATCACAGTTCAAATGTTTGTCCAACAAGGAGAGTTGATGATGTTGCGGAAGAAATGGAGGAAGATGGGGGAAAGAGAAGACCGTGGAGTTGAGAACAATGAATATGAGAGGTTGAGTTTGTAGAGGAAGAATCTAATGAGCAGGTCAATTTTGTGTTACAAATAATTTTACTCGCATCCAAAGATGAAGGGCATCACAAGAATTTGTTCAAAACACACTATTATATCAAGAACAACGTGTGTAATCTGATCATGGATAATGGCAACATGGAAAATCCAGTGTTGCATAAACTGGTAGATTATTTGAAGTTGTTCACAAAACCCCACGAGAAGCTATACACCCTTGGTTGGCTAAGAAAGGGCTCCCAAGTTTGAGTAACACTAGCATGCAAAGTTCCTATCTCCATCGAAAAACATTAGAACGAAGAGGTACTTTGTGATGTTCTTCATATGGACGTCTGCCATATTTTACTTGGTAGACCTTGGATGTTTGATAATTATATCACTTATCATGGACGAGATAATATGATAATATTTATATGGGGCACACATAAAATTTATATGGCTCCTATTTTTCACTTTGATAAAAATTCAGGAGGAAAGAAGTCTAGTTTTTTGGTGATGACACAAAGTGAAAATGAGCTTGATGAGGCTGTTAAAGAAACTGAATCTTTCTATTTAGTGGTGATTAAAGGGTTGATGAGTGGTGTAAAGTAGGAAAAAATAATTCCAAAATAAGTGCTAGAGATCCTAGAGGATTTCAAGGAGTTAATCATAGAGGAACAACCAAACTATTTGCATCCTATGCGAGATATTCAACATCAGATTTACCTTATTCCGGGGTTTAGCCTACCAAACCTTCATAACTATCGTATGATCCCTAAGGAGAATCAAATCTTAAGGGAGCAGATTTAGGATTCGTTGAAGAAAGGATTCATCAGTGAGAGCATGAGTCCCTGTGCAGTACCGGTCCTTCTAGTCCCTAATAGGGAAATCAGTGGCAAATGTGTCTTGACAACAAAACCATCAATAAGATAACTATAAAGTATCAATTTCCAATTCCATGTTTAGAAGACATGTTTGACGAGTTGGAAGGTTCTAAGGTGTTCACGAAGATAAATTTGTGTAATGGATATAATTAGACCACAATCAAACCCAAGGATGAATGGAAGATAATTTTCAAGAGTAAAGATGGAATGTACGAGTGGTTGGTGATGCCTTTTGAATTGTCAAACGCCTTTAGCACGTTCATGAGAATTATGAATCAGGTTCTACATTAATTTACTGATTCTTTTGTAGTGGTTTATTTTTATGATATTTTGATTTACAGTAAGACCAAGAAAGAGAATATGGAGCATGTGAGGCAGATGTTACAAGTCTTACAAGAGAACTAGTTGTACATTAATCTGAAAAAATTCACATTCAGCATGAACATATTACTTTTCCTAGGCTTTATTGTTGGTGAAGAAGGGATTCTGGTTGATGAAGATAAGGTGAGTGCTATTTGGGATTAGCGTGCACGTTCCTAGTTTTCATGGTCTGACCACCATCTATAGGAGATTTATCAATGCATTTAGTACTATCATTGCACCTATTACTAAACATTTGAAGAAAGGGAAGTTCAATTACGGGTTTGGGAAAGAGCGGAGTTTTGCATTGATTAAGGATAATCTATGTACCACACCAGTATTAGAACTTCCTGATTTTGAAAAAGTGTTATAAGTTGAATGCGATGCTAGTGGAGTGGGAATACGAGATGTGTTATCTCAAGAGAAGAGACCAATGACATTCCTTTTATATTCAAGATGACTATCATTTTTAAAGGGGATTGACTATGCATTCTCTGCTCCTCTTTAAGAGAGAAGCTAATCACGAGGTTCCTAAGTCAAGTACTTCAGATATGTACACCAAATTTATCAATCATTTATGGATTACTCTTTGGAGATTGTTTGGAACTGCGCTGAACATGAGTTCTATAGCTCATCCTCAAACAGGTGGACAAACTGAGGTAACCAACATAATTTTGGGGAATATGATTCAGAGTGTTTGTGGAGACAAGCAGAAGCATTGAGATTTAGTTTTACCTCATGTTGAATTTTCTTATAACAACGATATGCACTCAGCTACAGGGAAATCACCATTTTCTTTAGTTTATACTTTTGTTCCTAAACATGTGATTGACTTGGTTAAGTTGCCTAATGTGCCTGTGGTTAGTGCGAGTGAGAATATGACTAATGAAATGGTAGCTATTATAGAAATTGTGAAGGATAAGTTAGAGGCTACTGGATAGAAGAATAAATCAACTGCTGATAAATACATGAGAGTTAAAGTTTTCAATGTAGGAGACAATGTGATGGTGTTTATGCATAAGGAGAGGTTCCCAGTTGGTCCTTACAGCAAACTGAAACCACGCAAGTATGATCCGTTCAAAGTGAGCAGAAAGATCAAGGATAATGCTTATATGGTAGCTCTCCCTAATTCAATGAATATATCCGATACTTTCAATGATTTGACATCCATGAATATCAAGCAAATGAGGCTCTTTATAAAAAAGAAAACTTGGGGTCGAGCTCACTGATGTAGGAAGATTAGATACATGTATCGAAGAAGTAGTCGCGCATCGGAAGACATTTTAATATTTAACACAATTTTTTTTAATTTCTGTTTTGAATTAAAAGTTCATTAGGGTCTCTTTAGATCCATTAGGATTTTTTTCTTCTATATTTAAATATTTTTAGAAGTGATTGTCAGAATAATCTTTAATTTAATAAAAATTAAATAGTTTTTCTATCTGATATTTAATCGATTTTACTCTTGTATGTGTTCTTATTTTAGATTTAACGCCGGTTAACCCATAGTATTTCCGAATACTTCAAAATTTGTAATGGTTTGAATCAAATTCCACAATCAGTTGATGTAATACATAATCATCTTCTTATTGAAGTAAATATAAATATGGGTGATCGACCAGAGAAAATGATTTATAAAATTTGATTCAAAGATTTTAAAGAAAGAGTGTCTGATACTGTGTGCAAAGATAATGATGTTTTGTACTTTGAGGCACAAATTTCACTTTGTTATCACCGAATTGCATGAGTTATTAAAATGCATACTTCTATAAAGTAACACATTATGAATTGTACATATGATTCAAACAAAATATTGTGTCAAATGCATGCAGCTTATAAGAAAATACATTCATGCCTTAATGAATGTATTTTGTACATGAATAAGTTTCAAGAGTTGTATAATTACTCCACTTATAACACAAGAGTACATATTAAAGGATGTTAAGGTGTTACGATATCTTCCAATTATTTGAACCAACTGTTTTTATTAATGCAAATGTACAAATACTTTTTAGAATTCATAATCTCTCGTTTTTTGCGAAGCTAATATTGTGTCTTTCTGCAAAGTATAAAATATAAAAATTTATATTTAATCTCTTAATTCATGTTTTTAATGTTGGCATAAAAAAAATTTAGAATGATGAAAGACGGAGAAGAAGGAGAGAGAAAACTATATACCAAATTGTAAAAATTAAGATTGTTTGAAGTTGTATGCTTATATCATATAAAGTCTTTTATATAAGTAACAATAAATAAATAAATAAATAAATATATATATATATATATATATATATATATATATATATATATATATATATATATATATATATATATATATATATATATATATATATATATATATATAGTATTCGACTATATGCTGAGTACAACTAGTGCTTCAACCTAGTGGAATGTTGGAATTACAACTTCAAACACTTAAAATATGATATGTGTTCTTTTTCAAAAATGATCACGGATAAGAAGAAGAATAAAAAAGGAACATCAGCATTTTCAAATAAAGAAGAGTGAAGAATTTTGTATGCAGTAGGAAGTAGCTTACGAAGGTCACTTGTGCAACTGTGCCTCGTAGTGGATCAAGATTCAAGAGGTTGGTGTTGTTGGCCCATAATGCATTATACTAATTAATTATTCCATTGCATCAAATCAAAACAGCTATCATATAATGCATTATATGATATTGTTGTTGATTTATTTGACAATGCCATTTGGTACTACAAGTTTTTATAGGAAGTTTCACTATATATATCCTTTCACTGTAGAAAGAACAAAACTTTTCAGATTTGATTCTTTTCATTTTAAGAATATCTTATCACCCTTCCTCCCCACATGGATCTTGCCTATTTATCCCCCTCCCACCAACAACCTCCTAAAATTTTGTCACTTAACACACATCATGTTATTATTAGTTTATTTTGAAAATGAGGTAAGACTAATCAAATATCCAAATGCATGCATGGTTCTTGAGTGAGGTCTCTTCGAGGGTGCTATCTGTAATTGTATTTAGTTTAGTTCCATTTGGTCCTACAATTTATTTTGTTGTCGTTTTCATATGAGTCTTATAGTACGGAAGGTCGTAGAGTTGGTACGGGACAGATAGGAAAGCGATGGTGTAGCATATTATCATTATAAAATAAATTTTTAGTGTTAAAAATGATACTACTATGCATCCACATTTATGGTCAAGGAGTCGGCAACATGTTTCTTTTATAAGCAAAGATATCATTACCAAAAATCGTACAGTGGATACTCTAATCAAACAATACATAGACAAAAAGTTACCTTGAATTATACAAACTAGTCATAAAAATTACAAACGGATCTTCTATTATTTCCAATAATAATCCAATTCTAAGAGAGAAGGTTAATAGATAACAAAATATCGTCTATATTGAAAACTGAACCTCGAAACTAAGTGTTATTTATTTTCATTTAAATGTTCTAACAAGTGACTAACCAAATCTAATCCGCCTTACTCGAGTTGAAATATTTCTATAACATACTACAATGTTTATTAAAATTATCAGTACATTTGGAATCAGTTTCCATATTAATGCCCAACCATAATTCAATTCTTCTCCAAATTTTCTTTGAAACCGTGCACTGGAGCAACAAGTGATTGAGATTTTCTTCTAAGAGCACAAGTTTGGTCTCCCCCATCATTAAAAATGCATCTCTTTAATAATTGGTCCTTTTTTGGAAGACGGTGAAGAAAAATTCTCCACCCAAAGATATGAATATTCGAAGGAACCCTAAGCTAGCATAAATCACCGAGGATAACACTCAAATCTTCATTTAAATCCTCGATCTGATACACATTTGACAGAAATTTGTAACACGATTTTATTATGAAAACCTATGAACTGCGCTCAACGTCACAAAGAATCTTACCCAACCAAAGGTAGAGGATCCATATCCTTGTCCTCAAGAATATAGCTCGGATCGAGGTGGGCTTCTCTAGGACTCACCATTCTCACCCTCAGATTGGCTAGATCCAGAGGGGTGCGTCAGCTACGCATGAAAGCGTGTATTTCTTTTACATGGGGCATTTGAATGGTTTATTTGGACGTGCAAAACGTCCCCGATAGCACCCCTGAGGCAATTGGTTGTTGTAGTCATACATGCAAAGCGTCTTCGGCAGCTCCCCTAGATTCTAAAGATGCATGAGACGGGGTGGGGAATTGATTGTTGTAGTCGGACGCTCGACGCATGTCTGGCGTCCCCTCTGATTACTGAATGTGCACGGGGCGTTGTGCGGAATTAAATGCTATAGTCTGGCGCTCGAAGTGTATCTGACAACACCCATGACTTCGTGTATGCAAAGTGCCGGAGAATTTTGATTGTTGTAGTTGGACGCTCGAAGCGTATCCGACATCACTCGCATATCCTAGGGACAACGACAATTGTATCGGTTGTTCTCCGGTTCACTGCAACGTGCATTTGCATTTCGATATATATATATATATATATATATATATATATATATATATATATATATATATATATATATATATATATATATATATATATATATATATATATATATATATATATCACTATCGTATAATTAATTTACAAATACATTAATTAAATTTTACGGTTGGGCACAAGTGTATACTGAATGCCTTCTTTTGATGCGGTATCCAGGTGGCTTGGTGCTCGATTAACTCTGGAGGGACGAGCCCCTTAGTTTGGGATGAACCTAGGGATAAATTGGATCGAAATCCATCTTTAGGAGTTGTTCCTCGGTTCCGCGTTGTGCCTTTCCCTTCTAAGGGATCCAAGGTTTTTGAAGGAGGGTATGGTCGATGAGTGGTGCCTAATAGGTAGCTTGACTTCCCGAGTTATCTCACGTTCGGGGTGTTCCTCATCTCGCAAGTCCTTTATCTTTCCGAGGTCCTGGAGCCTTGTTGATTGTCCAGGACCAGACTCTTGTTATTACGATGATGAGATGCCCATCGTGAGGCCTTGACGATGATGAGATACTTGGCGCTGACTGTATGGGGCTATGTCGTACCTGACACACCTCCTAGGGGCCACTTGTTCCAACTTTGATCGTGTCCGGGGATGAAATCTCCCTCGTATTTGATGAGACTAGGATGAATTTGTGCTTGGTGCGACCGGACCCGTGACTTCTCCCGGCTGAGGGCGACAAAACGCTAGATCAACCCAGACTTGGGAATCTGAATCTAAAAGTGTCCACTGACCAACTTTACTCGATGCTTGAAGCTGATGTCCCTGGTTGGCCGGGACATTCTCGGATGGGATCTCGATCTGACGTTCTGTTGGCGTCGTTTCGAGGTGGCTAGGAATCGTCGTAACTACTTGTTTGGTGTCGGATCAGAGTTTGGTGGATCCAACGACGTAGATCTAAGATTTCGGCTTTGTGAAATTTCGATTTCTTTGTCGGAGATCTCTTATAAGCTTAGTTCTGAGAGTCGAATGTAAAATCGTAGAAATTGAAGGAATCAGAAGTCGATTCCCACAAATGGTGTCACTGTTCCATTGCGGAACCAAAAATTGTGATAATTGAAGAAACTCTGACGTAACGGAGCTTCTGATGCACTAAGTTGATGTGACGTCGTGGATCGAAGGGTGTGATTGTTGGGGAGTCCGGGAGAGTCAATAACACCAATGAGACTAATTCCCCAGGACCACCCATTCATAGGCAATGTGAGACTTTTAACCAACATTTCATCCATTCATAGGCAATGTGGAACTTTTAACCACTCAAACGTGCACCCAACATTCTCCCCCACAAGTGTGAGTCCCCCACATCCTATAATAGGATCCAACACCGGATCCAGCTCACGCTCCCCCACCAAGCCGAACCACAGTCTGATACCATTGTTGGGGAGTCTGGAAGAGTCGAGAACACCAATAAGACTAATTATCCAAGACCACAGGAGATGGAGACCCCACATCTCAATCCAAAACCTTAAGGTGTTATGTAAATGAGTTATCTCTCTTATAAATCTAACATTCCACCCATTCATAGGCATTATGGAACTTTTAATCACTCACACTTGCACCCAAGAATGATCACGGTGCTTCTTGAACCAGAGGTATCGATATTGATCTGATGTCAGTAACGGTGTTGTTATCTCCAATATGGTGGACCTAAGGGGGATACATGCATGATTAGCATCCAACGCCCAAATCAGTTTAGAATTCAAGAAATATGATAGTGAAATTGAAGATTAGAGTTTGTGTATCTTAAAACCCTTTACGAATGTAATTATACCTTAAATCTGACGCAATAAACTAGGTAATAAGCCTCATGATATTAGACTTCTGACTGACACGAAATAATAGATCATATATCTTTGACCGGAAGACAACATATGTGAACATGATAAATTGTCCTAGTGGTGGGGATACTTGCTCTTCTAGCAAATATGGGGTGTGCTATAGTGAAAAATATTAGCAAATGTCTACTATAAGATTTATAGCTACAAAAATTTAATTTATATAAAATGTTGTGTGCTTATCATTATATATTAACATACTAGTTAAATTGATAAAATTCAATATTTATAATGAGATATTAAAGACATTAGTTTTATCCAAATTTACTCTATGAGTAGGTTAATATCTTGTGATATCTTCTGTGTGCATTGGTCAAATTATACTCAAAATTCAACGCCACAGTTAGTCTAAGATGTTTCAACTCGTGTCCACGACTTTACATCATAAAGTATACATGTTAAACTTGAGAACTGAGCCATATTCCATAAGGTCCAGCTATATTTCTATCAAATGACTAGCTAAAATCCATCTGCAAATGAAGCTTCGTCATAACTTTCCTCAGGCAGAGAGAGAGAGAGACCATGCTTCCTTTCAAACTATCCGATTAACTATCATCATAATTAAACTAATGGAGTGTGCCAAGATCATGTGAAGATCATTAAAATAGCAAACGCATGTCAAAGGCCGTACCCTCGACTACCACGAGTTAAAATATCAACATGTACGTCAATTTCTTCAATCTTGGGGTTGCAAACTTATTTTCTTTAATCAAAGGGATTACTTGAAATTTGATGCATATTCTCTGTGTCCCTTAAGAGGTAACAATAATATGGATCAGTCCGTTCATGACTTTATAAATTTTCTTACAGCTCATTTTTAGTTAATTAATAAGACTTTTTTAAATTGCTAAATTAATACTCCCTTCATATAGAATGAGTGCCCAATTACAAAAAAAAAGGTCGTTTTTTATTTTTTAATATAATATTAAATACATCTTTTGTTTCTTATTATACAACTTTCTAGCAAATTTTATGAATATTAAAAAAATAAAATACTAATAAAACTAGTTAAAAAATATCTTACGTTTACACTTTAACCTTTATAATTATTAATATTATATGAGGGAAAAATCAACTATGTTTTTATATTAAATCAAATAGGGATGTTGTTCTAAATAAATCAATAACTATTATAATAAATCATAAAGTGTCTTATATTAAGAACTAAGGAAATTGAAAATAAAAAATAAAGCTTATAATTAGATATGCAAAAGTATTTTTTAATTTTAACTATAAATATTAAGTGCATTTCGCTTCTAAATTATTATATATATATTTATAATAATATATAATTTTTTTTTTATAAAAATACTCTCTTGTTGGAAATCCACTAAAATCCATGGAGAATTTCAATCAATCTTGATGAACAAGATTGTTATCATCCATGCAATAACAATGAAAAGAGAAGAACAATTCAGAAAGGAAGAAAGTAAAGAACGATGAAGAAGAAGAATTAAAATTCTGCAGAGTTTCTCTCTGCCCATAAACTGTGAAAAACTTCTTATTCACTTTGCAACTGCAAAATAATGTGAACACAATATTGTGAATACTCTATTCACTTCATTACAAGAATAAGGGTTACTCCTTCTATTTATGGATTTAGGTTAACTTGGACCTCAAGCCAAAATCCAAAACTATAAAAGCCCAAAACTATAAAATCCTAAAATAGATAACACTATTAAAATAGGCCTAAGTCAAAATCTTGTGTGAAGCAACATGCTTCGACACTTCGATACACTAACATAACTCAACACCCTAGGTGGTTCGACACTTCCTTGCTCTGTCGAGCAACCTACTTCGACACAAGGAATTACAATTCAATGCACCACCTAATTCATTGTATCTAAACTATCTACATTCATCATAGCTCTTAATATTATGAACACTTCGACCTGCATTCCCTTCGTTATGATGTCTGCAATCTGATTCTCAGTTCTACAGTGTTCCACATTCATCTTCTCATCTGCTACCTACTCTCGAAGATAATGGAACCTCATTTCGATGTGCTTGCTTCGACCATGTGCTATCAGATTCTTCGCCAGATTGATAGCTGACATGTTGTTGATCTTCATGGTAATTGCTCAATGACTTTTTTTTGTTATCTCTTCGGCCAGATTCACCATCCACATTGCTTGACATGCACAAAGAGAAGCAACTACGTATTCTGCTTCGCACGACGGTAATGCCACTATTGGATCCTTTCTGGAACTCCGAGCAACTGGTGCACCATCTAGCATAAACACATAGCCAACGGTGGATTTTCGATCCTCAGCATCACTACACCAACTTGAGTCGGTGTATCCCACTAGCTTGCATTCTTTTCCTTCATCAGTTGCAGGAAAAAAAATGGAATAATCGAGAGTTCCTTTCAGATACCTTAATATCCTCTTTGCCGCTGCTAGATGTGATATATTTGGCTTCTGCATGAATCTACTCACCATACCTACACTGTATGCTAAGTCAGGAATTGTGTGACAAAGGTTCGAAGTGACCCAATAAGTCTTCTATATTGGGTTGGGTCGACATCATCTTCATCTGAATCTTTCGACAATTGTAATCTGGGCTCAGCTGGAGTCGAAGTTAGGTTGCAATCTTGCATCTCAAATCTCTTGAGTATTTCGCCTGCATACCTTCTTTGATGCATCATCAAACCTCTACCACTCTTGTAGAATTCGATGCCAAGGAAATAAGAAATGTAACCCAAATATAACATTTTGAATTCCTTGTTGAGATCACCTTTGAAGTCTTTGATCTGTTTCTTGCAGCTATTTGCTATCAACAAGTCATTGACATAGAGACATAATATAAGCAATTCACTCTTGCTTCTTCTTACATATATTCCATATTCAGATTTGCACTTCACGAATTCCTTATCCCTTAGAAAGTCATCTATCTTCTTGTTCCAAGCTCTTGGAGCTTGTTTAAGTCCGTACAAAGCTTTATGCAGTCTGTACACCTTTCTTTCTTCGCCTTGTTTCATAAACCCAACTGGTTGTGCAACATAAACTTCTTCTTTTAAGGGGCCACTTAAGAATGCACATTTCACATCCATCTGACACATCTGCCAGTTGTTCATGTTTGTTATACCAATAACCAACCTGATTGTTTTGATCCTAGCAACAGGTGCAAAAGCTTCATCGAAGTCGATTCCTTCTTTTCTGAAGAAATCCTTTCTCCACAAGTCTCGCCTTGTGTCGAGTCACTTCTCCTTTGGGATTCAACTTCACCTTGTATACCCATTTCACATTGATTTCCTTCTTGTCTTGGGGGAATTCAACAAGTGACTAAGTGTTGTTGACTTCGATTGACTTCAGTTCTTTGTCCATTGCTTTCATCCATTTTGAATCTTTCAATGCCTCAGCTGCATTGATTGGTTTGACATTTGCGTAGAAAGCATAATGTATCATCTCACCTTCTTCATTGACCATATCATATGATGTAATCACACATTCTTGTAACCTTGCAGGCATGTGTCTTGTTCTTTGAGGTCTTCTTGGGCCTGCTTCACCTCTAACTTCTTCTTGTCAAACTTCTCTTTCGAATTCACTAGCTGGTTCATCACAAAAGATTCTCACTTAATCCTTCTTAACATTCTCAGTCCAATCTCATTCCTTAAGCTCATCTATGATCACTTCCCTACTGATCACGACTTGCTTGTTCACTGGGTCGAACAACTTATATCCTCCAGTTGAATGATATCCTATCAGGATCATCTGACTCGATTTGTCATCAAGTTTTCTTCTCAACTGATCTGACACATGTCTACGTGCTATATATCCAAACACCTTCAGATGACTCAATCTAGGCTTGATACCAGACCAACATTCTTCTGGCGTGATTCCTTCTAGCTTCTTCGTCGGACATCTGTTCAAGATATATTTCGCAATCGGCGCAGCTTCTCCCCATAATTCTTTGGGTAGATGCTTTCCTTTCAACATACTTCTAACCATATTCATGATGGTTATATTCTTCCTTTCTGCGACTCCATTCTGTTGTGGAGTGTAAGGTGGAACCAACTCATGCACAATCCCTTTTTTCACACATAATGCATCGAAATCTTTCGACACATATTCTCCACCACCATCAGTCCTCAAAGTCTTGATCTTTCGACCGCTCTGTCTTTCGACCATAGATTTAAACTTGGAAAATACCTCGATCACTTCACATTTCTTCTTGATCAGGTAAGACCATAGTTTTCGACTGAAATCATATATGAATGTAACAAAGTATTTGTTACCTCCAATCGAATCCACCTGGAGAGGACCACATACATCATAGTATATGACTTCAAGAGTTGCCTTCGACATGCTTCCTGCATCCTTATTGAAGATGTTCTTTTGTTGCTTCTCCTGCACACATTCTTCATACAGTTCGTTTGGAATGTTGATTTATGGTAATCATGAAACCATATTTCTTCTCTTCAAATCTCTAGTGTCTTTGAAATTGAGATGGCCAAGTCTATAATGTCATATCCATTCATCTTTGTTGGCTGTTGTTGCAAGGCACTTATGCTCCATCACATTAAGCTCAATCTTGAAGGTTCTATTCTGAGACATCGGAGCCTTCAAGATCAAACTTCTATTTGAGTCGAAAACTCTCATCATCTTGTGTTTGATCGTCACCTTGTAGTTCTTTTCGACTAACTTCCCTATGCTGATCAAATTGCTCTTCATGCCTGGCATGTACAACACATTTGAAATTACTGACCTCTTGCCATGTTTCCTTATAATCAGAACATCACCAACACCTTCAGTTGCTAGAGTGTTGTCATTTGAAAATTTCACCATGTTCTTCATTGAGGTCTTTATGTTGATAAACCAATCTTTCCCTCCATACATGTGTGATGAGTATCCTGATTCCAAGTATCACTAGTCCTTGAATCTCTCTTCATCTCTTGTTGTGACCATCAACAACGTCTCTTCTTCTTCATGTTTCGCCAGCTTTGCATAAGTTTCTTGTTTCTTCTGCTTTTATGGACAATCACTAGAATAATGACCATACTTCTGACAATTATAACACTGAATGTAACTCTTGTATGGATTTTGACCACCACCTCTTTCTCTACCTGTAACACCACATCTTTGGTTGCCTTGGTTCCAGGGTTTCCTCTGATTCGACCAGTTTCTTTCTTACTGATTTTGACCAGTGGAATTTTTGTAGCCTCTTCTTCCTTTGTTTCCATTTCAGCTTCCTTTGCCTTTGCTTTCTTTTGTTGATTGAGCGTACAAAGCCATATCACTCTTCGACTTTTCTGCAACTCTTTCAGCCATTCCTTGTTCATGAGATTCAAACGTCCCTTGAAGCTCTTCCTTTGTCAGTTTTGACAAATCTTTCGACTCTTCTATGGCTACTACCATATGGTCGAACTTTGGAGCCAACGATCTCAAGAACTTTCCAACAACAGATCTTGATGTCAACACTTCTCCATATACCTTGATTTGATTCACCAGTTTCGTAACCGTAGTGAAGAAATCATTTATTCTTTCATTGTCTTACATCTAAAGCAATTAATACGTCCTTTTGTGAGTTTGTAGCCTCACCTCTTTCACCTTCTTCGCGCCTCCAAACGACTTCTCAAGAATTTCCCATGCCTCTTTCACTGACTCTGCATCACTAAACTTTTCAAAGTTACATGCATCAATACATTGATGGATTATAAAGAGAGCTTTATAATCTTTCTTCTTCAATTCTTTATGTGCAACCTTTTCTTAATTTGTCGCATCTTTTGCAAGCGTTGCTACTCCTTCCTTCACAAGATCCCAAAGATCTTGATAACATAACACAACCTTTATCTGCTTGCACCAATTCTCATCATTGTTGTTCTTGTGAATCGGAAGATTTGCTGCAAAATGCCTGTTTGGATGATTCGTTGTCATGGTGATTTTCTTTCCACAGATCATTTAACCGGAGCTCTTGATATCAGATGTTGGAAATCCACTAAAACCTATGGAGATTTTCAATCAATCTTGATGAACAAGATTGTTATCACCCACATAATAACAATGAAAAGATAAGAACAATGGAGAAAGAAATAAAGTAAAGAACAGTGAAGGAGAAGAAGAATTAAAATTTTGCAAAGTTTCTCTCTACCACAAACTGTGGAAAAATTCTTATTCACTTTACAACTGCAAAATACAGTGAATATAATGTTATGAATACTCTATTCACTTCATTACAAGAATAAGGGTTACTCCCTCTATTTATAGAATTAGGTTAACTTAGACCTGAAGCCAAAGCCCAAAACTATAAAAGCCCAGAATAGCTAACACTACTAAAATAAGCCTAAGTCGAAATCCTGTATGAAGCAACATGCTTCGACACTTCGACACACTAACACAACTCAAGACCCTAGGTGGTTCGACACTTCCTTGCTCTGTCGAGCAACCTACCCTACTTCGACACAAGGAATTACAATTCAACATCTCTCTCTCTCTCTCTCTCTCTCTCTCTCTCTCTCTCTATATATATATATATATATATATATATATATATATATATATATATATATATATATATATATATATATATATATATATATATATATATATATATATATATATATTGGCACAATAATAGTGAAGGATAATTTCATAAAAATATTTTTTGTTTGTGAGTGAGTGTGTGTGTGAACATAATTAAAATGGCACAATAATAGGGAAAAAAAGGTATTTTTATAAAAATATTTTTTCTTTACGTGTGTGTGTGTGTGTGTGTGAACACAATTAAATTGGCACAATAATACAGAAGAAATGATAACTTTATAAAAATATATTTCCTTTGTATGTATGTGTGTGTGAACAAGATTAAATGGGCACAATAATAGTGAAGAAATGATAGTTTTATAAAAATATTTTTTCTTTGCCTCTGTGTGTCATTGTCTGTATGTGAGTGTGAACATAATTAAATTGGTACAATGAGTGTCTGGCAATAAAAGAAAATTAGTGAAGAATTAAAAACTAATAAACTACAAATCGTATGTGCGCACAAATAAACTGGCACGAGAAATATTTTTTGTGTGTGTGTGCGCGTGTGTTTGAACACAATTAAATTTGCACAAGAAGTGCCTTAAGGCAAAAAAATCCTTCAAGAACTTAATAAACAACAAATCACATATAAAAGAAGAGACAACTTCAAAAGAAACAACCATACTATAGAGCTTCATCTAAAGGAGAACTGGGCTAGACCTCAGACCACCAACACCATCATCAACACAACAAAGATCATGCAAGAGAAACCAAAAAGATTGAACAATCTCTAAAGTAGGCCTGAACTCTTGATCTGTTATTCCTGAAGACACGAGATATGATTTTGAATCCAATCAGAGAAATATGATGAGTTTGTCACTAAAAAAATCAAGTTCAAGAAAAAAAACTATTTTCCTCCATCACTTTCACGTTTGTTGAAGAACTTAAGAAAAGTTTGTCATTGCACAATGTCTAAATAGTTCTAACTAAACTATCGTAAACACTCAAAGAACTCCTAGGAAGAACCACCTTCCACCTCACTCACTTAAAGATCTTATGCTGAATAGTATAAGCTAAATCACATGTAATAAACAAATGACTGACAGATTCTAACAAACCCCCATATAAAATATATGAGATGCCCTTAGGGTCGACAATGACCTTATGCTTTAAAAGATTCTTTCGAAAAAAAGAATCTATCCTACAAAAGCTATCAATAGAAAACCACAAACTTATAAGCAACTCAATTATCCTTGATAAGAGAGAGATTAAATATTTCCTCAGTGAGGAATAAAATAAGTACTAAGATATACTTGGATTATATAAGAAGAAGCTATAACATCCCAAATTTGATTTATTAATTTTATTGAATTATTTAGAATTTTATTTGATTAATTGGCGTTTGGTGTGCCTTTAAAATAAATTTTGTGATTATATGTATTGTTGGGGTGTAATGATAATAGTAGGGTGTGGTGAGAATATAGGAGCTTGGTGGAATAATTAGAAATTAGAATAATTAGTATTTTTAATTAATATTAGAAATAAAACAAGAAATTGGTAAATATGAGGAATTTGACCAATTGTGTGATTTGAGAGAAGTATGAGGTAAGAGGAGAGAAGCTGAAAATTAGTTGGGCAATAATAATAATTATCCAAAACTAATTATAATATTATATATTCTAAAAGTTAGAGAAATTAGGTTTAGGGGAGAACTTTTGTCAGTACATGAAAACAAGGAAGCTTAGAGAAACAAGAACATTGGAAGGGGGAGCTAGGGTTTGGAGGGGAGAATCCATAAGAGAGTCTTGATTTGTTGTTTTTGATGGAAATCTAAGGTAAGGGGGGAGAAAAGGCCTTCAGTATGGATGTATTATATGATAGGGTAGAGAAGAGAGGTCATTGCTCTCATTAGAGTTCCATGACTCTGTTTTAATGAATTATTGTTGTGTTAGAAAACTGGAAATTGATGATTGGTTGTGTTTATACATGTGATTTTGTGACTAAAATTGTGTTTGAATCATCATGGTTACACATATATGAATTTCTACCGTTGATGAATGTTTGAGTGTTTGGATTGTGAATATGATTATTGGTGAATTGTTGATATAATTGTTGATGAGTTTCTATGAATTATGATGAGTATGGTTCTTGTAATATGTTGATGGTTCTGATAACACGATTCACTGTTAAATTCGTATTTCGGGTTAATTCATTTTGAGAAAATTGGTTGGAATAACGTATGAAGGTTTATGGATGAAAGGAATGAAGAACGTATGTGAAACTGTTTATTTTTGGAAAAATCATCAGTGACAATCGATTGTCATCCTATGGCAACCGATTGTACTAGTGTAAATTTTGAAAAAAATAATGATGACAATCGATTGCAATGAGGAATTAATTTATTCTACTGTCTGGCAACATGAATTTTGAGAAAGTCGGAAGCGACATTCTTGATGACAATCGATTGTCATCCTATGACAATCGATTGTTGTAGGCCCATTTGTGGAAAATTTTGTTTTGATTTTTGTTGTATTGTCCAACGATTTTGGCTGTATCTTTAGTTTCGTAGGTCCAAATGAGGTGAAGTTTAAAGTGTTGGAAAGATAACACAAAGAGCTACCTTACGGTAGTGCTTGGTAAAATTGTTGAGTTGTAGTCATGTGTCTACTGTAGGAAGGTATATAATGACATGTATGATCAAGTAGTAAATTGTTGCATTTACTTAATGATTAGTTGATGTTATGGTGAATTAACATGATCGGATGCTTGTGAATATGAATTTTATAAGTTACTATTATTAGGTGTTGTTTCTTAGTTGTCGTAACATTGATTAACCATTGCATGCTGAGAATGATGATGCGTATAATGTTGATAAATGCATGGTGATAATATATGTGATTCTTTTGGTGATAATGCATGTTTTTGAGAGTCATGCATCATGGTGTACAAGCTTTGGTCTCGTTTTGGTGTGCAATGGTCCTATGATGGGGATTCAAGAGCGAGTAGTTATCTCTAGATGGGAACCGGTGAAACGTTACTTATGGTGATAGTAATGATTTGGTGTGTTCTGGTCCTATAGTAGGGATTTAGGAGCAAGTAGTTGATTCCATATGGGAATTGGTGAAGCGTTACTCATGGTGATAATAACGATTTGATACACTCTGGTCCTATGGTGGGGATTCAAGAGCAAGATGGATATGTGTTGTCCATAATGGTGCCACATGTATAAGTGTCACGTTTTATCGTGAGTCGCATTGCATACATATATGTGCATGTTGTTTGTGATTGGGCGTGAGATATTGGTGATGTTGATTTATGTAATGAATGTGTACTATGTTGTATCTTTTTTAACTTAGCATTATTTACACTATTCATTTTGAATGTTGTTTCTCATCCCTTTGCTTCATGTTGTCCACCATGGACATCTTGCAGATATTCAAGAGTGGTCATTGTTATTGTGTGTGGAAGGTGGCTTATTGGAGCTACTCTTCGATTTTATTTATCACTTTATTATACATTAGTGGTTTCTATTACTCTAGTCATGTAACATCAAGGATGAGAGTTTGTTATGTTTCATGTTGATGTTGATTTTTTTTTTTGTTTTGGAGTTCAGTACTTTATTTATGAAGTTATGATGAAAATGTTTTTCCGTTGTGTAGTTTCAAATGATTTGATACATTTTCAAAGGATTTTTGTTGGTGACACATTAAATTTCCGTTTAATCCTTTTTATATAAGTTTCGGGGTTTAGCGTGTTACATTGTGGTATTAGAGTCTGGTTTATCCACCCGGGTGGGTTTTTTTGTAACAATGATTGTTATGTGGTAAGCGACATGTGTGTGAAACTTTATGGGTACTCGTTTGGTTTTTCTAACCAATTACTTGTAAGAGCAGGATTGAAACAAGTGGGGGAGAAGCTTCTGCTTCTCTGAGATGTTTCAGGTGTGGATGTTTGGTTTAGTGTGCAACTAATTTCAAAAGTGTAGGTGTTATCGAGGTTGTATTGTTTTTGGAACTTAATGTTATCCTTGGAATGAACTAGTTGGACTTCAACCATGTTCGTATCAACTATATTGACAAGTCAGTGTAATTTCAAGAGTTTGATGACAGTGATGAGGTGTTTATGATATTAGATTCTGTGAAGGATGAAAGAAAAGCTGTGATTGATGAGTTTCCTATGGTGTGTGATTTTTTGGATATGTTTCCAAATGATATTAGTGATTTTCCGCCTGAGCGTGAGGTGGAATTTGCTATACACTTAGTACCCGGTACTAGCCCTGTGTCGATGGCTCCTTATTGGATATTTGCTTCAGAGTTGAGTGATTTGAAGAATAAATTGAAGGAGTTGCTTGAGAAGAAGTTCATTCGACCAAGTGTTTCATCATGGGGTGCGTCGATGTTGCTGGTCAAGAAGAAAGATGGTAGTATGAGGATGTATGTTGATTATAGACAACTGAACAAGGTGACTATCAAGAACAAATATCTACTTACGAGATTTGATAATTTGATGGATTAGTTGGTTGGTTCTTATGCGTTTAGAAAGCTTGATTTGTGGTCAAGTTATCATTAGATTCGTGTGAAACCATAAGATATTCTAAAGACTGCGTTCAGAACGAGGTATGGTCATTATGAGTATTCAGTGATGTCGTTTGAAGTGTCTAATGCGTATGGAGTGTTCATGGAGTACATGAATAGAATATTCCATCCGTACTTAGATCAATTTGTAATGGTGTTCATCGATGACATCTTGATATATTCCAAGTCTGACGAAGAGCATGTGGAGGATCTAAGGGTTGTGTTGCAAATTTTGAAAGAGAAGAAGTTATAGGCAAAGTTGTTAATTCTTCGTAGGGTTATAGTGATAATATCATTCATACAAGGAATTAAACATCAACAATAGAGAAATAAGGGATTCTAAACACAACCTGACCGCTTTCGAAATTCTGTTGAAATACTTATTTACTTTTCGCATTGCAAACTCGCCCCCCCCCCCCCCCCCCCCCCCATTTACTAGTTTTTATACATTGTAAGCATTTTGTCTTGTTAGAAGGAAGACCCTGTGGATTCAATCTTTTTATTAATGCAACACTATCGATAAACTTTCTGAGAAGTCATCAAGTTTTTGACGCCATTGCGGGGGACTGTTGATATTTCAACAAGGAGACATTTGTGCAACATTTTATTTTTAGAATTTTTTCTTTTCATTTTATTTTCTTACTAATCATAGTGCTACTGAGGTATTTCCTGTTTGTGTATGCGCAACTCAAGATTGGTGTTGACACTGTTTAATCCAGAAATTGAAAGAATCGCAAGTGATATCAGGAGAGAAGTCATGGAACCAAATATAGCTCAAGGGATCTTAGTTGGAGATCAACCTATGATTTCTTCTGACCCGAAAGAAGAAATCACCATGGAAGCTATACCACCCTAAACTATGGTGGATTAATATAATAGAACCAATGAAGGACAAGTTTCGAGAGGGTTTGTACCGAAGACCCTACTAACTCTAATATTAAGAATTATGTGCTTTATGGTTTACATGACAATCTGTTCGATGGGAACACGATTCGAGACTCGTGGGAGTATCTTGCACGTTCTACGAAACAACTTCGATGTGCAAACCAACTTGTGCCAGTGAAGACTAGGTTAAGTTGAGATTGTTTGGGTACTCACTAATTTGAAGGGCTAAGTATTGGTTACTTTGCCTTCCAAATAGAACAATTCGAACTTGGAAGGAATTGGAAGATAAATTCCTAGAAAGATTCTTCACCACTAATCAGTTTACTGAGCGTAAAGTAGAGATTGTAAATTTCAAGCAGCATGAAACTAAGTCGTTTTATGACTCAGGGAAAGGTTCAAACTTTTATTACACGGATGCCTGAATAAAAATATGAATAATATGAAGCATATGTAAATTTTCATTAAAGGTCTCAAAAGTCAAACTCGTATGTTGTTAGATGCTTCTGTGGGAGGCACTATCCGATCAATGGCTGAGCCACACGTGAAAAACCTTATTCAGAAGATGTGCATGAATGATTACTGTTCAAAAAGCGAAAGCTCGATAAAAATCGAAATTGTGGGCACGCCCAAAGGTATGTTATCTATTGATACCCATACTGCGCTTTTAGCTCAGTTTGAATTGTTAAATAAAAAGCTAGTCGAAAGCAGCTTAGGTAAAGCTAACGTGAGCCATATACAAGCAATTGGGTGTAATTTTTATGGAGGAGAACATACAAAAGAAAGGTTCTCCTTGGAAGGGACAAGCAAAGAAGTCCAATTTGCTAATTTTCAGACGAACAACCCTTATTCCAACACCTACAATCCGGGTTGGAAAGATCACACAAATTTTTGTTGGATCAATAATTAAAATTCAAGTGCTAACCAAGGTATGAAACAAAGCCAACAAGCTTCATTTCAAAGGAAACCTTCAAAGTTGGAAGATACCTTGCAAAATTTCATTAAAGTCACTTAAATTAGCTTTGATCAGGTAAATAAGAACCATGAAACAATAAGTAGAAACCATGTTGCGTCAATCAAAATTTTGGAGCTGCAGATTGGTCAGTTATCTAGATAAATAGTTGATTTACCAAGCTCGAGTGAAGGATTTACAGGTAATATTGTAGATAATCCTAAGAATGAATCATGCAAGGCTATGGAAACATGTTTTGGGGTGATTACCGAAAAGGATGGAGATGAAATAGTTAAAGAGGATGTCATTGAGAAAGAAGCATATGTGATTGAAAAAGAGGAGAGTAATAATCCATGTGATATATAGGAAAGAGGATTCACCCTTGATCAACTTATATACAAAAACTCTCCTTGGAATAGAACAAAGAAGCAGATCCTGAATGATCCAAATCTCGAATTACCATGTTACACATAACTAAGAAGAAACTGATACATGAAGATGATGCAGGAATGTTTGAAAATTTTAAAGAATTATTGTCAACACTTCAGGTTAGTATCTCGTTTCATGAGGTTTTAGAATTAGTTCCCAAGTTTGCTAAGTTTGTGTAGGGATTGCCTAAGGGTACAAAGAAGAAGTTGACCAAAGATGAAGGATCTAGGAAAGTTCACCATTGCTTGTACCATTGGTGGGGCAAAGATCCCAAATGCTTTATGTGATTTAGGGTAAAGCATCAATGTCATGCCGCTAAAAAATTTAAGAAATTTAAGATATGAGAGATTATACCGAGTAATATGAATCTCACTTTAGTCGATTCATCGGTTACGCATTATCTTGGTATTGTACAAGACGTGTTAGTTCGTGTCAATGGTTTGACCTTTCGTGCAGATTTTGTGGTGATTGATATGAAAGGAGATTGAGGAGGGCCAGTTATTCTCGGATGCCCATTCTTTGCAATCGGGAAGGCAAAAATAGATATGGAGACAGGTGAACTTGTTTTGAAGTTCAACAAAGAAAATGTGGTGTTTAATGCGTATGAATGGACACCATATATGGAGGATATAGAGACATGCTACCAATAAGTAATAAAATGGTAGTAAGGTTCACAAAATAATGACAACAAGAGCTTTGGTCGGCGTTAGGGTATCCCTTGCGCCTGACGTATTTTAAGCATGTGACGTAAAGCTAATGACGGAAAGTAACAATTGGATGAGAGATAACCCATTTGTTTTGCAGAATTTATGTTATTTTTATTCGAGACCTTCCAAGAGAGGAATTAGCTACTAGAGCATTCCCTTCCTATGACTATTTATGTTGTCTTAATGAACACGTTTATAGTTGTTTTTTTTCTTCGAATTTGCAAGTTTAGCACTTTAGCATTGAACAAATGATCCAAAAGAAACTTGATCATCATAATAGAAACTTGCAACTTGAAGGAAAAGGATGAGAAAAGAATCAAAGAACTTGTACTCAACCTACATATACCTCATCTAGTAAGGTTTGAGCTAAATAAATTATGTTGTTCACTTTTCTTTCTTTTTGAGTGTATCCATGCATTATTATTTTATCTAGTTTGATTGATTTCCGATTAAGTTCATCTGCTTTGACTGATACACACTGAGAATGTTTTTTGTTTATAAATTTGAGCCTTTTTAAACCACCATGTAGTAATGGGGATATCCATTGCTAGCCACTTTGAGCTTAGCCTTTCTTTCGGTGATGTAGCCTAAAAGTCTTAGCCATATGACTTGAAAGATCTTTTCTTTCCACCCTCTCTTTGGAGTTAGATAGAAGTATAGTTCCTAAAATGTATGAAAAAGATTAGGTTTGGGGTTGCTCTTGGAAGTGAGCAAAGTTTTAAGTTTGGAGTTGGGGTACTAGAGAAAATTGGCCAAAATTTTAAAAAAAAATGAAGAAATAAGAAGTGAAAAAAGACACTTAAAAAAAAGAGAAATGAAAAAGAATGTAAGTATAATAAGGACCAAAGATCTCTATAACCGACAAAAAGGAACAAAGAGATAAGATGATAGAAGGAGAACTAGGCACCTAACTCCAAAGGTTTAAACCTATTTTCCTAAAAAATATCCTACCCAAACATAAGCCAAGTTACAACCTGGAAAGACCTCTAATGTGTGCGTTGTGATTTCTGTGATGAACTATATTAGAACATGATCAAGCTAAGCATAGATGATTTTGCATGTTGATTGAGAGATAACACTCCATTGAGTGAGTCGAAGTGAGTTGAGAGATAAGTTGAGTACTTGTCAATGTTTGAGGACATTTTCCGAATTTGCCAGATAGAAGTTGGAAGATAGAATGATGGTCAGGTGAAATAAAAATTTAATTTGGTGATGTTCGATTGTTATTGTGCGACTTATTTTCTGTTGAAATATACAGTTGCAAGCGAGTTACTTAAGGACAAGCAATATTTCAAGTTTGGGGTTATGATGACAGTTCGTCATTGCATGAATTTAGTCGAAGAATCGGATCAAAAAAAGTGAAAGATGTGCTAAAATAAAGAAGAAAGACCAAATAATGAGGAAAAAATAGTTAAGTGTGAAGAAATTGAACTTAGTGAAAGTTTGGGTGAAAAGGGGAGCAAAATAGTGAAACTTTCGGGAAAAATCACGTGCACCATCAAGCAGTATCGTGCGTGTGATAGTGCCTTAAAAGCTGCATTGCACGTATTTAGTGTTATAAAAGTTGCATCGCGTGCGTGATGTATGTCATCACACGCGTAATGACCCCTTTTATGGGCTTTTTCTAAAGCATCTTATCCATTCTGAGCTCTTTTTAAGGGGGATTTTTGCACTTTGATAAGGGTTACGAATTTTGGAGATCAAGACACGATATTTACAACATCAATGATGATTTTTAGGGCATTAGAGACCATTACTTCAAGGGAATTCATATTTTATTTTCATCTATTTATTTTGGTATTGTAATCTGAATTATGAGTAGCTAAGCTCGTCTAGGTTAGGTTGTGTTATGATGAACTTATTTTAATATTATTGGGTAATATGTTGATATGACTTTGTATGAACCTTTTGATCTTTAATCATATTCAATTTCTTATTGTTCCTAATGCTTTTTATGTGAGATGCTCTTTTAAATTGATTGCGGGCACATAAGGATTACTGACCCTTAGTCTATATGTTGGACCTAGGGCAATTGTTGTACATACGCTGGTTGAATAGAAATATGAAACCCCAAGTAGTGTCATAGGAAATTAACCTTATGTGCATCGCTTAATCCGACTTACGCTGGTGAACTAGGGATAGGAAGCTTTGAGTAGTGATTAGTAAGTTATTTCGCTAGGGATCGGTTATGGAGGCTTTGTTAATTTATCGTAGGGTTATATAGATAAGATCATTCATACAAGGCATCAAACATCAACAAAGATAAATAGGGGATTATAAACACAACATGGTCACTTTCGTAACTCTGTTGAAAAACTTATTTACTTTTCGCATTGCAAACTTGAAACCCCTCCCATTTTACTAGTTTTTATACATTGCACAAATTTTGTCTTGTTAGAAGACAGTCCCTGTGGATTCAGTTTTTTTGTTACTATGACACTATCCGTACAATTGCCGAGAAGTCATCAACAGTCAGACGGAGAGAACCGTCTAATCCTTGGAGGATCTGTTGAGGGCTTATGTGCTACAATAAGAAGGTTCTTGGGATAACTACTTGTCGTTGATTAAGTCACTTACAATAAATAGTTTTCATTAAAGTATTGGAATGTCCCTGTTTGAGGTATTGTATAGTAGGAGGTGTCAGACACCTTTGTGTTGGTATGAGTCAGGTGAGAGAACAATAATTGGATCTGAGATTATGAAACCAACTTCTGAGAAGATCATGATGATCCAAGAGAAGATGAAAGCTTCACATAGTCTCCAAAAGAGTTACCATGATAAGATGAGGAAAACACTTGAGTTCCGAGAGGGGGATCTTGTGATTTTTAGAGTTACCCTGGTAACTGGTGTTGGTCGAGCTTTGAAGTCTTGAAAGCTAATGCCATATTCTGTTGGTACATACCAGATCTTGCAGAGGATAGGAGAGGTTGCCTATCAAATTGTTTCGCCATTGCCGCTTACTAATCTTCATGATGTATTTCACGTGTCTCAGTTAAGGAAATACATTTCGGGTCCATCTCATGTGATCCAAGTGGATGATGTACATGTGAGAAAGAACTTGACTATTGAGGCATCATCCATGCAGATAGAGGATTGGGAAGTGAAGAAGTTGTGTGGTAATGAGATTACCATGGTGAAGGTAGTGTGGGGAAGGATCAACTGGTGGAAGCATAACTTGGGAGCTGGAGAGCCAGATGTGAGAGTCGTATCCGACTTTGTTTCCTTCAAGTAACTTTCGAGGGCGGAAATTTTTCTAAAGTGGGGGGAGTTGTAACACCCTAAATTAGATTTATTAATTTACTTGAATTATTTAAAATTTATTTAATTAGTTGGTGTTTGGTGTGCCTTTAAAATAAATTTAGTGTTTATATGTATTGTTAGGGTGTAATGATAATGGTAGGGGTGTGGTGAGAATATAGGAGCTTGGTGGAATGATTAAAAATTAAATTAATTAATAATTTAAATTAATATTAGATATAAAATGAGAAATTGGTAAATATGAGGAATTTGGCCAAATGTGTGATTTGAGGGAACTATGAGGTAAGATGAGAGAAATTGAATAATATTATATATTCTAAAAGTTAGAGAAATTAGATTTAGGGGAGAACTTTTGTCAGTACGTGAAAACAAGGAGACTTAGAGGAACAAGAACAGTGGAATGGAAAGCTAGGATTTGGAAGGGAGAATCCATAGGAGCTTCTTGATTTGTTGTTTTTGCTGGAAATCTAAGATAAGGGGAGAAAGGGCCTTTACTATGGGTGTATTGCATGATAGGGTAAATAAGAAAGGTCCTTTCTCTCGTTATGGTTCCACGATTTTATTTTTATGAATTATTGTTGTGTTATAAATCTAGAAATTGATGAGTGACTGTGTTTATACATGTGATTTTGTGACTGAAATTCTGTTTATACATATAGGAATTTATGCCATTGATGAATGTTTGAGTACTTGGATTGTGAATATGATTATTGGTGAATTGTTGATATAATTGCATGGTGAATTTCTATGAATCATGATGAGTATGGGTCTTGTAATATGTTGATGGTTGTGATAACACGATTCACTGTTAAATTCCTATTTTGGTTAATTGATTTAGGGAAAATTGGTTGGAATAATGTATGAAGGTTTATGGATGAAGGGGACGAAAAACATATGTGAAAACTGTTTCTTTTTTTTTGGAAAAATCACCAGTCATAATAGATTGTCACCCTATGACAATCAATTTCCGTCGTGTAAATTATGAAAAAAATAATGATGACAATCGATTGCAATGAGGAATTAATCGATTGTACTATCTGGAAATGTGATTTTTGAGAAAATAAGAAGAGAACCATTCTTGATGACAATCGATTGTCATCCAATGGCAATCGGTTTTTGTAGGTTAATTTGTGGAAAATTATATTTTGATTGTCATCCTCGAAGCGTTGGAAAGCTAATGCGCAGAGATACCTCATGGTAGTGCTTGGTGAATAATTGAGTTGTAGTTATATGTCTATTGTAGGAAGGTACGTGATGACATGTATGATCAAGTAGCGAATCTTTTCGTTTACTTAATGATGAGTTGATGTTATAGTGAATTAACATGATCGGATACTTGTAAATATGAATTTGATGATGTACTAATGTTAGATGTTGTTTGTTAATTGTCGTAACATTGATTAATTGTTGCATGTTGAGAATGATGTTGTGCATAATGGCGATAAATGCTCGGTGATCATTTTGGCGATTCTTTTGTTGATAATACATGTTGTTGAGAGGCATGCATCATGGTGAACAGGCTTCGGTCCCGTTTTGGTGTGCTTTAGTCCTATGGTGGGGATTCATAAGCGAGTTTCTGGTTTATCGCGGCTGAGAAGATCACAGAGTCACAATCATATTTTATTTGTTCCTAGGGAACGAGGAAACAATGATAAAATCTAAAAGTAAGGATAAGACGTTAGGGTTCCGGAGTCGATTAAGTGAGGGGAGGTGTTGGGCACCCCTCACCTCCATTGTACTCAATGGAATCCTTATCTAGTTTTAGAGTTACTATGTTTGTCTAATGGATGTGTGCTTAACTATTTATTTTTTGCTTAATGCTTTATTTTATTTATTTACAAAGGTAATTATTTAATTATTTCAAGAAAAGATTTAATCAAAAAGGGGAACAAAAAAGATATTTTTATTATTGTACTCGATAGAGTGTCATAACTTTATGCCTAAGTATCCTAAAGTTTAATGAAGAATTAGAGTACCGTAGTTCGTCTAGAAAAATATTGTGTGTTTGTTGACTTTAGTTGTGAAAATATCTCAACACACAGGGGTGGAGAAAAGTTTGTTTGAAAAATGTCTTAATGTACAATGAGCAAAGAAATTTGTATTTGATGTGTGTTGAGATTTATTTTAGATTGATTTGTTGATTAAAAAGGTGTAACACCAGCGAATCAACTTGAACTGCAAAAAAATATGTTTTTTATTTGATTTAGAAATTAGGGTGTGCTATATAGATATATAATTATCATTTTTGTTCTTTTTATTTGAATGTTTAATTATAAAGAAAGAAATTTGTTTTAACATGAATTTAAAAAAAAATCAATTACTAAGTTAGACTCATTAAGACTTAATTAAATGGATTAATTTTAAATACAGATATAAATGAAATATTTTTGTTTTATGATTTATTTAATTATTAAACAAAATAATAATAAGAAAATGAAAGAGATCAGCGATTCAATGTTCATATTGATGATAATTTTAAAAAAATACTAATTTAATTATTTTAAAAGATGGAATATTTTGTATTATTTTATTGTTTTTGAATATTTTTATTACTTTGCATGATTACCTAAACTATTATTACCTTTTTTATTTAACAAAAAATAATGTTTTTTGTGTTTCTTATATATATCTTTTAGGTGTTAATAAACTCATAATCTAATTAATTAATCTAAATTATATTGATGTAGATAGACATTATATTTTAATAATCAAATAGATTGTAGATAAAAATAATCAACTTTAGTTATTAAAGTATTACTGTAAAAATCAGTTTTTTGTGTTTGCTTTTAATCATGATTTAAATTTTAATAACTAAATTTGGAACAGAAGAAAAACATATTTTAATGACATTATATTACTAACTAAATTATATTACTATCCTTTTTTGTGTGAGCTTGGAACGAAGAAAAGAAACTCTATCTTTGAAACTCTATCTTTGGAAAGTGGCTTGGTAAAGATATCGGCCAGCTGATCAACGGATGAGACGTGGCCAATTTTGAGAGTACCGGAATCAACCTGGTCACGAAGAAAGTGAAAATCGAGCGCAATATGCTTGGACCGTGTGCTGATAACCGGGTTCTTGGACAAGAAAATGGCACCAACATTGTCGCAGAGAAGCAACGGAGAACCAGTAATAGGCACATGAAGCTCAGAAGCAAGAATATTGAGCCAAAGCAGTTCGGCGGCGGTGTATGCCAGGGATCGATATTCCGCCTCAGTGCTTGAGCGAGCAACAACCTTCTGTTTGCGGGAAGTCCAGCTGATGAGATTAGATCCATGGAAGATTGCATAACCAAACTGAGAGCGGCTGTCGTCCGAATCCGAGATCCAACCCGCGTCGGAATATGCTAAAAAGGAAGTTGCTTGAGTTGGACTGAAGTGGAGAGAATGTGACAGAGTACCAGCAAGATAACGAAGTATTCTTTTGACAGCACGCCAGTGATCAAGTGTCGGGGAATGCATAAATTGACAAACGCGATTTACCGCATACGTAATATCAGGCCGGGTGATTGTGGCGTACTGGAGAGAACCGACTGTGCGTCTGTATAAGGCTGGATCATCGAATGGTTCACCTGCTCGGACTAGACGATGTTGTGGGTCAGCAGGTGTTGTTATAGGAGCAGCAGCAGACATGTTTGTGGACTCCAGAATATCTCTAACATAACCTTCTTGAGTGAGTTGAACCCCTGAACTGGTGCGTGTGATTTGAAGACCGAGGAAATAATGTAATTCTCCCTGATCCTTTAAAGCAAACACCTTGTTAAGATTAATGATGAAGTTATTAATCAAACCTGAATCCGTGCCGGTAATGATCAGATCGTCTACATATACAAGGATGTAGATGGTAGCAGCAGCAGAATGATGAACAAACAAGGACGTGTCTGATTGACAAGCCCGAAAGCCCTGTGTGACAAGGTAATGCTTAAGCTTGGTAAACCAAGCTCTTGGTGCTTGTTTGAGCCCGTAAAGAGCCTTCCGCAATTGACAGACATGATCAGGATGATGAGAATCCTCAAAACCCTTTGGTTGACGCATATAGACAACCTCAGAGAGCTCACCATTCAAGAATGCATTGTTGATATCTAATTGCCGAAGACACCATTGGTTGGATAAGGCAATGGACAAGACAAGGCGAATAGTTGTTGGCTTAACCACTGGGCTGAACGTCTCAAAGAAGTCTTTACCTGCTTGCTGACTAAAACCTTGTGCCACCAAACGAGCCTTGTGACGCTCAATACTCCCGTCAGATTTGCGTTTTGTCCTGTAAATCCATTTACAACCTACAACATTGACATTAGTAGGACAAGGAACAAGAGACCAAGTACCATTTTTCACAAGGGCATTATACTCTACAGTCATGGCATCTTGCCAATGTTTATGTTTGAGGGCTTGTTTGTATGTTCGAGGATCAGGTTCAGGTTTTAGAGTGGTAGCTAGGATTTTCGGTTTGAGAGAGCCGGTTTGGGCTCGTGTGGTCATAGGGTGAGTGGAAGATTGGGCGGGTCTGTAGTGTGAAGGAAAAAGTTGTTGTTGTTGTTGTGGGGCCGGCGGAGGAGAGAAATTAGGCAATGAATGAGAAGTGGGAGGAATTGTGGGTGAGGGCTGAATTGTAGGCTGAATTGCAGGTTCAGTTTGGAACGTGGCTGAAGGTGTGGGCAGTCCAACAGCTTGCTCTAATAAATTGGAATTTAATTCTGTAGAAGCAGGAGTAGATAAGTTAGGCGTCGAATTATTTGAAGAAACAAAATATGGGAATATACTCTCATTAAAAACAACATGCCTTGCAACATATATACGCTCAGTAGGTTTATGAAAACAGAGATATCCTTTGTGAGAAGTACTGTAACCAAGAAACACACATGGAAGAGAGCGAAAATCAATTTTGTGGTTGTTATACGGACGAAGAAAAGGATAGCAAAGACATCCAAAAGTTTTGAGAAAACCATAATTTGGATCTTTGTGATATAATTTTTGATATGGAGAATGGTAGTGTAAGGTGGGGGTAATGGTTCTATTGTGGAGATAAGTTGCAGTTTTGAAAGCATGTTCCCAAAAATCGTGAGGTAAAGATGATTGAGCCAAAAGAGTGAGGCCTTTTTCAATGATAATACGATTTCGGCGTTCGACCGCCCCGTTTTGCTCTTGTGTGTATGGACATGAAATACGGTGAGAAATACCGTGTTGTTTTAAAAAATTAGAGACATTGCGAAATTCACCCCCCCAATCGGATTGAAGATGTTTGATTTTTGCATTGAATTGTGTTTCAATCATAGTACGAAATTGCACAAAAGTAGTGAAAACTTGTGATTTGTGCGATAGAAAATAAATCCACACATATTTGGTGCAATCATCAATAAACAAAACGAAATACCGATTGCCATTAATTGAAAATTTGGGAGATGGACCCCATACATCAGAGTAAATCAGTTCAAAAGGAGTAGACGATGCAATATGCGATGATCCTAAAGGAAATCGATGGCTCTTTCCAAGTTGACAAGAGTCACATACATTGGGAAATTTATTTGAAGAAACCGGTAAATTGAAAGAGGAAATAAGACGACGCAATAGAGGTTCATGAGGATGAGCAAGCCGCTGGTGCCAACCGTGGACAGATGTACGGACGCCGGTGAGAGCCATGGTTGGTCGAGTTTTATTCTGGATAGTGTTAATGCAGTAGAGGCCATTGTTAATGCCCCCGCGGAGGATGGTTTGACCCTGAAAGGTTTTGACAAGGCAATGATGAGGCCAAAACTCTATATAAACCTTATTATCCTGTGTAAATTTGGATACACTGAGAAGGCTTTTTGTGAGTTTAGGAACAATGAGAACATTAGGCAAGCGCAAATTATGTAAAGTAGAATTGCCAATGTGAGAAATAGATAAAAGGTTACCATTGCCCACTTGCAGTTTGTCATTGCCTTTGTAGTCATCAGAGATGGTCAGCTTCTGAAAATCTGGAGAAGCATGATCAGTGGCACCGGTGTCGAAATACCAAGAAGGATCGATGGTACTTGAAGACGTAGCCTGAGAAGCATAATGAGCCTGCTTTGATGTACTGCGCGGGTTGGGCTTGCGTGAGGGAAAATCAATCTGATTATTACGTTGCCAACAATCCACAGCCTCGTGACCTGGACGCCCACATAATTGGCACTGTGGACGGCGACGGCGGAACTCACCACCGTTTGTTGCACGAACGTCACCTCGGGAGTCGCTCCTGGAATCCCCGCGAGAGTAGGCGCCACCAGAATTGTTGGTATTATATGACCGGCCAGATTGCCGACCGGCGACGTGGACAGAAAGAATTGGTGCTGGAGATGAAGGAGCCAAGGGAGCGATGGTGGATTGGCGAGTCAGTTCTTGAGCGAGTCGTGCTTCCTCCTGAAGCAATTTGCCCACCAGGTCGTCAACAGAAGCATCATCACTGTGGATCATGAATGCAGTGGCGAAGGCGCCGTAAGAGCTATCTAGCCCAGAGAGGATGTGACCAATTAGGTCCTCATCAGAAACAGGGTGCAGGTTTGCAGCGAGGGAGTCAGCAATAGAGCGTTTTCGCTCGATGTAATCCATGATAGAGAGAGACCCCTTAGGTAGAGATTGTAACTGCAATTTCAGGGACATCCGCCGAGCACGAGTCTGCGCCTGGAAAGTTTTCTCGAGTGCTGTCCAGGCCATGTGGGAGGTGGTGCTACGAGCAACGATGGCGAGAGTTCTCTCAGAGAGAGTTGATTTGAGCCACAGCAGAACCAACCTATCGCGACGCTTCCAGGCGAGATAGTCAGGGTTGGGTTCTTGGGTGATTGTTCCATCTTCAGCAGCAATGGAGCGAGTCTGTGGCGGTGGATTTGGGGCCAGCAAATGAGGCTCAAGATCAAAGGTTTCGAGAGCAGAGATGACAGTGGTGCTCCAAAGGCAGTGATTTTCATTGTCAAGAGTGATTTTGATTGGAGGAAGTTGAAAATTGATCTGGGATGATAATGAATTGGTTAGGGCCAGTAGGTTGGGACTATTGCCAGCCATGGGAGTGAAGGTGGTTGGAAAAAAAAAATTTCAACCTGAAGCTCTGGATACCATGTAGAGAAGATAACTGAATTGATAATGTATGTTCATCAATGTGGTAAACAATTAGACGAATATATACAGCAAAGAATTGAGAAACTGAATGCTAATAATAAGGAGTGGAACTAACAATCAAGCCTATTCCACTATTCCACTATTCCACTAACGTTACTGGCATGAAAGTAGGAAAATAATTACTAACTACTTATTAACATTATTTATGTAATTAGAATTAGGATAATCAACAAATTAACTATTAAAATATAATGAAGAACACAATTGTATGTAAAAGTGATTTTTCTTTAAGAATTTTTTTAATAATAATAAAAAACAAAGCGTTAAGATTAAAATAAGTTTATTTTAACAATAATAATAAAAAAAAAAAGGTTAATGTTAAAAAAGTTTTTTTTTGGTAATAAGGTAAAAATAAATTTGGTAATAATAATAAAAAAAAAAGTTAATGTTAAAAATGTTTTTTTAATAATAATAATAAAAGATTAAGGTTAGAAAAAAACTTGATTCCATATTGATTTATGATGCTAGTTCAAAAATTGATTCATGATATTAGTTTTAAAAAATTGTGATATTTGTTTAAAATATATCTAAAAGAAAAATTGATTCTTTAAAGAATTACTTCATAACATTAAACAAGTTGTTAGAAAAACAATGGAAAGGCAAGATAAAACTGATTTTAAAAATTGCTCCATTATATTAAAAAAAGTTGTTATATGATTTTAGTTTAGTGACATAAAACACACAATTAAATTCAAGTACCAAACAATAGATCAAGACAAACAAGATTAAGTAATAACAAAATTCTATGTACAAAAAAAGGTAAATAAGGCTGGAGGGACGGTTGAAGCTTAAATTAAGTAATAACAAAATTCTCTTTCTTTCACTCTTTTTCCTTTATTTCCTCCTTCTGCCTCGAATTTCTTCTAACTCCTTTTCTCGTTTTACTTTAGTTGCAGGGACGGTTGAAGCTTAAATTAGGGTTTTTAGTTGTTGTTGTTCTTCGATGTGAAGAACAACAACTTTAGGATTGTAGATTTACAAATGTGGATACCCTTTCTATGATAATTGTAGGTCTATTTATATGGTAGAATTAGGCCAATAATTGAATGCATGATTCAATTGTTGAGGAAAGATTTTATCCGATTCGATCTTATTTGTTTCTTAGGGACCAAGCCAATGAATATGGATGGATTCATGGTCTATGTACAATCTACCAGAGAATATAAATGAAATTGATTTTTTTTTTATGATTTTTAATGTTATAATAATAATAATAATGCAATAATATTAATTAATAATTTAAAAATAATAACTAATATTGCAAAATGTTAATAATAATAGGAATAAAAAGATTTTGATTTTGCTATTTTATATTGATTTTTCTTGATTTTTAGACTAAAATATATTAAAATAAATAAATAAATATTTTATCATAATAGATCTGATTTGTTTCTTAGGGACCAAACTAATGAATTTGGATAGATTAATGGCCTATGTACAATGTAACCGCGAAATATAAATGAAATTGTTTTTTTTTTATGATTTTTAATGTTATAATAATAATAATGCAATAATATTAATTAATAATTTAAAAATAATAATTAATATTTCAAAATGGTAATAATAATAGGAATAAAAAGATTTTGATTTTTTTATTTTATATTGGCCTTTCTTGATTTTTAGACTAAAATATTAATTATTAAAAAATAATTTAATAATAAATTCAAAAATAAAATAAAAATAATAAAAAGTATCATTTGTCATCTTAAAATAATGTAAATGAAGGTAAAAACATAAAAAAAGAGAAAAAAACTCTCAAAGTGGAAAAAGTGGGTTTCGAACTCAAGACCTCCCCCTTGTAACTTCTTCCACATGTTCTTCTATCAATTGTGTCATTTCATTTATTTAAAATAAAGTTGCACTAAAAAACATATGAAATATGGGAAATTTTTGGGGTACGACAGTTGTCCATATTTAATCACCTTTGAACTGAGATAATGTTGACGACGAGTCTTCATCTTCTCATGGTGGAAGATGATTAATTGGAGAGAGGAACCCTGATTTTGTCTATGAGGTAAGAAAGTATAATAAATAATAGACTCTCTGGGGATTTATAAGGACTCAATGACTTTCATATGCGGTACTTTGTTGATATCCAAACCAACCTTTGGTGGAACCCTCGTGAAACTCACATAACCAAATCCGGTGGGACCCGGGGTAATACCCTTAGTGGAACTCCAATCTCTGAACCACTTCCTTAGGGAATCCATGAGATACTTTGCTGGAACTCGAATCTCTGATAGGTTTCGACCACCCTTGGTGAAACCTGTGTACGATTCCGATGATCTTCCGATCATTTTTAACGGAATTCAGGTATGACTCTAGTGATCCTCCGATTGCCGCTTATGAAACCCCTTGACAAAACTCTGATGAAACCCCTTGATAAAACCCTTGACGAAACCCTGATTAAACCCTCAATGAAAAAACCTTGATAAACCCCTTGATGAAACCCTTGATGGAGCCCTTGATGAAACCCTGGTGGAACCATTGATGAAACCTTTAAATATAACCCTTGATGAAACCCTGATGGAACCCTTGATGAAACCCTGATGGAACCCTTGATGAAACCCTTAAATGTAACCCTTGATGAAACACTGACGGAACCCTTAATGAAACCCTAGTGGAACCCTTGATGAAACCCTTAAATGTAACCATTGATTATTTTGATGAGACTTATCCCGTATGAGGGATAGGTTGCTAAGCCAAGACAATGAGAGGTGAAAATCTGCTCACTGGCCGGTAACGATCATTCAGGATGACATGCTACTGGGTAGATTCTCTTGAAGACTCACTGTGAGTGAGCTTGCTAGAGAAATCATTTTTTGAAAAGGCTTCATGGAGATGTTACTTATTGGGGAAGGCCATTAAGTATTCCTACTTGGGAATTGTACTGGTGTAGCTGAGGATATGAGAATTCAATCCTCATTAGTATAAGAATCGGTGATAAATAAATCATCATTGGTAAGAAAATTGATGTAAGACCCGAGAGTAATGATAGTGGTATAAGAACCAAAAGAAATAAAAGCGGTAGAAGAACCGCAAAACATGATGCCAAACGGTGTAAGAACCTTAAACTGAAATGACAAACGGTGTAAGAATCATAAAACAAAATAGTGTAAGAATCAGAAATAAAAACTAAGGTATAAGAACCAGAGTTAGGGACAACGATATAAGAACCAATGATTTGGTGAGGGAATTGTATATCATTCAGTCATACCGGGGACAATGTTGCGAAGTATGTTCTACTTGGGGAATGAGTTCCATAGATACTTGCCAGGGGATTTTCCCTAAGACCGACTTACTGGGATGTACAACCAGAAAAAAGTTAGGGAGAAGCTTCAACGGTGATCTATCGCCGACTTAGCTAGGGATTGATCCAGACTCTTACGATGAGTCCTTAGCCTATGTTATGTATGCATGTTATGCCATGTTATGTATGCATGCTTAAAGTTTGTATGGCCTAATGATCCATATTCATGGATATGATATGCGTGATATGATGCATGAATGTGATGTTGTGGCTGAGTCATCCATGGATGATATAATCATTTGGAGAATAAGGATTATTTTCTTTTGGTGAAGGATTAATCGGGACCTTTAGAAAGAGGCTTTTGAAGGCTAGGTTTTGGAGTTGTTATTGAGGATGGGCTTTGGGCTTTTTGAGACGTTGGGTAAGGTCGAACTCTTTTATTATGAATGTTGGGTGCCAAGCAAGATCTGGCCTTTTAGGTAAATGCCAAGTGAGGTTGGGCTTTTTGTAGGGCATTGAATGCCGAGGGAGGTTGGGTTTTTGTGAGGTGGCAAGTAAGACTGGGCTTTATGAGGAGGTCTGAATCATGTTATAGGAATATGTCAGATGAATGAGATGATATGCATGGTTTAACGCTAAAGCGTAGCGACGTAATTTATGCATGTCAATGATTTATGCATTAACTTGAATGTTTCATCGAGTTTCCATGGGGTGGGTCATGAGTGGTTAAGGCTTAGAAAGGTTATTCATGTAACAAGGCCATTTGTCAAAAGATGGTAGAGTATTACGTCAATATGACTTCCCGATACTCGTTTCGAACTTGACGATTGCTGATGTGCGACAGAGCTTGTATATGCATCTTGAAAGCATTGAGAGGGCTTGTCCCTACAATATCCTATGGTTTCCCCAGTCCATTGGGTCT